>NW_028295567.1:0-712500 GCF_964341445.2 Mesoplodon mirus
CGGGAAATTAGAGTGACATGTGCCCATCCAAATGCCTAACAGCGACTCTCTCATTGGTTCTCCCTCTTCCCTTTCCTCCTCTGCCAAATGGGCAACCTGTGTGAACCAGGAGCTTAAAGGGGCTGTCTCTCCAAGTTGGGAGATTGATAGTAAAGCTGTTGGAAAGTCAAACCGGAGCACCAGGAGAGGGACTCTTCGTTGAGTTTTAGAAACCTTTCGTATTCACAGTGTGTCCATTCTCTAGGTTTCCCGTACATGTTATAGCTGTAGTAATATTCCCTTCAACCTGGAGAGGTGGGACCCATGGAATGGTTGCCATGCATTATTGCTTTAAAGGGTCTGCATTTGCTCACCCAATCTCACCAATCCTCTCAGTCCCAAGTGTCCAGCCTCATGCCACATCCAGCTGTCATCGTAGATAGGGTCATTCCAGGTTGCATCAGAGACCCTGAAGGAATTGTAAAGAATTTCCCTGTTTCTTTGTTCTGTTTTTGAAATTCCTTTTTAGAGTGGGTTTGAGCTGATTCTCGCTGCCATGTTTATGCCAGTCTAGACACACTTGATTCCCTTACGGAGACATATCAATACATAGGTTTTAAGATTCTTACTAGTCAGATCTATTCCTCTGCGGGAAATATGGGGTTTTGAGTCCCTTTCACTGAGGAAGGTGTAGGTCTTGTCTATTCCATAGTTGGTTTTTGGAACAGTACCTGTGCTTATATCAAACTCTGGTTTGATGCATCACCCCACCTCTCCTTCCCCCTTAAGCAGGCATAAGAGTGTTTTCTAAATGTGAGACTCTGTTCTCTTTCCTAACTCAGTTCATGTGTAGCCATGTTTACAGGATCTTCCTAAGTGATATCTTATGATAAGTTTCTTTTCCTGTGTGACTTCTTTCCCTTAGAATCATCGTACCTGAATCCACTCATTTTGCTGCTACTGGTCTTATGACATTGATTTCGTGGCTGAGGGATATTCCATCGTACGTAAGTTCCACAATGTTTGGAACCATTTTTATATTTCCTGGGATATTTCAGGTGTACCCAGGTTGAGGTTCTTGTAAGCAGTGCAGCCCTCAATTTGGGGGTGGCTCTGTCTTATGGATTTTCAGTTTTCCCAAGGTATATTCCCTAGACTGGAAGTGCCCTTGGCTCTGTAGCTCTGTTGTTTACTTGTTTTAGGGAACACAATGCACTCCTCCAGTGAGGCAGTTGGCAACTTACATCCCGCCCATCAGCATAACAAGGCTCCCTGTTCTCCAGGGCCTGTCTTGCCTTTCTGGTTTTTACACATTTTGTGGATGTCCCTTTTGACCGGTGGGAAGTGATACTTCTTTGTAGTGCAGATTTGCATTGCCCGCTTGCTTGCTTGGCCAAAAAGGGCGTATGCGTTTTCTCCTGAATATATTCAGGAGAAAACGCATACGCCCTTTTTGGCCAAGTGCATCATTGTCGAAGTTGTGCCCCTCTTCCTGTGCTTTACAGGCGATTCTAACGTACCTCTTGAAATCTGTTTCCTGCTATTCTGCCTCGCATTCAAGTCCGCCTCGTTGCCTTCCCTCAACAGATTTTTGGACGATAGTTGGCCTTGATTACTCTGCCAGTTTGTGAATTGCTGTGCCCCTGAGCTCCATTTTTCAACTCGTTTTTTGTGAGCTGAACGCAAGTCCAAACATTTGGTTCAGGACCTATACTGGTTCCCGGTGGGTGGCTGAGACTTTGGTGAATTCTTCTTCCTGCCGGGAAATTAGAGTGACATGTGCCCATCCAAATGCCTAACAGCGACTCTCTCATTGGTTCTCCCTCTTCCCTTTCCTCCTCTGCCAAATGGGCAACCTGTGTGAACCAGGAGCTTAAAGGGGCTGTCTCTCCAAGTTGGGAGATTGATAGTAAAGCTGTTGGAAAGTCAAACCGGAGCACCAGGAGAGGGACTCTTCGTTGAGTTTTAGAAACCTTTCATATTCACAGTGTGTCCATTCTCTAGGTTTCCCGTACATGTTATAGCTGTAGTAATATTCCCTTCAACCTGGAGAGGTGGGACCCATGGAATGGTTGCCATGCATTATTGCTTTAAAGGGTCTGCATTTGCTCACCCAATCTCACCAATCCTCTCAGTCCCAAGTGTCCAGCCTCATGCCACATCCAGCTGTCATCGTAGATAGGGTCATTCCAGGTTGCCTCAGAGACCCTGAAGGAATTGTAAAGAATTTCCCTGTTTCTTTGTTCTGTTTTTGAAATTCCTTTTTAGAGTGGGTTTGAGCTGATTCTCGCTGCCATGTTTATGCCAGTCTAGACACACTTGATTCCCTTACGGAGACATATCAATACATAGGTTTTAAGATTCTTACTAGTCAGATCTATTCCTCTGCGGGAAATATGGGGTTTTGAGTCCCTTTCACTGAGGAAGGTGTAGGTCTTGTCTATTCCATAGTTGGTTTTTGGAACAGTACCTGTGCTTATATCAAACTCTGGTTTGATGCATCACCCCACCTCTCCTTCCCCCTTAAGCAGGCATAAGAGTGTTTTCTAAATGTGAGACTCTGTTCTCTTTCCTAACTCAGTTCATGTGTAGCCATGTTTACAGGATCTTCCTAAGTGATATCTTATGATAAGTTTCTTTTCCTGTGTGACTTCTTTCCCTTAGAATCATCGTACCTGAATCCACTCATTTTGCTGCTACTGGTCTTATGACATTGATTTCGTGGCTGAGGGATATTCCATCGTACGTAAGTTCCACAATGTTTGGAACCATTTTTATATTTCCTGGGATATTTCAGGTGTACCCGGGTTGAGGTTCTTGTAAGCAGTGCAGCCCTCAATTTGGGGGTGGCTCTGTCTTATGGATTTTCAGTTTTCCCAAGGTATATTCCCTAGACTGGAAGTGCCCTTGGCTTTGTAGCTCTGTTGTTTACTTGTTTTAGGGAACACAATGCACTCCTCCAGTGAGGCAGTTGGCAACTTACATCCCGCCCATCAGCATAACAAGGCTCCCTGTTCTCCAGGGCCTGTCTTGCCTTTCTGGTTTTTACACATTTTGTGGATGTCCCTTTTGACCGGTGGGAAGTGATACTTCTTTGTAGTGCAGATTTGCATTGCCCGCTTGCTTGCTTGGCCAAAAAGGGCGTATGCGTTTTCTCCTGAATATATTCAGGAGAAAACACATACGCCCTTTTTGGCCAAGTGCATCATTGTCGAAGTTGTGCCCCTCTTCCTGTGCTTTACAGGCGATTCTAACGTACCTCTTGAAATCTGTTTCCTGCTATTCTGCCTCGCATTCAAGTCCGCCTCGTTGCCTTCCCTCAACAGATTTTTGGACGATAGTTGGCCTTGATTACTCTGCCAGTTTGTGAATTGCTGTGCCCCTGAGCTCCATTTTTCAACTCGTTTTTTGTGAGCTGAACGCAAGTCCAAACATTTGGTTCAGGACCTATACTGGTTCCCGGTGGGTGGCTGAGACTTTGGTGAATTCTTCTTCCTGCCGGGAAATTAGAGTGACATGTGCCCATCCAAATGCCTAACAGCGACTCTCTCATTGGTTCTCCCTCTTCCCTTTCCTCCTCTGCCAAATGGGCAACCTGTGTGAACCAGGAGCTTAAAGGGGCTGTCTCTCCAAGTTGGGAGATTGATAGTAAAGCTGTTGGAAAGTCAAACCGGAGCACCAGGAGAGGGACTCTTCGTTGAGTTTTAGAAACCTTTCGTATTCACAGTGTGTCCATTCTCTAGGTTTCCCGTACATGTTATAGCTGTAGTAATATTCCCTTCAACCTGGAGAGGTGGGACCCATGGAATGGTTGCCATGCATTATTGCTTTAAAGGGTCTGCATTTGCTCACCCAATCTCACCAATCCTCTCAGTCCCAAGTGTCCAGCCTCATGCCACATCCAGCTGTCATCGTAGATAGGGTCATTCCAGGTTGCCTCAGAGACCCTGAAGGAATTGTAAAGAATTTCCCTGTTTCTTTGTTCTGTTTTTGAAATTCCTTTTTAGAGTGGGTTTTGAGCTGATTCTCGCTGCCATGTTTATGCCAGTCTAGACACACTTGATTCCCTTACGGAGACATATCAATACATAGGTTTTAAGATTCTTACTAGTCAGATCTATTCCTCTGCGGGAAATATGGGGTTTTGAGTCCCTTTCACTGAGGAAGGTGTAGGTCTTGTCTATTCCATAGTTGGTTTTTGGAACAGTACCTGTGCTTATATCAAACTCTGGTTTGATGCATCACCCCACCTCTCCTTCCCCCTTAAGCAGGCATAAGAGTGTTTTCTAAATGTGAGACTCTGTTCTCTTTCCTAACTCAGTTCATGTGTAGCCATGTTTACAGGATCTTCCTAAGTGATATCTTATGATAAGTTTCTTTTCCTGTGTGACTTCTTTCCCTTAGAATCATCGTACCTGAATCCACTCATTTTGCTGCTACTGGTCTTATGACATTGATTTCGTGGCTGAGGGATATTCCATCGTACGTAAGTTCCACAATGTTTGGAACCATTTTTATATTTCCTGGGATATTTCAGGTGTACCCGGGTTGAGGTTCTTGTAAGCAGTGCAGCCCTCAATTTGGGGGTGGCTCTGTCTTATGGATTTTCAGTTTTCCCAAGGTATATTCCCTAGACTGGAAGTGCCCTTGGCTCTGTAGCTCTGTTGTTTACTTGTTTTAGGGAACACAATGCACTCCTCCAGTGAGGCAGTTGGCAACTTACATCCCGCCCATCAGCATAACAAGGCTCCCTGTTCTCCAGGGCCTGTCTTGCCTTTCTGGTTTTTACACATTTTGTGGATGTCCCTTTTGACTGGTGGGAAGTGATACTTCTTTGTAGTGCAGATTTGCATTGCCCGCTTGCTTGCTTGGCCAAAAAGGGCGTATGCGTTTTCTCCTGAATATATTCAGGAGAAAACGCATACGCCCTTTTTGGCCAAGTGCATCATTGTCGAAGTTGTGCCCCTCTTCCTGTGCTTTACAGGCGATTCTAACGTACCTCTTGAAATCTGTTTCCTGCTATTCTGCCTCGCATTCAAGTCCGCCTCGTTGCCTTCCCTCAACAGATTTTTGGACGATAGTTGGCCTTGATTACTCTGCCAGTTTGTGAATTGCTGTGCCCCTGAGCTCCATTTTTCAACTCGTTTTTTGTGAGCTGAACGCAAGTCCAAACATTTGGTTCAGGACCTATACTGGTTCCCGGTGGGTGGCTGAGACTTTGGTGAATTCTTCTTCCTGCCGGGAAATTAGAGTGACATGTGCCCATCCAAATGCCTAACAGCGACTCTCTCATTGGTTCTCCCTCTTCCCTTTCCTCCTCTGCCAAATGGGCAACCTGTGTGAACCAGGAGCTTAAAGGGGCTGTCTCTCCAAGTTGGGAGATTGATAGTAAAGCTGTTGGAAAGTCAAACCGGAGCACCAGGAGAGGGACTCTTCGTTGAGTTTTAGAAACCTTTCGTATTCACAGTGTGTCCATTCTCTAGGTTTCCCGTACATGTTATAGCTGTAGTAATATTCCCTTCAACCTGGAGAGGTGGGACCCATGGAATGGTTGCCATGCATTATTGCTTTAAAGGGTCTGCATTTGCTCACCCAATCTCACCAATCCTCTCAGTCCCAAGTGTCCAGCCTCATGCCACATCCAGCTGTCATCGTAGATAGGGTCATTCCAGGTTGCCTCAGAGACCCTGAAGGAATTGTAAAGAATTTCCCTGTTTCTTTGTTCTGTTTTTGAAATTCCTTTTTAGAGTGGGTTTGAGCTTGATTCTCGCTGCCATGTTTATGCCAGTCTAGACACACTTGATTCCCTTACGGAGACATATCAATACATAGGTTTTAAGATTCTTACTAGTCAGATCTATTCCTCTGCGGGAAATATGGGGTTTTGAGTCCCTTTCACTGAGGAAGGTGTAGGTCTTGTCTATTCCATAGTTGGTTTTTGGAACAGTACCTGTGCTTATATCAAACTCTGGTTTGATGCATCACCCCACCTCTCCTTCCCCTTAAGCAGGCATAAGAGTGTTTTCTAAATGTGAGACTCTGTTCTCTTTCCTAACTCAGTTCATGTGTAGCCATGTTTACAGGATCTTCCTAAGTGATATCTTATGATAAGTTTCTTTTCCTGTGTGACTTCTTTCCCTTAGAATCATCGTACCTGAATCCACTCATTTTGCTGCTACTGGTCTTATGACATTGATTTCGTGGCTGAGGGATATTCCATCGTACGTAAGTTCCACAATGTTTGGAACCATTTTTATATTTCCTGGGATATTTCAGGTGTACCCGGGTTGAGGTTCTTGTAAGCAGTGCAGCCCTCAATTTGGGGGTGGCTCTGTCTTATGGATTTTCAGTTTTCCCAAGGTATATTCCCTAGACTGGAAGTGCCCTTGGCTCTGTAGCTCTGTTGTTTACTTGTTTTAGGGAACACAATGCACTCCTCCAGTGAGGCAGTTGGCAACTTACATCCCGCCCATCAGCATAACAAGGCTCCCTGTTCTCCAGGGCCTGTCTTGCCTTTCTGGTTTTTACACATTTTGTGGATGTCCCTTTTGACCGGTGGGAAGTGATACTTCTTTGTAGTGCAGATTTGCATTGCCCGCTTGCTTGCTTGGCCAAAAAGGGCGTATGCGTTTTCTCCTGAATATATTCAGGAGAAAACGCATACGCCCTTTTTGGCCAAGTGCATCATTGTCGAAGTTGTGCCCCTCTTCCTGTGCTTTACAGGCGATTCTAACGTACCTCTTGAAATCTGTTTCCTGCTATTCTGCCTCGCATTCAAGTCCGCCTCGTTGCCTTCCCTCAACAGATTTTTGGACGATAGTTGGCCTTGATTACTCTGCCAGTTTGTGAATTGCTGTGCCCCTGAGCTCCATTTTTCAACTCGTTTTTTGTGAGCTGAACGCAAGTCCAAACATTTGGTTCAGGACCTATACTGGTTCCCGGTGGGTGGCTGAGACTTTGGTGAATTCTTCTTCCTGCCGGGAAATTAGAGTGACATGTGCCCATCCAAATGCCTAACAGCGACTCTCTCATTGGTTCTCCCTCTTCCCTTTCCTCCTCTGCCAAATGGGCAACCTGTGTGAACCAGGAGCTTAAAGGGGCTGTCTCTCCAAGTTGGGAGATTGATAGTAAAGCTGTTGGAAAGTCAAACCGGAGCACCAGGAGAGGGACTCTTCGTTGAGTTTTAGAAACCTTTCGTATTCACAGTGTGTCCATTCTCTAGGTTTCCCGTACATGTTATAGCTGTAGTAATATTCCCTTCAACCTGGAGAGGTGGGACCCATGGAATGGTTGCCATGCATTATTGCTTTAAAGGGTCTGCATTTGCTCACCCAATCTCACCAATCCTCTCAGTCCCAAGTGTCCAGCCTCATGCCACATCCAGCTGTCATCGTAGATAGGGTCATTCCAGGTTGCCTCAGAGACCCTGAAGGAATTGTAAAGAATTTCCCTGTTTCTTTGTTCTGTTTTTGAAATTCCTTTTTAGAGTGGGTTTGAGCTGATTCTCGCTGCCATGTTTATGCCAGTCTAGACACACTTGATTCCCTTACGGAGACATATCAATACATAGGTTTTAAGATTCTTACTAGTCAGATCTATTCCTCTGCGGGAAATATGGGGTTTTGAGTCCCTTTCACTGAGGAAGGTGTAGGTCTTGTCTATTCCATAGTTGGTTTTTGGAACAGTACCTGTGCTTATATCAAACTCTGGTTTGATGCATCACCCCACCTCTCCTTCCCCCTTAAGCAGGCATAAGAGTGTTTTCTAAATGTGAGACTCTGTTCTCTTTCCTAACTCAGTTCATGTGTAGCCATGTTTACAGGATCTTCCTAAGTGATATCTTATGATAAGTTTCTTTTCCTGTGTGACTTCTTTCCCTTAGAATCATCGTACCTGAATCCACTCATTTTGCTGCTACTGGTCTTATGACATTGATTTCGTGGCTGAGGGATATTCCATCGTACGTAAGTTCCACAATGTTTGGAACCATTTTTATATTTCCTGGGATATTTCAGGTGTACCCGGGTTGAGGTTCTTGTAAGCAGTGCAGCCCTCAATTTGGGGGTGGCTCTGTCTTATGGATTTTCAGTTTTCCCAAGGTATATTCCCTAGACTGGAAGTGCCCTTGGCTCTGTAGCTCTGTTGTTTACTTGTTTTAGGGAACACAATGCACTCCTCCAGTGAGGCAGTTGGCAACTTACATCCCGCCCATCAGCATAACAAGGCTCCCTGTTCTCCAGGGCCTGTCTTGCCTTTCTGGTTTTTACACATTTTGTGGATGTCCCTTTTGACCGGTGGGAAGTGATACTTCTTTGTAGTGCAGATTTGCATTGCCCGCTTGCTTGCTTGGCCAAAAAGGGCGTATGCGTTTTCTCCTGAATATATTCAGGAGAAAACGCATACGCCCTTTTTGGCCAAGTGCATCATTGTCGAAGTTGTGCCCCTCTTCCTGTGCTTTACAGGCGATTCTAACGTACCTCTTGAAATCTGTTTCCTGCTATTCTGCCTCGCATTCAAGTCCGCCTCGTTGCCTTCCCTCAACAGATTTTTGGACGATAGTTGGCCTTGATTACTCTGCCAGTTTGTGAATTGCTGTGCCCCTGAGCTCCATTTTTCAACTCGTTTTTTGTGAGCTGAACGCAAGTCCAAACATTTGGTTCAGGACCTATACTGGTTCCCGGTGGGTGGCTGAGACTTTGGTGAATTCTTCTTCCTGCCGGGAAATTAGAGTGACATGTGCCCATCCAAATGCCTAACAGCGACTCTCTCATTGGTTCTCCCTCTTCCCTTTCCTCCTCTGCCAAATGGGCAACCTGTGTGAACCAGGAGCTTAAAGGGGCTGTCTCTCCAAGTTGGGAGATTGATAGTAAAGCTGTTGGAAAGTCAAACCGGAGCACCAGGAGAGGGACTCTTCGTTGAGTTTTAGAAACCTTTCGTATTCACAGTGTGTCCATTCTCTAGGTTTCCCGTACATGTTATAGCTGTAGTAATATTCCCTTCAACCTGGAGAGGTGGGACCCATGGAATGGTTGCCATGCATTATTGCTTTAAAGGGTCTGCATTTGCTCACCCAATCTCACCAATCCTCTCAGTCCCAAGTGTCCAGCCTCATGCCACATCCAGCTGTCATCGTAGATAGGGTCATTCCAGGTTGCCTCAGAGACCCTGAAGGAATTGTAAAGAATTTCCCTGTTTCTTTGTTCTGTTTTTGAAATTCCTTTTTAGAGTGGGTTTGAGCTGATTCTCGCTGCCATGTTTATGCCAGTCTAGACACACTTGATTCCCTTACGGAGACATATCAATACATAGGTTTTAAGATTCTTACTAGTCAGATCTATTCCTCTGCGGGAAATATGGGGTTTTGAGTCCCTTTCACTGAGGAAGGTGTAGGTCTTGTCTATTCCATAGTTGGTTTTTGGAACAGTACCTGTGCTTATATCAAACTCTGGTTTGATGCATCACCCCACCTCTCCTTCCCCCTTAAGCAGGCATAAGAGTGTTTTCTAAATGTGAGACTCTGTTCTCTTTGCTAACTCAGTTCATGTGTAGCCATGTTTACAGGATCTTCCTAAGTGATATCTTATGATAAGTTTCTTTTCCTGTGTGACTTCTTTCCCTTAGAATCATCGTACCTGAATCCACTCATTTTGCTGCTACTGGTCTTATGACATTGATTTCGTGGCTGAGGGATATTCCATCGTACGTAAGTTCCACAATGTTTGGAACCATTTTTATATTTCCTGGGATATTTCAGGTGTACCCGGGTTGAGGTTCTTGTAAGCAGTGCAGCCCTCAATTTGGGGGTGGCTCTGTCTTATGGATTTTCAGTTTTCCCAAGGTATATTCCCTAGACTGGAAGTGCCCTTGGCTCTGTAGCTCTGTTGTTTACTTGTTTTAGGGAACACAATGCACTCCTCCAGTGAGGCAGTTGGCAACTTACATCCCGCCCATCAGCATAACAAGGCTCCCTGTTCTCCAGGGCCTGTCTTGCCTTTCTGGTTTTTACACATTTTGTGGATGTCCCTTTTGACCGGTGGGAAGTGATACTTCTTTGTAGTGCAGATTTGCATTGCCCGCTTGCTTGCTTGGCCAAAAAGGGCGTATGCGTTTTCTCCTGAATATATTCAGGAGAAAACGCATACGCCCTTTTTGGCCAAGTGCATCATTGTCGAAGTTGTGCCCCTCTTCCTGTGCTTTACAGGCGATTCTAACGTACCTCTTGAAATCTGTTTCCTGCTATTCTGCCTCGCATTCAAGTCCGCCTCGTTGCCTTCCCTCAACAGATTTTTGGACGATAGTTGGCCTTGATTACTCTGCCAGTTTGTGAATTGCTGTGCCCCTGAGCTCCATTTTTCAACTCGTTTTTTGTGAGCTGAACGCAAGTCCAAACATTTGGTTCAGGACCTATACTGGTTCCCGGTGGGTGGCTGAGACTTTGGTGAATTCTTCTTCCTGCCGGGAAATTAGAGTGACATGTGCCCATCCAAATGCCTAACAGCGACTCTCTCATTGGTTCTCCCTCTTCCCTTTCCTCCTCTGCCAAATGGGCAACCTGTGTGAACCAGGAGCTTAAAGGGGCTGTCTCTCCAAGTTGGGAGATTGATAGTAAAGCTGTTGGAAAGTCAAACCGGAGCACCAGGAGAGGGACTCTTCGTTGAGTTTTAGAAACCTTTCGTATTCACAGTGTGTCCATTCTCTAGGTTTCCCGTACATGTTATAGCTGTAGTAATATTCCCTTCAACCTGGAGAGGTGGGACCCATGGAATGGTTGCCATGCATTATTGCTTTAAAGGGTCTGCATTTGCTCACCCAATCTCACCAATCCTCTCAGTCCCAAGTGTCCAGCCTCATGCCACATCCAGCTGTCATCGTAGATAGGGTCATTCCAGGTTGCATCAGAGACCCTGAAGGAATTGTAAAGAATTTCCCTGTTTCTTTGTTCTGTTTTTGAAATTCCTTTTTAGAGTGGGTTTGAGCTGATTCTCGCTGCCATGTTTATGCCAGTCTAGACACACTTGATTCCCTTACGGAGACATATCAATACATAGGTTTTAAGATTCTTACTAGTCAGATCTATTCCTCTGCGGGAAATATGGGGTTTTGAGTCCCTTTCACTGAGGAAGGTGTAGGTCTTGTCTATTCCATAGTTGGTTTTTGGAACAGTACCTGTGCTTATATCAAACTCTGGTTTGATGCATCACCCCACCTCTCCTTCCCCCTTAAGCAGGCATAAGAGTGTTTTCTAAATGTGAGACTCTGTTCTCTTTGCTAACTCAGTTCATGTGTAGCCATGTTTACAGGATCTTCCTAAGTGATATCTTATGATAAGTTTCTTTTCCTGTGTGACTTCTTTCCCTTAGAATCATCGTACCTGAATCCACTCATTTTGCTGCTACTGGTCTTATGACATTGATTTCGTGGCTGAGGGATATTCCATCGTACGTAAGTTCCACAATGTTTGGAACCATTTTTATATTTCCTGGGATATTTCAGGTGTACCCGGGTTGAGGTTCTTGTAAGCAGTGCAGCCCTCAATTTGGGGGTGGCTCTGTCTTATGGATTTTCAGTTTTCCCAAGGTATATTCCCTAGACTGGAAGTGCCCTTGGCTCTGTAGCTCTGTTGTTTACTTGTTTTAGGGAACACAATGCACTCCTCCAGTGAGGCAGTTGGCAACTTACATCCCGCCCATCAGCATAACAAGGCTCCCTGTTCTCCAGGGCCTGTCTTGCCTTTCTGGTTTTTACACATTTTGTGGATGTCCCTTTTGACCGGTGGGAAGTGATACTTCTTTGTAGTGCAGATTTGCATTGCCCGCTTGCTTGCTTGGCCAAAAAGGGCGTATGCGTTTTCTCCTGAATATATTCAGGAGAAAACGCATACGCCCTTTTTGGCCAAGTGCATCATTGTCGAAGTTGTGCCCCTCTTCCTGTGCTTTACAGGCGATTCTAACGTACCTCTTGAAATCTGTTTCCTGCTATTCTGCCTCGCATTCAAGTCCGCCTCGTTGCCTTCCCTCAACAGATTTTTGGACGATAGTTGGCCTTGATTACTCTGCCAGTTTGTGAATTGCTGTGCCCCTGAGCTCCATTTTTCAACTCGTTTTTTGTGAGCTGAACGCAAGTCCAAACATTTGGTTCAGGACCTATACTGGTTCCCGGTGGGTGGCTGAGACTTTGGTGAATTCTTCTTCCTGCCGGGAAATTAGAGTGACATGTGCCCATCCAAATGCCTAACAGCGACTCTCTCATTGGTTCTCCCTCTTCCCTTTCCTCCTCTGCCAAATGGGCAACCTGTGTGAACCAGGAGCTTAAAGGGGCTGTCTCTCCAAGTTGGGAGATTGATAGTAAAGCTGTTGGAAAGTCAAACCGGAGCACCAGGAGAGGGACTCTTCGTTGAGTTTTAGAAACCTTTCGTATTCACAGTGTGTCCATTCTCTAGGTTTCCCGTACATGTTATAGCTGTAGTAATATTCCCTTCAACCTGGAGAGGTGGGACCCATGGAATGGTTGCCATGCATTATTGCTTTAAAGGGTCTGCATTTGCTCACCCAATCTCACCAATCCTCTCAGTCCCAAGTGTCCAGCCTCATGCCACATCCAGCTGTCATCGTAGATAGGGTCATTCCAGGTTGCCTCAGAGACCCTGAAGGAATTGTAAAGAATTTCCCTGTTTCTTTGTTCTGTTTTTGAAATTCCTTTTTAGAGTGGGTTTGAGCTGATTCTCGCTGCCATGTTTATGCCAGTCTAGACACACTTGATTCCCTTACGGAGACATATCAATACATAGGTTTTAAGATTCTTACTAGTCAGATCTATTCCTCTGCGGGAAATATGGGGTTTTGAGTCCCTTTCACTGAGGAAGGTGTAGGTCTTGTCTATTCCATAGTTGGTTTTTGGAACAGTACCTGTGCTTATATCAAACTCTGGTTTGATGCATCACCCCACCTCTCCTTCCCCCTTAAGCAGGCATAAGAGTGTTTTCTAAATGTGAGACTCTGTTCTCTTTCCTAACTCAGTTCATGTGTAGCCATGTTTACAGGATCTTCCTAAGTGATATCTTATGATAAGTTTCTTTTCCTGTGTGACTTCTTTCCCTTAGAATCATCGTACCTGAATCCACTCATTTTGCTGCTACTGGTCTTATGACATTGATTTCGTGGCTGAGGGATATTCCATCGTACGTAAGTTCCACAATGTTTGGAACCATTTTTATATTTCCTGGGATATTTCAGGTGTACCCAGGTTGAGGTTCTTGTAAGCAGTGCAGCCCTCAATTTGGGGGTGGCTCTGTCTTATGGATTTTCAGTTTTCCCAAGGTATATTCCCTAGACTGGAAGTGCCCTTGGCTCTGTAGCTCTGTTGTTTACTTGTTTTAGGGAACACAATGCACTCCTCCAGTGAGGCAGTTGGCAACTTACATCCCGCCCATCAGCATAACAAGGCTCCCTGTTCTCCAGGGCCTGTCTTGCCTTTCTGGTTTTTACACATTTTGTGGATGTCCCTTTTGACCGGTGGGAAGTGATACTTCTTTGTAGTGCAGATTTGCATTGCCCGCTTGCTTGCTTGGCCAAAAAGGGCGTATGCGTTTTCTCCTGAATATATTCAGGAGAAAACGCATACGCCCTTTTTGGCCAAGTGCATCATTGTCGAAGTTGTGCCCCTCTTCCTGTGCTTTACAGGCGATTCTAACGTACCTCTTGAAATCTGTTTCCTGCTATTCTGCCTCGCATTCAAGTCCGCCTCGTTGCCTTCCCTCAACAGATTTTTGGACGATAGTTGGCCTTGATTACTCTGCCAGTTTGTGAATTGCTGTGCCCCTGAGCTCCATTTTTCAACTCGTTTTTTGTGAGCTGAACGCAAGTCCAAACATTTGGTTCAGGACCTATACTGGTTCCCGGTGGGTGGCTGAGACTTTGGTGAATTCTTCTTCCTGCCGGGAAATTAGAGTGACATGTGCCCATCCAAATGCCTAACAGCGACTCTCTCATTGGTTCTCCCTCTTCCCTTTCCTCCTCTGCCAAATGGGCAACCTGTGTGAACCAGGAGCTTAAAGGGGCTGTCTCTCCAAGTTGGGAGATTGATAGTAAAGCTGTTGGAAAGTCAAACCGGAGCACCAGGAGAGGGACTCTTCGTTGAGTTTTAGAAACCTTTCGTATTCACAGTGTGTCCATTCTCTAGGTTTCCCGTACATGTTATAGCTGTAGTAATATTCCCTTCAACCTGGAGAGGTGGGACCCATGGAATGGTTGCCATGCATTATTGCTTTAAAGGGTCTGCATTTGCTCACCCAATCTCACCAATCCTCTCAGTCCCAAGTGTCCAGCCTCATGCCACATCCAGCTGTCATCGTAGATAGGGTCATTCCAGGTTGCCTCAGAGACCCTGAAGGAATTGTAAAGAATTTCCCTGTTTCTTTGTTCTGTTTTTGAAATTCCTTTTTAGAGTGGGTTTGAGCTGATTCTCGCTGCCATGTTTATGCCAGTCTAGACACACTTGATTCCCTTACGGAGACATATCAATACATAGGTTTTAAGATTCTTACTAGTCAGATCTATTCCTCTGCGGGAAATATGGGGTTTTGAGTCCCTTTCACTGAGGAAGGTGTAGGTCTTGTCTATTCCATAGTTGGTTTTTGGAACAGTACCTGTGCTTATATCAAACTCTGGTTTGATGCATCACCCCACCTCTCCTTCCCCCTTAAGCAGGCATAAGAGTGTTTTCTAAATGTGAGACTCTGTTCTCTTTGCTAACTCAGTTCATGTGTAGCCATGTTTACAGGATCTTCCTAAGTGATATCTTATGATAAGTTTCTTTTCCTGTGTGACTTCTTTCCCTTAGAATCATCGTACCTGAATCCACTCATTTTGCTGCTACTGGTCTTATGACATTGATTTCGTGGCTGAGGGATATTCCATCGTACGTAAGTTCCACAATGTTTTGAACCATTTTTATATTTCCTGGGATATTTCAGGTGTACCCGGGTTGAGGTTCTTGTAAGCAGTGCAGCCCTCAATTTGGGGGTGGCTCTGTCTTATGGATTTTCAGTTTTCCCAAGGTATATTCCCTAGACTGGAAGTGCCCTTGGCTCTGTAGCTCTGTTGTTTACTTGTTTTAGGGAGCACAATGCACTCCTCCAGTGAGGCAGTTGGCAACTTACATCCCGCCCATCAGCATAACAAGGCTCCCTGTTCTCCAGGGCCTGTCTTGCCTTTCTGGTTTTTACACATTTTGTGGATGTCCCTTTTGACCGGTGGGAAGTGATACTTCTTTGTAGTGCAGATTTGCATTGCCCGCTTGCTTGCTTGGCCAAAAAGGGCGTATGCGTTTTCTCCTGAATATATTCAGGAGAAAACGCATACGCCCTTTTTGGCCAAGTGCATCATTGTCGAAGTTGTGCCCCTCTTCCTGTGCTTTACAGGCGATTCTAACGTACCTCTTGAAATCTGTTTCCTGCTATTCTGCCTCGATTTCAAGTCCGCCTCGTTGCCTTCCCTCAACAGATTTTTGGACGATTGTTGGCCTTGATTACTCTGCCAGTTTGTGAATTGCTGTGCCCCTGAGCTCCATTTTTCAACTCGTTTTTTGTGAGCTGAACGCAAGTCCAAACATTTGGTTCAGGACCTATACTGGTTCCCGGTGGGTGGCTGAGACTTTGGTGAATTCTTCTTCCTGCCGGGAAATTAGAGTGACATGTGCCCATCCAAATGCCTAACAGCGACTCTCTCATTGGTTCTCCCTCTTCCCTTTCCTCCTCTGCCAAATGGGCAACCTGTGTGAACCAGGAGCTTAAAGGGGCTGTCTCTCCAAGTTGGGAGATTGATAGTAAAGCTGTTGGAAAGTCAAACCGGAGCACCAGGAGAGGGACTCTTCGTTGAGTTTTAGAAACCTTTCGTATTCACAGTGTGTCCATTCTCTAGGTTTCCCGTACATGTTATAGCTGTAGTAATATTCCCTTCAACCTGGAGAGGTGGGACCCATGGAATGGTTGCCATGCATTATTGCTTTAAAGGGTCTGCATTTGCTCACCCAATCTCACCAATCCTCTCAGTCCCAAGTGTCCAGCCTCATGCCACATCCAGCTGTCATCGTAGATAGGGTCATTCCAGGTTGCATCAGAGACCCTGAAGGAATTGTAAAGAATTTCCCTGTTTCTTTGTTCTGTTTTTGAAATTCCTTTTTAGAGTGGGTTTGAGCTGATTCTCGCTGCCATGTTTATGCCAGTCTAGACACACTTGATTCCCTTACGGAGACATATCAATACATAGGTTTTAAGATTCTTACTAGTCAGATCTATTCCTCTGCGGGAAATATGGGGTTTTGAGTCCCTTTCACTGAGGAAGGTGTAGGTCTTGTCTATTCCATAGTTGGTTTTTGGAACAGTACCTGTGCTTATATCAAACTCTGGTTTGATGCATCACCCCACCTCTCCTTCCCCCTTAAGCAGGCATAAGAGTGTTTTCTAAATGTGAGACTCTGTTCTCTTTCCTAACTCAGTTCATGTGTAGCCATGTTTACAGGATCTTCCTAAGTGATATCTTATGATAAGTTTCTTTTCCTGTGTGACTTCTTTCCCTTAGAATCATCGTACCTGAATCCACTCATTTTGCTGCTACTGGTCTTATGACATTGATTTCGTGGCTGAGGGATATTCCATCGTACGTAAGTTCCACAATGTTTGGAACCATTTTTATATTTCCTGGGATATTTCAGGTGTACCCGGGTTGAGGTTCTTGTAAGCAGTGCAGCCCTCAATTTGGGGGTGGCTCTGTCTTATGGATTTTCAGTTTTCCCAAGGTATATTCCCTAGACTGGAAGTGCCCTTGGCTCTGTAGCTCTGTTGTTTACTTGTTTTAGGGAACACAATGCACTCCTCCAGTGAGGCAGTTGGCAACTTACATCCCGCCCATCAGCATAACAAGGCTCCCTGTTCTCCAGGGCCTGTCTTGCCTTTCTGGTTTTTACACATTTTTTGGATGTCCCTTTTGACCGGTGGGAAGTGATACTTCTTTGTAGTGCAGATTTGCATTGCCCGCTTGCTTGCTTGGCCAAAAAGGGCGTATGCGTTTTCTCCTGAATATATTCAGGAGAAAACGCATACGCCCTTTTTGGCCAAGTGCATCATTGTCGAAGTTGTGCCCCTCTTCCTGTGCTTTACAGGCGATTCTAACGTACCTCTTGAAATCTGTTTCCTGCTATTCTGCCTCGATTTCAAGTCCGCCTCGTTGCCTTCCCTCAACAGATTTTTGGACGATTGTTGGCCTTGATTACTCTGCCTGTTTGTGAATTGCTGTGCCCCTGAGCTCCATTTTTCAACTCGTTTTTTGTGAGCTGAACGCAAGTCCAAACATTTGGTTCAGGACCTATACTGGTTCCCGGTGGGTGGCTGAGACTTTGGTGAATTCTTCTTCCTGCCGGGAAATTAGAGTGACATGTGCCCATCCAAATGCCTAACAGCGACTCTCTCATTGGTTCTCCCTCTTCCCTTTCCTCCTCTGCCAAATGGGCAACCTGTGTGAACCAGGAGCTTAAAGGGGCTGTCTCTCCAAGTTGGGAGATTGATAGTAAAGCTGTTGGAAAGTCAAACCGGAGCACCAGGAGAGGGACTCTTCGTTGAGTTTTAGAAACCTTTCGTATTCACAGTGTGTCCATTCTCTAGGTTTCCCGTACATGTTATAGCTGTAGTAATATTCCCTTCAACCTGGAGAGGTGGGACCCATGGAATGGTTGCCATGCATTATTGCTTTAAAGGGTCTGCATTTGCTCACCCAATCTCACCAATCCTCTCAGTCCCAAGTGTCCAGCCTCATGCCACATCCAGCTGTCATCGTAGATAGGGTCATTCCAGGTTGCATCAGAGACCCTGAAGGAATTGTAAAGAATTTCCCTGTTTCTTTGTTCTGTTTTTGAAATTCCTTTTTAGAGTGGGTTTGAGCTGATTCTCGCTGCCATGTTTATGCCAGTCTAGACACACTTGATTCCCTTACGGAGACATATCAATACATAGGTTTTAAGATTCTTACTAGTCAGATCTATTCCTCTGCGGGAAATATGGGGTTTTGAGTCCCTTTCACTGAGGAAGGTGTAGGTCTTGTCTATTCCATAGTTGGTTTTTGGAACAGTACCTGTGCTTATATCAAACTCTGGTTTGATGCATCACCCCACCTCTCCTTCCCCCTTAAGCAGGCATAAGAGTTTTTTCTAAATGTGAGACTCTGTTCTCTTTCCTAACTCAGTTCATGTGTAGCCATGTTTACAGGATCTTCCTAAGTGATATCTTATGATAAGTTTCTTTTCCTGTGTGACTTCTTTCCCTTAGAATCATCGTACCTGAATCCACTCATTTTGCTGCTACTGGTCTTATGACATTGATTTCGTGGCTGAGGGATATTCCATCGTACGTAAGTTCCACAATGTTTGGAACCATTTTTATATTTCCTGGGATATTTCAGGTGTACCCAGGTTGAGGTTCTTGTAAGCAGTGCAGCCCTCAATTTGGGGGTGGCTCTGTCTTATGGATTTTCAGTTTTCCCAAGGTATATTCCCTAGACTGGAAGTGCCCTTGGCTCTGTAGCTCTGTTGTTTACTTGTTTTAGGGAACACAATGCACTCCTCCAGTGAGGCAGTTGGCAACTTACATCCCGCCCATCAGCATAACAAGGCTCCCTGTTCTCCAGGGCCTGTCTTGCCTTTCTGGTTTTTACACATTTTGTGGATGTCCCTTTTGACCGGTGGGAAGTGATACTTCTTTGTAGTGCAGATTTGCATTGCCCGCTTGCTTGCTTGGCCAAAAAGGGCGTATGCGTTTTCTCCTGAATATATTCAGGAGAAAACGCATACGCCCTTTTTGGCCAAGTGCATCATTGTCGAAGTTGTGCCCCTCTTCCTGTGCTTTACAGGCGATTCTAACGTACCTCTTGAAATCTGTTTCCTGCTATTCTGCCTCGCATTCAAGTCCGCCTCGTTGCCTTCCCTCAACAGATTTTTGGACGATAGTTGGCCTTGATTACTCTGCCAGTTTGTGAATTGCTGTGCCCCTGAGCTCCATTTTTCAACTCGTTTTTTGTGAGCTGAACGCAAGTCCAAACATTTGGTTCAGGACCTATACTGGTTCCCGGTGGGTGGCTGAGACTTTGGTGAATTCTTCTTCCTGCCGGGAAATTAGAGTGACATGTGCCCATCCAAATGCCTAACAGCGACTCTCTCATTGGTTCTCCCTCTTCCCTTTCCTCCTCTGCCAAATGGGCAACCTGTGTGAACCAGGAGCTTAAAGGGGCTGTCTCTCCAAGTTGGGAGATTGATAGTAAAGCTGTTGGAAAGTCAAACCGGAGCACCAGGAGAGGGACTCTTCGTTGAGTTTTAGAAACCTTTCGTATTCACAGTGTGTCCATTCTCTAGGTTTCCCGTACATGTTATAGCTGTAGTAATATTCCCTTCAACCTGGAGAGGTGGGACCCATGGAATGGTTGCCATGCATTATTGCTTTAAAGGGTCTGCATTTGCTCACCCAATCTCACCAATCCTCTCAGTCCCAAGTGTCCAGCCTCATGCCACATCCAGCTGTCATCGTAGATAGGGTCATTCCAGGTTGCCTCAGAGACCCTGAAGGAATTGTAAAGAATTTCCCTGTTTCTTTGTTCTGTTTTTGAAATTCCTTTTTAGAGTGGGTTTGAGCTGATTCTCGCTGCCATGTTTATGCCAGTCTAGACACACTTGATTCCCTTACGGAGACATATCAATACATAGGTTTTAAGATTCTTACTAGTCAGATCTATTCCTCTGCGGGAAATATGGGGTTTTGAGTCCCTTTCACTGAGGAAGGTGTAGGTCTTGTCTATTCCATAGTTGGTTTTTGGAACAGTACCTGTGCTTATATCAAACTCTGGTTTGATGCATCACCCCACCTCTCCTTCCCCCTTAAGCAGGCATAAGAGTGTTTTCTAAATGTGAGACTCTGTTCTCTTTCCTAACTCAGTTCATGTGTAGCCATGTTTACAGGATCTTCCTAAGTGATATCTTATGATAAGTTTCTTTTCCTGTGTGACTTCTTTCCCTTAGAATCATCGTACCTGAATCCACTCATTTTGCTGCTACTGGTCTTATGACATTGATTTCGTGGCTGAGGGATATTCCATCGTACGTAAGTTCCACAATGTTTGGAACCATTTTTATATTTCCTGGGATATTTCAGGTGTACCCAGGTTGAGGTTCTTGTAAGCAGTGCAGCCCTCAATTTGGGGGTGGCTCTGTCTTATGGATTTTCAGTTTTCCCAAGGTATATTCCCTAGACTGGAAGTGCCCTTGGCTCTGTAGCTCTGTTGTTTACTTGTTTTAGGGAACACAATGCACTCCTCCAGTGAGGCAGTTGGCAACTTACATCCCGCCCATCAGCATAACAAGGCTCCCTGTTCTCCAGGGCCTGTCTTGCCTTTCTGGTTTTTACACATTTTGTGGATGTCCCTTTTGACCGGTGGGAAGTGATACTTCTTTGTAGTGCAGATTTGCATTGCCCGCTTGCTTGCTTGGCCAAAAAGGGCGTATGCGTTTTCTCCTGAATATATTCAGGAGAAAACGCATACGCCCTTTTTGGCCAAGTGCATCATTGTCGAAGTTGTGCCCCTCTTCCTGTGCTTTACAGGCGATTCTAACGTACCTCTTGAAATCTGTTTCCTGCTATTCTGCCTCGCATTCAAGTCCGCCTCGTTGCCTTCCCTCAACAGATTTTTGGACGATAGTTGGCCTTGATTACTCTGCCAGTTTGTGAATTGCTGTGCCCTTGAGCTCCATTTTTCAACTCGTTTTTTGTGAGCTGAACGCAAGTCCAAACATTTGGTTCAGGACCTATACTGGTTCCCGGTGGGTGGCTGAGACTTTGGTGAATTCTTCTTCCTGCCGGGAAATTAGAGTGAAATGTGCCCATCCAAATGCCTAACAGCGACTCTCTCATTGGTTCTCCCTCTTCCCTTTCCTCCTCTGCCAAATGGGCAACCTGTGTGAACCAGGAGCTTAAAGGGGCTGTCTCTCCAAGTTGGGAGATTGATAGTAAAGCTGTTGGAAAGTCAAACCGGAGCACCAGGAGAGGGACTCTTCGTTGAGTTTTAGAAACCTTTCGTATTCACAGTGTGTCCATTCTCTAGGTTTCCCATACATGTTATAGCTGTAGTAATATTCCCTTCAACCTGGAGAGGTGGGACCCATGGAATGGTTGCCATGCATTATTGCTTTAAAGGGTCTGCATTTGCTCACCCAATCTCACCAATCCTCTCAGTCCCAAGTGTCCAGCCTCATGCCACATCCAGCTGTCATCGTAGATAGGGTCATTCCAGGTTGCATCAGAGACCCTGAAGGAATTGTAAAGAATTTCCCTGTTTCTTTGTTCTGTTTTTGAAATTCCTTTTTAGAGTGGGTTTGAGCTGATTCTCGCTGCCATGTTTATGCCAGTCTAGACACACTTGATTCCCTTACGGAGACATATCAATACATAGGTTTTAAGATTCTTACTAGTCAGATCTATTCCTCTGCGGGAAATATGGGGTTTTGAGTCCCTTTCACTGAGGAAGGTGTAGGTCTTGTCTATTCCATAGTTGGTTTTTGGAACAGTACCTGTGCTTATATCAAACTCTGGTTTGATGCATCACCCCACCTCTCCTTCCCCCTTAAGCAGGCATAAGAGTGTTTTCTAAATGTGAGACTCTGTTCTCTTTGCTAACTCAGTTCATGTGTAGCCATGTTTACAGGATCTTCCTAAGTGATATCTTATGATAAGTTTCTTTTCCTGTGTGACTTCTTTCCCTTAGAATCATCGTACCTGAATCCACTCATTTTGCTGCTACTGGTCTTATGACATTGATTTCGTGGCTGAGGGATATTCCATCGTACGTAAGTTCCACAATGTTTGGAACCATTTTTATATTTCCTGGGATATTTCAGGTGTACCCATGTTGAGGTTCTTGTAAGCAGTGCAGCCCTCAATTTGGGGGTGGCTCTGTCTTATGGATTTTCAGTTTTCCCAAGGTATATTCCCTAGACTGGAAGTGCCCTTGGCTCTGTAGCTCTGTTGTTTACTTGTTTTAGGGAACACAATGCACTCCTCCAGTGAGGCAGTTGGCAACTTACATCCCGCCCATCAGCATAACAAGGCTCCCTGTTCTCCAGGGCCTGTCTTGCCTTTCTGGTTTTTACACATTTTGTGGATGTCCCTTTTGACCGGTGGGAAGTGATACTTCTTTGTAGTGCAGATTTGCATTGCCCGCTTGCTTGCTTGGCCAAAAAGGGCGTATGCGTTTTCTCCTGAATATATTCAGGAGAAAACGCATACGCCCTTTTTGGCCAAGTGCATCATTGTCGAAGTTGTGCCCCTCTTCCTGTGCTTTACAGGCGATTCTAACGTACCTCTTGAAATCTGTTTCCTGCTATTCTGCCTCGCATTCAAGTCCGCCTCGTTGCCTTCCCTCAACAGATTTTTGGACGATAGTTGGCCTTGATTACTCTGCCAGTTTGTGAATTGCTGTGCCCCTGAGCTCCATTTTTCAACTCGTTTTTTGTGAGCTGAACGCAAGTCCAAACATTTGGTTCAGGACCTATACTGGTTCCCGGTGGGTGGCTGAGACTTTGGTGAATTCTTCTTCCTGCCGGGAAATTAGAGTGACATGTGCCCATCCAAATGCCTAACAGCGACTCTCTCATTGGTTCTCCCTCTTCCCTTTCCTCCTCTGCCAAATGGGCAACCTGTGTGAACCAGGAGCTTAAAGGGGCTGTCTCTCCAAGTTGGGAGATTGATAGTAAAGCTGTTGGAAAGTCAAACCGGAGCACCAGGAGAGGGACTCTTCGTTGAGTTTTAGAAACCTTTCGTATTCACAGTGTGTCCATTCTCTAGGTTTCCCGTACATGTTATAGCTGTAGTAATATTCCCTTCAACCTGGAGAGGTGGGACCCATGGAATGGTTGCCATGCATTATTGCTTTAAAGGGTCTGCATTTGCTCACCCAATCTCACCAATCCTCTCAGTCCCAAGTGTCCAGCCTCATGCCACATCCAGCTGTCATCGTAGATAGGGTCATTCCAGGTTGCATCAGAGACCCTGAAGGAATTGTAAAGAATTTCCCTGTTTCTTTGTTCTGTTTTTGAAATTCCTTTTTAGAGTGGGTTTGAGCTGATTCTCGCTGCCATGTTTATGCCAGTCTAGACACACTTGATTCCCTTACGGAGACATATCAATACATAGGTTTTAAGATTCTTACTAGTCAGATCTATTCCTCTGCGGGAAATATGGGGTTTTGAGTCCCTTTCACTGAGGAAGGTGTAGGTCTTGTCTATTCCATAGTTGGTTTTTGGAACAGTACCTGTGCTTATATCAAACTCTGGTTTGATGCATCACCCCACCTCTCCTTCCCCCTTAAGCAGGCATAAGAGTGTTTTCTAAATGTGAGACTCTGTTCTCTTTCCTAACTCAGTTCATGTGTAGCCATGTTTACAGGATCTTCCTAAGTGATATCTTATGATAAGTTTCTTTTCCTGTGTGACTTCTTTCCCTTAGAATCATCGTACCTGAATCCACTCATTTTGCTGCTACTGGTCTTATGACATTGATTTCGTGGCTGAGGGATATTCCATCATACGTAAGTTCCACAATGTTTGGAACCATTTTTATATTTCCTGGGATATTTCAGGTGTACCCAGGTTGAGGTTCTTGTAAGCAGTGCAGCCCTCAATTTGGGGGTGGCTCTGTCTTATGGATTTTCAGTTTTCCCAAGGTATATTCCCTAGACTGGAAGTGCCCTTGGCTCTGTAGCTCTGTTGTTTACTTGTTTTAGGGAACACAATGCACTCCTCCAGTGAGGCAGTTGGCAACTTACATCCCGCCCATCAGCATAACAAGGCTCCCTGTTCTCCAGGGCCTGTCTTGTCTTTCTGGATTTTACACATTTTGTGGATATCCCTTTTGACCCGTGGGAAGTGATACTTCTTTGTAGTGCAGATTTGCATTGCCCGCTTGCTTGCTTGGCCAAAAAGGGCGTATGCGTTTTCTCCTGAATATATTTAGGAGAAAACGCATACGCCCTTTTTGGCCAAGTGCATCATTGTCGAAGTTGTGCCCTTCTTACTGTGCTTTACATGCGACGACTACCCTGGCTGGCCTGCAGGCACCAAGTTGGCCTGCGTGCTGTCGCTGGTGTGGCTCCACGGTCCTTCCTCTAGGCTTTCAAGCCCTTGTACATATTCTGGTGTTTTACCTGGAAAGGGTGGGAACAGTTCAGCAGCAGCTGGCCTGGGGCTCAGCTCACGTTTACTCACAGATGCCTCGGCACGGTCCCCCAGCTTTGCAATGAGGACGCTCCTTGCGTGTGTGGTGGGTTGATGGCTGTATGGGAGATGGTTCTCCACCTCTGACCAATTTCAGAATTGTTTACCACTGTAGCAAGTGCCCTGATAGGGTTTTCCTCTGTATAACTCGTGGGTTCAGGTTTTTTTTTTCTTTTATGGTTCAAGTTAGATTTTATTCCTCTTTTATGTATTTATAGATATAAGCATGGAAATAATACATTCCTATAAATACATCTGTGTGACGGGAAGGATTTTTTCTGTTTTATTTTTAAATTTTATTTTTTAAAATTTTGAAATTTAATTTTATTTATTTTTTTATACAGCACATTATTATTAGTTATGTATTTTATGCGTATACATGTATACAGGTCAATCCCAAACTCCCAACTCATCCCACCACCACCACCCCATGGCTTCCCACACTTGGTGTCCATACGTTTTTTCTCTACCTCTGTGTCTCTATTTCTTCCCTGCAAACCAGTTCATCTGTACCATCTTTAGGCTCCACATATATGCATTAATATACAATATTTGTTTTCCTCTTTCTGACTTACTTCATTCTGTATGACAGTCTCTCGATCCATCGATGTCTCTACAAATGACCCAGTTTCATTCCTTTTTATGGCCGAGTAATATTCCATTTCATATATGTACCACATCTTTATCCATTCATCTGTCTGTGGGCATTTAGGTTGCTTCCATTACCTGGCTATTGTAAATAGTGCTGCAACGAACATTGTGGTGAATGTGCCTTTTTGAAATACGGTTTTCTCTGGGTATATGCCCAGAAGTGGGATTGCTGGATCAGATGGTAATTCTATTTCTAGTTTTTTTAAGGAAACTCCATACTGTTCTCCATAGTGACTGTATCAATTTACATTCCCACCAATAGTGGAAGAGGGCTCCATTTGTCCACACCCTCCCCAGAATTGGTTGTTTGTAGATTTTCTGATGATGCCGATTCTAACAGGTGTGAGGTGATACCTCATTGTAGTTTTGATTTGCATTTCTCTAATAATTAGTGCTGTTGAGCAGCTTTTCATGTGCGTCTTGGCCATCTCTGTGCCTTCTTTGAAGAAACGTCTCTTTAGATCCTCTGCCCATTTTTGTATTGGGATGTTTGTTTTTTTAATATTAAGCTGCATGTGTTGTTTATATATATTGGAGATTAAACCTCTGTCCATTGATTCGTCTGCAACGATTTTGGCCCATTCTGAGGGATGCCTTTTTCCATTCCCGTGTTTTTTAACAAAAAAGGAAAGAAAGGAAAAGAAGCAGAACACTAATGTGCGTAAAATATGCCTTTTGAAACGGTCGTTTTGAAATATGGACGTGCTTTGAATTTTTTGGTCGATATGTGACCCCAGGATTTGTTTTCAGGGCAGGTGTCATTTACAGGCCTGCAATGATTTTGAATATCAACTGACCATTAGCGTTGGGATTAAAGCTGCTGTTGTGTGAAACGGCCACAAGGTGGCAGCAGTTCACCCTTACCAAATCTGGTTACTAGGGCAAGAGAGCCTCAGTGGAAGTGGTGTTCTAGTTTGGAGTTTAGAATGGAATGTGCCAGGAGAAAGCCCCTCACGTTTGTCTCACTACTTCTTGTTCGTGTTTTTAATTTAATTTTTTATTCTTTATTACAGCAAGTTTGATTACAATGTTTGGCTTGTTGTAGGTGTGGAAGATGTGGTTCTTTTACACATATACAGATGACTGTTCTTCCTGGGATCCTTTTCCCATGTACGTTATGACAGAATGTTGAGTAGTCCTCTCTTGGTATTCTGTAGGTCTTTGGTGATTATATATGTCACCTGTGTTTGTATATGTCTGTTAACCCCGATATCGTAATGAAACCAATCCTCACACCTTTCCATTGGTGAACCATAAGTTTGTTTAATGAATCTGTGATTGCCCTTCTCCGTGGAAATATCTGCCCTGGTATCCATTTTTAGGTAACACCTATAAGTGATATGATTTGATATGTGTCTTTCACTTTCTGACTTACTACAAGGCACGTGATTACTTCTAGACTCATCTACGGTGCTGCAAATGGCATTGTGTCCTTTTTTCCCTTGACTTCTCTTCTGCCTTAGCGGGGTCCATTTTCAACAATGTGATTCCCTGAGGGTTGAAGATTAGCTGACCTGGGCAGCCTTACCCTGCCGGCCCGCCCTCCCAAGGTGTGCCTCGTTGAGGTCAATATAAACAGATCTCCAGGCAGCAATAGCCCCTGAAGCTGTGCCTGACTCCATATTCTGTGCCCCGTCAGCAGTCTCGGGGCTGTGCTGGTGGGAGGGAGTGAGGGGCCACAGCTTTGTTGGTGGCCCGGTGTGAGTGGGGTTCTGCTGGCCTTTCTGCAGGAGTTGCCAGGCTGCCCCCTGTAAAGAAGAGGTTGTGTCACCCATACCTTCCGCTGGAATTTCTCTCCGGACAGAGGTGAGGAAGGAAAAAAGCAGTGGGGGCCTGGACAGGAGGGGTATCTCAGGCAGGGCAATGGAAAGCTTCTGGAAGAGCGCCCGGGGCCAGGACCACCCTGGCTGGCCTGCAGGCACCAAGTTGGCCTGCGTGCTGTCGCTGGTGTGGCTCCACGGTCCTTCCTCTAGGCTTTCAAGCCCTTGTACATATTCAGGTGTTTTACCTGGAAAGGGTGGGAAAAGTTCAGCAGCAGCTGGCCTGGGGCTCAGCTCACGTTTACTCACAGATGCCTCGGCACGGTCCCCCAGCTTTGCAATGAGGACGCTCCTTGCGTGGGGGGTGGGTTGCTGGCTGTATGGGAGATGATTCCCCACCTCTGACCAATTTCAGAATTGTTTACCACTGGATCAAGTGCCCTGCTAGGGTTTTCCTGTGTATAACTGGTGGGTTCAGGTTTTTTTTTTTCTTTTATGGTTCAAGTTAGATTTTATTCCTCTTTTATGTATTTATAGATATAAGCATGGAAATAATTCATTCCTATAAATACATCTGTGTGACGAGAAGAATTTTTTTCTGTTTTATTTTTAAATTTTATTTTTTAAAATTTTGAAATTTAATTTTATTTATGTTTTTAAACAGCACATTATTATTAGTTATGTATTTTATGAATATACATGTATACAGATCAATCCCAATCTCTCAACTCATCCCACCACCACCACCCCATGGCTTCCCACACTTGGTGTCCATACGTTTGTTCTCTACCTCTGTGTCTCTATTTCTTCCCTGCAAACCAGTTCATCTGTACCATTTTTAGGCTCCACATATATGCATTAATATACAATATTTGTTTTCCTCTTTCTGACTTACTTCATTCTGTATGACTGTCTCTCGATCCATCGATGTCTCTACAAATGACCCAGTTTCATTCCTTTTAATGGCCGAGTAATATTCCATTTTATATATGTACCACATCTTTATCCATTCATCTGTCTGTGGGCATTTAGGTTGCTTCCATTACCTGGCTATTGTAAATAGTGCTGCAACGAACACTGTGGTGAATGTGCCTTTTTGAAATACGGTTTTCTCTGGGTATATGCCCAGAAGTGGGATTGGTGGATCAGATGGTAATTCGATTTCTAATATTTTTAAGGAAACTCCATACTGTTCTCCATAGTGACTGTATCAGTTTACATTCCCACCAATAGTGGAAGAGGGCTCCTTTTGTCCACAACCTCCCCAGAATTGGTTGTTTGTAGATTTTCTGATGATTCCGATTCTAACAGGTGTGAGGTGATACCTCATTGTAGTTTTGATTTGCATTTCTCTAATAATTAGTGCTGTTGAGCAGCTTTTCATGTGCGTCTTGGCCCTCTCTGTGTCTCCTTTGAAGAAACGTCTCTTTAGATCTTCTGCCCATTTTTTTTGGGTTGTTTGTTTTTTTAATATTAAGCTGCATGAGCTGTTTATATATATTGGAGATTAAACCTCTGTCCATTGATTCGTCTGCAACGATTTTCGCCCATTCTGAGGGATGCTTTTTTCCATTCCCGTGTTTTTTAACAAAAAAGGAAAGAAAGGAAAAGAAGCAGAACACTAATGTGCCTAAAATATGCCTTTTGAAACGGTCGTTTTGAAATATGGACGTCCTTTGAATATTTTGGTTGATATGTGACCACAGGATTTGTTTTCAGGGCAGGTGTCATTTACAGGCCTGCAATGATTTTGAATATCAACTGACCATTAGCGTTGGGATTAAAGCTGCTGTTGTGTGAAACGGCCACAAGGTGGCAGCAGTTCACCCTTACCAAATCTGGTTACTAGGGCAAGAGAGCCTCAGTGGAAGTGGTGTTCTAGATTGGAGTTTAGAATGGAATGTGCCAGGAGAAAGCCCCTCACGTTTGTCTCACTACTTCTTGTTCGTGTTTTTAATTTAAGTTTTTATTTTTTATTACAGCAAGTTTGATTACAATGTTTGGCTTGTTGTAGGTGTGGAAGATGTGGTTCTTTTACACATATACACATGTCTGTTCTTCCTGGGATCCTTTTCCCATGTACGTTATGACAGAATGTTGAGTAGTCCTCTCTTGGTATTCTGTAGGTCTTTGGTGATTATATATGTTACCTGTGTTTGTATATGTCTGTTAACCCCGATATCGTAATGAAACCAATCCTCACACGTTTCCATTGGTGAACCATAAGTTTGTTTAAAGAATCTGTGATTGCCCTTCTCCGTGGAAATATCTGCCCTGGTATCCATTTTTAGGTAACACCTATAAGTGATATGATATGATATGTGTCTTTCACTTTCTGACTTACTACAAGTCACGTGATTACTTCTAGACTCATCTACGGTGCTGCAAATGGCATTGTGTCCTTTTTTCCCTTGGCTTCTCTTCTGCCTTAGCGAGGTCCATTTTCAACAATGTGATTCCTTGAGGATTGTGGATTAGCTGACCTGGGCAGCCTTACCCTGCCGGCCCGCCCTCCCCAGGTGTGCCTCATTGAGGTCAATATAAACAGCGCTCCAGGCAGCAATAGCCCCTGAAGCTGTGCCTGACTCCATATTCTCTGCCCCGTCAGCAGTCTCGGGGCTGTGCTGGTGGGAGTGAGTGAGGGGCCACAGCTTTGTGGGTGGCCCGGTGTGAGTGGGGTTCTGCTGGCCTTTCTGCAGGAGTTGCCAGGCTGCCGCCTGTAAAGAAGAGGTTGTGTCACCCATACCTTCCGCTGGAATTTCTCTCCGGACAGAGGTGAGGAAGGAAAAAAGCAGTGGGGGCTGGGACAGGAGGGGTTTCTCAGGCAGGGCAAAGGAAAGCTTCTGGAAGAGCGCCCGGGGTCAGGACTACCCTGGCTGGCCTGCAGGCACCAAGTTGGCCTGCGTGCTGTCGCTGGTGTGGCTCCACGGTCCTTCCTCTAGGCTTTCAAGCCCTTGTACATATTCAGGTGTTTTACCTGGAAAGGGTGGGAACAGTTCAGCAGCAGCTGGCCTGGGGCTCAGCTCACGTTTACTCACAGATGCCTCGGCACGGTCCCCCAGCTTTGCAATGAGGATGCTCCTTGCGTGGGGGTGAGTTGCTGGCTGTATGGGAGATGGTTCCCAACCTCTGACCAATTTCAGAATTGTTTACCGCTGGAGCAAGTGCCGTGATAGGGTTTTCCTCTGTGTAATTCGTGGGTTCACTTTTTTTTTTCTTTTATGGTTCAAGTTAGATTTTATTCTTCTTTTATGTATTTATAGATATAAGCATGGAAATAATTCATTCCTATAAATACATCTGTGTGACGGGAAGAACTTTTTTCTGTTTTATTTTTAAATTTTATTTTTTAAAATTTTGAAATTTAATTTTATTTATTTTTTTTTATACAGCACGTTATTATTAGTTATATATTTTATGTATATACATGTATACAGGTCAATCCCAAACTCCCAACTCATCCCACCACCACCACCCCATGGCTTCCCACACTTGGTGTCCATACGTTTGTTCTCTACCTCTGTGTCTCTATTTCTTCCCTGCAAACCAGTTCATCTGTATCATTTTTAGGCTCCACATATATGCATTAATATACAATATATATTTTCCTCTTTCTGACTTACTTAATTCTGTATGACAGTCTCTCGATCCATCAATGTCTCTACAAATGACCCAGTTTCATTCCTTTTTATGGCCGAGTAATATTCCATTTCATATATGTACCACATCTTTATCCATTCATCTGTCTGTGGACATTTGGGTTGCTTCCATTACCTGGCTATTGTAAATAGTGCTGCAACGAACATTGTGGTGAATGTGCCTTTTTGAAATACGGTTTTCCCTGGGTATATGCCCAGAAGTGGGATTGCTGGATCAGATGGTAATTCTATTTCTAGTTTTTTTAAGAAAACTCCATACTGTTCTCCATAGTGACTGTATCAATTTACATTCCCACCAATAGTGGAAGAGGGCTCCTTTTGTCCACACCCTACCCAGAATTGGTTGTTTGTAGATTTTCTGATGATGCCGATTCTAACAGGTGTGAGGTGAAATCTCATTGTAGTTTTGATTTGCATTTCTCTGATAATTAGTGCTGTTGAGCAGCTTTTCATGTGCGTCTTGGCCATCTCTGTGTCTCCTTTGAAGAAACGTCTCTTTAGATCTTCTGCCCATTTTTTTGGGTTGTTTGTTTTTTTAATATTAAGCTGCATGAGCTGTTTATATATATTGGAGATTAAACCTCTGTCCATTGATTCGTCTGCAACGATTTTCGCCCATTCTGAGGGATGCCTTTTTCCATTCCCGTGTTTTTTAACAAAAAAGGAAAGAAAGGAAAAGAAGCAGAACACTAATGTGCGTAAAATATGCCTTTTGAAACGGTGGTTTTGAAATATGGACGTCCTTTGAATTTTTTGGTCGATATGTGACCCCAGGATTTGTTTTCAGGGCAGGTGTCATTTACAGGCCTGCAATGATTTTGAATATCAACTGACGATTAGCGTTGGGATTAAAGCTGCTGTTGTGTGAAACGGCCACAAGGTGGCAGCAGTTCACCCTTACCAAATCTGGTTACTAGGGCAAGAGAGCCTCAGTGGAAGTGGTGTTCTAGATTGGAGTTTAGAATGGAATGTGCCAGGAGAAAGCCCCTCACGTTTGTCTCACTACTTCTTGTTCGTGTTTTTAATTTAATTTCTTATTTTTTATTACAGCAATTTTGATTACAATGTTTGGCTTGTTGTAGGTGTGGAAGATGTGGTTCTTTTACACATATACAGATGTCTGTTCTTCCTGGGATCCTTTTCCCATGTATGTTATGACAGAATATTGAGTAGTCCTCTCTTGGTATTCTGTAGGTCTTTGGTGATTATATATGTCACCTGTGTTTGTATATGTCTGTTAACCCCGATATCGTAATGAAACCAATCCTCACACCTTTCCATTGGTGAACCATAAGTCTGTTTAATGAATCTGTGATTGCCCTTCTCCGTGGAAATATCTGCCCTGGTATCCATTTTTATGTAACACCTATAAGTGATATGATATGATATGTGTCTTCCATTTTCTGACTTACTACAAGTCACGTGATTACTTCTAGACTCATCTACGGTGCTGCAAATGGCATTGTGTCCTTTTTTCCCTTGGCTTCTCTTCTGCCTTAGTGCGGTCCATTTTCAACAATGTGATTCCCTGAGGGTTGTGGATTAGCTGACCTGGGCAGCCTTACCCTGCCGGCCCGCTCTCCCCAGGTGTGCCTCGTTGAGGTCAATATAAACAGCGCTCCAGGCAGCAATAGCCCCTGAAGCTGTGCCTGACTCCATATTCTCTGCCCCGTCAGCAGTCTCGGGGCTGTGCTGGTGGGAGGGAGTGAGGGGCCACAGCTTTGTGGGTGGCCCGGTGTGAGTGGGGTTCTGCTGGCCTTTCTGCAGGAGTTGCCAGGCTGCCACCTGTAAAGAAGAGGTTGTGTCACCCATACCTTCCGCTGGAATTTCTCTCCGGACAGAGGTGAGGAAGGAAAAAAACAGTGGGGGCCGGGACAGGAGGGGTATCTCAGGCAGTGCAGTGGAAAGCTTCTGGAAGAGTGCCCGGGGCCAGGACCACCCTGGCTGGCCTGCAGGCACCAAGTTGCACTGCGTGCTGTCACTGGTGTGGCTCCACGGTCCTTCCTGTAGGCTTTCAAGCCCTTGTACATATTCAGGTGTTTTACCTGGAAAGGGTGGGAACAGTTCAGCAGCAGCTGGCCTGGGGCTCAGCTCACGTTTACTCACAGATGCCTCGGCACGGTCCCCCAGCTTTGCATTGAGGATGCTCCTTGCGTGGGGGTCAGTTGCTGGCTGTATGGGAGATGGTTCCCCACCTCTGACCAATTTCAGAATTGTTTACCGCCAGAGCAAGTGCCGTGATAGGGTTTTCCTCTCTGTAACTCGTGGGTTAACTTTTTTTTTCTTTTATGGTTCAAGTTAGATTTTATTCCTCTTTTATGTATTTATAGATATAAGCATGGAAATAATTCATTCCTATAAATACATCTGTGTGACGGGAAGAACTTTTTTCTGTTTTATTTTTAAATTTTATTTTTTAAAATTTTGAAATTTAATTTTATTTATTTTTTTATACAGCACGTTATTATTAGTTATATATATTATGCATATACATGTATACAGGTCAATCCCAAACTCCCAACTCATCCCACCACCACGACCCCATGGCTTCCCACACTTGGTGTCCATACGTGTGTTCTCTACCTCTGTGTCTCTATTTCTTCCCTGCAAACCAGTTCATCTGTACCATTTTTAGGCTCCACATATATGCATTAATATACAATATTTGTTTTCCTCTTTCTGACTTACTTCATTCTGTATGACAGTCTCTCGATCCAACAATGTCTCTACAAATGACCCAGTTTCATTCCTTTTTATGGCCGAGTAATATTCCATTTTATATATGTACCACATCTTTATCCATTCATCTGTCTGTGGGCATTTAGGTTGCTTCCATTACCTGGCTATTGTAAATAGTGCTGCAACGAACATTGTGGTGAATGTGCCTTTTTGAAATACGGTTTTCTCTGGGTATATGCCCAGAAGTGGGATTGCTGGATCAAATGGTAATTCTATTTCTAGTTTTTTTAAGGAAACTCCATACTGTTCTCCATAGTGCCTGTATCAATTTACATTCCCACCAATAGTGGAAGAGGGCTCCTTTTGTCCACACCCTCCCCAGAATTGGTTGTTTGTAGATTTTCTGATGATGCCGATTCTTACAGGTGTGATGTGAAACCTCATTGTAGTTTTGATTTGCATTTCTCTAATAATTAGTGCTGTTGAGCAGCTTTTCATGTGCGTCTTGGCCATCTCTGTGTCTCCTTTGAATAAACGTCTCTTTAGATCTTCTGCCCATTTTCTTGGGGGTTGTTTGTTTTTTTTAATATTAAGCTGCATGAGCTGTTTATATATATTGGAGATTAAACCTCTGTACATTGATTCGTTTGCAACGATTTTCGCCCATTCTGAGGGATGCCTTTATCCATTCCCGTGTTTTTTAACAAAAAAGGAAAGAAAGGAAAAGAAGCAGAACACTAATGTGCGTAAAATATGCCTTTTGAAACGGTCGTTTTGAAATATGGACGTCCTTTGAATTTTTTGGTCGATATGTGACCCCAGGATTTGTTTTCAGGGCAGGTGTCATTTACAGGCCTGCAATGATTTTGAATATCAACTGACCATTAGCGCTGGGATTAAAGCTGCTGTTGTGTGAAATGGCCACAAGGTGGCAGCAGTTCACCCTTACCAAATCTGGTTACTAGGGCAAGAGAGCCTCAGTGGAAGTGGTGTTCTAGATTGGAATTTAGAATGGAATGTGCCAGGAGAAAGCCCCTCAAGTTTGTCTCACGAATTCTTGTTCGTGTTTTTAATTTAATTTTTTATATTTTTTATTACAGCAAGTTTGATTACAATGTTTGGCTTGTTGTAGGTGTGGAAGATGTGGTTCTTTTACACATATACAGATGACTGTTCTTCCTGGGATCCTTTTCCCATGTACGTTATGACAGAGTTGAGTAGTCCTCTCTTGGTATTCTGTAGGTCTTTGGTGATTATATATGTCACCTATGTTTGTATATGTCTGTTAACCCCGATATCGTAATGAAACCAATCCTCACACCTTTCCATTGGTGAACCATAAGTTTGTTTAATGAATCTGTGATTGCCCTTCTCCGTGGAAATATCTGCCCTGATATCTATTTTTAGGTAACACCTATAAGTGATATGATATGATATGTGTCTTTCAATTTCTCACTTACTACAAGTCACGTGATTACTTCTAGACTCATGTACGGTGCTGCAAATGGCATTGTGTCCTTTTTTCCCTTGGCTTCTCTTCTGCCTTAGCGAGGTCCATTTTCAACAATGTGATTCTCTGAGGGTTGTGGATTAGCTGACCTGGGCAGCCTTACACTGCCGGCCCGCCCTCCCCAGGTGTGCCTCGTTGAGGTCAATATAAACAGAGCTCCAGGCAGCAATAGCCCCTGAAGCTGTGCCTGACTCCATATTCTCTGCCCCGTCAGCAGTCTCAGGGCTGTGCTGGTGGGAGGGAGTGAGGGGCCACAGCGTTGTGGGTGACCCGGTGTGAGTGGGGCTCTGCTGGCCTTTCTGCAGGAGTTGCCAGGCTGCCGCCTGTAAAGAAGAGGATGTGTCACCCATACCTTCCGCTGGAATTTCTCTCCGGACAGAGGTGAGGAAGGAAAAAAGCAGTGGGGGCCGGGACAGGAGGGGTATCTCAGGAAGGGCAATGGAAAGCTTCTGAAAGAGCGCCAGGGTCCAGGACCACCATGGCTGGCCTGCAGGCACCAAGTTGGCCTGCGTGCTGTCGCTGGTGTGGCTCCACAGTCCTTCCTCTAGGCTTTCAAGCCCTTGTACATATTCAGGTGTTTTACCTGGAAAGGTTGGGAACAGTTCAGCAGTAGCTGGCCTGGGGCTCAGCTCACGTTTACTCACAGATGCCTCGGCACGGTCCCCCAGCTTTGCAATGAGGACGCTCCTTGCGTGGGGGGTGGGTTGCTGGCTGTATGGGACATGGTTCCCCACCTCTGGCCAATTATAGAATTGTTTACCGCTGGAGCAAGTGCCCAGATAGGGTTTTCCTCTGCAAAACTCGTGAGTTCAGGTTTTTTTTTTCTTTTATTGTTCAAGTTATATTTTATTCCTCTTTTATGTATTTATATATATAAGCATTGAAATAATTCATTCCTATAAATACATCTGTGTGACAGAAGATCTTTTTTCTGTTTTATTGTTAAATTCTATTTTTTTTAATTTGAAAGATAATTTTATTTATGTTTTTATACAGCAGGTTTTTATTAGTTATGTATTTTATGCATATACATGTATACAGGTCAATCCCAATCTCCCAACTCATCCCACCACCACCACCCCATGGTTTCCCACACTTGGTGTCCATACGTTTGTTCTCTACCTCTGTGTCTCTATTTGTTCCCTGCAAACCAGTTCATCTGTACCATTTTTTTAGGTTCCACATTTATGCATTAATATACAATATTTGTTTTCCGCTTTCTGACTTACTTCATTCTGTATGACAGTCTCTCGATCCATCGATGTCTCTACAAATGACCCAGTTTCATTCCTTTTTATGGCCGAGTCATATTCCATTTTATATATGTACCACATCTTTATCCATTCATCTGTCTGTGGGCATTTAGGTTGCTTCCATTACCTGGCTATTGTAAATAGTGCTGCAACGAACATTGTGGTGAATGTGCCTTTTTGAAATACGGTTCTCTCTGGGTATATGCCCAGAAGTGGGATTGCTGGATCAGATGGTAATTCTATTTCTAGTTTTTTTAAGGAAACTCCACACTGTTCTCCATAGTGACTGTATCAATTTACATTCCCACCAATTGTGGAAGAGGGCTGCTTTTGTCCACACCCTCCCCAGAATTGGTTGTTTGTAGATTTTCTGATGATTCCGATTCTAACAGGTGTGAGGTGATACCTCATTGTAGTTTTGATTTGCATTTCTCTAATAATTAGTGCTGTTGAGCAGCTTTTCATGTGCGTCTTGGCCATATCTGTGTCTCCTTTGAAGAAACGTCTCTTTAGATCTTCTGCCCATTTTTGTATTGGGTTGTTTGTTTTTTAATATTAAGCTGCATGAGCTGTTTATATATATTGGAGATTAAACCTCTGTCCATTGATTCGTTTGCAACGATTTTCGCCCATTCTGAGGGATGCCTTTTTCCATTCCCATGTTTTTTAACAAAAAAAGGAAAGAAAGGAAAAGAAGCAGAACACTAATGTGCGTAAAATATGCCTTTTGAAACGGTCGTTTTGAAATATGGACGTCCTTTGAATATTTTGGTCGATATGTGACCCCAGGATTTGTTTTCAGGGCAGGTGTCATTTACAGGCCTGCAATGATTTTGAATATCAACTGACCATTAGCACTGGGATTAAAGCTGCTGTTGTGTGAAACGGCCACAAGGTGGCAGCAGTTCTCCCTTACCAAATCTGGTTACTAGGGCAAGAGAGCCTCAGTGGAAGTGGTGTTCTAGATTGGAATTTAGAATGGAATGTGCCAGGAGAAAGCCCCTCACGTTTGTCTCACTACTTCTTGTTCGTGTTTTTAATTTAATTTTTTATATTTTTTATTACAGCAAGTTTGATTACAATGTTTGGCTTGTTGTAGGTGTGGAAGATGTGGTTCTTTTACACATATACAGATGTCTGTTCTTCCTGGGATCCTTTTCCCATGTACGTTATGACAGAGTTGAGTAGTCCTCTCTTGGTATTCTGTAGGACTTTGGTGATTATATATGTCACCTGTGTTTGTATATGTGTGTTAATGCCGATATCGTAATGAAACCAATCCTCACACCTTTCCATTGGTGAACCATAAGTTTGTTTACTGAATCTGTGATTGCCCTTCTCCGTGGAAAAATCTGCCCTGCTATCCATTTTTAGGTAACACCTATAAGTGATATGATATGATATGTGTCTTTCACTTTCTGACTTACTACAAGTCACGTGATTACTTCTAGACTCATCTACGGGGCTGCAAATGGCATTGTGTCCTTTTTTTCCTTGGCTCCTCTTCTGCCTTAGCGAGGTCCACTTTCAACAATGTGATTCCCTGAGGGTTGTGGATTAGCTGACCTGGGCAGCCTTACCCTGCCGGCCCGCCCTCCCCAGGTGTGCCTCGTTGAGGTCAATATAAACAGAGCTCCAGGCAGCAATAGCCCCTGAAGCTGTGCCTGACTCCATATTCTCTGCCCCATCAGCAGTCTCGGGGCTGTGCTGGTGGGAGGGAGAGAGGTGGCACAGCTTTGTGGGTGGCCCGGTGTGAGTGGGGTTCTGCTGGCCTTTCTGCAGGGGTTGCCATGCTGCCGCCTCTAAAGAAGAGGATGTGTCACCCATACCTTCCGCTGGAATTTCTCTCCGGTCAGAGATGAGGAAGGAAAAAAGCAGTGGGGGCCAGGACAGGAGGGGTATCTCAGGCAGGGCAATGGAAAGCTTCTGGAGGAGGGCCCAGGGCCAGGACCACCCTGGCTGGCCTGGAGGCACCAAGTTGGCCTGCGTGCTGTCGCTGGTGTGGCTCCACGGTCCTTCCTCTAGGCTTTCAAGCCCTTGTACATATTCAGGTGTTTTACCTGGAAAGGTTGGGAACAGTTCAGCAGCAGCTGCCCTGGGGCTCAGCTCACGTTTACTCACAGATGCCTCGGCACGGTCCCCCAGCTTTGCAATGAGGACGCTCCTTGCGTGGGGGGTGGGTTGCTGGCTGTATGGGAGATGGTTCCCCACCTCTGGCCAATTATAGAATTGTTTACCGCTGGAGCAAGTGCCCAGATAGGGTTTTCCTCTGCAAAACTCGTGAGTTCAGGTTTTTTTTTTCTTTTATTGTTCAAGTTATATTTTATTCCTCTTTTATGTATTTATAGATATAAGCATTGAAATAATTCATTCCTATAAATACATCTGTGTGACAGAAGATCTTTTTTCTGTTTTATTGTTAAATTCTATTTTTTTTAATTTGAAAGATAATTTTATTTATGTTTTTATACAGCAGGTTTTTATTAGTTATGTATTTTATGCATATACATGTATACAGGTCAATCCCAATCTCCCAACTCATCCCACCACCACCACCCCATGGTTTCCCACACTTGGTGTCCATACGTTTGTTCTCTACCTCTGTGTCTCTATTTGTTCCCTGCAAACCAGTTCATCTGTACCATTTTTTTAGGTTCCACATTTATGCATTAATATACAATATTTGTTTTCCGCTTTCTGACTTACTTCATTCTGTATGACAGTCTCTCGATCCATCGATGTCTCTACAAATGACCCAGTTTCATTCCTTTTTATGGCCGAGTCATATTCCATTTTATATATGTACCACATCTTTATCCATTCATCTGTCTGTGGGCATTTAGGTTGCTTCCATTACCTGGCTATTGTAAATAGTGCTGCAACGAACATTGTGGTGAATGTGCCTTTTTGAAATACGGTTCTCTCTGGGTATATGCCCAGAAGTGGGATTGCTGGATCAGATGGTAATTCTATTTCTAGTTTTTTTAAGGAAACTCCACACTGTTCTCCATAGTGACTGTATCAATTTACATTCCCACCAATTGTGGAAGAGGGCTGCTTTTGTCCACACCCTCCCCAGAATTGGTTGTTTGTAGATTTTCTGATGATTCCGATTCTAACAGGTGTGAGGTGATACCTCATTGTAGTTTTGATTTGCATTTCTCTAATAATTAGTGCTGTTGAGCAGCTTTTCATGTGCGTCTTGGCCATATCTGTGTCTCCTTTGAAGAAACGTCTCTTTAGATCTTCTGCCCATTTTTGTATTGGGTTGTTTGTTTTTTAATATTAAGCTGCATGAGCTGTTTATATATATTGGAGATTAAACCTCTGTCCATTGATTCGTTTGCAACGATTTTCGCCCATTCTGAGGGATGCCTTTTTCCATTCCCATGTTTTTTAACAAAAAAAGGAAAGAAAGGAAAAGAAGCAGAACACTAATGTGCGTAAAATATGCCTTTTGAAACGGTCGTTTTGAAATATGGACGTCCTTTGAATATTTTGGTCGATATGTGATCCCAGGATTTGTTTTCAGGGCAGGTGTCATTTACAGGCCTGCAATGATTTTGAATATCAACTGACCATTAGCACTGGGATTAAAGCTGCTGTTGTGTGAAACGGCCACAAGGTGGCAGCAGTTCTCCCTTACCAAATCTGGTTACTAGGGCAAGAGAGCCTCAGTGGAAGTGGTGTTCTAGATTGGAATTTAGAATGGAATGTGCCAGGAGAAAGCCCCTCACGTTTGTCTCACTACTTCTTGTTCGTGTTTTTAATTTAATTTTTTATATTTTTTATTACAGCAAGTTTGATTACAATGTTTGGCTTGTTGTAGGTGTGGAAGATGTGGTTCTTTTACACATATACAGATGTCTGTTCTTCCTGGGATCCTTTTCCCATGTACGTTATGACAGAGTTGAGTAGTCCTCTCTTGGTATTCTGTAGGAATTTGGTGATTATATATGTCACCTGTGTTTGTATATGTGTGTTAACGCCGATATCGTAATGAAACCAATCCTCACACCTTTCCATTGGTGAACCATAAGTTTGTTTACTGAATCTGTGATTGCCCTTCTCCGTGGAAAAATCTGCCCTGCTATCCATTTTTAGGTAACACCTATAAGTGATATGATATGATATGTGTCTTTCACTTTCTGACTTACTACAAGTCACGTGATTACTTCTAGACTCATCTACGGGGCTGCAAATGGCATTGTGTCCTTTTTTTCCTTGGCTCCTCTTCTGCCTTAGCGAGGTCCACTTTCAACAATGTGATTCCCTGAGGGTTGTGGATTAGCTGACCTGGGCAGCCTTACCCTGCCGGCCCGCCCTCCCCAGGTGTGCCTCGTTGAGGTCAATATAAACAGAGCTCCAGGCAGCAATAGCCCCTGAAGCTGTGCCTGACTCCATATTCTCTGCCCCATCAGCAGTCTCGGGGCTGTGCTGGTGGGAGGGAGAGAGGTGGCACAGCTTTGTGGTTGGCCCGGTGTGAGTGGGGTTCTGCTGGCCTTTCTGCAGGGGTTGCCAGGCTGCCGCCTCTAAAGAAGAGGATGTGTCACCCATACCTTCCGCTGGAATTTCTCTCCGGTCAGAGATGAGGAAGGAAAAAAGCAGTGGGGGCCAGGACAGGAGGGGTATCTCAGGCAGGGCAATGGAAAGCTTCTGGAGGAGGGCCCAGGGCCAGGACCACCCTGGCTGGCCTGGAGGCACCAAGTTGGCCTGCGTGCTGTCGCTGGTGTGGCTCCACGGTCCTTCCTCTAGGCTTTCAAGCCCTTGTACATATTCAGGTGTTTTACCTGGAAAGGTTGGGAACAGTTCAGCAGCAGCTGGCCTGGGGCTCAGCTCACGTTTACTCACAGATGCCTCGGCACGGTCCCCCAGCTTTGCAATGAGGACGCTCCTTGCGTGGGGGGTGGGTTGCTGGCTGTATGGGAGATGGTTCCCCACCTCTGACCAATTTCAGAATTGTTTACCGCTGGAGCAATTGTGCCCTGATAGGGTTTTCCTCTGTATAACTCGTGGGTTCAGGTTTTTTTTTTTTCTTTTATGGTTCCAGTTAGATTATATTCCTCTTTTATGTATTTATAGATATAAGCATTGAAATAATTCATTCCTATAAATACATCTGTGTGACAGAAGATCTTTTTTCTGTTTTATTGTTAAATTCTATTTTTTTTTAAATTTGAAAGATAATTTTATTTATGTTTTTATACAGCAGGTTTTTATTAGTTATGTATTTTATGCATATACATGTATACAGGTCAATCCCAATCTCCCAACTCATCCCACCACCACCACCCCATGGTTTCCCACACTTGGTGTCCATACGTTTGTTCTCTACCTCTGTGTCTCTATTTCTTCCCTGCAAACCAGTTCATCTGTACCATTTTTTTAGGTTCCACATTTATGCATTAATATACAATATTTGTTTTCCGCTTTCTGACTTACTTCATTCTGTATGACAGTCTCTCGATCCATCGATGTCTCTACAAATGACCCAGTTTCATTCCTTTTTATGGCCGAGTCATATTCCATTTTATATATGTACCACATCTTTATCCATTCATCTGTCTGTGGGCATTTAGGTTGCTTCCATTACCTGGCTATTGTAAATAGTGCTGCAACGAACATTGTGGTGAATGTGCCTTTTTGAAATACGGTTCTCTCTGGGTATATGCCCAGAAGTGGGATTGCTGGATCAGATGGTAATTCTATTTCTAGTTTTTTTAAGGAAACTCCACACTGTTCTCCATAGTGACTGTATCAATTTACATTCCCACCAATTGTGGAAGAGGGCTGCTTTTGTCCACACCCTCCCCAGAATTGGTTGTTTGTAGATTTTCTGATGATTCCGATTCTAACAGGTGTGAGGTGATACCTCATTGTAGTTTTGATTTGCATTTCTCTAATAATTAGTGCTGTTGAGCAGCTTTTCATGTGCGTCTTGGCCATATCTGTGTCTCCTTTGAAGAAACGTCTCTTTAGATCTTCTGCCCATTTTTGTATTGGGTTGTTTGTTTTTTAATATTAAGCTGCATGAGCTGTTTATATATATTGGAGATTAAACCTCTGTCCATTGATTCGTTTGCAACGATTTTCGCCCATTCTGAGGGATGCCTTTTTCCATTCCCATGTTTTTTAACAAAAAAAGGAAAGAAAGGAAAAGAAGCAGAACACTAATGTGCGTAAAATATGCCTTTTGAAACGGTCGTTTTGAAATATGGACGTCCTTTGAATATTTTGGTCGATATGTGATCCCAGGATTTGTTTTCAGGGCAGGTGTCATTTACAGGCCTGCAATGATTTTGAATATCAACTGACCATTAGCACTGGGATTAAAGCTGCTGTTGTGTGAAACGGCCACAAGGTGGCAGCAGTTCTCCCTTACCAAATCTGGTTACTAGGGCAAGAGAGCCTCAGTGGAAGTGGTGTTCTAGATTGGAATTTAGAATGGAATGTGCCAGGAGAAAGCCCCTCACGTTTGTCTCACTACTTCTTGTTCGTGTTTTTAATTTAATTTTTTATATTTTTTATTACAGCAAGTTTGATTACAATGTTTGGCTTGTTGTAGGTGTGGAAGATGTGGTTCTTTTACACATATACAGATGTCTGTTCTTCCTGGGATCCTTTTCCCATGTACGTTATGACAGAGTTGAGTAGTCCTCTCTTGGTATTCTGTAGGAATTTGGTGATTATATATGTCACCTGTGTTTGTATATGTGTGTTAACGCCGATATCGTAATGAAACCAATCCTCACACCTTTCCATTGGTGAACCATAAGTTTGTTTACTGAATCTGTGATTGCCCTTCTCCGTGGAAAAATCTGCCCTGCTATCCATTTTTAGGTAACACCTATAAGTGATATGATATGATATGTGTCTTTCACTTTCTGACTTACTACAAGTCACGTGATTACTTCTAGACTCATCTACGGGGCTGCAAATGGCATTGTGTCCTTTTTTTCCTTGGCTCCTCTTCTGCCTTAGCGAGGTCCACTTTCAACAATGTGATTCCCTGAGGGTTGTGGATTAGCTGACCTGGGCAGCCTTACCCTGCCGGCCCGCCCTCCCCAGGTGTGCCTCGTTGAGGTCAATATAAACAGAGCTCCAGGCAGCAATAGCCCCTGAAGCTGTGCCTGACTCCATATTCTCTGCCCCATCAGCAGTCTCGGGGCTGTGCTGGTGGGAGGGAGAGAGGTGGCACAGCTTTGTGGTTGGCCCGGTGTGAGTGGGGTTCTGCTGGCCTTTCTGCAGGGGTTGCCAGGCTGCCGCCTCTAAAGAAGAGGATGTGTCACCCATACCTTCCGCTGGAATTTCTCTCCGGTCAGAGATGAGGAAGGAAAAAAGCAGTGGGGGCCAGGACAGGAGGGGTATCTCAGGCAGGGCAATGGAAAGCTTCTGGAGGAGGGCCCAGGGCCAGGACCACCCTGGCTGGCCTGGAGGCACCAAGTTGGCCTGCGTGCTGTCGCTGGTGTGGCTCCACGGTCCTTCCTCTAGGCTTTCAAGCCCTTGTACATATTCAGGTGTTTTACCTGGAAAGGTTGGGAACAGTTCAGCAGCAGCTGGCCTGGGGCTCAGCTCACGTTTACTCACAGATGCCTCGGCACGGTCCCCCAGCTTTGCAATGAGGACGCTCCTTGCGTGGGGGGTGGGTTGCTGGCTGTATGGGAGATGGTTCCCCACCTCTGACCAATTTCAGAATTGTTTACCGCTGGAGCAATTGTGCCCTGATAGGGTTTTCCTCTGTATAACTCGTGGGTTCAGGTTTTTTTTTTTTCTTTTATGGTTCCAGTTAGATTATATTCCTCTTTTATGTATTTATAGATATAAGCATTGAAATAATTCATTCCTATAAATACATCTGTGTGACAGAAGATCTTTTTTCTGTTTTATTGTTAAATTCTATTTTTTTTTAAATTTGAAAGATAATTTTATTTATGTTTTTATACAGCAGGTTTTTATTAGTTATGTATTTTATGCATATACATGTATACAGGTCAATCCCAATCTCCCAACTCATCCCACCACCACCACCCCATGGTTTCCCACACTTGGTGTCCATACGTTTGTTCTCTACCTCTGTGTCTCTATTTCTTCCCTGCAAACCAGTTCATCTGTACCATTTTTTTAGGTTCCACATTTATGCATTAATATACAATATTTGTTTTCCGCTTTCTGACTTACTTCATTCTGTATGACAGTCTCTCGATCCATCGATGTCTCTACAAATGACCCAGTTTCATTCCTTTTTATGGCCGAGTCATATTCCATTTTATATATGTACCACATCTTTATCCATTCATCTGTCTGTGGGCATTTAGGTTGCTTCCATTACCTGGCTATTGTAAATAGTGCTGCAACGAACATTGTGGTGAATGTGCCTTTTTGAAATACGGTTCTCTCTGGGTATATGCCCAGAAGTGGGATTGCTGGATCAGATGGTAATTCTATTTCTAGTTTTTTTAAGGAAACTCCACACTGTTCTCCATAGTGACTGTATCAATTTACATTCCCACCAATTGTGGAAGAGGGCTGCTTTTGTCCACACCCTCCCCAGAATTGGTTGTTTGTAGATTTTCTGATGATTCCGATTCTAACAGGTGTGAGGTGATACCTCATTGTAGTTTTGATTTGCATTTCTCTAATAATTAGTGCTGTTGAGCAGCTTTTCATGTGCGTCTTGGCCATATCTGTGTCTCCTTTGAAGAAACGTCTCTTTAGATCTTCTGCCCATTTTTGTATTGGGTTGTTTGTTTTTTAATATTAAGCTGCATGAGCTGTTTATATATATTGGAGATTAAACCTCTGTCCATTGATTCGTTTGCAACGATTTTCGCCCATTCTGAGGGATGCCTTTTTCCATTCCCATGTTTTTTAACAAAAAAAGGAAAGAAAGGAAAAGAAGCAGAACACTAATGTGCGTAAAATATGCCTTTTGAAACGGTCGTTTTGAAATATGGACGTCCTTTGAATATTTTGGTCGATATGTGACCCCAGGATTTGTTTTCAGGGCAGGTGTCATTTACAGGCCTGCAATGATTTTGAATATCAACTGACCATTAGCACTGGGATTAAAGCTGCTGTTGTGTGAAACGGCCACAAGGTGGCAGCAGTTCTCCCTTACCAAATGTGGTTACTAGGGCAAGAGAGCCTCAGTGGAAGTGGTGTTCTAGATTGGAATTTAGAATGGAATGTGCCAGGAGAAAGCCCCTCACGTTTGTCTCACTACTTCTTGTTCGTGTTTTTAATTTAATTTTTTATATTTTTTATTACAGCAAGTTTGATTACAATGTTTGGCTTGTTGTAGGTGTGGAAGATGTGGTTCTTTTAAACATATACAGATGTCTGTTCTTCCTGGGATCCTTTTCCCATGTACGTTATGACAGAGTTGAGTAGTCCTCTCTTGGTATTCTGTAGGATTTTGGTGATTATATATGTCACCTGTGTTTGTATATGTGTGTTAATGCCGATATCGTAATGAAACCAATCCTCACACCTTTCCATTGGTGAACCATAAGTTTGTTTAATGAATCTGTGATTGCCCTTCTCCGTGGAAAAATCTGCCCTGCTATCCATTTTTAGGTAACACCTATAAGTGATATGATATGATATGTGTCTTTCACTTTCTGACTTACTACAAGTCACGTGATTACTTCTAGACTCATCTACGGGGCTGCAAATGACATTGTGTCCTTTTTTTCCTTGGCTCCTCTTCTTCCTTAGCGAGGTCCACTTTCAACAATGTGATTCCCTGAGGGTTGTGGATTAGCTGACCTGGGCAGCCTTACCCTGCCGGCCCGCCCTCCCCAGGTGTGCCTCGTTGAGGTCAATATAAACAGAGCTCCAGGCAGCAATAGCCCCTGAAGCTGTGCCTGACTCCATATTCCCTGCCCCATCAGCAGTCTCGGGGCTGTGCTGGTGGGAGGGAGTGAGGGGCCACAGCTTTGTGGGTGGCCCGGTGTGAGTGGGGTTCTGCTGGCCTTTCTGCAGGAGTTGCCAGGCTGCCGCCTCTAAAGAAGAGGATGTGTCACCCATACCTTCCGCTGGAATTTCTCTCCGGTCAGAGATGAGGAAGGAAAAAAGCAGTGGGGGCCAGGACAGGAGGGGTATCTCAGGCAGGGCAATGGAAAGCTTCTGGAGGAGCGCCCGGGGTCAGGACCACCCTGGCTGGCCTGGAGGCACCAAGTTGGCCTGCGTGCTGTCACTGGTGTGGCTCCACGGTCCTTCCTCTAGGCTTTCAAGCCCTTGTACATATTCAGGTGTTTTACCTGGAAAGGTTGGGAACAGTTCAGCAGCAGCTGGCCTGGGGCTCAGCTCACGTTTACTCACAGATGCCTCGGCACGGTCCCCCAGCTTTGCAATGAGGACGCTCCTTGCGTGGGGGGTGGGTTGCTGGCTGTATGGGAGATGGTTCCCCACCTCTGACCAATTTCAGAATTGTTTACCGCTGGAGCAATTGTGCCCTGATAGGGTTTTCCTCTGTATAACTCGTGGGTTCAGGTTTTTTTTTTTTCTTTTATGGTTCCAGTTAGATTATATTCCTCTTTTATGTATTTATAGATATAAGCATTGTAATAATTCATTCCTATAAATACATCTGTGTGACAGAAGAAATTTTTTCTGTTTTATTGTTAAATTCTATTTTTTTTAAATTTTGAAATATAATTTTATTTATGTTTTTATACAGCAGGTTTTTATTAGTTATGTATTTTATGCATATATATGTATACAGGTCAATCCAAATCTCCCAACTCATCCCACCACCACCACCCCATGGCTTCCCACACTTGGTGTCCATACGTTTGTTCTCTACCTCTGTGTCTCTATTTCTTCCCTGCAAACCAGTTCATCTGTACCATTTTTTTAGGTTCCACATATATGCATTAATATACAATATTTGTTTTCTGCTTTCTGACTTACTTCATTCTGTATGACAGTCTCTCGATCCATCGATGTCTCTATAAATGACCCAGTTTCATTCCTTTTTATGGCCGAGTAATATTCCATTTTATATATGTACAATATCTTTATCCATTCATCTGTCTGTGGGCATTTAGGTTGCTTCCATTACCTGGCTATTGTAAATAGTGCTGCAATGAACATTGTGGTGAATGTGCGTTTTTGATTTACGGTTTTCTCTGGGTATATGCCCAGAAGTGGGATTGCTGGATCAGATGGTAATTCTATTTCTAGTTTTTTTAAGGAAACTCCATACTGTTCTCCATAGTGACTGTATCAAGTTACATTCCCACCAATAGTGGAAGAGGGCTCCTTTTGTCCACACCCTCCCCAGAATTGGTTGTTTGTAGATTTTCTGATGATGCCGATTCTAACAGGTGTGAGGTGATACCTCATTGTAGTTTTGATTTGCATTTCTCTAATAATTAGTGCTGTTGAGCAGCTTTTCATGTGCGTCTTGGCCATCTCTGTGTCTCCTTTGAAGAAACGTCTCTTTAGATCTTCTGCCCATTTTTGTATTGGGTTGTTTGTTTTTTTAATATTAAGCTGCATGAGCTGTTTATATATATTGGAGATTAAACCTCTGTCCATTGATTCGTTTGCAACGATTTTCGCCCATTCTGAGGGATGCCTTTTTCCATTCCCGTGTTTTTTAACAAAAAAAGGAAAGAAAGGAAAAGAAGCAGAACACTAATCTGCGTAAAATATGCCTTTTGAAACGGTCGTTTTGAAATATGGACGTCCTTTGAATTTTTTGGTCGATATGTGACCCCAGGATTTGTTTTCAGGGCAGGTGTCATTTACAGGCCTGCAATGATTTTGAATATCAACTGACCATTAGCGCTGGGATTAAAGCTGCTGTTGTGTGAACTGGCCACAAGGTGGCAGCAGTTCACCCTTACCAAATGTGGTTACTAGGGCAAGAGAGCCTCAGTGGAAGTGGTGTTCTAGATTGGAATTTAGAATGGAATGTGCCAGGAGAAAGCCCCTCAAGTTTGTCTCACTACTTCTTGTTCGTGTTTTTAATTTAATTTTTTTATATTTTTTATTACAGCAAGTTTGATTACAATGTTTGGCTTGTTGTAGGTGTGGAAGATGTGGTTCTTTTACACATATACAGATGACTGTTCTTCCTGGGATCCTTTTCCCATGTACGTTATGACAGAGTTGAGTAGTCCTCTCTTGGTATTCTGTAGGTCTTTGGTGATTATATATGTCACCTATGTTTGTATATGTCTGTTAACCCCGATATCGTAATGAAACCAATCCTCACACCTTTCCATTGGTGAACCATAAGTTTGTTTAATGAATCTGTGATTGCCCTTCTCCGTGGAAATATCTGCCCTGATATCCATTTTTAGGTAACACCTATAAGTGATATGATATGATATGTGTCTTTCAATTTCTCACTTACTACAAGTCACGTGATTACTTCTAGACTCATGTACGGTGCTGCAAATGGCATTGTGACCTTTTTTCCCTTGGCTTCTCTTCTGCCTTAGCGAGGTCCATTTTCAACAATGTGATTCCCTGAGGGTTGTGGATTAGCTGACCTGGGCAGCCTTACACTGCCGGCCCGCCCTCACCAGGTGTGCCTCGTTGAGGTCAATATAAACAGAGCTCCAGGCAGCAATAGCCCCTGAAGCTGTGCCTGACTCCATATTCTCTGCCCCGTCAGCAGTCTCAGGGCTGTGCTGGTGGGAGGGAGTGAGGGGCCACAGCGTTGTGGGTGGCCCGGTATGAGTGGGGCTCTGCTGGCCTTTCTGCAGGAGTTGCCAGGCTGCCGCCTGTAAAGAAGAGGATGTGTCACCCATACCTTCCGCTGGAATTTCTCTCCGGACAGAGGTGAGGAAGGAAAAAAGCAGTGGGGGCCGGGACAGGAGGGGTATCTCAGGAAGGGCAATGGAAAGCTTCTGAAAGAGCGCCAGGGTCCAGGACCACCATGGCTGGCCTGCAGGCACCAAGTTGGCCTGCGTGCTGTCGCTGGTGTGGCTCCACAGTCCTTCCTCTAGGCTTTCAAGCCCTTGTACATATTCAGTTGTTTTACCTTGAAAGGTTGGGAACAGTTCAGCAGCAGCTGGCCTGGGGCTCAGCTCACGTTTACTCACAGATGCCTCGGCACGGTCCCCCAGCTTTTCAATGAGGACGCTCCTTGCGTGGGGGGTGGGTTGCTGGCTGTATGGGAGATGGTTCCCCACCTCTGACCAATTTTAGAATTGTTTACCCCTGGAGCAAGTGCCCAGATAGGGTTTTCCTCTGCAAAACTCGTGAGTTCAGGTTTTTTTTTTCTTTTATTGTTCAAGTTATATTTTATTCCTCTTTTATGTATTTATAGATATAAGCATTGAAATAATTCATTCCTATAAATACATCTGTGTGACAGAAGATCTTTTTTCTGTTTTATTGTTAAATTCTATTTTTTTTTAATTTGAAAGATAATTTTATTTATGTTTTTATACAGCAGGTTTTTATTAGTTATGTATTTTATGCATATACATGTATACAGGTCAATCCCAATCTCCCAACTCATCCCACCACCACCACCCCATGGTTTCCCACACTTGGTGTCCATACGTTTGTTCTCTACCTCTGTGTCTCTATTTCTTCCCTGCAAACCAGTTCATCTGTACCATTTTTTTAGGTTCCACATTTATGCATTAATATACAATATTTGTTTTCCGCTTTCTGACTTACTTCATTCTGTATGACAGTCTCTCGATCCATCGATGTCTCTACAAATGACCCAGTTTCATTCCTTTTTATGGCCGAGTCATATTCCATTTTATATATGTACCACATCTTTATCCATTCATCTGTCTGTGGGCATTTAGGTTGCTTCCATTACCTGGCTATTGTAAATAGTGCTGCAACGAACATTGTGGTGAATGTGCCTTTTTGAAATACGGTTCTCTCTGGGTATATGCCCAGAAGTGGGATTGCTGGATCAGATGGTAATTCTATTTCTAGTTTTTTTAAGGAAACTCCACACTGTTCTCCATAGTGACTGTATCAATTTACATTCCCACCAATTGTGGAAGAGGGCTGCTTTTGTCCACACCCTCCCCAGAATTGGTTGTTTGTAGATTTTCTGATGATTCCGATTCTAACAGGTGTGAGGTGATACCTCATTGTAGTTTTGATTTGCATTTCTCTAATAATTAGTGCTGTTGAGCAGCTTTTCATGTGCGTCTTGGCCATATCTGTGTCTCCTTTGAAGAAACGTCTCTTTAGATCTTCTGCCCATTTTTGTATTGGGTTGTTTGTTTTTTAATATTAAGCTGCATGAGCTGTTTATATATATTGCAGATTAAACCTCTGTCCATTGATTCGTTTGCAACGATTTTCGCCCATTCTGAGGGATGCCTTTTTCCATTCCCGTGTTTTTTAACAAAAAAAGGAAAGAAAGGAAAAGAAGCAGAACACTAATGTGCGTAAAATATGCCTTTTGAAACGGTCGTTTTGAAATACGGACGTCCTTTGAATATTTTGGTCGATATGTGACCCCAGGATTTGTTTTCAGGGCAGGTGTCATTTACAGGCCTGCAATGATTTTGAATATCAACTGACCATTAGCACTGGGATTAAAGCTGCTGTTGTGTGAAACGGCCACAAGGTGGCAGCAGTTCTCCCTTACCAAATCTGGTTACTAGGGCAAGAGAGCCTCAGTGGAAGTGGTGTTCTAGATTGGAATTTAGAATGGAATGTGCCAGGAGAAAGCCCCTCAAGTTTGTCTCACTACTTCTTGTTCGTGTTTTTAATTTAATTTTTTATATTTTTTATTACAGCAAGTTTGATTACAATGTTTGGCTTGTTGTAGGTGTGGAAGATGTGGTTCTTTTACACATATACAGATGTCTGTTCTTCCTGGGATCCTTTTCCCATGTACGTTATGACAGAGTTGAGTAGTCCTCTCTTGGTATTCTGTAGGACTTTGGTGATTATATATGTCACCTGTGTTTGTATATGTGTGTTAACGCCGATATCGTAATGAAACCAATCCTCACACCTTTCCATTGGTGAACCATAAGTTTGTTTAATGAATCTGTGATTGCCCTTCTCCGTGGAAATATCTGCCCTGCTATCCATTTTTAGGTAACACCTATAAGTGATATGATATGATATGTGTCTTTCACTTTCTGACTTACTACAAGTCACGTGATTACTTCTAGACTCATCTACGGGGCTGCAAATGGCATTGTGTCCTTTTTTTCCTTGGCTCCTCTTCTGCCTTAGCGAGGTCCACTTTCAACAATGTGATTCCCTGAGGGTTGTGGATTAGCTGACCTGGGCAGCCTTACCCTGCCGGCCCGCCCTCCCCAGGTGTGCCTCGTTGAGGTCAATATAAACAGAGCTCCAGGCAGCAATAGCCCCTGAAGCTGTGCCTGACTCCATATTCTCTGCCCCATCAGCAGTCTCGGGGCTGTGCTGGTGGGAGGGAGAGAGGTGGCACAGCTTTGTGGGTGGCCCGGTGTGAGTGGGGTTCTGCTGGCCTTTCTGCAGGAGTTGCCAGGCTGCCGCCTGTAAAGAAGAGGATGTGTCACCCATACCTTCTGCTGGAATTTCTCTCCGGACAGAGATGAGGAAGGAAAAAAGCAGTGGGGGCCGGGACAGGAGGGGTATCACAGGCAGGGCAATGGAAAGCTTCTGGAGGAGCGCCCGGGTCCAGGACCACCCTGGCTGGCCTGCAGGCACCAAGTTGGCCTGCGTGCTGTCACTGGTGTGGCTCCACGGTCCTTCCTCTAGGCTTTCAAGCCCTTGTGCATATTCAGGTGTTTTACCTGGAAAGGGTGGGTACAGTTCAGCAGTAGCTGGCCTGGGGCTCAGCTCACGTTTACTCACAGATGCCTCGGCACGGTCCCCCAGCTTTGCAATGAGGACGCTCCTTGCGTGGGGGGTCGGTTGCTGACTGTATGGGAGATGGTTCCCCACCTCTGACCAATTTCAGAATTCTTTACCGCTGGAGCAATTGTGCCCTGATAGGGTTTTCCTCTGTATAACTCGTGGGTTCAGGTTTTTTTTTTCTTTTATGGTTCAAGTTAGATTTTATTCCTCTTTTATGTATTTATAGATATAAGCATGGAAATAATTCATTCCTATAAATACATCTGTGTGACGGTAAGAACTTTTTTCTGTTTTATTGTTAAATTCTATTTTTTTTAAATTTTAAAATATAATTTTATTTATTTTTTTTATACAGCATGTTATTATTATTTATGTATTTTATGCATATATATGTATTCAGGTCAAAGCCAATCTCCCAACTCATCCTACCACCACCACCCCATGGCTTCCCACACTTGTTGTCCATACGTTTGTTCTCTACCTCTGTGTCTCTATTTCTTCCCTGCAAACCAGTTCATCTGTACCATTTTTTAGGCTCCACATATATGCATTTATATACAATATTTGTTTTCCTCTTTCTGACTTACTTCATTCTGTATGACAGTCTCTCGATCCATCGATGTCTCTACAAATGACCCAGTTTCATTACTTTTTATGGCCGAGTAATATTCCATTTTATATATGTACCACATCTTTATCCATTCATCTGTCTGTGGGCATTTAGGTTGCTTCCATTACCTGGCTATTGTAAATAGTGCTGCAATGACCATTGTGGTGAATGTGCCTTTTTGAAATAAGGTTTTCTCTGGGTATATGCCCAGAAGTGGGATTGCTGGATCAGATGGTAATTCTATTTCTAGTTTTTTTAAGGAAACTCCATACTGTTCTCCATAGTGACTGTATCAAGTTACATTCCCACCAATAGTGGAAGAGGGCTCCTTTTGTCCACACCCTCCCCAGAATTGGTTGTTTGTAGATTTTCTGATGATGCCGATTCTAACAGGTGTGAGGTGATACCTCATTGTAGTTTTGATTTGCATTTCTCTAATAATTAGTGCTGTTGAGCAGCTTTTCATGTGCGTCTTGGCCATCTCTGTGTCTCCTTTGAAGAAACGTCTCTTTAGATCTTCTGCCCATTTTTGTATTGGGTTGTTTGTTTTTTTAATATTAAGCTGCATGAGCTGTTTATATATATTGCAGATTAAACCTCTGTCCATTGATTCGTTTGCAACGATTTTCGCCCATTCTGAGGGATGCCTTTTTCCATTCCCGTGTTTTTTAACAAAAAAAGGAAAGAAAGGAAAAGAAGCAGAACACTAATGTGCGTAAAATATGCCTTTTGAAACGGTCGTTTTGAAATATGGACGTCCTTTGAATTTTTTGGTCGATATGTGACCCCAGGATTTGTTTTCAGGGCAGGTGTCATTTACAGGCCTGCAATGATTCTGAATATCAACTGACCATTAGCACTGGTATTAAAGCTGCTGTTGTGTGAAACGGCCACAAGGTGGCAGCAGTTCACCCTTACCAAATCTGGTTACTAGGGCAAGAGAGCCTCAGTGGAAGTGGTGTTCTAGATTGGAATTTAGAATGGAATGTGCCAGGAGAAAGCCCCTCAAGTTTGTCTCACTACTTCTTGTTTGTGTTTTTAATTTAATTTTTTATTTTTTATTACAGCAAGTTTGATTACAATGTTTGCCTTGTTGTAGGTGTGGAAGATGTGGTTCTTTTACACATATACAGATGTCTGTTCTTCCTGGGATCCTTTTCCCATGTACGTTATGACAGAATGTTGAGTAGTCCTCTCTTGGTATTCTGTAGGTCTTTGGTGATTATATATGTCACCTGTGTTTGTATATGTGTGTTAACGCCGATATCGTAATGAAACCTATCCTCACACCTTTCCATTGGTGAACCATAAGTTTGTTTAATGAATCTGTGATTGCCCTTCTCCGTGGAAATATCTGCCCTGGTATCCATTTTTAGGTAACACCTATAAGTGATATGATATGATATGTGTCTTTCACTTTCTGACTTACTACAAGTCACGTGATTATTTCTAGACTCATCTACAGTGCTGCAAATGGCACCGTGTCCTTTTTTCCCTTGGCTTCTCTTCTGCCTTAGCGAGGTCCATTTTCACCAATGTGATTTCCTGAGGGTTGTGTATTAGCTGACCTGGGTAGCCTTACCCTGCCGGCCCGCCCTCCCCTGGTGTGCCTCGTCAGGCTATATGCTGACACACCGGTCAGTGCCAGCGTATGGGTCACGAGTAGGCTATGGCTTGGGGGTAAGCTGTAGGGCTGGTGGTGTGTTTCCGTTCCGGACTAGGGTTAGGGTTAGGGAACGGCAAGGCTTAGGGCACAGGTGAGGGTACGGAAACGAGTGAGGGTCCGGCTACGTGCTGACGCACGGGTCAGTGCCAGCGTATGGGCCAGGATTAGGCTACGGCGTAGTGTAAGGTGTAGGGCTGGTGGTGGGTTTCTGTGATGGTCTACGGTTAGGGTTAAGGAACGGCAAGGCTTAGGGCACAGGTGATGGTACGGAAACGTGGGAGGGTCAGGCTAAGTGCTGACGCACGGCTCAGTGCCAGCGTACGGGCCAGGAGTTGGCTACAGCGTAGGGTAGAGTGTAGGGCTGGTGGTGGGTTTCCGTTCGGGGCTAGGGTTAGGATAAGGGAACGGCAAGGCTTAGGGCACAAGTGAGGGTAGAGTAACATGGGAGTGTCAGGCTATGTGCTGAAGCACAGGTCAGTGCCCGCGTACGGGCCAGGAGTAGGCTACGGCTTGGGGGTTAGGTATAGGGCTGGTGGTGTGTTTCCATTCAGGGCTAGGGTTAGGGTTAGGGAACGGCAAGGCTTAGGGCACAGGTGATGGTACGGAAACGTGGGAGGGTCAGGCTACATGCTGACGCATGAGTCAGTGCCAGCGTACGGGCAAGGAGTAGGCTAAGGCTTGGGGGTAAGTTGTAGGGCTGGTGGTTGGTTTTCGTTCCGGGCTAGGGTTAGGGTTAGGGAACGGCAAGGCTTAGGGCCCACGTGAGGATACTGAAACGTGGGAAGGTCAGGCTCCGTGCTGACGCACGGGTCAGTGCCAGCGTACGGGCCAGGAGTAGGCTATAGGTTGTGGGTAAGTTTTAGGCTGGTGATGGGTTTCTGTTCTGGGCTACGGTTAGGGTTAGGGAACGGCAAGGCTTAGGGCACAGGTGAGGGTACGGAAACGTGGGAGGGTCAGGCTACCTGCTGAATGCACTGGTCAGTGCCCGCGTATGGGCCAGGGGTAGGCTACGGCGTAAGGTAAGGTGTAGGCTTGGTGGTGGGTTTCCCTTCTGGGCTAGGGTTAGGGTTAGGGAACCGCAAGGCTTAGGGCACACTTGAGGGTACGGAAACGTGGGAGTTTCATTGCTACGTGGTGAAGCACGCATCAGTGCCAGCGTACGGGCCAGGAGTAGGCTATGGCTTGGGGGTAAGGTGTAGGGCTGGTGGTGTGTTTCCGTTCCGGGCTATGGTTATAGTTGGGGAACGTCAAGTCTTAGGGCACAGGTGAGGCTCCGGAAACGTGGGACGGTCATGCTTCGTGCTGACGCACGGGTCTAAGCCAGCGTACGGGGCAGGAGTACTCTACGGCTTGGGGGTAAGGTGTAGGTCTGGTGGTGGGTTTCCGATCCGGGTTAGGTTTAGGGTTAGGGAACGGCAAGGCTTAGGGCACAGGAGAGGGTACGGAAACGTGGGAGGGTCAGGCTACATGCTGACGCACGTGTCAGTGCCAGCGTACGGGCCAGGAATAGGCTATGGCTTGGGGGTAAGCTGTAGTGCTGGTGGTGTGTTTCCGTTCCGGAATAGGGTTAGGGTTAGGGAACGGCAAGGCTTAGGGCACAGGTGAGGGTACGGAAACGTGTGAGGGTCAGGCTACGTGCTGACGCACGAGTCAGTGCCAGCGTACGTGCCAGGAGTAGGCTACGGCGTAGGGTAAGGTTTAGGGCTGCTGGTGGGTTTCTGTTCCTAGCTAGGGTGAGGGTTTGGGAACGACAAGGCTTAGGGCACAGGTGATGGTACGGAAACGTGGGAGGGTGAGGCTATGTGCTGACGCACGGGTCGGTGCCAGCGTACGGGCCAGGAGTAGGCTAAGGCTTGTGGGTAAGGTTTAGGGCTGGTGGAGGGTTTCCGTTCAGGGCTAGGGTTAGGGTTAGGGAACGGCAAGGCTTAGGGCACAGGTGAGGGTACGGTAACATGGGAGGGTCAGGCTACGTGCTGAATCACAGGTCAGTGCCCGCGAACGGGCCAGGTGTAGGCTACAGCATAGGGTAAGGTGTAGGGCTGGTGGTGGGTTTCCGTTCCGGGCTAGGGTTAAGGTTAGGGATCGGCAAATCTTAGGGCACAGGTGTGGGTACGGAAACGTGGGAGGGTCAGGCTATTTGCTGACGCACAGGTCAGTGCCAGCGTACGGACCAGGAGTAGGCTACAGCGTAGGGTAATGTGTAGGGCTGGTGGTGGTTTTCCGTTCAGGGCTAGGGTTAGGGTTGGGGAACGGCAAGGCTTAGGGCACAGGTGATGATACAGAAACGTGGGAGGGTCAGGCTACGTGCTGACGCACGGGTCAGTGCAAGCGTACCGGCCAGGAGTAGGCTACGGCTTGGGGGTTAGTTGTAGGGCTGCTGGTGGGTTTCCGTACGGGGCTAGGGTTAGGGTTAGGGAACGGCAAGGCTTAGGGCAAAGGTGATGGTACGGAAACGTGGGAGGTTCAGGCTACATGCTGATGCACGTGTCAGTGGCAGCGTACGGGCCATAAGTAGGCTGTGGCTTGGAGGTTAGGTGTAGGGCTGGTGGTGGGTTTCCATTCCGTACTAGGGTTAGGGTTAGGCAATGGCAAGGCTTAGGGCACAGGTGAAGGTACGGTAATGTGGGAAGGTCAGGCTACGTGCTGACGGACGGGTCAGTGCCAGCGTTCGGGCCAGGATTAGGCTACGGCATAGGGTAAGGTGTAGGGCTTGTGGTGGGTTTCCGTTCCGGGCTAGGGTTAGGGCTAGGGAACGGCAAGGATTAGGGCCCAGGTGAGGGTATGGAAACATGTGGGGGTTAGACTACATGCGGACGCATGGGTCAGTGCCAGCGTAAGGGCCAGGAGTAGGCTACGGCTTAGGGAAAGGTTTAGGGCTGGTTGTGGGTTTCCGTTCCGGGCCAGGGTTAGAGTTAGGGAACGGCAAGGCTTAGGGCACAGGTGAGGGTACGGAAATGTGGGCGGGTCAGGCTACGTGCTGACGCACGGGTCAGTGTCCGCGTACGGTCCAGGAGTAGGCTACGGCGTACGGTAAGGTGTAGGGCTGGTGGTGGGTTTCCGTTCCGGGCTAGGGTTAGGGTTAGGGAACGGCAAGGCTTAGGGCACAGGTGAGGGTACGGAAACGTGGGAGGGTCAGGCTACGTGCTGACACACGGGTCAGTGCCATCGTACCGGCCAGGAGTAGGCTACGGCTTGGGGGTTAGGTGTAGGGCTGGTGGTGGTTTTCCGTTCCGGGCTAGGGTTAGTGTTAGGGAACAGCAAGGCTTAGGGCATAGGTGAGGGTACGGAAACGTGGGAGGGTCAGGCTACGTGCTGACGCACGGGACAGTGTCAGCGTACGGGCCAGGATTAGGCTATGGCTTGGGGGTTAGGTGTAGGGCTTGTGGTGTGTTTCTGTTCCGTACTAGGTTTAGGGTTAGGGAACGGCAAGGCTTAGGGCACAGGTGAGGGTCCGCAAACGTGGGAGGGTCAGGCTACGTGCTCAGTGCCAGCGTAAGGTCCAGGAGTAGCCTAAGGCTTGGGGGTAAGTTGTAGGGCTGGTGGTTGGTTTCCGTTCATGGCTAGGGTTAGGGTTAGGGAATGGCAAGGCTTAGGGCACAGGTGAGGGTACGGAAACGGGGGAGGGTCAGGCTATGTGTCGATGCACGGGTCAGTGACAGCGTACCGGCCAGGAGTAGGCTACGGCTTGGGGGTTAGGTGTAGGGCTGGTGGTGGGTTTCCGTTCCGGGCTAGGGTTAGGGTTAGGGAACGGCAAGGCTTAGGGCACAGGTGAGGGTTTGGAAACGTGGGAGGTTCAGGCTACATGCTGACACACGGGTCAGTGCCAGCGTACGGGCCAGGAGTAGGCTATGGCGTAGGGAAAGGTTTAGGGCTGGTGGTGGGTTTCCGTTCCGGGCTAGGGTTAGGGTTAGGGAACGTCAAGGCTTAGTGCACAGGTGAGGGAACGGAAACGTGGGAGCATCAGGCTACGTGCTTACACATGAGTCAGTGCCAGCGTATGGGCCAGCAGTAGGCTACAGCATAGGGTAAGGTATAGGGCTGGTGGTGGGTTTCCGTTCCGGGTTAGGGTTAGGGAACGGCAAGGCTTAGGGCACAGGTGAGTGTACATAAACGTGGCAGGGTCAGGCTACGTGCTGACACACGGGTCAGTGCCAGCATACGGGCCAGGTGTAGGCTACGGCTTGTGGGTAATATTTAGGGCTGGTGGTGGGTTTCCGTTCCATCCTAGGGTTAGGGTTAGGGAACGGCAAGGCTTAGGGCAGAGGTGAGGGTACGGAAACGTGGGAGGGTTAGGCTACATGCTGACACATGGGTCAGTGCCCACGTACGGGCCAGGTGTAGGCTACGGCATAGGGTAAAGTGTAGGGCTGGTGGTGGTTTTCCGTTCTGTGCTAGGGTTAGGGTTAGGGAACGGCAAGGCATAGGGCACAGGTGAGGGTACGGAAACGTGGGAGGGTCAGGCTACGTGCTGACGCACGGGTCAGTGCCAGCATACGGTCCAGGAGTAGGCTACATCTTGGGGGTAACTTGTAGGGCTGGTGGAGGGTTTCCGTTCCGGGCTACGGTTAGGGTAAGGGAACGGCAAGGCTTAGGGCACAGGTGAGGGTACGGAAACGTGGGTGGGACAGTGTACATGCTGACGCACGGGTCAGTGCCAGTGTACGGGCCAGGAGTAGGCTACGGCGTAGGGAAAGGTTTAGGGCTGGTGGTGGGTTTCCGTTCCGGGCTAGGGTTAGGGTTAGGGAACGGCAAAGCGTAGGGCACAGGTGAGGGTACGGAAACGTGGGAGGGTCCGGCTACGTGCTGACGCACGTGTCAGTGTCAGCGTACAGGCCAGGAGTAGGCTACGCCATGGGGTAAGGTCTAGGGCTGGTGGTGGGTTTCCGTTCTGGGCTAGGGTTAGGGTTAGGGAACATCAAGGCTTAGGGCACAGGTGAGGGTACGGAAACGTGGGAGGGTCAGGCTACGTGCTTACGCATGGGTCAGTGCCAGCATACGGGACAGCAGTAGGCTACAGCGTAGGGTAAGGTATAGGGCTGGAGTTGGGTATCCGTTCTGTGCTAGGGTTAGGGTTAGGGAACGGCAAGGCATAGGGCACATGTGAGGGTACGGAAACGTGGGAGGGTCAGGCTACATGCTGACGCACGGGTCAGTGCCAGCATACGGGCCAGGATTAGGCTACAGCTTGGGGGTAAGGTTTAGGGCTGGTGGTGGGTTTCCGTTCCGGGCTGGGGCTAGGGTAAGGGAACGGCAAGGCTTAGGGCACAGGTGAGGGTCCGCAAACGTGGGAGGGTCAGGCTACGTGCTCAGTGCCAGCGTAAGGTCCAGGAGTAGCCTAAGGCTTGGGGGTAAGTTGTAGGGCTGGTGGTTGGTTTCCGTTCATGGCTAGGGTTAGGGTTAGGGAATGGCAAGGCTTAGGGCACAGGTGAGGGTACGGAAACGGGGGAGGGTCAGGCTATGTGTCGATGCACGGGTCAGTGACAGCGTACCGGCCAGGAGTAGGCTACGGCTTGGGGGTTAGGTGTAGGGCTGGTGGTGGGTTTCCGTTCCGGGCTAGGGTTAGGGTTAGGGAACGGCAAGGCTTAGGGCACAGGTGAGGGTTTGGAAACGTGGGAGGTTCAGGCTACATGCTGACACACGGGTCAGTGCCAGCGTACGGGCCAGGAGTAGGCTATGGCGTAGGGAAAGGTTTAGGGCTGGTGGTGGGTTTCCGTTCCGGGCTAGGGTTAGGGTTAGGGAACGTCAAGGCTTAGTGCACAGGTGAGGGAACGGAAACGTGGGAGCATCAGGCTACGTGCTTACACATGAGTCAGTGCCAGCGTATGGGCCAGCAGTAGGCTACAGCATAGGGTAAGGTATAGGGCTGGTGGTGGGTTTCCGTTCCGGGTTAGGGTTAGGGAACGGCAAGGCTTAGGGCACAGGTGAGTGTACATAAACGTGGCAGGGTCAGGCTACGTGCTGACACACGGGTCAGTGCCAGCATACGGGCCAGGTGTAGGCTACGGCTTGTGGGTAATATTTAGGGCTGGTGGTGGGTTTCCGTTCCATCCTAGGGTTAGGGTTAGGGAACGGCAAGGCTTAGGGCAGAGGTGAGGGTACGGAAACGTGGGAGGGTTAGGCTACATGCTGACACATGGGTCAGTGCCCACGTACGGGCCAGGTGTAGGCTACGGCATAGGGTAAAGTGTAGGGCTGGTGGTGGTTTTCCGTTCTGTGCTAGGGTTAGGGTTAGGGAACGGCAAGGCATAGGGCACAGGTGAGGGTACGGAAACGTGGGAGGGTCAGGCTACGTGCTGACGCACGGGTCAGTGCCAGCATACGGTCCAGGAGTAGGCTACATCTTGGGGGTAACTTGTAGGGCTGGTGGAGGGTTTCCGTTCCGGGCTACGGTTAGGGTAAGGGAACGGCAAGGCTTAGGGCACAGGTGAGGGTACGGAAACGTGGGTGGGACAGTGTACATGCTGACGCACGGGTCAGTGCCAGTGTACGGGCCAGGAGTAGGCTACGGCGTAGGGAAAGGTTTAGGGCTGGTGGTGGGTTTCCGTTCCGGGCTAGGGTTAGGGTTAGGGAACGGCAAAGCGTAGGGCACAGGTGAGGGTACGGAAACGTGGGAGGGTCCGGCTACGTGCTGACGCACGTGTCAGTGTCAGCGTACAGGCCAGGAGTAGGCTACGCCATGGGGTAAGGTCTAGGGCTGGTGGTGGGTTTCCGTTCTGGGCTAGGGTTAGGGTTAGGGAACATCAAGGCTTAGGGCACAGGTGAGGGTACGGAAACGTGGGAGGGTCAGGCTACGTGCTTACGCATGGGTCAGTGCCAGCATACGGGACAGCAGTAGGCTACAGCGTAGGGTAAGGTATAGGGCTGGAGTTGGGTATCCGTTCTGTGCTAGGGTTAGGGTTAGGGAACGGCAAGGCATAGGGCACATGTGAGGGTACGGAAACGTGGGAGGGTCAGGCTACATGCTGACGCACGGGTCAGTGCCAGCATACGGGCCAGGATTAGGCTACAGCTTGGGGGTAAGGTTTAGGGCTGGTGGTGGGTTTCCGTTCCGGGCTGGGGCTAGGGTAAGGGAACGGCAAGGCTTAGGGCACAGGTGAGGGTACGGAAACGTGGGCCGGACAGGCTACGTGCTGACGCACGGGTCAGTGCCGACGTACGGGCCAGGAGTAGGCTACGGCTTGTGGGTAAGTTGTAGGGCTGGTGGTGGGTGTCCGTTCCGGGCTAGGGTTAGGGTTAGGAAACGGCAAGGCTTAGGGCACAGGTGAGGGTACGGAAACGTGTGAGGGTCAGGCTACGTGCTGACGCACGTGTCAGTGCCAGCGTACCGGCCAGGAGTAGGCTACGGCTTTGGGGTAAGTTGTAGGGCTGGTAGTGGTTTTCCGTTCCGGTCTAGGGTTAGGGTTAGTGAACGGCAAGGCTTAGGGCACAGGTGAGGGTACAGAAACGTGGGAGGGTCAGGCTAAGTGCTGATGAAAGTGTCAGTGCCTGCGTACGAGCCAGGAATAGGCTACGGCGTAGGGAAATGTGTAGGGCTCGTGTTGGGTTTCCGTTCCAGTCTAGGGTTAGGGTTTGGGAACGGCAAGTCATAGGGCACAGGTGAGGGTCCGCAAACGTGGGATGGCCAGGCTACGTGCTGAAGCACAGGTCAGTACCCGCGTATGGGCCAGGTGTAGGCTACGGCATAGGGTAAGGTGTAGGGCTGGTGGTGGGTTTCCCTTCCGGGCTAAGGTTAGTGTTAGGGAATGGCAAGGCTGAGGGCCCACATGAGGGTACGGAAACGTGGGAGGGTCAAACTACTTGTTGACGCACGGGTCAGTGCGAGCGTACGGGCGAGGAGTAGGCTACCCACTAGGGAAAGGTTTAGGGATGGTGGTGGGTTTCCGTTCCAAGTTAGGGTTAGGGTTAGGGAACGGCAAGGCTTAGGGCACAGGTGAGGGTACGGAAACGTGGGAGGGTCAGGCTACGTGCTGACGCACGGGTCAATGCCAGCGTAAGGGCCAGGAGTAGGCTACGGCGTAGTGTAAGGTTTAGGGCTGGTGGTGGGTTTTCGTTCTGGGCTACGGTTACGGTTAGGGAATGGCAAGGCTTAGGGCACATGTGAGGGTACGGAAACGTGGGAGTGTATGGCTACGTGCTGAAGCACGGGTCAGTGCCAGGGTACGGGCAAGGAGTAGGCTACGGCATAGGGTAAGGTGTAGGGCGGGTGGTGGGTTTCCGTTCCGGGCTAGGGTTAGGTTAAGGGAACGGCAAGGCTTAGGGCACAGGTGAGGGTACGGAAAAGTGGGAGGGTCAGGCTACGTGATGACGCACGGGTCAGTGCCACCGTACGGGCCAGGAGTATTCTACGGCGTAGGGAAAGGTGTAGGGCTGGTGGTTGGTTTGCGTTCCGGGCTAGGGTTAGGGATAGGGAACGTCAAGGCTTAGGGCACATGTGAGGGTATGGAAACGTGAGAGGGTCAGGCTACATGCTGACGCACGGGTCAGTGCCAGCGTACGAGCCAGGAGTAGGCTACGGTGTAGCGTATGGTGTAGGGCTGGTGGTGGGTTTCCGTTCCGGGCTAGGGTTAGGGTTAGGGAATGGCAAGGCTTAGGGCACAGGTGAGGGTACGGAAAAGTGGGAGGGTCAGGCTACGTGCTGACGCATGGGTCAGTGCCAGCGTACGGGCCAGCAGTAGGCTACGGCTTGTGGCTAAGTTTTAGGGCTGGTGGTGGCTTTCCGTTCCGGGCTAGGGTTAGGGTTAGGGAAAGGCAAGGCTTAGGGCACAGGTGAGGGTACGGAAACGTGGGAGGGTCAGGCTACGTGCTGACGCACGGGTCAGTGCCCGCGTACGGGCCACGTGTAGGCTACAGCATAGGGTAAGGTGTAGGGCTAGTGGTGGGTTTCCATTCCGGGCTAGGGTTAGGGTTAGGGAACGGCAAGGCTTAGGGCACAGGAGAGGGTACGGAAACGTGGGAGGGTCACGCTACGTGCTGACGCACGGGTCAGTGCCAGCATATGGTCCAGGATTACGCTACGGCTTGGGGGTAAGGTGTAGGGCTGGTGGTGGGTTTCCGTTCCGGGCTAGGGTTAGGGTTACGGAACGGCAAGGCTTAGGGCACGAGTGACGGTACAGAAACGTGGGAGGGTCAGGCTATTTGATGATGCTAGGGTTACTGCCACCGAACGTGCCAGGAGTAGGCTACGGCTTGGGGGTAAAGTGTAGGGCTGGTGGTGGGTTTCCGTTCCGGGCTAGGGTTAGGGTTACAGAACGGCAAGGCTTAGGGCAGAGGTGAGGGTACGGAAACGTGGGAGGGTCAGGCTACGTGCTGATGAAAGGGTCAGTGCCTGTGTACGGGCCAGGAATAGGCTACGGCTTGGGGTAAGGTGTAGGGCTGGTGGTGGGTTTCTGTTCCGGGCTAGGGTTAGGGTTAGGGAACGGCAAGGCTTAGTGCTAAGGAGAGGGTACGGAAACGTGGGAGTGTCAGGCTACATGCTGACACATGGGTCAGTGCCAGCGTACGGGCCAGGACTAGGCTACGGCATACGATATGGTGTAGAGCTGGTGGTGAGATTCCGTGCCGGGCTAGGGTTAGGGTTAGGGAACGACAAGGCTTAGGGCACAGGTGAGCGTACGGTAAAATGGGAGGGTCAGGCTACGTGCTGAAGCAAAGGTCAGTGCCCGCGTACGGGCCAGGTGTAGGCTACGGAATAGAGCAAGGTGTATGGCTGGTGGTGGGTTTCCGTTCCGGGCTAGTGTTAGGGTTAGTGAACGGCAAGGCTTAGTGCACAGGTGAGGGTACGGAAACGTGGGCGGGTCAGGCTACTTGCTGATGAAAGTGTCAGTGCCTGCGTATGAGCCAGGAATAGGCTACGGCGTAGAGAAAGGTGTAGGGTTGGTGGTGGGTTTCCGTTCCGGTCTAGGGTTAGTGTTAGGGAACGGCAAGGCTTAGGGCACAGGTGAGTGTCCGCAAACGTGGGAGGGTCAGGCTTCGTGCTGACGCACGGGTTTGTGCCAGCTTACGGGCCAGGAGTAGGCTACGGCTTGGGGGTAAGGTGTAGGGCTGGTGGTGGGTTTCCGTTCCGGGCTAGGGTTAGGGTTAGGGAACGGCAAGGCTTAGGGCACAGGTGAGGGTACAGAAACGTGGGAGGGTCAGGCTACGTGATGATGCACGAGTCAGTGCCAGTGTACTGGCCAGGAGTAAGCTACGGCTTGGGAGTTAGTTGTTGGGCTGGTGGTGGGTTTCCGTTCAGGGCTAGGGTTAGGGTTAGGGAACGGCAAGGCTTAGGGCACAGGTGAGGTTACGGAAACGTGGGAGGGTCAGGCTACATGCTGATGCACGGGTCAGTGCCAGCGTACGGGCCAGGAATAGGCTATGGCTTGGGGGTAAGCTGTAGGGCTGGTGGTGTGTTTCCATTCCGGACTAGGGTTAGGATTAGGGAACGGCAAGGCTTAGGGCACAGGTGAGGGTACGGAAACGTGTGAGGGTCAGGCTATGTGCTGACGCACGTGTCAGTGCCAACGTACGTGCCAGGAGTAGGCTATGGCGTAGGGCCAGGTGTAGGGCTGGTAGTGCGTTTCCGTTCCGGGCTTGGGTTAGGGTTAGGGAAAGGCAAGGCTTAGGGCCCAGGTGAGGGTACGGAAACGTGGGAGGGTCAGGCTACGTGCTGACACACGGGTCAGTGCCAGCGAACCGGCCAGGAGTAGGCTACGGCTTGGGGGTTAGGTGTAGGGCTGGTGGTGGGTTTCCGTTCCGGGCTAGTGTTAGTGTTATGGAACAGGAAGGCTTAGGGCATAGGTGAGGGTACGGAAACCTGGGAGGGTCAGGCTACGTGCTGACGCACGGTTCAGTGCCAGCGTACGGGCCAGGAGTATGCTATGGTTTGTGGGTTAGGTGTAGGGCTTGTGGTGTGTTTCCGTCCCGTACTAGGGTTAGGGTTAGGGAAGGGCAAGACTTAGGGCACAGGTGACGTTACGGTAACGTGGGAAGGTCAGGCTACGAGCTGACGCACAGGTCAGTGCCAGCGTATGGACCACGTGTAGGCTACGGCTTGGGGGTAAGGTGTAGGGCTTGTGGTGTGTTTCCGTTCGGCACTAGGGTTAGGGTTAGGGAACGGCAAGGTTTAGGGCACATGTGAGGGTACGGCAACGTGGCAGGGTCAGGATACGTTCTGACGCACGGGTCAGTGCCAGCGTATGGACCAGGAGTAGGCTACGGCTTGGGGGTAAGTTGTAGGGCTGGTGGTGGGTTTCCGTTCCGGGCTACAGTTAGGGTTAGGGAATGGCAAAACTTAGGGCACAGGTGAGGGTACGGAAATGTGCGAGGGTCAGGCTACGTGATGACGCACGGGTCAGTGCCAGCGTACCGGCCAGGAGTAGGCTACGACTTGGGGGTAAGTTGTAGGGCTGGTGGTGGGTATCCGTTCCGGGCTAGGGTTAGGGTTACGGAATGGCAAGGCTTAGGGCACGGGTGAGGGTACAGAAACGTGGGAGGTCATGCTACTTGCTGATGCTCGGGTTAGTGCCACCGAACGGGCCAGGTGTAGGCTACGGCTTGGGGTTAAGTTGTAGGGCTGGTGGTGGGTTTCCGTTCCGGGCACGGGTTAGGGTTACGGAACGGCAAGGCTTAGGGCACAGGTGAGGTTACGGAAACGTGGGAGGGTCAGGCTACATGCTGACGCAAGGGTCACTGCCACCGTACAGGCCAGGAGTAGGCTACGGCTTAGGGGTAAGTTGTAGGGCTGGTGGTGTGTTTCCGTTCCGGGCTAGGGATAGGGTTAGGGAACGGCAAGGCGTAGGGCACAGCTGAGGGTACGGAAACGTGGGAGGGTCAGGCTACGTGCTGATGCACAGCTCAGTGTCACCGTACCGGGCAGGAGTAGGCTACGTCATATGGTAAGGTGTAGGGCTGGTGGTGGGATTCCATTCTGGGCTAGGTTTAGGGTTAGGGAACGGCAAGGCTTAGGGCTCAGGTAAGCGTACAAAAAAGTGGTAGGGTCCGGTTACGTGCTGACGCATGTGTCTGTGTCAGCGTACGGGCCAGGAGTAGGCTACGCCATAGGGTAAGGTCTAGGGCTGGTGGTGGGTTTCCGTTCTGGGCTAGGGTTAGGGTTAGGGAATGTCAAGGCTTAGGGCACAGGTGAGGGTACGGAAACGTGGGAGGGTCAGGCTACGTGATGACGCACGGCTCAGAGCCAGCGTACGGGCCAGGAATAGGCTATGGCGTAGGGTAGAGTGTAGGGGTGGTGGTGGGTTTCCGTTCCGGGCTAGGGTTAGGGTTAGGAAACGGCAAGGCTTAGGGCACAGGTGAAGGTACGGAAACGTGTGAGGGTCAGGCTACGTGCTGACGCACGTGTCAGTGCCAGCGTACCGGCCAGGATTAGGCTACGGCTTGGGGGTAAGTTGTAGGGCTGGTGGTGGGTTTCCGTTCCGGGCTAGGGTTTGAGTTAGTGAACGGCAAGGCTTAGGGCACAGGTGAGGGTACAGAAACGTGGGAGCGTCAGGCTACGTGCTGATGAAAGTGTCAGTGCCTGCGTACGAGCCAGGAATAGGCTACGGCGTAGGGAAAGGTGTAGGGCTGGTGGTGGGTTTCCGTTCCGGGCTAGGGTTAGTGTTAGGGAACGACAAGTCTTAGGGCACAGGTGAGGGTCCGCAAACGTGGGAGGGTCAGGCTACGTGCTGAAGCACAGGTCAGTGCCTGCGTATGGGCCAGGTGTAGGCTACAGCGTAGAGTAAAGTGTAGGGCTAGTGGTGGTTTTCCGTTCAGGGCTAGGGTTAGGGTTAGGGAACGGAAAGGCTTAGGGCACTGGTGAGGATACAGAAACATGGGAGGGTCAGGCTACGTGCTGACGCACGTGTCAGTGTCAGCGTACAGGCCAGGAGTAGGCTACGCCGTAGGGTAAGGTCTAGGGCTGGTGGTGGGTTTCCGTTCCGGGCTAGGGTTAGGGTTAGGGAACGTCAAGACTTAGTGCACAGGTGAGGGAACGGAAACGTGGGAGCGTCAGGCTACGTGCTTACGCATGAGTCAGTGCCAGCGTATGGGCCAGCAGTAGGCTACAGCGTAGGGTAAGGTATAGGGCTGGTGCTGGGTTTCCGTTCCGGGCTAGGGTTAGGGTTAGGGAACGGCAAGGCTTAGGGCACAGGTGAGTGTACGTAAACGTGGGAGGGTCAGGCTACGTGCTGACGCACGGGTCAGTGCCAGCATACGGGCCAGGTGTAGGCTACGGCTTGTGGGTAATGTTTAGGGCTGGTGGTGGGTTTCCGTTCCGGCCTAGGGTTAGGGTTAGGGAACGGCAAGGCTTAGGGCAGAGGTGAGGGTAAGGAAACGTGGGAGGGTTAGGCTACATGCTGACACACGGGTCAGTGCCCACGTACGGGCCAGGTGTAGGCTACGGCATAGGGTAAAGTGTAGGGCTGGTGGTGGTTTTCCGTTCTGTGCTAGGGTTAGGGTTAGGGAAGGGCAAGGCTTAGGGCACAGGTGACGTTACGGTAACGTGGGAAGGTCAGGCTACGTGCTGACGCACAGGTCAGTGCCAGCGTATGGACCACGTGTAGGCTACGGCTTGGGGGTAAGTTGTAGGGCTGGTGGTGGGTTTCCGTTCCGGGCTACAGTTAGGGTTAGGGAACGGCAAAACTTAGGGCACAGGTGAGGGTACGGAAATGTGGGAGGGTCAGGCTACGTGATGACGCACGGGTCAGTGCCAGCGTACCGGCCAGGAGTAGGCTACGGCTTGGGGGTAAGTTGTAGGGCTGGTGGTGTGTTTCCGTCCCGGGCTAGGGTTAGGGTTAGGGAACGGCAAGGCTTAGGGCACAGGTGAGGGTACGGAAACGTGGGAGGGTCTGGCTACGTGCTGACGCACGGGTCAGTGCCAGCATTCGGGCCAGGAGTAGGCTACGGCGTAGGGTAAGGTCTAGGGCTGGTGGTGGGTTTCCGTTCCGGGCTAGGGTAAGGGTTAGGGAACGGCATTTCTTACAGCACAGGTGAGGGTACGGAAACGTGAGAGGGTTAGGCTACCTGCTGACGCACGGGTCAGTGCCAGCGTATGGGCCAGGAGTATGCTACGGCGTAGGGTAAGGTGTTTGGCTGGTGGTGTGTTTCCGTTCATGGGCTAGGGTTAGGGTTAGGAAACGGCAAGGCTTAGGGCCCAGGTGGGGGTACGGAAACGTGGGAGGGTCAGACTACGTGCTGACGCATGGTTCAGGGCCAGCGTACGGGCCAGGTGTAGGCTACGGCGTAGGGAACGGTTTAGGGCTAGTGGTGGGTTTCCGTTCCGGGGTAGGGTTAGGTTTAGGGAACGGCAAGGCTTAGGGCACAGGTGAGAGTACGAACACGTGGGAGGATCAGGCTACTTGCTGACACATGGGTCAGTGCCAGCGTACCAGCCAGGAGTAGGCTACGGCTTGGTGGTTAGGTGTAGGTCTGATGGTGTGTTTCCGTTCCAGGCTCGGGTTAGTGTTAGGGAACAGCAAGTCTTAGGGCACATGTGAGGGTACGGAAACGTGGGAGTGTCAGGCTACGTGCTGACGCACGGGTCAGTGCCAGCATACGGGCCAGGAGTAGGCTACGGCTTGGGGGTTAGGTGTAGGGCTTATGGTGTGTATCCGTTCAGTACTATGGTTAGGGTTAGGGAACGGCAAGGCTTACGGCACAGGTGAGGGTACGGTAATGTGGGAAGTTCAGGCTACGTGCTGACGCAAAGGTCAGTGCCAGCGTATGGACCAGGAGTAGGCTACGGCTTGGGGGTAAGGTTTAGGGCTGGTGGTGGGTTTCCGTTCCGGGCTAGGGTTAGGGTTAGGGAACGGCAAGGCTTAGGGCACAGGTGAGGGTACGGAAACGTGGGAGGGTCAGGCTACGTGCTGATGAAAGGTTCAGTGCCTGTGTACGGGCCAGGAATAGGCTACGGCGTAGGGAAAGGTATAGGGCTGGTGGTGGGTTTCTGTTCCGGGCTAGGGTTAGGGTTAGGGAACGGCAAGGCTTAGGGCACAGGTGAGGTTACGGAAACATGGGAGGGTCAGGCTACATTCTGACGCACGGGTCACTGCCAGCGTACGGGCCAGGACTAGGCTACGGCATACGATAAGGTGTAGGCCTGGTGGTGGGATTCCGTGCCGGGCTAGGGTTAGGATTAGTGAAAGGCAAGGCTTAGGGCACAGGTGAGCGTACGGTAACATTGGAGGGTCAGGCTACGTGCTGAAGCACAGGTCAGTGCCCGCGTACGGGCCAGGTGTAGGCTACGGCATAGAGTAAGGTGTAGGTCTGGTGGTGGGGTTCCGTTCCGGGCTAGGGTTAGGGTTAGTGAACGGCAAGGCTTAGGGCACAGGTGAGGGTACGGAAACGTGGGAGGGTCAGGCTACTTGCTGATGAAAGGGTCAGTGCCTGTGTATGAGCCAGGAATAGGCTACGGCATAGGGAAAGGTGTAGGGCTGGTGGTGGGTTTCCGTTCGATGCTAGGGCTAGGGTAAGGGAACGGCAAGGCTTAGGGCACAGGTGAGGGTACAGAAAAGTGGGAGGGTCAGGCTACGTGATGACGCACGGTTCAGTGCCAGCGTACGGGCCAGGAGTAGGCTACGGCATAGGGAAAGGTGTAGGGCTGGTGGTGGGTTTGCGTTCCGGGCTAGGGTTAGGGTTAGGGAACGGCAAGGCTTAGGGCACAGGTGAGGGTACGGAAACGTGGGAGGGTCAGGCTACGTGCTGACGCACGGTTCAGTGCCAGCGTACAGGCCAGGAGTAGGCTACGGCATAGGGAAAAGTTTAGGGCTGGTGGTGGGTTTGCATTCCGGGCTAGGGTTAGGGTTAGGGAACGGCAAGGCTTAGGGCACAGGTGAGGTTACGGAAACGTGGGAGGGTCACGCTACGTGCTGACGCATGGGTCAGTGCCAGCATATGGGCCAGGAGTAGGCTACGGCTTGGGGGTAAGTTGTAGGGCTGGTGGTGGTTATCCGTTCCGGGCTAGGGTTAGGGTTAGGGAGCGGCAAGACTTAGGGCACAGGTGAGGGTACGGAAACGTGGGAGGGTCACGCTACGTGCTGACGCATGGGTCAGTGCCAGCATATGGGCCAGGAGTAGGCTACGGCTTGGGGGTAAGTTGTAGGGCTGGTGGTGGGTTTGCGTTCCGGGCTAGGGTTAGGGTTAGGGAACGGCAAGGCTTAGGGCACAGGTGAGGGTACGGAAACGTGGGAGGGTCAGGCTACGTGCTGACGCACGTGTCTGTGCCCGCATACGGGCCAGGTGTAGGCTACAGCATAGGGTAAGGTGTAGGGCTGGTGGTGGGTTTACGTTCCGGGCTAGGGTTAGGGTTAGGGAACGGCAAGGCTTAGGGCACAGGTGAGGGTACGGAAACGTGGGAGGGTCACGCTACGTGCTGACGCACGGGTCAGTGCCAGCATATGGGGCAGGAGTAGGCTACGGCTTGGGGGTAAGTTGTAGGGCTCGTGGTGGGTATCCGTTCCGGGCTAGGGTTAGGGTTACGGAATGGCAAAGCTTAGGGCACGGGTTAGGGTACAGAAACGTGGTAGGTCATGCTACTTGCTGATGCGCGGGTTAGTGCCACCGAACAGGCCAGGTGTAGGCTACGGCTTGGGGGTAAGGTGTAGGGCTGGTGGTGGGTTTCCGTTCCGGGCTCGGGTTAGGGTTACGGAACGGCAAGGCTTAGGGCACAGGTGAGGGTACGGAAACGTGGGAGGGTCAGGCTACATGCTGACGCATGGGTCAGTGCCACCGTACAGGCCAGGAGTAGGCTACGGCTTAGGGGTAAGTTGTAGGGCTGGTTGTGTGTTTCCGTTCCGGGCTAGGGATAGGGTTAGGGAACGGCAAGGCGTAGGGCACAGCTGAGGGTACGGAAACGTGGGAGGGTCAGGCTACGTGCTGATGCACAGCTCAGTGGCACCGTACCGGGCAGGAGTAGGCTACGGCATATGGTAAGGTGTAGGGCTGGTGGTGGGATTCCATTCCGGGCTAGGTTTAAGGTTAGGGAACCGCAAGGCTTAGGGCTCAGGTAAGGGTACAAAAAAGTGGTAGGGTCCGGTGACGTGCTGACGCATGTGTCTGTGTCAGCGTACAGGCCAGGAGTAGGCTACGCAATAGGGTAAGGTCTAGGGCTGGTGGTGGGTTTCTGTTCTGGGCTAGGGTTAGGGTTAGGGAACGTCAAGGCTTAGGGCACAGGTGAGGGTACGGAAACGTGGGAGGGTCAGGCTACGTGATGACGCACGGGTCAGTGCCAGCATATGGGCCAGGAATAGGCTATGGCGTAGGGTAGAGTGTAGGGCTGGTGGTGGGTTTCTGTTCCGGGCTAGGGTTAGGGTTAGGAAACGGCAAAGCTTAGGGCACAGGTGAAGGTACGGAAACGTGTGAAGGTCAGGCTACGTGCTGACGCACGTGTCAGTGCCAGCGTACCGGCCAGGATAAGGCTACGGCTTGGGGGTAAGTTGTAGGGCTGGTGGTGGGTTTCCGTTCCGGGCTAGGGTTTGGGTTAGTGAACGGCAAGGCTTAGGGCACAGGTGAGGGTACAGAAACGTGGGAGCGTCAGGCTACGTGCTGATGAAAGTGTCAGTGCCTGCGTACGAGCCAGGAATAGGCTACGGCTTAGGGAAAGGTGTAGGGCTGGTGGTGGGTTTCCGTTCCGGGCTAGGGTTAGTGTTAGGGAACGACACGTCTTTGGGCACAGGTGAGGGTCCGCAAACGTGGGAGGGTCAGGCTACGTGCTGAAGCACAGGTCAGTGCCTGCGTATGGGCCAGGTGTAGGCTACGGCTTAGGGTAAGGTTTAGGGCTGGTGGTGGGTTTCCTTTCCGGACTAAGGTTAGTGTTAGGGAATGGCAAGGCTTAGGGCCCAGGTGAGGGTACGGAAACGTGGGAGGGTCAAACTACATGCTGACGCACGGGTCAGTGCGAGCGTACGGGCGAGGAATAGGCTACCCAGGAGGGAAAGGTTTAGGGATGGTGGTGGGTTTCCGTTCCGGGTTAGGGTTTTGGTTAGGGAACGGCAAGGCTTAGGGCACAGGTGAGGGTACGGAAACGTGGGAGGGTTAGGCTACGTGCTGACGCATGTGTCAGAGCCAGCGTACGGGCCAGGAGTAGGCTACGGCGTACGGTAAAGTGTAGGGCTGGTGGTGGTTTTCCCTTCAGGGCTAGGGTTAGGGTTAGGGAACGGCAAGGCTTAGGGCACAGGTGAGGATACAGAAACGTGGGAGGGTCAGGCTACTTGCTGACGCACGGGTCAGTGCCAGCGTACGGGCCAGGAGTAGGCTACGGCGCAGGGTAAAGTGTAGGGCTAGTGGTGGTTTTCCGTTCAGGGCTAGGGTTAGGGTTAGGGAACGGCAAGGCTTAGGGCACAGGTGAGGATACAGAAACGTGGGAGGGTCAGGCTACGTGTTGACGCACGGGTCAGTGCAATCGTACCGGCCAGGAGTAGGCTACGGGTTGGGGTTTAGGTGTAGGGCTGGTGGTGGGTTTCTGTACCGGGCTAGGGTTAGGGTTAGGGAACGGCAAGGCTTAGGGCACAGGTGAGGGTACGGAAGAGTGGGAGGGTCAGGCTATTTGCTGACGCACGGGTCAGTGCCAGCGTACGGGCCAGGAGTAGGCTACGGCGTAGGGTAAAGTGTAGGGCTAGTGGTGGTTTTCCGTTCAGGGCTTGGGTTAGGGTTAGGGAACGGCAAGGCTTAGGGCACAGGTGAGGATACAGAAACGTGGGAGGGTCAGGCTACGTGCTGACGCACGGGTCAGTGCAATTGTACCGGCCAGGAGTAGGCTACGGCTTGTGGGTAATGTTTAGGGCTGGTGGTGTGTTTCCGTTCCGGGCTAGGGTTAGGGTTAGGGAACGGCAAGGCTTAGGGCAGAGGTGAGGGTACGGAAACGTGGGAGGGTTAGGCTACATGCTGACACACGGGTCAGTGCCCACGTACGGGCCAGGTGTAGGCTACGGCATAGGGTAAAGTGTAGGGCTGGTGGTGGTTTTCCGTTCTGTGCTAGGGTTAGGGTTAGGGAACGGCAAGGCATAGGGCACAGGTGACGGTAAGGAAACGTGGGAGGGTCAGGCTACGTGCTGACGCACGGGTCAGTGCCAGCATACGGGCCAGGAGTAGGCTACATCTTGGGGGTAAGTTGTAGGGCTGGTGGTGCGTTTCCGTTCCGGGCTACGGTTAGGGTAAGGGAACGGCAAGGCTTAGGGCACAGGTGAGGGTACGGAAACGTGGGCAGGTCAGGCTACGTGCTGACGCACGGGTCAGTGCCAACATACGGGCCAGGTGTAGGCTACGGCGTAGGGTAAGGTGTAGGGCTGGTGGTGGGTTTCCGTTCCGGGCTAGGGTTAGTGTTAGGGAACGTCAAGGCTTAGGGCACAGGTGAGGGTACAGAAAAGTTGGAGGTTCAGGCTACGTGCTGATGCATGGGTCAGCGCCAGCGTACGGGCCAGGAGTAGGCTACGTCGTAGGGAAATGTGTAGGGCTGGTGGTGGGTTTCCATTCCGGGCTAGGGTTAGGGTTAGGGAACGTCAAGGCTTAGGGCACAGGTGAGAGTACGGAAACTGGGGAGGGTCAGGCTATGTGTCGATGCACGGGTCAGTGCCAGCGTACCAGCCAGGAGTAGGCTATGGCTTGGGGGTTAGGTGTAGGGCTGGTGGTGGGTTTCCGTTCCGGGCTAGGGTTAGGGTTAGGGAACGGCAAGGCTTAGGGCACAGGTGAGGGTACGGAAACGTGTGATGGTCAGGCTACGTGCTGACGCACGGGTCAGTGCCAGCGTACGGGCCAGGAATAGGCTATGGCTTGGTGGTAAGCTGTAGGGCTGGTGGTGGGTTTCCGTTCCGGACTAGGGTTAGGGTTAGGGAACGGCAACGCTTAGGGCACAGGTGAGGGTACGGAAACGTGTGAGGGTCAGGCTACGTGCTGACGCACGGGTCAGTGCCAGCGTACGAGACAGGAGTAGGCTACGGTGTAGGGTAAGGTGTAGGGCTGCTGGTGGGTTTCCGTTCCTGGCTAAGGTTAGGGTGAGGGAACGGCAAGGCTTAGGGCACAGGTGAGGTTACAGTAACGTGGGAGGGTCAGGCTACGTGCTGACTCACGGGTCAGGGCCAGCGTACGGGCCAGGAGTAGGCTATGGCGTATGGTAAGGTGTAGGGCTTGTGGTGGGTTTCCGTTCCGGGCTAGTGTTATGGTTAGGGAACGGCAAGGCTTAGGGCACAGGTGAGGGTACGGAAACGTGTGAGGGTCAGGCTACATGCTGACGCACGTGTCAGTGCCAGCGTACGGGCCAGGTATAGGCTACGGCATACGGTAAGGTGTAGGGCTGGTGGTGGCATTCCGTTCCGGCTTGGGATAGGGTTAGGGAACGGCAAGGCTTAGGGCACAGGTGAGGGTACGGAAACGTGGGAGGGTCAGGCTACATGCTGATGCACGTGTCAGTGCCAGCGTACCGGCCAGGTGTAGGCTACGGCGTAGGGTAAGGTGTAGGGCTGTTTCCCTTTCGGGCTACAGTTAGGGTTATGGAATGGCAAAGCGTAGGGCACAGGTGAGGTTACGGAAACGTGGGAGGGTCAGGCTACATGCTAAGGCACATATCAGTGCCAGCGTAACGGCCAGGAGTAGGCTAGGTCTTGGTGGTTAGGTGTAGGTCTGGTGGTGGGTTTCCGTTCCGGGCTAGGGTTAGGGTTAGTGAACGGCAAGGCTTAGGGCACAGGTGAGGGTACGGAAACGTGGGAGGGTCACGGTACTTGCTGATGAAAGGGTCAGTGCCTGCGTATGAGCCAGGAATTTGCTACGGCGTAGGGAAAGGTGTAGGGCTGGTGGTGGGTTTCCGTTCCAGTCTAGGGTTAGGGTTAGGGAACGGCAAGCCTTAGGGCACAGGTGAGGGTACAGAAACGTGGGAGGGTCAGGCTACGTGCTGACGCACGAGTCAGTGCCAGGGTACAGGCAAGGAGTAGGCTACGGCATAGGCTAAGGAGTAGGGCTGGTGGTGGGTTTCCGTTGCAGGCTAGGGCTAGGGTAAGGGAACGGCAAGGCTTAGGGCACAGGTGAGCGTACAGAAAAGTGGGAGGGTCAGGCTACGTGATGACGCACGGTTCAGTGCCAGCGTACGGGCCAGGAGTAGGCTACGGCATAGGGAAAAGTGTAGGGCTGGTGGTGGGTTTGCGTTCCGGGCTAGGGTTAGGGTTAGGGAACGGCAAGGCTTAGGGCACAGGTGAGGGTACGGAAACGTGGGAGGGTCAGGCTACGTGCTGACGCACGTGTCAGTGCCCGCATACGGGCCAGGTGTAGGCTACAGCATAGGGTAAGGTGTAGGGCTGGTGGTGGGTTTACGTTCCGGGCTAAGGTTAGGGTTAGGGAACGGCAAGGCTTAGGGCACAGGTGAGGGTACGGAAACGTATGAGGATCAGGCTACGTGCTGACGCACGAGTCAGTGCCAGCGTACGTGCCAGGAGTAGGCTACAGCGTAGGGTAATGTGTAGGGCTGCTGATGGGTTTCTGTTCCTGGCTAGGGTGAGGGTGAGGGAACGGCAAGGCTTAGGGCACAGGTGATGGTACGGAAACGTGGGAGGGTCAGGCTACGTGCTGACGCACGGGCCAGTGCCAGCGTACGGGCCAGGAGTAGGCTACGGCTTGGGGGTAAGTTGTACGGCTGGTGGTGGTTTTCCGTTCCGGTCTAGGGTTAGGGTTAGTGAACGGCAAGGCTTAGGGCACAGGTGAGGGTACAGAAACATGGGAGGGTCAGGCTAAGTGCTGATGAAAGTGTCAGTGCCTGCGTACGAGCCAGGAATAGGCTACCGCGTAGGGAAATGTGTAGGGCTGGTGGTGGGTTTCCGTTCCGGGCTAGGGTTAGGGTTAGGGAACGGCAAGTCTTAGGGCACAGGTGAGGGTCCGCAAACGTGGGATGGCCAGGCTACGTGCTGAAGCACAGGTCAGTGCCCGCGTATGCGCCAGGTGTAGGCTACGGCATAGGGTAAGGTGTAGGGCTGGTGGTGGGTTTCCCTTCCGGGCTAAGGTTAGTGTTAGGGAATGGCAAGGCTGAGGGCCCACGTGAGGGTACGGAAACGTGGGAGGGTCAAACTACATGTTGACGCACGGGTCAGTGTGAGCGTACGGGCGAGGAGTAGGCTACCCACTAGGGAAAGGTTTAGGGATGGTGGTGGGTTTCCGTTCCGAGTTATGGTTAGGGTTAGGGAACGGCAAGGCTTAGGGCACAGGTGAGGGTACGGAAACGTGGGAGGGTCAGGCTACGTGCTGACGCACGGGTCAGTGCCAGCGTACGGGCCAGGAGTAGGCTACGGCGTAGTGTAAGGTTTAGGGCTGGTGGTGGGTTTTCGTTCCGGGCTACGGTAACGGTTAGGGAATGGCAAGGCTTAGGGCACATGTGAGGGTACGGAAACGTGGGAGTGTATGGCTACGTGCTGAATCACGGGTCAGTGCCAGGGTACGGGCAAGGAGTAGGCTACGGCATAGGGTAAGGTGTAGGGCGGGTGGTGGGTTTCCGTTCCGGGCTAGGGTTATTGTTAGGGAACGGCAAGGCTTAGGGCACAGGTGAGGGTCCGCAAACGTGGGAGGGTCAGGCTTCGTGCTGACGCATGGGTCTGTGCCAGCGTACGGGCCAGGAATAGGCTATGGCTTGGGGGTAAGCTGTAGGGCTGGTGGTGTGTTTCCATTCCGGACTAGGGTTAGGGTTAGGGAACGGCAAGGCTTAGGGCACAGGTGAGGGTACGGAAACGTGTGAGGCTCAGGCTATGTGCTGACGCACGTGTCAATGCCAACGTACGTGCCAGGAGTAGGCTATGGCGTAGGGCAAGGTGTAGGGCTGGTAGTGCGTTTCCGTTCCGGGCTTGGGTTAGGGTTAGGGAAAGGCAAGGCTTAGGGCCCAGGTGAGGGTACGGAAACGTGGGAGGGTCAGGCTACGTGCTGACGCACGGGTCAGTGCCAGCGAACCGGCCAGGAGTACGCTACGGCTTGGGGGTTAGGTGTAGGGCTGGTGGTGGGTTTCCGTTCCAGGCTAGGGTTAGTGTTATGGAACAGGAAGGCTTAGGGCATAGGTGAGGGTACAGAAACCTGGGAGGGTCAGGCTACGTGCTGACGCACGGTTCAGTGCCAGCGTACGGGCCAGGAGTATGCTATGGTTTGTGGGTTAGGTGTAGGGCTTGTGGTGTGTTTCCGTCCCGTACTAGGGTTAGGGTTATGGAAGGGCAATGCTTAGGGCACAGGTGACGTTACGGTAACGTGGGAAGGTCAGGCTACGTGCTGACGCACAGGTCAGTGCCAGCGTATGGACCACGTGTAGGCTACGGCTTGGGGGTAAGGTGTAGGGCTTGTGGTGGGTTTCCGTTCCACACTAGGGTTAGGGTTAGGGAACGGCAAGGTTTAGGGCACATGTGAGGGTACGGCAACGTGGCAGGGTCAGGATACGTTCTGACGCATGGGTCAGTGCCAGCGTATGGACCAGGAGTAGGCTACAGCTTGGGGGTAAGTTGTAGGGCTAGTGGTGGGATTCCGTTCCGGGCTACAGATAGGGTTAGGGAACGGCAAAGCTTAGGGCACAGGTGAGGGTACGGAAATGTGGGAGGGTCAGGCTACGTGATGACGCAAGGGTCAGTGCCAGCATACCCGCCAGGAGTAGGCTACGGCTTGGGGGTAAGGTGTAGGGCTGGTGGTGTGTTTCCGTTCCGGGCTAGGGTTAGGGTTAGGGAACGGCAAGGCTTAGGGCACAGGTGAGGGTACGGAAACGTGGGAGGGTCTGGCTACGTGCTGACGCACGGGTCAGTGCCAGCATTCGGGCCAGGAGTAGGCTACGGCGTATGGTAAGGTGTAGGGCTGGTGGTGGGTTTCCGTTCCGGGCTAGGGTAAGGGTTAGGGAATGGCAAGGCTTACAGCACAGGTGAGGGTACGGAAACGTGAGAGGGTTAGGCTACGTGCTGACGCACGTGTCAGTGCCAGCGTAAGGGCCAGGAGTATGCTACGGCGTAGGGTAAGGTGTTTGGCTGGTGGTGTGTTTCCGTTCATGGGCTAGGGTTAGGGTTAGGAAACGGCAAGGCTTAGGGCCCAGGTGAGGGTACGGAAACGTGGGAGGGTCAGACTACGTGCTGACGCATGGTTCAGTGCCAGCGTACGGGCCAGGTGTAGGCTACGGCGTAGGGAACGGTTTAGGGCTAGTGGTGGGTTTCCGTTCCGGGGTAGGGTTAGGGTTAGGGAACGGCAAGGCTTAGGGCACAGGTGAGGGTACGAACACGTGGGAGGGTCAGGCTACGTGCTGACACACGGGTCAGTGCCAGCGTACCAGCCAGGAGTAGGCTACGGCTTGGTGGTTAGGTGTAGGTCTGATGGTGTGTTTCCGTTCCAGGCTCGGGTTAGTGTTAGGGAACAGCAAGTCTTAGGGCACATGTGAGGGTACGGAAACGTGGGAGTGTCAGGCTACGTGCTGACGCACGGGTCAGTGCCAGCATACGGGCCAGGAGTAGGCTACGGCTTGGGGGTTAGGTGTAGGGCTTATGGTGTGTTTCCGTTCAGTACTAGGGTTAGGGTTAGGGAACGGCAAGGCTTACGGCACAGGTGAGGGTACGGTAATTTGGGAAGTTCAGGCTATGTGCTGACACAAATGTCAGTGCCAGCGTATGGACCAGGAGTAGGCTACGGCTTGGGGGTAAGGTTTAGGGCTGGTGTTGGGTTTCCGTTCCGGGCTAGGGTTAGGGTTAGGGAACGGCAAGGCTTAGGGCACAGGTGAGAGTACGGAAACGTGGGAGGGTCAGGCTACGTGCTGATGAAAGGGTCAGGGCCTGCGTACGGGCCAGGAATAGGCTACGGCGTAGGGAAAGGTATAGGGCTGGTGGTGGGTTTCTGTTCTGGGCTAGGGTTAGGGTTAGGGAACGGCAAGGCTTAGGGCACAGGTGAGGTTACGGAAACGTGGGAGGGTCAGGCTACAAGCTGACGCACGGTTCAGTGCCAGCGTACAGGCCAGGACTAGGCTACGGCATACGATAAGGTGTAGGGCTGGTGGTGGGATTCCGTGCCGGGCTAGGGTTAGGGTTACGGAACGGCAAGGCTTAGGGCACAGGTGAGGGTACAGAAAAGTGGGAGGGTCAGGCTACGTGATGACGCACAGTTCAGTGCCAGCGTACGGGCCAGGAGTAGGCTACGGCATAGGGAAAGGTATAGGGCTGGTGGTGGGTTTGCGTTCCGGGCTAGGGTTAGGGTTAGGGAACGGCAAGGCTTAGGGCACAGGTGAGGGTACGGAAACGTGGGAGGGTCAGGCTACGTGCTGACGCACGCGTCAGTGCCCGCATACGGGCCAGGTGTAGGCTACAGCATAGGGTAAGGTGTAGGGCTGGTGGTGGGTTTACGTTCAGGGCTAGTGTTAGGGTTAGGGAACGGCAAGGCTTAGGGCACAGGTGAGGGTACGGAAACGTGGGAGGGTCATGCTATGTGCTGACGCACGGGTCAGTGCCAGCATATGGGCCAGGAATAGGCTATGGATTGGGGGTAAGTTGTAGGGCTGGTGGTGGGTATCCGTTCCGGGCTAGGGTTAGGGTTACGGAATGGCAAGGCTTAGGGAACGGGTGAGGGTACAGAAACGTGGGAGGTTCATGCTACTTGCTGATGCTCGGGTTAGTGCCAATGAACGGGCCAGGTGTAAGCTAAGGCTTGGGGGTAAGGTGTAGGGCTGGTGGTGGGTTTCCGTTCCGGGCTCGGGTTAGGGTTACGGAACGGCAAGGCTTAGGGCACAGGTGAGGGTACGGAAACGTGGGAGGGTCAGGCTACATGCTGACGCAAGTGTCAGTGCCACCGTACAGCCCAGGATTAGGCTACGGCTTAGGGGTAAGTTGTAGGGCTGGTGGTGGGTTTCCGTTCCGGGCTAGAGATAGGGTTAGGGAACGGCAAGGCGTAGGGCACAGCTGAGTGTACGGAAACGTGGGAGGGTCAGGCTACGTGCTGATGCACGGCTCACTGGCACCGTACCGGGCAGGTGTAGGCTACGGCATATGGTAAGGTGTAGGGCTGGTGGTGGGATTCCATTCCGGGCTAGGTTTAGGGTTAGGGAACGGCAAGGCTTAGGGCTCAGGTAAGGGTACAGAAAAGTGGGAGGGTCAGGCTACGTGCTGACGCACGTGTCAGTGCCAGTGTATGGGCCAGGAGTAGGCTACGGCTTGTGGGTAACGTTTAGTGCTGGTGGTGGGTTTCCGTTCCGGGCTAGGGTAAGGGTTAGGGAACGGCAAGGCTTAGGGCACAGGTGAGGTTACGGAAACGTGGGAGGGTCAGGCTACAAGCTGACGCACGGGTCAGTGCCAGCGTACGGGTCAGGACTAGGCTAGAGCATACGATAAGGTGTAGGGCTGGTGGTGGGATTCCGTGCCGGTCTAGGGTTAGGGTTAGGGAACGGTGAGGCTTAGGGCACAGGTGAGCATACGGTAACATGGGAGGGTCAGGCTACGTACTGAAGCACAGGTCAGTGCCCACGTACGGGCCAGGTGTAGGCTATAGCATAGGGTAAGGTGTAGGGCTGGTGGTGGGTTTCCGTTCCGGGCTAGGGTTAGGGTTAGGGAATGGCAAGGCTTAGGGCACATGTGAGGGTACGGAAACGTGGGAGGGTCAGGCTACATGCTGACGCACGTGTCAGTGCCAGCGTACGGGCCAGGAGTAGGCTACGGCGTAGGGTAAGGTTTAGTGCTGGTGGTGGGTTTCCGTTCCGGGCTAGGGTTAGGGTAAGGGAACGGCAAGGCTTAGGGCACAGGTGATGGTACGGAAACGTGGGAGGGTCAGGCTACGTGCTGACACACGGGTCAGTGCCAGCGTACGGGCCAGGAGTAGGCTACGGCTTGTGGGTAAGTTTTAGGGCTGGTGGTGGCTTTCCGTTCCGGGCTAGGGTTAGGGTAAGGGAACGGCAAGGCTTAGAGCACAGCTGAGGGTACGGTAACATGGTAGTGTCAGGCTACGTGCTGAAGCACAGGCTATTACCCGCGTACGGGCCAGGTATAGGCTACGTCATAGGGTAAGGTGTAGGGCTGGTGGTGGGTTTCCGTTCCGGGCTAGGGTTAGGGTTAGGGAACGGCAAGGCTTAGGACACAGGTGAGGTTACGGAAACGTGGGAGGGTCAGGCTATGTGCTGACGCACGGTTCAGTGCCAGCATATGGGCCAGGAGTAGGCTATGGTGTGGTGGTAAGTTGTAGGGGTGGTGGTGGGTTTCTGTTCCAGGCTAGGGTTAGGGTTAGCGAACGTCAAGGCTTAGGGCACAGGTGAGGGTACGGAAACTTGGGAGGGTCAGGCTACGTGCTGATGCAAGGATCAGTGCCAGCGTATGGGCCAGGAATATGCTACGGCATAGGGTAAAGTGTAGGGCTGGTGGTTGGATTCTGTTCCGGGCTAGGGTTAGGGTTAGGGAATGGCAAAGCTTAGGGCACAGGTGAGGGTACGGAAACGTGGGAGGGTCAGGGTACATGCTGACGCACGTGTCAGTGCCAGCGTACCGGCCAGGAGTAGGCTACGGCTTGGGGGTTAGATGTAGGGCTGGTGGCGGGTTTTCATTCAAGGCTAGGGTTATGGTTAGGGAATGGCAAGGCTTAGGGCACAGGTGAGGGTACGGAAACGTGCGAGGGTCAGGCTACATGGTGACGCACGGGTCAGTGCCATGTACGGTTCAGGAGTAGGCTATGGTTTGGGCGTTAGGTTTAGGGCTGGTGGTGGGTTTCCGTTCCGTACTAGGGTTAGGGTTAGAGAACGGCAAGCCTTAGGTCACAGGTGAGGGTACGGAAATGTGGTAAGGTCAGGCTAAGTGCTGACGCACATGTCAGTGCCAGTGTACAGGCCAGGAGTAGGCGATGGCGTAGGGTAAGGTGTAGGGCTGGTGGTGGGTTTCCATTGCGGTCTAGGGTTAGGGTTAGGGAACGGCAAGGCTTAGGGCACAGGTGAGGGTACGGAAACGTGGGAGGGTCAGGCTACGTGCTGACGCACGGGTCACTGCCAGAGTTCGGGCCAGGAGTAGGCTACGGCGTAGGGTAAGGTGTAGGGCTGGTGGTGGGTTTCCTTTCCGGGCTAGGGCTAGTGTTAGGTAACGGCAATTCTTAGGACCCAGGTGAGGGTAGGAAACGTGGGAGGTTCACGCTACGTGCTGACGCACGGGTCAGTGCCAGCATACGGGCCAGGAGTAGGCTACAGCGTAGGGTAAGGTTTAGGGCTGGTGGTAGGTTTCTGTTCCGGGCTAGGGTTAGGGTTAGGGAATGGCAAGGTTTAGGGCACAGGTGAGCGTACAGCAACGTGGCAGGTTCAGGATACGTTCTGACGCACGGGTCAGTGCCAGCGTCTGGACCAGGAGTAGGCTACAGCTTGGGGGTAAGGTGTAGGGCTGTTGGTGGGTTTCCGTTCCGGGCTACAGTTAGGGTTAGGGAACGGCAAAGCTTAGGGCACATATGAGAGTACGGAAACGTGGGAGGTTCAGGCTACGTGATGACGCACGTGTCAGTGCCAGCGTACCGGCCAGGAGTAGGCTACGGTTTGGTGGTTAGGTGTAGGGCTGGTGGTGGGTTTCCATTCCAGGCTAGGGTTAGTGTTAGGGAACAGCAAGGCTTAGGGCACAGGTGAGGGTACGGAAACGTGGGAGGTTCAGGCTACATGCTGACGCATGTGTCAGTGCCAGCGTACATGCCAGGAGTAGGCTACAGCGTAGGGTAAGGTGTAGGGCTGCTGGAGGGTTTCTATTCCTGGCTAGGGTGAGGGTGAGGAAACGGCAAGGCTTAGGGCACAGGTGATGGTACAGAAACGTGGGAGGGTCAGGCTACGTGCTGACACACGGGTCAGTGCCATCGTACGGGCCAGGAGTAGGCTACGGATTGTGGGTAAGTTTTAGGGCTGGTGGTGGGTTTCCGTTCCGGGCTAGGGTTAGGGTTAGGGAATGGCAAATCTTAGGGCACAGGTGAGGGTACGGTAACATGGGAGGGTCCGGCTACGTGCTGAAGCACAGGTCAGTGCCCGTGTACGGGCCAGGTGTAGGCTATGGCATAGGGTAAGGTGTAGGGCTGGTGGTGGGTTTCCGTTCCGGGCTAGTGTTAACGTTAGGGAACGGCAAGGCTTAGGGCACAGCTGAGGTTACGGAAACGTGGGAGGGTCAGGCTACGTGCTGACGCACGGGTCAGTGCCAGCATATGGGCCAGGAGTAGGCTACGGCGTGGTGGTATGTTGTAGGGCTGGTGGTGGGTTTCTGTTCCGGGCTAGGGTTAGGGTTAGGGAACGTCAAGGCTTAGGGCACAGGTGAGGGTACAGAAACGTGGGAGGGTCAGGCTACGTGATGACGCACGGCTCAGAGCCAGCGTACGGGCCAGGAATATTCTATGGCGTAGGGTAGAGTGTAGGGCTGGTGGTGGGTTTCTATTTCGGGCTAGGGTTAGGGTTAGGAAACTGCAAGGCTTAGGGCACAGGTGAGGGTACGGAAACGTGTGAGGGTCAGGCTACGTGCTGACGCACGTGTCAGTGCCAGCGTACCGGCCAGGAGTAGGCTACGGCTTGGGGGTAAGGTGTAGGGCTGGTGGTGGGTTTCCGTTCTGGGCTAGGGTTTGGGTTAGTGAACGGCAAGGCTTAGGGCACAGGTGAGGGTACAGAAACGTGGGAGGGTCAGGCTACGTGCTGATGAAAGTGTCAGTGCCTGCGTACGAGCCAGGAATAGGCTATGGCGTAGGGAAAGGTGTAGGGCTGGTGGTGGGATTCCGTTCCGGGCTAGGGTTAGTGTTAGGGAACGACAAGTCTTAGGGCACAGGTGAGGGTCCGCAAACGTGGGAGGGTCAGGCTACGTGCTGAAGCACAGGTCAGTGCCTGCGTATGGGCCAGGTGTAGGCTACGGCATAGGGTAAGGTGTAGGGCTGGTGGTGGGATTCCGTTCCGGGCTTGGGTTAGAGTTAGGGAAGGCCAAGGCTTAGGGCTTAGCAGAGGGTACAGAAAAGTGGGAGGGTCAGGCTACGTGCTGACGCACGGGTCAGTGCCTGTGTACGGGCCAGGAGTAGGCTATGGCATGGGGGTAAGTTTTAGGGCTAGTGGTGGGTTTCCGTTCCGGGCTAGGGTTAGTGTTAGGGAACGGCAAGGTTTAGGGTCCAGGTGAGGGTATGGAAACGTGGCGTGTCAGTCTACATGCTGACGCACGGGTCAGTGCCAGCATACGGGCCAGGAGTAGGCTACGGCGTAGGGAAAGGTTTAGGGCTGGTGGTGGGTTTCCGTTCCCGGCTAGGGTTAGGGTAAGGGAACGGCAAGGCTTAGAGCACAGCTGAGGGTACGGTAACATGGTAGTGTCAGGCTACGTGCTGACACACGGGTCAGTGCCAGCGTACGGGCCAGGAGTAGGCTACGGCTTGTGGGTAAGTTTTAGGGCTGGTGGTGGCTTTCCGTTCCGGGCTAGGGTTAGGGTAAGGGAACGGCAAGGCTTAGAGCACAGCTGAGGGTACGGTAACATGGTAGTGTCAGGCTACGTGCTGAAGCACAGGCTATTACCCGCGTACGGGCCAGGTATAGGCTACGTCATAGGGTAAGGTGTAGGGCTGGTGGTGGGTTTCCGTTCCGGGCTAGGGTTAGGGTTAGGGAACGGCAAGGCTTAGGACACAGGTGAGGTTACGGAAACGTGGGAGGGTCAGGCTATGTGCTGACGCACGGGTCAGTGCCAGCATATGGGCCAGGAGTAGGCTATGGTGTGGTGGTAAGTTGTAGGGGTGGTGGTGGGTTTCTGTTCCAGGCTAGGGTTAGGGTTAGCGAACGTCAAGGCTTAGGGCACAGGTGAGGGTACGGAAACTTGGGAGGGTCAGGCTACGTGCTGATGCAAGGATCAGTGCCAGCGTATGGGCCAGGAATATGCTACGGCATAGGGTAAAGTGTAGGGCTGGTGGTTGGATTCTGTTCCGGGCTAGGGTTAGGGTTAGGGAATGGCAAAGCTTAGGGCACAGGTGAGGGTACGGAAACGTGGGAGGGTCAGGGTACATGCTGACGCACGTGTCAGTGCCAGCGTACCGGCCAGGAGTAGGCTACGGCTTGGGGGTTAGATGTAGGGCTGGTGGCGGGTTTTCATTCAAGGCTAGGGTTATGGTTAGGGAATGGCAAGGCTTAGGGCACAGGTGAGGGTACGGAAACGTGCGAGGGTCAGGCTACATGGTGACGCACGGGTCAGTGCCATGTACGGTTCAGGAGTAGGCTATGGTTTGGGCGTTAGGTTTAGGGCTGGTGGTGGGTTTCCGTTCCGTACTAGGGTTAGGGTTAGAGAACGGCAAGCCTTAGGTCACAGGTGAGGGTACGGAAATGTGGTAAGGTCAGGCTAAGTGCTGACGCACATGTCAGTGCCAGTGTACGGGCCAGGAGTAGGCGATGGCGTAGGGTAAGGTGTAGGGCTGGTGGTGGGTTTCCATTGCGGTCTAGGGTTAGGGTTAGGGAACGGCAAGGCTTAGGGCACAGGTGAGGGTACGGAAACGTGGGAGGGTCAGGCTACGTGCTGACGCACGGGTCACTGCCAGAGTTCGGGCCAGGAGTAGGCTACGGCGTAGGGTAAGGTGTAGGGCTGGTGGTGGGTTTCCTTTCCGGGCTAGGGCTAGTGTTAGGTAACGGCAATTCTTAGGACCCAGGTGAGGGTAGGAAACGTGGGAGGTTCACGCTACGTGCTGACGCACGGGTCAGTGCCAGCATACGGGCCAGGAGTAGGCTACAGCGTAGGGTAAGGTTTAGGGCTGGTGGTAGGTTTCTGTTCCGGGCTAGGGTTAGGGTTAGGGAATGGCAAGGTTTAGGGCACAGGTGAGCGTACAGCAACGTGGCAGGTTCAGGATACGTTCTGACGCACGGGTCAGTGCCAGCGTCTGGACCAGGAGTAGGCTACAGCTTGGGGGTAAGGTGTAGGGCTGTTGGTGGGTTTCCGTTCCGGGCTACAGTTAGGGTTAGGGAACGGCAAAGCTTAGGGCACATATGAGAGTACGGAAACGTGGGAGGTTCAGGCTACGTGATGACGCACGTGTCAGTGCCAGCGTACCGGCCAGGAGTAGGCTACGGTTTGGTGGTTAGGTGTAGGGCTGGTGGTGGGTTTCCATTCCAGGCTAGGGTTAGTGTTAGGGAACAGCAAGGCTTAGGGCACAGGTGAGGGTACGGAAACGTGGGAGGTTCAGGCTACATGCTGACGCATGTGTCAGTGCCAGCGTACATGCCAGGAGTAGGCTACAGCGTAGGGTAAGGTGTAGGGCTGCTGGAGGGTTTCTATTCCTGGCTAGGGTGAGGGTGAGGAAACGGCAAGGCTTAGGGCACAGGTGATGGTACAGAAACGTGGGAGGGTCAGGCTACGTGCTGACACACGGGTCAGTGCCATCGTACGGGCCAGGAGTAGGCTACGGATTGTGGGTAAGTTTTAGGGCTGGTGGTGGGTTTCCGTTCCGGGCTAGGGTTAGGGTTAGGGAATGGCAAATCTTAGGGCACAGGTGAGGGTACGGTAACATGGGAGGGTCCGGCTACGTGCTGAAGCACAGGTCAGTGCCCGTGTACGGGCCAGGTGTAGGCTATGGCATAGGGTAAGGTGTAGGGCTGGTGGTGGGTTTCCGTTCCGGGCTAGTGTTAACGTTAGGGAACGGCAAGGCTTAGGGCACAGCTGAGGTTACGGAAACGTGGGAGGGTCAGGCTACGTGCTGACGCACGGGTCAGTGCCAGCATATGGGCCAGGAGTAGGCTACGGCGTGGTGGTATGTTGTAGGGCTGGTGGTGGGTTTCTGTTCCGGGCTAGGGTTAGGGTTAGGGAACGTCAAGGCTTAGGGCACAGGTGAGGGTACGGAAACGTGTGAGGGTCAGGCTACGTGATGACGCACGGCTCAGAGCCAGCGTACGGGCCAGGAATATTCTATGGCGTAGGGTAGAGTGTAGGGCTGGTGGTGGGTTTCTATTTCGGGCTAGGGTTAGGGTTAGGAAACTGCAAGGCTTAGGGCACAGGTGAGGGTACGGAAACGTGTGAGGGTCAGGCTACGTGCTGACGCACGTGTCAGTGCCAGCGTACCGGCCAGGAGTAGGCTACGGCTTGGGGGTAAGGTGTAGGGCTGGTGGTGGGTTTCCGTTCTGGGCTAGGGTTTGGGTTAGTGAACGGCAAGGCTTAGGGCACAGGTGAGGGTACAGAAACGTGGGAGGGTCAGGCTACGTGCTGATGAAAGTGTCAGTGCCTGCGTACGAGCCAGGAATAGGCTATGGCGTAGGGAAAGGTGTAGGGCTGGTGGTGGGATTCCGTTCCGGGCTAGGGTTAGTGTTAGGGAACGACAAGTCTTAGGGCACAGGTGAGGGTCCGCAAACGTGGGAGGGTCAGGCTACGTGCTGAAGCACAGGTCAGTGCCTGCGTATGGGCCAGGTGTAGGCTACGGCATAGGGTAAGGTGTAGGGCTGGTGGTGGGATTCCGTTCCGGGCTTGGGTTAGAGTTAGGGAAGGCCAAGGCTTAGGGCTTAGCAGAGGGTACAGAAAAGTGGGAGGGTCAGGCTACGTGCTGACGCACGGGTCAGTGCCTGTGTACGGGCCAGGAGTAGGCTATGGCATGGGGGTAAGTTTTAGGGCTAGTGGTGGGTTTCCGTTCCGGGCTAGGGTTAGTGTTAGGGAACGGCAAGGTTTAGGGTCCAGGTGAGGGTATGGAAACGTGGCGTGTCAGTCTACATGCTGACGCACGGGTCAGTGCCAGCATACGGGCCAGGAGTAGGCTACGGCGTAGGGAAAGGTTTAGGGCTGGTGGTGGGTTTCCGTTCCCGGCTAGGGTTAGGGTTAGGGAACGACAAAGCTTAGGGCACAGGTGAGGGTACGGAAACGTGGGAGGGTCAGGCTACGTGCTGACGCACGTGTCAGTGTCAGCGTACAGGCCAGGAGTAGGCTACACCGTAGGGTAAGGTATAGGGCTGGAGGTGGGTTTCCGTTCTGTGCTAGGGTTAGGGTTAGGGAACGGCAAGGCATAGGGCACAGGTGAGGGTACGGAAACTTGGGAGGGTCAGGCTACGTGCTGACGCACGGGTCAGTGCCAGCATACGGGCCAGGAATAGGCTACAGCTTGGGGGTAAATTGTAGGGCTGGTGGTGGCTTTCCGTTCCGGGCTAGGGTTAGGGTAAGGGAACGTCAACGCTTAGGGCACAGGTGAGGGTACGGAAACGTGGGCGGGTAAGGCTACGTGCTGACGCATGGGTCATTGCCAACGTACGGGCCAGGTGTAGGCTACGGCATAGGGTAAGGTGTAGGGCTGGAAGTGGGTTTCCGTTCTGTGCTAGGGTTAGGGTTAGGGAATGGCAAGGTTTATGGCACAGGTGAGGGTACAGCAACGTGGCAGTTTCAGGATACGTTCTGACGCACGGGTCAGTGCCAGCGTATGGACCAGGAGTAGGCTACAGTTGGGGGTAAGGTGTAGGGCTGTTGGTGGGTTTCCGTTCAGGGCTACAGTTAGGGTTAGGGAACGGCAAAGCTTAGGGCACACGTGAGGGTACGGAAACGAGGGAGGTTCAGGCTACGTGATGACGCACGTGTCAGTGCCAGCGTACCGGCCAGGAGTAGGCTACGGTTTGGTGGTTAGGTGTAGGGCTGGTGGTGGGTTTCCATTCCAGGCTAGGGTTACTGTTAGGGAACAGCAAGGCTTAGGGCACAGGTGAGGGTACGGAAACGTGGGAGGGTCAGGCTACGTGCTGACGCATGGGTCAGTGCCAGCGTACGGGCCAGGAGTAGGCTACGGCTTGGGGGTAAGTTGTAGGGCTGGTGGTGTGTTTCCGTTCTGGGCTAGGGTTAGGGTTAGGGAACGGCAAGGCTTAGGGCACAGCTGAGGGTACAGAAACGTGGGAGGGTCAGGCTACGTGCTGATGCACGGCTCAGTGGCAGCGTACCGGCCAGGAGTAGGCTACGGCATATGGTAAGGTGTAGGGCTGGTGGTGGGATTCCGTTCCGGTCTAGGGTTAGGGTTAGGGAACGGCAAGTCTTAGGGCTCAGGTAAGGGTACAGGAAAGTGGGAGGGTCAGGCTACGTGCTGACGCACGGGTCAGTGCCAGTGTACGGGCCAGGTGTAGGCTACGGCTTGTGGGTAAGTTTTAGGGCTGGTGGTGGGTTTCCGTTCCGGGCTAGGGTTATGGTTAGGGAACGGCAAGGCTTAGGTCACAGGTGATGGTACGGAAACGTGGGAGTGTCAGGCTACGTGCTGACGCACGGACAGTGCCAGCGTACGGGCCAGGAGTAAACCACGGCTTGTGGGTTAGGATTAGGGCTGGTGGTGGGTTTCCGTTCCAGGCTAGGGTTAGAGTTAGGGAACGACAAGCCTTAGGGCACAGGTGAGTGTACGGTAACATGGGAAGGTCAGGCTACATGCTGAAGCACAGGTCATTGCCCGCGTACAGTCCAGGTGTAGGCTACGGCATAGAGTAAGGTGTAGGGCTGGGGGTGGGTTTCCGTTCCGGGTTAGGATTAGGATTAGGGAACGGCAAGGCTTAGGGCACAGGTGAGGTTACGGAATCGTGGGAGGGTCAGGCTACGTGCTGACACACGGCTCAGTGCCAGCATATGGGCCAGGAGCAGGCTACGGCGTGGTGGTAAGGTGTAGGGCTGTTGGTGGGTCTCTGTTCCGGGCTAGGGTTAGGGTGAGGGAACGTCAAGGCTTAGGGCACAGGTGAGGGTACGGAAACGTGGGAGGGTCAGGCTACGTGCTGACGCATGTGTCAGTGCCAGCATACGGGCCAGGAGTAGGCTACAGCGTAGGGTAAGGTATAGGGCTGGAGGTGGGTTTCCGTTCTGTGCTAGGGTTAGGGTTAGGGAACGGCAAGGCATAGGGCACAGTTGAGGGTACGGAAACGTGGGAGGGTCAGGCTACGTGCTGACGCATGGGTCAGTGCCACCATATGGGCCAGGAGTAGGCTACAGCTTCGGGGTAAGATGTAGGGCTGCTGGTGGGTTTCTATTCCTGGCTAGGGTGAGGGTGAGGGAACGGCAAGGCTTAGGGCACAGGTGATGGTACAGAAACGTGGGATGGTCAGGCTACGTGCTGACGCATGGGTCAGTGCCAGCGTACGGGCCAGGAGTAGGCTACGGCATAGGGAATGGTCTAGGGCTGGTGGTGGGTTTCCGTTCTGGGCTAGGGTTAGGGTTAGGCAACGGCAAGGCTTAGGGCACAGGTGAGGGTACGGAAACGTGGGAGGGTCAGGCTACTTGCTGACCCACGAGTCAGTGCCAGTCTATTGGCCAGGAATAGTCTACGGCTTGGGGGTAAGTTGTAGGGCTGGTGGTCCGTTTCCGTGCAGGGCTAGGGTTAGGGTTACGGAAAGGCAAGGCTTAGGGCACTGGTGAGGGTTACGGAAACGTGGGAGGGTCAGGCTACGTGCTGACGCACGGGTCAGTGTCCACGTATGGTCAAGGAGTAAGCTACGGCATACGGTAAAGTGTAGGGCTGGTGGTGGGTTTCCGTTCCGGGCTAGGGTTAGGGTTCCGGAACGGCAAGGCTTAGGGCACAGGTGAGGGTACGGAAACGTGGGAGCGTCAGGCTACGTGCTGACGCATGGGTCAGTGCCAGCGTACAGGCCAGGAGTAGGCTACGGCATAGGTTAAGGTCTAGGGCTGGTGGTGGGTTTCCGTTCCGGGCTAGGGTTAGGGTTAGGGAAAGGCAAGGCTTAGGGCTCAGGTGAGGGTACGGAAACGTGGGAGGGTCAGGCTACGTGCTGACACATGGGTCAGTGCCATCGTACCGGCCAGGAATAGGCTACGGCTTGGGGGTTAGTGTAGGGCTGGTGGTGGGTTTCCGTTCCGGGCTAGGGTTAGGGTTAGCGAACGTCAATGCTTAGGGCACAGGTGAGGGTACGGAAACGTTGGAGGGTCAGGCTACGTGCAGACGCATGGTTCAGGGACAGCGTACGGGCCAGGTATAGGCTACGGCATAGGATAGAGTGTAGGGCTGGTGGTGGGTTTCCGTTCCGGGCTAGGGTTAGGGTTAGGGAACGGCAAGGCTTAGGGCACAGGTGATGGTACGGAAACGTGGGAGGGTCAGGCTACGTGCTGACGCACGGGTCAGTGCCAGCGTACGGCCAGGAGTAGGCTACTGTGTAGGGTTTTTTGTAGGGCTGGTGGTGGGTTTCCGTTCCGGGCTAGGTTTAGGGTTAGGGAACGGCAAGGCTTAGGGCACAGGTGAGGGTACGGAAATGTGGGAAGGTGAGGCTAGGTGCTGACGCACGGATCAGTGCCAGCGTACGGGCCAGGAGTAGGCTACGGCCTAGGGTAAGGTTTAGGGCTGGTGGTGGGTTTCCGTTCGGGTCTAGGGTTAGGGTTATGGAACGGCAAGGCTTAGGGCACAGGTGAGGGTACGGAAACGTGGGAGGGTCAGGCTACGTGCTGACGCATGTGTCAGAGCCAGCATACGGACCAGGAGTAAGCTACTGCTTGGGGGCAAGGTGTAGGGCTGGTGGTGTGTTTCCGTTCTGGGCTAGGGTTAGGGTTAGGGAACGGCAAGTCTTAGGGCACAGGTGAGGGTACGGAAAAGTGGGAGGGTCAGGCTACGTGCTGACGCACGGGTCAGTGCAATCGTATCGGCCAGGAGTAGGCTACGGCTTGGGGTTTAGGTGTAGGGCTGGTGGTGGGTTTCTGTACCGGGCTAGGGTTAGGGTTAGGGAACGGCAAGGCTTAGGGCAAAGGTGATGGTACGGAAACGTGGGAGGGACAGGCTACGTGCTGACGCATGGTTCAGTGCCAGCGTACAGGCCATAAGTAGGCTATGGCTTGGAGGTTAGGTGTAGGGCTGGTGATGGTTTTCCGTTCCGTACTAGGGTTAGGGTTAGGGAACAGCAAGGCTTACGGCACAGGTGAAGGTATGGAAATGTGGGAAGGTCAGGCTACGTGCTGACGCACGGTTCAGTGCCAGCGTTCGGGCCAGGAGTAGGCTACGGCATAGGGTAAGGTGTAGGGCTTGTGGTGGGTTTCCGTTCCGGGCTAGGGTTAGGGTTAGGGAACGGCAAGGCTTAGGGCCCAGGTGAGGGTACAGAAACGTGTGGGGGTCAGACTACATGCTGACTCACGGGTCAGTGCCAGCGTACGGGCCAGGAGTAGGCTACGGCGTAGGGAAAGGTTTAGGGCTGGTGGTGGGTTTCCGTTCCGGGCTAGGGTTAGGGTTAGGGAACGGCAAGGCTTAAGGCACAGGTGAGGGTACGGAAACGTGGGAGGGTCAGGCTACGTGCTGACGCACGGGTCAGTGCCAGCGTACGGGCCAGGAATAGGCTACGGTATACATTAAGGTGTAGGGCTGGTGGTGGGATTCCTTTCCGGGCTTGGGTTAGAGTTAGGGAAAGCCAAGGCTTAGGGCTTAGCAGAGGGTATGGAAAAGTGGGAGGGTCAGGCTACGTGCTGACGCACGGGTCAGTGCCTGTGTACGGGCCAGGAGTAGGCTATGGCATGGGGGTTAGTTTTAGGGCTGGTGGTGGGTTTCCATTCCGGGCTAGGGTTAGTGTTAGGGAACGGCAAGGTTTAGGGCCCAGGTGAGGGTATGGAAACGTGGGGTGTCAGTTTACATGCTGACACACGGGTCAGTGCCAGCATACGGGCCAGGAGTAAGCTACGGCGTAGGGTAAGGTGTAGGGTTGCTGGTGGGTTTCCTTTCTTGGCTAGGGTGAGGGTGAGGGAACGGCAAGGCTTAGGGCACATGTGATGGTACGGAAACGTGGGAGGGTCAGGCTACGTGCTGACGCACGGGTCAGTGCCACCGTACGGGCCAGGAGTAGGCTACGGTTTATGGGTAAGTTTTAGGGCTGGTGGTGTGTTTCCGTTCCGGGCTAGGGTTAGGGTTAGGGAACGGCAAGGCTTAGGGCAGAGGTGAGTGTACGGTAACATGGGAGGGTCAGGCTACGTGCTGATGCACAGGTCAGTGCCCACGAACGGGCCAGGTGTAGGCTACGGCATAGGGTAAGGTGTAGGGCTGGTGGTGGGTTTCCGTTCCGGGCTAGGGTTAAGGTTAGGGTACGGCAAGGCGTAGGGCACAGGTGAGGTTACGGAAACGTGGGAGGGTCAGGCTACATGCTGACACACGGGTCAGTGCCAGCGTACGGGCCAGGAATAGGCTATGGCTTGGTGGTAAGCTGTAGGGCTGGTGGTGGGTTTCCGTTCCGGACTAGGGTTAGGGTTATGGAACGGCAATGCTTAGAGCACAGGTGAGGGTACGGAAACGTGTGAGGGTCAGGCTACGTGCTGACGCATGGGTCAGTGCCAGCGTACTGGCCAGGAGTAGGCTACGGCGTAGGGTAAGGTGTAGGGCTGCTGGTGGGTTTCCGTTCCTGGCTAGGGTTAGGGTGAGGGAACGGCAAGGCTTAGGGCACAGGTGAGGGTACGGAAACGTGGGAGGGTCAGGCTACATGCTGATGCACGTGTCAGTGCCAGCGTACCGGCCAGGAGTAGGCTATGGCGTAGGGTAAGGTGTAGGGCTGTTTCCCTTTCGGGCTACAGTTAGGGTTAGGGAATGGCAAAGTGTAGGGCACAGGTGAGGTTACGGAAACGTGGGAGGGTCAGGCTACATGCTGATGCACATGTCAGTGCCAGCGTACCGGCCAGGAGTAGGCTACGGCTTGGTGGTTAGGTGTAGGGTTGGTGGTGTGTTTCCGTTCCAGGCTAGGGTTAGTGTTATGGAACAGCAAGGCTTAGGGCACAGGTGAGGGTACGGAAATGTGGGAGGGTCAGGCTACGTGCTGACGCACGGGTCAGTGCCAGCGTACGGGCCAGGAGTAGGCTATGGCTTGGGGGTTAGGTGTAGGGCTGGTGGTGTGTTTCCGTTCTGTACTAGGGTTAGGGTTAGGGAACGGCAAGGCTTAGGGCACAGGTGAGGTTACGGTAATGTGGGAAGTTCAGGCTACGTGCTGACGCACAGGTCAGTGCCAGCGTATGGACCAGGAGTAGGCTACGGCTTTGGGATAAGGTGTAGGGCTGGTGGTGGGTTTCCATTCCGGGCTAGGGTTAGGGTTAGGGAACGGCAAGGCTTAGGGCACAGGTGAGGGTACGGAAACGTGGGAGGGTCAGGCTACGTGCTGATGAAAGGGTCAGTGCCTGCGTAGGGGCCAGGAATAGGCTACGTCGTAGGGAAAGTTGTAGGGCTGGTGGTGGGTTTCCGTTCTGGGCTAGGGTTAGGGTTAGGGAATGGCAAGGCTTAGGGCACAGGTGAGGGTCCGCAAACGTGGGAGGGTCAGGCTACGTGCTGACACACAGGTCAGTGCCAGCGTAAGGTCCAGGAGTAGCCTACGGCTTGGGGTAAGGTGTAGGGCTGGTGGTGGGTTTCCGTTCCTGGCTAGGATTAGGGTAAGGGAACGGCAAGGCTTAGGGCACAGGTGAGGGTACAGAAACGTGGGAGGGTCAGGCTACGTGCTGACGCACAGGTCAGTGCCAGCGTAAGGTCCAGGAGTAGCCTACAGCTTGGGGTAAGTTGTAGGGCTGGTGGTGGGTTCCGTTCCTGGCTAGGATTAGGGTAAGGGAACGGTAAGGCTTAGGGCACAGGTGAGGGTACGGAAATGTGTGAGGGTCAGGCTACGTGCTGACGCACGGGTCAGTGCCAGCGTACAGGCCAGGAGTAGGGTACGGCGTAGGGTAAGGTGTAGGGCTGCTGGTGGATTTCCGTTCCTGTCTAGGGTTATGGTGAGGGAACGGCAAGGCTTAGGGCACAGGTGAGGATACGGAAACGTGGGAGAGTCAGGCTACGTGCTGACTTACGGGTCAGTGCCAGCGTACGGGCCAGGAGTGGGCTACGGCGTATGGTAAGGTGTAGGGCTTCTGGTAGGTTTCCGTTCCTGGTTAGGGTTAGGGTTAGGGAACGGCAAGGCTTAGGGCACAGGTGATGGTACGGAAACGTGGGAGGGTCAGGCTACATGATGACGCACGTGTCAGTGCCAGCGTACCGGCCAGGAATAGGCTACGGCATACGTTAAGGTGTAGGGCTGGTGGTGAGATTCCGTTCCGGGCTTCGGTTAGAGTTAGGGAAGGCCAAGGCTTAGGGCTTAGCTGAGGGTACGGATAAGTGGGAGGGTCAGGATACGTGCTGACGCACGGGTCAGTGCCTGTGTACGGGCCAGGAGTAGGCTATGGCATGGGGGTATGTTTTAGGGCTGGTGGAGTGTTTCCATTCTGGGCTAGGGTTAGGGTTAGGGAACGGCAAGGCTTAGGGCACAGGTGAGGGTACAGAAACGTGGTAGGGTCAGGCTACGTGCTGACGCACGGGTCAGTGCCAGCGTACGGGCCAGGAGTAGTCTACGGCGTAGGGAAAGGTTTAGGGCAGGTGGTGGGTTTCCGTTCCGGGCTAGGGTTAGGGTTAGTGAACGGCAAAGCTTAGGGCACAGGTGAGGGTACGGAAACGTGGGAGGGTCAGGCTACGTGCTAACGCATGGGTCAGTGTCACCATATGGGCCAGGAGTAATCTACGGCGTAGGGTAAGGTGTAGGACGGGTGTTGGTTTTCCGTTCCGGGCTAGGGTTAGGGTTACGGAACGGCAAGGCTTAGGGCACAGGTGAGGGTACGGAAACGTGTGAGCATCAGGCTACGTGCTGACGCCTGTGTCAGTGCCAGCGTACGGGACAGGAGTAGGCTACGGCGTTGGGTAAGGTGTAGGGAAGGTTGTGGGTTTACGTTCTGGGCTAGGGTTAGGGTTAGGGAACGGCAAGGCTTAGGGCACAGGTGAGGGTACGGAAACGTGGGAGGGTCAGGCTACTTGCTGACCCACGGGTCAGTGCCAGCGTATGGGCCAGGATTAGTCTACGGCTTGGGGGTAAGATGTACGGCTGGTGGTCCATTTCCGTTCCGGGCTAGGGTTAGGGTTACGGAACGGCAAGGCTTAGGGCACTGGTGAGAGTTACGGAAACGTGGGAGGGTGAGGCTACGTGCTGACGCACGGGTCACTGCCAGCGTACAGGCCAGGAGTAGGCTACGCCGTTGGGTAAGGTGTAGGGCTGGTGGTGGGTTTCCGTTCCGGGCTAGGGTTTGGGTTAGGAAACGTCAAGGCTTAGGGCACAGGTGAGCTTACGGAAACGTGGGAGGGTCAGGCTACGTACTGATGCACGGGTCAGTGCCAGCATACGGGCCAGGAGTAGGCTACGGTGTAAGGTAAGGTGTAGGGCTGGTGGTGGGTTTTCGTTCCGGGCTACGGTTAGGGTTAGGGAACGGCAAGGCTTAGGGCCCAGGTGAGGGTACGGAAACGTGTGGGGGTCAGACTACATGCTGACTCACGGGTCAGTGCCAGCGTATGGGCCAGGAGTAGGCTACGGCGTTGGGTAAGGTGTAGGGCAGGTGGTGGGTTTCCGTTCTGGGCTAGGTTTAGTGTTAGGGAACGGCATGGCTTAGGGCCCAGGTGAGGGTACGGAAACGTGGCAGTGTCAGGATATGTTCTGAGGCACGGGTCAGTGCCAGCGTATGGACCAGGAGTAGGCTACGGCTTGGGGGTAAGGTTTAGGGCTGGTGGTGGGTTTCCGTTCTGGGCTAGGGTTAGGGTTAGTGAACGGCAAGGCTTAGGGCACAGGTGAGGTTACGGAAACGTGGGAAGGTCAGGCTACGTGCTGATGAAAGGGACAGTGCCTGCGTATGAACCAGGAATAGGCTACGGCTTAGGGAAAGGTGTAGGGCTGGTGGTGGGTTTCCGTTCAGGGCTAGGGTTAGGGTTAGGGTACGGCAAGGATTAGGGCACAGGTGAGGTTCCGCAAACGTTGGAGGGTCAGGCTACGTGCTGACACACAAGTCAGTTCCAGCGTACGGGCCAGGAGTAGGCTACGGCTTGGGGGTAAGTTTTAGGGCTGGTGGTGGGTTTCTGTTCCGGGCTAGGGTTAGGGTTAGGGAACGGCAACGCTTAGGGCACAGGTGAGGGTACGGAAAGTTGGGAGGGTCAGGCTACGTGCTGATGCACGGGTCAGTGCCAGCGTACGGGCCAGGAGTAGGCTACGGCTTGGGGGTAAGTTGTAGGGCTGGTGGTGTGTTTCCGTTCCGGGCTAGGGTTAGGGTTAGGGAACGGCAAGGCTTAGGGCACAGTTGAGGTTACGGAAACGTGGGAGGGTCAGGCTACGTGCTGACGCAAGGGTCAGTGCCAGCGTATGGGCCAGGAGTAGGCTACGGCGTAGGGTAAAGTGTAGGGCTGCTGGTGGGTTTCCGTTCCGGGCTAGGGTTAGGGTTAGGGAACAGCAAGGCTTAGGGCACAGGTGAGGGTACTGAAACGTGGGAGGGTCAGGCTAAGTGGTGACGCACTGGTCAGTGCCAGCTTACCGGCCAGGAGTAGGCTACGGCTTGGGGGTTAGGTGTAGGGCTGGTGGTGGGTTTCCTTTCTGGGCTAGGGTTAGGGTTAGGGAATGGCAAGGCTTAGGGTACAGGTGAGGGTACGGAAACGTGGTAGGGTCAGGCTACGTGCTGATGCATGGGTCAGTGCCAGCGTTCGGGCCAGGAGTAGGCTACGGCGTAGGGTAAGGTGTAGGACTGGTGGTGGGTTTCCTTTCCGGGCTAGGGTTAGGGTTAGGGAACGGCAAGGCTTAGGGCCCCGGTGTGGGTACGGAAACGTGGGGGGGTCCAATTACATGCTGACGCACAGGTCAGTGCCAGCGTACGGGCCAGGAGTAGGCTACGGAGAAGGTAAAGGTTTAGGGCTGGTGGTGGGTTTCTGTTCAGGGCTAGGGATAGGGTTAGGGAACGGCAAGGCTTAGGGCACAGGTGAGTGTACAGAAACGTGGGAGGGTCAGGCTACGTGCTGACGCATGGATCAGTGTCAGCGTACGTGCCAGGAGTAGGCTACGGCGTAGGGTAAGGTGTAGGGCTGGTGGTGGTTTTCTGTTCCTGGCTACGGTTAGTGTTAGGGAACAGCAAGGCTTAGGGCACAGGTGAGGGTACGGGAACGTTGGAGGGTCAGGCTACGTGCTGACGCACAGGCCAGTGCCAGCGTAGCGGCCAGGAGTAGGCTACGGCTTGGGGGTTAGGTGTAGGGCTGGTGGTGGTTTTCCCTTCCAGGCTAGGGTTAGTGTTAGGGAACAGCAAGGCTTAGGGCACAGGGGAGGGTACGGAAACGTGGGAGGGTCAGGCTACATGCTGACGCAAGGGTCAGTGCCAGCGTACTGGCCAGGAGTAGGCTATGGCTTGGGGGTTAGGTGTAGGGCTTGTGGTGTGTTTCCCTTCCGTACTAGTGTTAGGGTTAAGGAACGGCAAGGCTTAGGGCACAGGTGACGTTACGGTAATGTGGGAAGTTCAGGCTACGTGCTGACGCACATGTCTTTGCCAGCGTATGGACCAGGATTAGGCTACGGCTTGGGGGTAAGGTGTAGAGCTGGTGGTCGGTTTCCGTTCTGGGCTAGGGTTAGTGTTAGGAACGGTCAGGCTTAGGGCACAGTTGAGGGTCCTGAAACGTGGGAGGGTCAGGCTACTTGCTGACGCACGTGTCAGTGCCAGAGTACGGGCCAGGAGTAGGCTACGGCTTGGGGTTAAGGTGTAGGGCTGGTGGTGGGTTTCCATTCTGGGCTAGGGTAAGTGTTAGGAACGGCCAGGCTTAGGGCACAGTTGAGGGTCCTGAAACGTGGGAGGGTCAGTCTACTTGCTGACGCACGTGTCAGTGCCAGAGTACGGGCCAGGAGTAGGCTACGGCTTGGGGTTAAGGTTTAGGGCTGGTGGTGTGTTTCCATTCAGGGCTAGGGTTAGGGTTACGGAACGGCAAGGCTTAGTGCTCAGGTGAGGGTACGGAAACGTGGGAGGGTCAGGCTACGTGCTGACGCACGGGTCAGTGCCAGCATACAGGCCAGGAGTAGGCTACGCCGGAGGGTAATGTCTAGGGCTGGTGGTGGGTTTCCGTTCCGGGCTAGGGTTAGGGTTAGGGAACGTCAAGGCTTAGGGCACAGGTGAAGGTACGGAAACGTGGGAGGGTCAGGCTACGTACTGATGCATGTGTCAGTGCCAGCATACGGGCCAGGAGTAGGCTACGGCGTAAGGTAAGGTGTAGGGCTGGTGGTGGGTTTCTGTTCTAGGCTAGGGTTAGGGTTAGGGAACGGCAAGGCTTATGGCACAGGTGAGGGTACGGAAACGTGGGAGGGTCAGGCTTTGTGCTGATGCACGGGTCATTGCCACCGTATGGGCCAGGAGTAGGCTACGGCTTTTGGGTAAGTTTTGGGGCTGGTGGTGGGTTTCTGTTCTGGGCTAGGGTTAGGGTTAGGAAACGGCAAGGCTTAGGGCACAGGTGAGGGTACGGAAACGTGGGAGGGTCAGGCTACGTGCTGACACACGGGTCAGTGCCAGTGTACAGGCCAGGAGTAGGCTACGGCGTAGGGTAAGCTGTAGGGTTCGTGGTGGGTTTCCGTTCCGGACTAGGGTTAGGGTTAGGGAAAGGCAAGGCTTAGGGCACAGGTGAGGTTACAGAAACGTGGGAGGGTCAGGCTATGTGGTGACGCACGTTTCAGTGCCAGCATACGGGCCAGGAGTAGGCTACGGCTTGGGGGTAACCTGTAGGGCTGGTGGTGGGTTTCCGTTCCGGGCTAGGGTTAGGGTTAGGGAACGGCAAGGCTTAGGGCACAGTTGAGGGTATGGTAACGTGGGAGGGTCAGGCTACATGCTGACGCACGGGTCAGTGCCAGCGTACGGGCCAGGAGTAGGCTACGGCGTAGGGTATGGTGTAGGGCTGGTGGTGGGTTTCCGTTTAAGGCTATGGTTAGGGTTAGGGAACGGCAAGGCTTAGGGCACAGGTGAGTTACGGAAACGAGGGAGGGTCAGGCTACGTGCTGACGCACGGGTCTGTGCCAGCGTACGGGTCAAGAGTAGGCTACGGCTTGTGGCTAAGCTATAGGGCTGGTGGTGGCTTTCCGTTCCGGGGTAGGGTTAGGGTTAGAGAACGGCAAGGCTTAGGGCACAGGTGAGGGTACGGAAACGTGGGAGGGTCAGGCTACGTGCTGACGCATGTGTGAGTGCCCGCGTACGGGCCAGTTGTAGGCTACAGCATAGGGTAAGTTGTAGGGCTGGTGGTGGGTTTCTGTTCCGGGCTAGGATTAGGGTAAGGGAACGGTAAGGCTTAGGGCACAGGTGAGGGTACGGAAAAGTGTGAGGGTCAGGCTAAGTACTGACGCACGGGTCAGTGCCAGCGTACGGGCCAGGAGTAGGCTACGGCTTGGGGGTAAGTTGTAGGGCTGCTGGTGGATTTCCGTTCCTGTCTAGGGTTATGGTGAGGGAACGGCAAGGCTTAGGGCACAGGTGAGGGTACGGAAACGTGGGAGGGTCAGGCTACGTGCTGACTTACGGGTCAGTGCCAGCGTACGGGCCAGGAGTGGGCTACGGTGTATGGTAAGGTGTAGGGCTTCTGGTGGGTTTCCGTTCATGGCTAGGGTTAGGGTTAGGGAACGGCAAGGCTTAGGGCACAGGTGAGGGTACGGAAACGTGGGAGGGTCAGGCTACGTGCTGACGCACGTGTCAGTGCCAGCGTATGGGCCAGGAATAGGCTACGGCGTACATTAAGGTGTAGGGCTGGTGGTGGGATTCCGTTCCGGTCTTCGGTTAGAGTTAGGGAAGTCCAAGGCTTAGGGCTTAGCTGAGGGTACGGAAAAGTGGGAGGATCAGGCTACGTGCTGACGCACATGTCATTGCCAGCGTAAGGACCAGGAGTAGGCTACGGCTTGGGGGTAAGGTGTAGGGCTGGTGGTGGGTTTCTGTTGGGGGCTAGGGTTAGGGTTAGGGAACGGCAAGGCTTAGGGCACAGGTGAGGGTACGGAAACGTTGGAGGGTCGGGCTACATGCTGACGCATGGGTCAGTGCCAGCGTACGGGCCAGGAGTAGGCTACGGCTTGTGGGTAAGGTTTAGGGCTGGTGGTGGGTTTCCGTTCCGGGCTAGGGTTTGAGTTAGGGAACGGCAAGGCTTAGGGCAGAGGTGACGGTACGGTAACATGGGAGGGTCAGGCTACGTGCTAAAGCACATGTCAGTGCCCGCGTACGGGCCAGGTGTAGGCTACGTCATAGAGTAATGTTTAGGGCTGTTGGTCGGTTTCCGTTCCGGGCTAGGGTTAGGGTTATGGAACGGCAAGACTTAGGGCACAGGTGAGGGTACGGAAACGTGGGAGGGTCAGACTACATGCTGACGCAAGGGTCAGTGCCACCGTACAGGCCAGGAGTAGGCTACGGCGTAGTTTAAAGTGTAGGGATGGTGGTGGGTTTCCGTTCAGGGCTAGGGTTAGGGTTAGGGAACGTCAAGGCTTAGGGCAAAGGTGATGGTACGGAAACATGGGAGGGTCAGGCTACGTACTGATGCACGGGTCAGTGCCAGCGTACGGGCCAGGAGTAGGCTACGGCGTAGGATAAGGTGTTGGGCTGGTTGTGGGTTTCCGTTCCGGGCTACGTTTAGGGTTACGGAACGGCAAAGCTTAGGGCACATGTGAGGGTACGGAAACGTGGGAGGGTCTGGCTACGTGCTGACGCACGGGTCAGTGCCAGTGTACGGGCCAGGAGTAGGCTACGGCTTGTGGGTAAGGTTTAGAGCTGGTGGTGGGTTTCCGTTCGGGGCTAGGTTTAGGGTTAGGGAACGGCAAGGCTTACGGCACAGGTGAGGGTACGGAAACGTGGGAGGGTCAGGCTACGTGCTGACGCACGGGTCAGTGCCCGCGTACGGGCCAGGTTTAGGCTACGACATGGTGAGGTGTAGGGCTGGTGGTGGTTTTCCTTTCCGACTAGGGTTAGGGTTAGGGAACGGCAAGGCTTAGGGGACAGGTGAGGGTACGGAAACGTGGGAGTGTCAGGCTACGTGCTGACGCACGGGTCAGTGTCAGCATACAGGCCAGGAGTAGACTACGGCTTGTGGGTAAGGTGTAGAGCTGGTGGTGGCTTTCCGTTCTGGGCTAGGGTTAGTGTTAGGAACGGCCAGGCTTAGGGCACAGTTGAGGGTCCTGAAAGGTGGGAGGGTCAGGCTACTTGCTGACACACGTGTCAGTGCCAGAGTACGGGTCAGGAGTAGGCTACGGCTTGGGGTTAAGCTGTAGGGCTGGTGGTGGGTTTCCATTCTGGGCTAGGGTTAGTGTTAGGAACGGCCAGGCTTAGGGCACAGTTGAGGGTCCTGAAACGTGGGAGGGTCAGGCTACTTGCTGACGCACGTGTCAGTGCCAGAGTACGGTCCAGGAGTAGGCTACGGCTAGGGGTTAAGGTTTAGGGCTGGTGGTGGGTTTCCATTCTGGGCTAGGGTTAGGGTTACGGAACGGCAAGGCTTAGTGCTCAGGTGAGGGTACGGAAACGTGGGAGGGTCAGGCTACGTGCTGACGCACGGGTCAGTGCCAGCACACAGGCCAGGAGTAGGCTACGCCGGAGGGTAATGTCTAGGGCTGGTGGTGGGTTTCCGTTCTGGGCTAGGGTTAGGGTTAGGGAACGGCAAGGCTTATGGCACAGGTGAGGGTACGGAAATGTGGGAGGGTCAGGCTTCGTGCTGACGCACGGGTCATTGCCAGCGTATGGGCCAGGAGTAGGCTACGGATTTTGGTAAGTTTTGGGGCTGGTGGTGGGTTTCTGTTCTGGGCTAGGGTTAGGGTTAGGAAACGGCAATGCTTAGGGCACAGGTGAGGGTACGGAAACGTGGGAGGGTCAGGCTACGTGCTGACACACGGGTCAGTGCCAGTGTACAGGCCAGGAGTAGGCTACGGCGTAGGGTAAGCTGTAGGGTTCGTGGTGGGTTTCCGTTCCGGACTAGGGTTAGGGTTAGGGAAAGGCAAGGCTTAGGGCACAGGTGAGGTTACAGAAACATGGGAGGGTCAGGCTATGTGGTGACGCACGTTTCAGTGCCAGCATACGGGCCAGGAGTAGGCTACGGCTTGGGGGTAAACTGTAGGGCTGGTGGTGGGTTTCCGTTCCGGGCTAGGTTTAGGGTTAGGGAATGGCAAGGCTTAGGGCACAGGTGAGGATATGGTAACGTGGGAGGGTCAGGCTACATGCTGACGCACGGGTCAGTGCCAGCGTACGGGCCAGGAGTAGGCTACGGCGTAGGGTATGGTGTAGGGCTGGTGGTGGGTTTCCGTTTCGGGCTACGGTTAGGGTTAGGGAACGGCAAGGCTTAGGGCACAGGTGAGGGTACGAAACGTGGGAGGGTCAGGCTACGTGCTGACACACGGGTCTGTGCCAGCGTACGGGTCAGGAGTAGGCTACGGCTTGTGGCTAAGCTATAGGGCTGGTGGTGGCTTTCCGTTCCGGGGTAGGGTTAGGGTTAGAGAACGGCAAGGCTTAGGGCACAGGTGAGGGTACGGAAACGTGGGAGGGTCAGGCTACGTGCTGACGCATGGGTGAGTGCCCGCGTACGGGCCAGGTTTAGGCTACAGCATAGAGTAAGTTGTAGGGCTTGTGGTGGGTTTCCGTTCCGGGCTAGGGTAAGGGTTAGGGAACGGCAATGCGTAGGGCACAGGTGAGGGTACGGAAACGTGGGAGGGTCACGCTACGTGCTGACGCACGGGTCAGTGCCAGCATATGGTCCAGGAGTAGTCTACGGCTTGGTGGTAAGGTGTAGGGCAGGTGGTGTGTTTCCGTTCCGGGCTAGGTTTAGGGCTACGGAACGGCAAGGCTTAGGGCACGGGTTGGGGTACGGAAACGTGGGAGGGTCAGTCTACTTGCTGATGCTCAGGTTAGTGCCACCGAACGGGCCAGGAGTAGGCTATGGCTTGGGGGTAAGGTGCAGGGCTGGTGGTGGGTTTCCGTTCCGGGCTAGGGTTAGGGTTACGGAACGGCAAGGCTTAGGGCACAGGTGAGGGTACGGAAACTTGGGAGGGTCAGGCTACATGCTGACGCAAGGGTCAGTGCCACCGTACAGGCCAAGAGTAGGCTACGGCGTAGGGTAACGTGTAGGGCTGGTGGTGGCTTTCCGTTCCGGGCTAGGGTTAGGGTTAGGGAACGGCAAGGCTTAGGGCACAGGTTAGGGTACAGAAACGTGGGAGAGACAGGCTACGTGCTGACGCACGTGTCAGTGCCAGCGTACCGGCCAGGAGTAGGCTACGGCTTCGGGGTTAGGTGTAGGGCTGGTGGTGTGTTTCCGTTCCGGGCTAGGGTTAGGGTTAGGGCACGGCAAGGCTTAGTGCACAGGTGAGGGTACGGAAACGTGGGAGCGTCATGATACATGCTGACGCACGGGTCAGTGCTTGCGTACGGGCCATGAGTAGGCTATGGCATGGAGGTTAGGTGTAGGGCTGGTGGTGGGGTTCCGTTCCGGGCTAGGGTTAGGGTTAGGGAACGTCAAGGCTTAGGGCACAGGTGAGGGTATGGAAACGTGGGAGGGTCAGGCTACGTACTGATGCATGGGTCAGTGCCAGCGTACGGGCCAGGAGTAGGCTACGGTGTAGGGTAACGTGTAGGGCTGTTGGTGGGTTTTCTTTGCGGGGTACGGTTAGGGTTAGGGAACGGCAAGGCTTAGGGCACAGGTGAGGGAACGGAAACGTGGGAGGGTCAGGCTACTTGCTGACGCAAGGGTCAGTGCCAGCATACGGACAAGGAGTAGGCTACGTGGTAGGCTAAGGTCTAGGGCTGGTGGTGGGTGTCCGTTCCGGGCTAGGGTTAGGGTTAGGAAACGTCAAGGCTTAGGGCACAGGTGAGCTTACGGAAACGTGGGAGGGTCAGGCTACGTACTGATGCATGGGTCAGTGCCAGCATATGGGCCAGGAGTAGGCTACGGCGTAAGGTAAAGTGTAGGGCTGGTGGTGGGTTTTCGTTCCGGGCTACGGTTAGGGTTAGGGAACGGCAAGGCTTAGGGCACAGGTGAGGGTATGGAAACGTGGGAGGGTCAGGCTACGTGCAGACGCACGGGTCATTGCCAGCGTACAGGCCAGGAGTAGGCTACGGCGTTGGGTAAGGTGTAGGGCAGGTGGTGGGTTTCCGTTCTGGGCTAGGTTTAGGGTTAGGGAACGGCATGGCTTAGGGCCCAGGTGAGGGTACGGCAACGTGGCAGTGTCAGGATACGTTCTGACGCACGGGTCAGTGCCAGCATATGGACCAGGAGTAGGCTACGGTTTGGGGGTAAGGTTTAGGGCTGGTGGTGGGTTTCCATTCTGGGCTAGGGTTAGGGTTAGTGAACGGCAAGGCTTAGGGCACAGGTGAGGTTACGGAAACGTGGGAAGGTCAGGCTACGTGCTGATGAAAGGGTCACTGCCTGCGTACGAGCCAGGAATAGGCTACGGCTTAGGGAAAGGTTTAGGGCTGGTGGTGGGTTTCCGTTCAGGGCTAGGGTTAGGGTTAGGGAACGGCAAGGCTTAGGGCACAGGTGAGGGTACGGAAACGTGGTAGGGTCAGGCTACGTGCTGACGCAAGTGTCAGTGCTAGCGTTTGGGCCAGGAGTAGGCTACGGCATAGAGTAAGGTGTAGGGCTGGTGGTGGGTTTCCGTTCCGGGCTAGGGTTAGGGTTAGGGAACGGCAAGGCATAGGGCACAGGTGAGGGTAGGGAAACGTGGGAGGGTCAGGCTACATGCTGACGCACGGGTCAGTGCCAGCGTACGGGCCAGGAGTAGGCTATGGCTTCGGGTTAAGCTGTAGGGCTGGTGGTGTGTTTCCTTTTCGGAATAGGGTTAGGGTTAGGGAACGGCAAGGCTTAGGGCACAGGTGAGGGTACGGAAACGTGTGAGGGTCAGGCTACGTGCTGACGCACGGGTTAGTGCCAGCGTACGGGCCAGGTGTAGGCTACGGCGTAGGGTAATGTGTAGGGCTGGTGGTGGGTTTCCGTACCGGGCTAGGGTTAGTGTTAGGGAACGGCAAGGCTTAGGGCACAGTTGAGGGTACGGAAACATGGGAGGTTCAGGCTGCGTGCTAATGCACGTGTCAATGACAGCGTATGGGCCAGGAGTAGGCTACGTCGTAGAGAAAGGTGTATGGCTGCTGGTTCGTTTCCGTTCGGGGCTAGGGTTAGGGATAGGGAAGGGCAAGGCTTAGGGCAGAGGTGAGGGTACGGAAACGTGGGAGGGTCAGGCTACGTGCTGACGCATGGGTCAGTGCCAGCGTACAGGCCAGGAGTAGGCTATGGCTTGGGTGTTAGGTGTAGGGCTGGTGGTGTGTTTCCGTTCCGTACTAGGGTTAGGGTTAGGGAACGGCAAGGCTTAGGGCACAGGTGAGGGTACGGAAATGTGGGAAGGTCACACCACGTGCTGACACACGGGTCAGTGCCAGCGTACGGGCCAGGAGTAGGCTACGGCGTAGGGTAAGGTGTAGGGTTGGTGGTGGGTTTCCATTCCGGGCTATAGTTAGGGTTAGTGAAAGGCAAGGCTTAGGGCACGGGTGAGGATACGGAAACGTGGGAGTGTCAGGCTACGTGCTGACGAACGTGTCAGTGCCAGAATACGGGCCAGGAGTAGGCTACGGCTTGGGGGTAAGGTTTAGAGCTGGTGGTGGGTTTCCGTTCGGGGCTAGGTTTAGGGTTAGGGAACGGCAAGGCTTACGGCACAGGTGAGGGTACGGAAACGTGGGAGGGTCAGACTACGTGCTGACGCACGGGTCAGTGCCCGCGTACGGGCCAGGTTTAGGCTACGACATATGGTGAGGTGTAGGGCTGGTGGTGGTTTTCCTTTCCGACTAGGGTTAGGGTTAGGGAACGGCAAGGCTTAGGGGACAGGTGAGGGTACGGAAACGTGGGAGTGTCAGGCTACGTGCTGACGCACGGGTCAGTGTCAGCATACAGGCCAGGAGTAGACTACGGCTTGTGGGTAAGGTGTAGAGCTGGTGGTGGCTTTCCGTTCTGGGCTAGGGTTAGTGTTAGGAACGGCCAGGCTTAGGGCACAGTTGAGGGTCCTGAAAGGTGGGAGGGTCAGGCTACTTGCTGACACACGTGTCAGTGCCAGAGTACGGGTCAGGAGTAGGCTACGGCTTGGGGTTAAGCTGTAGGGCTGGTGGTGGGTTTCCATTCTGGGCTAGGGTTAGTGTTAGGAACGGCCAGGCTTAGGGCACAGTTGAGGGTCCTGAAACGTGGGAGGGTCAGGCTACTTGCTGACGCACGTGTCAGTGCCAGAGTACGGTCCAGGAGTAGGCTACGGCTAGGGGTTAAGGTTTAGGGCTGGTGGTGGGTTTCCATTCTGTGCTAGGGTTAGGGTTACGGAACGGCAAGGCTTAGTGCTCAGGTGAGGGTACGGAAACGTGGGAGGGTCAGGCTACGTGCTGACGCACGGGTCAGTGCCAGCACACAGGCCAGGAGTAGGCTACGCCGGAGGGTAATGTCTAGGGCTGGTGGTGGGTTTCCGTTCTGGGCTAGGGTTAGGGTTAGGGAACGGCAAGGCTTATGGCACAGGTGAGGGTACGGAAATGTGGGAGGGTCAGGCTTCGTGCTGACGCACGGGTCATTGTCAGCGTATGGGCCAGGAGTAGGCTACGGATTTTGGTAAGTTTTGGGGCTGGTGGTGGGTTTCTGTTCTGGGCTAGGGTTAGGGTTAGGAAACGGCAAGGCTTAGGGCACAGGTGAGGGTACGGAAACGTGGGAGGGTCAGGCTACGTGCTGACACACGGGTCAGTGCCAGTGTACAGGCCAGGAGTAGGCTACGGCGTAGGGTAAGCTGTAGGATTCGTGGTGGGTTTCCGTTCCGGTCTAGGGTTAGGGTTAGGGAAAGGCAAGGCTTAGGGCACAGGTGAGGTTACAGAAACATGGGAGGGTCAGGCTATGTGGTGACGCACGTTTCAGTGCCAGCATACGGGCCAGGAGTAGGCTACGGCTTGGGGGTAAACTGTAGGGCTGGTGGTGGGTTTCCGTTCCGGGCTAGGTTTAGGGTTAGGGAACGGCAAGGCTTAGGGCACAGGTGAGGGTATGGTAACGTGGGAGGGTCAGGCTACATGCTGACGCACGGGTCAGTGCCAGCGTACGGGCCAGGAGTAGGCTACGGCGTAGGGTATGGTGTAGGGCTGGTGGTGGGTTTCCGTTTCGGGCTACGGTTAGGGTTAGGGAACGGCAAGGCTTAGGGCACAGGTGAGGGTACGAAACGTGGGAGGGTCAGGCTACGTGCTGACACACGGGTCTGTGCCAGCGTACGGGTCAGGAGTAGGCTACGGCTTGTGGCTAAGCTATAGGGCTGGTGGTGGCTTTCCGTTCCGGGGTAGGGTTAGGGTTAGAGAACGGCAAGGCTTAGGGCACAGGTGAGGGTACGGAAACGTGGGAGGGTCAGGCTACGTGCTGACGCATGGGTGAGTGCCCGCGTACGGGCCAGGTGTAGGCTACAGCATAGGGTAAGTTGTAGGGCTTGTGGTGGGTTTCCGTTCCGGGCTAGGGTAAGGGTTAGGGAACGGCAAGGCGTAGGGCACAGGTGAGGGTACGGAAACGTGGGAGGGTCACGCTACATGCTGACGCACGGGTCAGTGCCAGCATATGGTCCAGGAGTAGTCTACGGCTTGGTGGTAAGGTGTAGGGCAGGTGGTGTGTTTCCGTTCCGGGCTAGGTTTAGGGCTACGGAACGGCAAGGCTTAGGGCACGGGTGGGGGTACGGAAACGTGGGAGGGTCAGTCTACTTGCTGATGCTCAGGTTAGTGCCACCGAACGGGCCAGGAGTAGGCTACGGCTTGGGGGTAAGGTGCAGGGCTGGTGGTGGGTTTCCGTTCCGGGCTAGGGTTAGGGTTACGGAACGGCAAGGCTTAGGGCACAGGTGAGGGTACGGAAACTTGGGAGGGTCAGGCTACATGCTGACGCAAGGGTCAGTGCCACCGTACAGGCCAAGAGTAGGCTACGGCGTAGGGTAACGTGTAGGGCTGGTGGTGGCTTTCCGTTCCGGGCTAGGGTTAGGGTTAGGGAACGGCAAGGCTTAGGGCACAGGTTAGGGTACAGAAACGTGGGAGAGACAGGCTACGTGCTGACGCACGTGTCAGTGCCAGCGTACCGGCCAGGAGTAGGCTACGGCTTCGGGGTTAGGTGTAGGGCTGGTGGTGTGTTTCCGTTCCGGGCTAGGGTTAGGGTTAGGGCACGGCAAGGCTTAGTGCACAGGTGAGGGTACGGAAACGTGGGAGCGTCATGATACATGCTGACGCACGGGTCAGTGCTTGCGTACGGGCCATGAGTAGGCTATGGCATGGAGGTTAGGTGTAGGGCTGGTGGTGGGGTTCCGTTCCGGGCTAGGGTTAGGGTTAGGGAAGGTCAAGGCTTAGGGCACAGGTGAGGGTATGGAAACGTGGGAGGGTCAGGCTACGTACTGATGCATGGGTCAGTGCCAGCGTATGGGCCAGGAGTAGGCTACGGTGTAGGGTAACGTGTAGGGCTGTTGGTGGGTTTTCTTTGCGGGGTACGGTTAGGGTTAGGGAACGGCAAGGCTTAGGGCACAGGTGAGGGAACGGAAACGTGGGAGGGTCAGGCTACTTGCTGACGCAAGGGTCAGTGCCAGCATACGGACAAGGAGTAGGCTACGTGGTAGGCTAAGGTCTAGGGCTGGTGGTGGGTGTCCGTTCCGGGCTAGGGTTAGGGTTAGGAAACGTCAAGGCTTAGGGCACAGGTGAGCTTACGGAAACGTGGGAGGGTCAGGCTACGTACTGATGCATGGGTCAGTGCCAGCATATGGGCCAGGAGTAGGCTACGGCGTAAGGTAAAGTGTAGGGCTGGTGGTGGGTTTTCGTTCCGGGCTACGGTTAGGGTTAGGGAACGGCAAGGCTTAGGGCACAGGTGAGGGTATGGAAACGTGGGAGGGTCAGGCTACGTGCAGACGCACGGGTCATTGCCAGCGTACAGGCCAGGAGTAGGCTACGGCGTTGGGTAAGGTGTAGGGCAGGTGGTGGGTTTCCGTTCTGGGCTAGGTTTAGGGTTAGGGAACGGCATGGCTTAGGGCCCAGGTGAGGGTACGGCAACGTGGCAGTGTCAGGATACGTTCTGACGCACGGGTCAGTGCCAGCATATGGACCAGGAGTAGGCTACGGTTTGGGGGTAAGGTTTAGGGCTGGTGGTGGGTTTCCATTCTGGGCTAGGGTTAGGGTTAGTGAACGGCAAGGCTTAGGGCACAGGTGAGGTTACGGAAACGTGGGAAGGTCAGGCTACGTGCTGATGAAAGGGTCACTGCCTGCGTACGAGCCAGGAATAGGCTACGGCTTAGGGAAAGGTTTAGGGCTGGTGGTGGGTTTCCGTTCAGGGCTAGGGTTAGGGTTAGGGAACGGCAAGGATTAGGGCACAGGTGAGGTTCCGCAAACGTTGGAGGGTCAGGCTACGTGCTGACGCACAGGTCAGTTCCAGCGTACCGGCCAGGAGTAGGCTACGGCTTGGGGGTAAGTTTTAGGGCTGGTGGTGGGTTTCTGTTCCGCGCTAGGGTTAGGGTTAGGGAACGGCAAGGCTTAGGGCACAGGTGAGGGTACGGAAAGTTTGGAGGGTCAGGCTACGTGCTGATGCACGGGTCAGTACCAGCGTATGGGCCAGGAGTAGGCTACGGCTTTTGGGTAAGTTTTGGGGCTGGTGGTGGGTTTCTGTTCTGGGCTAGGGTTAGGGTTAGGAAACGGCAAGGCTTAGGGCACAGGTGAGGGTACGGAAACGTGGGAGGGTCAGGCTACGTGCTGACACACGGGTCAGTGCCAGTGTACAGGCCAGGAGTAGGCTACGGCGTAGGGTAAGCTGTAGGGTTCGTGGTTGGTTTCCGTTCCGGACTAGGGTTAGGGTTAGGGAAAGGCAATGCTTAGGGCACAGGTGAGGTTACAGAAATGTGGGAGGGTCAGGCTATGTGGTGACGCACGTTTCAGTGCCAGCATACGGGCCAGGAGTAGGCTACGGCTTGGGGGTAAACTTTAGGGCTGGTGGTGGGTTTCCGTTCCGGGCTAGGGTTAGGGTTAGTGAACGGCAAGGCTTAGGGCACAGGTGAGGGTACGGAAACGTGGTAGGGTCAGGCTACGTGCTGACGCAAGTGTCAGTGCTAGCGTTTGGGCCAGGAGTAGGCTACGGCATAGAGTAAGGTGTAGGGCTGGTGGTGGGTTTCCGTTCCGGGCTAGGGTTAGGGTTAGGGAACGGCAAGGCATAGGGCACAGGTGAGGGTAGGGAAACGTGGGAGGGTCAGGCTACATGCTGACGCACGGGTCAGTGCCAGCGTACGGGCCAGGAGTAGGCTATGGCTTCGGGTTAAGCTGTAGGGCTGGTGGTGTGTTTCCTTTTCGGAATAGGGTTAGGGTTAGGGAACGGCAAGGCTTAGGGCACAGGTGAGGGTACAGAAACGTGTGAGGGTCAGGCTACGTGCTGACGCACGGGTTAGTGCCAGCGTACGGGCCAGGTGTAGGCTACGGCGTAGGGTAATGTGTAGGGCTGGTGGTGGGTTTCCGTACCGGGCTAGGGTTAGTGTTAGGGAACGGCAAGGCTTAGGGCACAGTTGAGGGTACGGAAACGTGGGAGGTTCAGGCTACGTGCTAATGCACGTGTCAATGACAGCGTATGGGCCAGGAGTAGGCTACGTCGTAGAGAAAGGTGTATGGCTGCTGGTTCGTTTCCGTTCGGGGCTAGGGTTAGGGATAGGGAAGGGCAAGGCTTAGGGCAGAGGTGAGGGTACGGAAACGTGGGAGGGTCAGGCTACGTGTTGACGCATGGGTCAGTGCCAGCGTACAGGCCAGGAGTAGGCTATGGCTTGGGTGTTAGGTGTAGGGCTGGTGGTGTGTTTCCGTTCCGTACTAGGGTTAGGGTTAGGGAACGGCAAGGCTTAGGGCACAGGTGAGGGTACGGAAATGTGGGAAGGTCACACCACGTGCTGACACACGGGTCAGTGCCAGCGTACGGGCCAGGAGTAGGCTACGGCGTAGGGTAAGGTGTAGGGTTGGTGGTGGGTTTCCGTTCCGGGCTAGGGTTAGGGTAAGGGAACGGCAAGGCTTAGAGCACAGCTGAGGGTACGGTAACATGGTAGTGTCAGGCTACGTGCTGAAGCACAGGCTATTACCCGCGTACGGGCCAGGTATAAGCTACGTCATAGGGTAAGGTGTAGGGCTGGTGGTGGGTTTCCGTTCCGGGCTAGGGTTAGGGTTAGGGAACGGCAAGGCTTAGGGCACAGGTGAGGTTACGGAAACGTGGGAGGATCAGGCTATGTGCTGACGCACGAGTCAGTGCCAGCATATGGGCCAGGAGTAGGCTACGGCGTGGTGGTAAGGTGTAGGGCTGGTGGTGGGTTTCTGTTCCAGGCTAGGGTTAGGGTTAGCGAACGTCAAGGCTTAGGGCACAGGTGAGGGTACGGAAACTTGGGAGGGTCAGGCTACGTTCTGACGCAAGGATCAGTGCCATCGTATGGGCCAGGAATATGCTATGGCGTAGGGTAAAGTGTAGGGCAGGTGGTTGGATTCTGTTCCGGGCTAGGGTTAGGGTTAGGGAACGGCAAAGCTTAGGGCACAGGTGAGGGTACGGAAACGTGGGAGGGTCAGGGTACGTGCTGACGCACGTGTCAGTGCCAGCGTACCGGCCAGGAGTAGGCTAAGGCTTGGGGGTTAGATGTAGGGCTGGTGGAGGGTTTCCATTCAAGGCTAGTGTTATGGTTAGGGAACGGCAAGGCTTAGGGCACAGGTGAGGGTACGGAAACATGCGAGGGTCAGGCTACATTGTGACGCACGGGTCAGTGCCAGCGTACGGTGCAGGAGTAGGCTATGGTTTGGGCGTTAGATTTAGGGCTGGTGGTGGGTTTCCGTTCAGGGCTAGGGTTAGGGTTAGGGAATGGCAAGGCTTAGGGCACAGGTGATGGTCCGCAAACGTGGGAGGGTCAGGCTACGTGCTGATGCACGGTTCAGTGCCATCATAAGGTCCAGGAATAGGCTACAGCTTTGGGGTAAGTTGTAGGGCTGGTGGTGGGTTTCCGTTCCGGGCTAGGGATAGGGTTAGGGAACGGCAAGGCTTAGGGCACAGGTGAGGGTCCACAAACGTGGGAGGGTCAGGCTTCGTGCTAATGCACGGGTCTGTGCCAGCGTACGGGCCAGAAGTAGGATACGGCTTGGGGCTAAGGTGTAGGGCTGGTGGTGGGTTTCCGTTCCGGGCTACGGTTAGGTTTAGGGAACGGCAAGGCTTAGGGCACAGGTGAGGGTACGGCAACGTGGGAGCGTCAGGCTACGTGAAGATGCACGTGTCAGTGCCAGCGTACTGGCCAGTAGTAAGCTACGGCTTGGGGGTTAGGTGTAGGGCTGATGGTGGGTTTCCGTTCCGCGCTAGGGTTAGGGTTACAGAACGGCAAGGCTTAGGGCACAGGTGAGGGTACGGAAACGTGGGAGGTTCAGGCTACATGCTGACGCAAGGATCAGTGCCACCGTACAGGCCAGGAGTAGGCTACGGCGTAGGTCATGGTGTAGGGCTGGTGGTGGGTTTCCGTTCCGGGCTAGGGTTAGGGTTAGGGAACGGTAAGGCTTAGGGCACAGGTGATGGTACGGAAACGTGGGAGGGTCAGGCTACGTGCTGACACACGAGTCAGTGCCAGCGTACGGGCCAGGAGTAGGCTACGCCTTGTGGGTAAGTTTTAGGGCTGGTGGTGGGTTTCCGTTCCGTTCTAGTGTTAGCGTTACGGACCGGCAAGGCTTAGGGCACAGATGAGGGTACGGAAACGTGGGAGTGTCTGGCTACGTCCTGATTAAAGGGTCAGTGCCTGCGTACGGGCCAGGAATAGGTTACGGCATAGGGAAAGGTTTAGGGCTGGTGGTGGGTTTCCGTTCCGGGCTAGGGTTAGGGTTAGGGAACGGCAAGGCTTACAGCACAGGTGAGGGTACGGAAACGTGAGAGGGTTAGGCTACGTGCTGACGCACAGGTCAATGCCAGCGTACGGGCCAGGAGTAGGCTACGGCGTAGGGTAAGGTGTAGGGCTGGTGGAGGGTTTCCATTCATGGGCTAGGGTTAGGGTTAGGAAACGGCAAGGCTTACGGCCCAGGTGAGGGTACGGAAACGTGGGAGGGTCAGACTACGTGCTGACGCATGGGTCAGTGCCAGCGTACAGGCCAGGTGTAGGCTACGGCGTAGGGAAATGTTTAGGGCTACTGGTGGGTTTCCGTTCCGGGCTAGGGTTAGGGTTAGGGAACGGCAAGGCTTAGGGCACAGGTGAGGGTACGGAAACGTGGGAGGGTTAGGCTACGTGCTGACGCACGGGTCAGTGCCAGCGTACTGGCCAGGAGTAGGCTACGGCTTGGTGGTTAGGTGTAGGTCTGATGGTGTGTTTCCGTTCCAGGCTAGGGTTAGTGTTAGGGAAAAGCAAGTCTTAGGGCACAGGTGAGGGTACGGAAACGTGGGAGGGTCAGGCTACGTGCTGACGCACGGGTCAGTGCCAGCATACGGGCCAGGAGTAGGCTATGGCTTGTGGGTTAGGTGTAGGGCTTTTGGTGTGTTTCCTTTCCGTACTAGGGTTAGGGTTAGGGAACGGCAAGGCTTAGGGCACAGGTGAGGGTACGGTAATGTGGGAAGTTCAGGCTACGTGCTGACGCACAGGTCATTGCCAGCGTATGGACCAGGAGTAGCCTACGGCTTGGTGGTAAGGTTTAGGACTGGTGGTGGGTTTCCGTTCTGGGCTAGGGTTAGGGTTAGGGAACGGCAAGGCTTAGGGCACAGGTGATGGTACGGAAACTTTCGAGGGTCAGGCTACGTGCTGATGAAAGGGTCAGTGCCTGCGTACGGGCCAGGAATAGGCTACGGCTTGGGGGTATGGTGTAGGGCTGGTGGTGGGTTTCTGTTCTGGTCTAGGGTTAGGGTTAGGGAACGGCAAGGCCTAGGGCACAGGTGAGGGTACGGAAACGTGGGAGCGTCAGGCTACGTGATGATGCACGTGTCAGTGCCAGCGTACAGGCCAGGAGTAAGCTACGGCTTGGGGGTTAGGTGTAGTGCTGGTGGTGGGTTTCCGTTCCGCGCTAGGGTTAGGGTTAGGGAACGGCAAGGCTTAGGGCACAGGTGAGGGTACGGAAGCGTGGGAGTGTCAGGCTACATGCTGACGCACGGGTAAGTGCCAGCGTAAGGGCCAGGAGTAGTGTACGGCTTGTGGGTAAGGTTTAGGGCTGGTGATGTGTTTCCGTTCCTGGCTAGGGTTAGGGTTAGGGAACGGCAAGGCTTAGGGCACAGGTGAGGGTACGGTAACATGGGAGGGTCGGGCTACGTGCTGAAGCACAGGTCAGTGCCCGCGAACGGGCCAGGTGTAGGCTACAGCATAGGGTAAGGTTTAGGGCTGGTGGTGGGTTTCCGTTCCGGGCTAGGGTTAAGGTTGGGAAACGGCAAGGCTTAGGGCACAGGTGAGGTTACGGAAACGTGGGAGGGTCAGGCTACATGGTGACGCACGGGTCAGTGCCAGAGTACCGGCCAGGAGTAGGCTACGGCTTGGGGGTAAGGTGCAGGGCTGGTGGTGGGTTTCCGTTCCGGGCTAGGGTTAGGGTTAAGGAACGGCAAGGCTTAGGGCACAGGTGAGGGTACGGAAACGTGGGAGGGTCTGGCTACGTGCTGAGGCACGGGTCAGTGCCAGCATTCGGGCCAGGAGTAGGCTACGGCGTAGGGTAAGGTTTAGGGCTGGTGGTGGGTTTCCGTTCCGGTCTAGGGTAAGGGTTAGGGAACGGCAAGGCTTACAGCACAGGTGAGGGTACGGAAACGTGAGAGGGTTAGGCTACGTGCTGACGCACGGGTCAGTGCCAGCGTACGGGCCAGGAGTAGGCTACGGCTTGGGGGTTAGGTGTAGGGCTTGTGGTGTGTTTCCGTTCCGTACTACGGTTAGGGTTAGGGAACGACAAGGCTTAGGGCACAGGTGAGGGTACGGTAATATGGGAAGTTCAGGCTACGTGCTGACGCACAGGTCATTGCCAGCGTATGGACCAGGAGTAGGCTACGGCTTGGGTGTAAGGTTTAGGGCTGGTGGTGGGTTTCCGTTCCGGGCTAGGGTTAGGGTTAGGGAACGGCAAGGCTTAGGGCACAGGTGAGGGTACGGAAACGTGGGAGGGTCAGGCTACGTGCTGATGAAAGTGTCAGGGCCTGCGTACTGGCCAGGAATAGGCTACGGCGTAGGGAGAGGTATAGGGCTGGTGGTGGGTTTCTGTTCCGGGCTAGGGTTAGGGTTAGGGAACGGCAAGGCTTAGGGCACAGGTGAGAGTACGGAAACGTGGGAGAGTGAGGCTACGTGCTGACCCACGGGTCAGTGCCAGCGTACGGGCCAGGAGTAGGCTACGGCATAGGGAAAGGTGTAGGGCTGGTGGTGGGTTTGCGTTCCGGGCTAGGGTTAGGGTTAGGGAACGTCAAAGCTTAGGGCACAGGTGAGGGTACGGAAACGTGAGAGGGTCAGGCTACATGCTGACGCACGGATCAGTGCCAGCGTACGGGCCAGGAGTAGGCTACGGTGTAGGGTATGGTGTAGGGCTGGTGGTGGGTTTCCGTTCCGGGCTAGGGTTAGGGTTAGGGAACGGCAAGGCTTAGGGCACAGGTGAGGGTACGGAAATGTGGGAAGGTGAGGCTAGGTGCTGACGCACTGGTCAGTGCCAGCGTACGGTCCAGGAGTAGGCTACGGCGTAAGGTAAGGTGTAGGGCTGGTGGTGGGTTTCCGTTCCGGGCTAGGGTTAGGGTTATGGAACGGAAAGGCTTAGGGCACAGGTGAGGGTACGGAAACGTGGGAGGGTCAGGCTACGTGCTGACCCATGTGTCAGAGCCAGCATACGGGCCAGGAGTAGGCTACTGCTTGGGGGTAAGGTATAGGGCTGGTGGTGGATTTCCGTTCTGGGCTAGGGTTAGGGTTAGGGAACGGCAAGGCTTAGGGCACAGGTGAGGGTACGGAAAAGTGGGAGGGTCAGGCTACATGCTGACGCACGTGTCAGTGCCAGCGTACGGGCCAGGAATAGGATACGGCGTAGGGTAAAGTGTAGGGCTGGTGGTGGTTTTCCGTTCAGGGCTAGGGTTAGGGTTAGGGAACGGCAAGGCTTAGGGCACAGGTGAGGATACAGAAACGTGGGAGGGTCAGGCTACGTGCTGACGCACGGGTCAGTGCAATCGTACCGGCCAGGAGTAGGCTATGGCTTGTGGGTTAGGTGTAGGGCTTGTGGTGTGTTTCTGTCCCGTACTAGGGTTAGGGTTAGGGAACGGCAAGGCTTAGGGCACAGGTGACGTAATGGTAACGTGGGAAGGTCAGGCTACATGCTGACGCACAGGTCAGTGCCAGCGTATGGACCACGAGTAGGCTATGGCTTGGGGGTAAGGTGTAGGGCTTGTGGTGGGTTTCCGTTCCGGGCTAGGGTTTGGGTTAGGGAATGGCAAGGTTTAGGGGACAGGTGAGGGTACAGCAACGTGGCAGGTTCAGGATACGTTCTGACGCACGGGTCACTGCCAGCGTATGGACCAGGAGTAGGCTACAGTTGGGGGTAAGGTGTAGGGCTGTTGGTGGGTTTCCGTTCTAGGCTACAGTTAGGGTTAGGGAACGGCAAATCTTAGGGCACACGTGAGGGTACGGAAACGAGGGAGGTTCAGGCTACGTGATGACGCACGTGTCTGTGCCAGCGTACCGGCCAGGAGTAGGCTACGGTATGGTGGTTAGGTGTAGAGCTGGTGGTGGGTTTCCATTCCAGGCTAGGGTTAGTGTTAGGGAACAGCAAGGCTTAGGGCACAGGTGAGGGTACGGAAACGTGGGAGGGTCAGGCTACGTGCTGACGCACGGGTCAGTGCCAGCGTACGGGCCAGGAGTAGGCTACGGCTTCGGGGTAAGTTGTAGGGCTGGTGGTGTGTTTCCGTTCTGGGCTAGGTTTAGGGTTAGGGAACGGCAAGGCTTAGGGCACAGCTGAGGGTACAGAAACGTGGGAGGGTCAGGCTACGTGCTGATGCACGGCTCAGTGGCAGCGTACCGGCCAGGAGTAGGCTATGGCATATGGTATGGTGTAGGGCTGGTGGTGGGATTCCATTCCGGTCTAGGGTTAGGGTTAGGGAACGGCAAGTCTTAGGGCTCAGGTAAGGGTACAGGAAAGTGGGAGGGTCAGGCTACGTGCTGACGCACGGGTCAGTGCCAGTGTACAGGCCAGGTGTAGGCTACGGCTTGTGGGTAAGGTTTAGGGCTGGTGGTGGGTTTCCGTTCCGGGCTAGGGTTAGGGTTAGGGAACAGAAAGCCTTAGGGCACAGGTGAGGGTACGGAAACGTGGGAGGGTCAGGCTACGTGCTGACACACGGGTCAGTGCCAGCGTTCGGGCCAGGAGTAGGCTACGGCGTAGGGTAAAGTGTAGGGCTGGTGGTGGGTTTCTGTGCAGGGCTAGGGTTAGGGTTAGGGAACGGCAAGTCTTAGGGCACAGGTGATGGTACGGAAACGTGGGAGGGTCAGGCTACGTGCTGACGCACGGTCAGTGCCAGCGTACGGGCCAGGAGTAAGCCACGGCTTGTGGGTTAGGATTAGTGATGGTGGTGGGTTTCCGTTTCGGGCTAGGGTTAGAGTTAGGGAACGACAAGCCTTAGGGCACAGGTGAGGGTACGGGAACATGGGAGGGTCAGGCTACATGCTGAAGCACAGGTCAGTGCCCACGTATGGTCCAGGTGTAGGCTACGGCATAGGGTAAGGTGTAGGGCTGGGGGTGGGTTTCCGTTCCGGGCTAGGATTAGGATTAGGTAACGGCAAGGCTTAGGGCACAGGTGAGGTTACGGAATCGTGGGAGCATCAGGCTACGTGCTGACACACGGCTCAGTGCCAGCATATGGGCCAGGAGCAGGCTACGGCGTGGTGGTAAGGTGTAGGGCTGGTGGTGGGTTTCTGTTCTGGGCTAGGGTTAGTGTTAGGGAACGGCAAGGCTTAGGGCACAGGTGAGGGTAAGGAAAAGTGTGAGGGTCAGGCTACGTGCTGACGCACGTGTCAGTGCCAGCATACCAGCCAGGAGTAGGCTAAGGCTTCGGGGTTAGGTGTAGGGCTGATGGTATGTTTCCATTCAGGGCTAGGGTTAGGGTTAGGGAACGGTAAGGCTTAGGGCACAGGTGAGGGTATGGAAACGTGGGAGGGTCAGGCTACATGCTGCCGCACGGGTCAGTGCCAGCGTATGGGCCAGGAGTAGGCTATGGCTTGGGCGTTAGGTGTAAGGCTGGTTGAGGGTTTCCGTTCCGTACTAGGGATAGGGTTAGGGAACAGCAAGGCTTAGGGAAAAGGTGAGGGTACGGAAATGTGGGAAGGTCAGGCTACGTGCTGACGCACGGGTCAGTGCCAGCGTACGGGACAGGAGTAGGCTACGGCGTAGGGTAAGGTATAGGGCTGGTGGTGGGTTTCCTTTTCGGGCTAGGGTTAGGCTTAGGGAACGGCAAGGCTTAGGGAACAGGTGAGGGTACGGAAACGTGGGAGGGTCAGGCTACGTGCTGACGCATGGGTCAGTGCCAGCGTTCGGGCCAGGAGTAGGCTACGGCGTAGGGTAAGGTGTAGGGCTGGTGGTGGGTTTCCGTTTTGGGCTAGGGTTAGGGTTACGGAACGGCAAGGCTTAGGGCACAGGTGAGGGTACAGAAACGTGGGAGTGTCAGGCTACCTGCTGACGCATGGGTCAGTGCCAGCGTACAGGCCAGCAATAGGCTACGGCGTAGGGTAAGGTCTAGGGCTCGCGGTGGGTTTCCGTTCCGGGCTAGGGTTAGGGATAGGGAACGGCAAGGCTTAGGGCACAGGTGAGGATACGGAAACGTGGGAGGGTCAGGCTACGTGCTGACGCACGGGTCAGTGCCAGCGTATGGGCCAGGAGTAGGCTACGGCTTTGTGGTTAGATGTAGGGCTGGTGGTGGGTTTCAGTTCCAGGCTATGGTTAGTGTTAGGGAACAGCAAGGCTTAGGGCACAGGTGAGGGTACGGAAACTTGGGAGGGGCAGGCTACGTGCTGACGCACGGGTCAGTGCCAGCGTACGGGCCAGCATTAGGCTATGGCTTGGGGGTTAGGTGTAGGGCTTGTGGTGTGTTTCGGTTCCGTACTAGGGTTAGGGTTAGGGAACGGCAAGGCTTAGGGCACAGGTGAGGGTACGTTAATGTGGGAAGTACAGGCTACGTGCTGACGCACAGGTCAGTGCCAGCGTATGGATCAGGAGTAGGCTACGGCTTGGGGGTAAGGTTTAGGGCTGGTGTTGGGTTTCCGTTCCTGGCTAGGGATAGGGTTAGGGAACGGCAAGGCTTAGGGCACAGGTGAGGGTACGGAAACGTGGGAGGGTCAGGCTACGTGCTGATGAAAGGGTCAGTGCCTGCGTATGGGCCAGGAATAGGCTACGGCGTAGGGAAAGGTTAGGGCTGGTGGTGGGTTTCCGTTCCGGGCTAGGGTTAGGGTTAGGGTTAGGGAATGGCAAGGCTTAGGGCACAGGTGAGGGTCCGCAAACGTGGGAGGGTCAGGCTACGTGCTGACGCATGGGTCAGTGCCAGCATATGGGCCAGGAGTAGGCTACGGCGTGGTGGTAAGTTGTAGGGCTGTTGGTGTGTTTCCGTTCCGGGCTAGGGTTAGGGTTAGGGAACGGCAAGGCTTAGGGCACTGGTGATGGTACGGAAACGTGGGAGGGTCAGGCTACGTGCCGACACACGGGTCAGTGCCAGCGTACGGGCCAGGAGTAGGCTACGTCTTGGGGGTAAGGTGTAGGGCTGGTGGTGGGTTTCCGTTCTGGGCTAGGGTTAGGGTAAGGGAACGGCAAGTCTTAGGGCACAGGAGAGGGTACGGAAAAGTGGGAGGGTCAGGCTACTTGCTGACGCACGGGTCAGTGCCAGCGTACTGGCCAGGAGTAGGCTACGGCGTAGGGTAAAGTGTAGGGCTGGTGGTGGTTTTCCGTTCAGGGCTAGGGTTAGGGTTAGGGAACGGCAAGGCTTAGGGCACAGGTGAGGATACAGAAACGTGGGAGGGTCAGGCTACGTGCTGACGCACGGGCCAGTGCAACCGTACCGGCCAGGAGTAGGCTACGGCTTGGGGTTTAGGTGTAGGGCTGGTGGTGGGTTTCTGTACCGGGCTAGGGTTAGGGTTAGGGAACGGCAAGGCTTAGGGCAAAGGTGATGGTACGGAAACGTGGGAGGGTCAGGCTACGTGCTGACGCACGGGTCAGTGCCAGCGTACGGGTCATAAGTAGGCTATGGCTTGGAGGTTAGTTGTAGGGCTGGTGGTGGTTTTCCGTTCCGTACTAGGGTTAGGGTTAGGGAACAGCAAGGCTTACGGCACAGGTGAAGGTACGGAAATGTGGGAAGGTCAGGCTACGTGCTGACGCACGGGTCAGTGCCAGCGTTCGGGCCAGGAGTAGGCTACGGCATAGGGTAAGGTGTAGGGCTTGTGGTGGGTTTCCGTTCCGGGCTAGGGTTAGGGTTAGGGAAAGGCAAGGCTTAGGGCACAGGTGAGGGTACGGAAACGTGGGAGGGTCAGGCTACGTGCTGACGCACGGGTCAGTGCCAGCGTACGGGCCAGGAGTAGGCTACGGGGTAGGGTAACGTGTAGGTCTGTTGGTGGGTTTTCATTGCGGGGTACGGTTAGGGTTAGGGAACGGCAAGGCTTAGGGCATAGGTGAGGGAACGGAAACGTGGGAGGGTCAGGCTACATGCTGACGCACGGGTCAGTGCCAGCGTACGGGCCAGCATTAGGCTATGGCTTGGGGGTTAGTTGTAGGACTTGTGGTGTGTTTCTGTTCCGTACTAGGGTTAGGGTTAGGGAACGGCAAGGCTTAGGGCACAGGTGAGGGTACGGTAATGTGGGAAGTTCAGGCTACGTGCTGACGCACAGGTCAGTGCCAGCGTATGGACCAGGAGTAGGCTACGGCTTGGGGGTAAGGTTTAGGGCTGGTGTTGGGTTTCCGTTCCGGGCTAGGGTTATGGTTAGGGAACGGCAAGGCTTAGGGCACAGGTGAGGGTAAGGGAACGTCGGAGGGTCAGGCTACGTGCTGACGCACGGGTCAGTGCCAGAGTTCGGGCCAGGAGTAGGCTACGGCGTAGGGTAAGGTGTAGGGCTGGTGGTGGGTTTCCGTTCTGGGATAGGGTTAGTGTTAGGGAACGGCAATGCTTAGGGCCCAGGTGATGGTACGGAAACGTGGGAGTGTTAATCTACATGCTGACGCATGGGTCAGTGCCAGCGTACGGGCCAGGAGTAGGCTACGGCGTAGGGTAATGTGTAGGGCTTCTGGTGGGTTTCCGTTCCTGGCTAGGGTTAGGGTGAGGGAACGGCAAGGCTTAGGGCACAGGTGTGGGTACGGAAACGTGGGAGGGTCAGGCTACGTGCTGACTCACGGGTCAGTGCCAGCGTACGGGCCAGGAGTAGGCTATGGCGTATGGTAAGGTGTAGGGCTTGTGGTGGGTTTCCGTTCCAGGCTAGTGTTAGGGTTAGGGAACGGCAAGGCTTAGGGCACAGGTGAGGGCACGGAAACGTGTGGGGGTCAGGCTACATGCTGACGCATGTGTCAGTGCCAGCGTACGGGCCAGGAATAGGCTACGGCATACGGTAAGGTGTAGGGCTGGTGGTGGGATTCCGTTACGGCTTGGGTTAGGGTTTGGGAACGGCAAGGCTTAGGGCACAGGTGAGGGTACGGAAACATGGGAGGGTCAGGCTACATGCTGATGCACGTGTCAGTGCCAGCGTACCAGCCAGGAGTAAGCTATGGCGTAGGGTAAGGTGTAGGGCTGTTTCCCTTTCGGGCTACAGTTAGGGTTAGGGAATGGCAAAGCGTAGGGCACAGGTGAGGTTACGGAAAAGTGGGAGGGTCAGGCTACATGCTGATGCAGATGTCAGTGCCAGCGTACCGGCCAGGAGTAGGCTACGGCTTGGTGGTTAGGTGTAGGGTTGGTGGTGTGTTTCCGTTCCAGGCTAGGTTTAGTGTTAGGGAACAGCAAGGCTTAGGGCACAGGTGAGGGTACGGAAATGTGGGAGGGTCAGGCTACGTGCTGACGCACGGGTCAGTGCCAGCGTACGGGCCAGGAGTAGGCTATGGCTTGGGGGTTAGGTGTAGGGCTGGTGGTGTGTTTCCGTTCCTTACTAGGGTTAGGGTTAGGGAACGGCAAGGCTTAGGGCACAGGTGAGGTTACGGTAATGTGGGAAGTTCAGGCTACGTGCTGACGCACAGGTCAGTGCCAGCGTATGGACCAGGAGTAGGCTACGGCTTTGGGGTAAGGTGTAAGGCTGGTGGTGGGTTTCCGTTCCGGTCTAGGGTTAGGGTTAGGGAACGGCAAGGCTTAGGGCACAGGTGAGGGTACGGAAACGTGTGAGGGTCAGGCTACGTGCTGATGAAAGGGTCAGTGCCTGCTTAGGGGCCAGGAATAGGCTACGTCGTAGGGAAAGTTGTAGGGCTGGTGGTGGGTTTCCGTTCGGGGCTAGGGTTAGGGTTAGGGAATGGCAAGGCTTAGGGCACAGGTGAGGGTCCGCAAACGTGGGAGGGTCGGGCTACGTGCTGACGCACAGGTCAGTGCCAGCGTAAGGTCCAGGAGTAGCCTACGGCTTGGGGTAAGTTGTAGGGCTGGTGGTGGGTTTCCGTTCCTGGCTAGGATTAGGGTAAGGGAACGGCAAGGCTTAGGGCACAGGTGAGGGTACAGAAACGTGGGAGGGTCAAGTTACGTGCTGACGCACAGGTCAGTACCAGCGTAAGGTCCAGGAGTAGCCTACGGCTTGGGGTAAGTTGTAGGGCTGGTGGTGGGTTTCCGTTCCTGGCTAGGATTAGGGTAAGGGAACGGTAAGGCTTAGGGCACAGGTGAGGGTACGGAAATGTGTGAGGGTCAGGCTACGTGCTGACGCACGGTTCAGTGCCAGCGTACGGGCCAGGAGTAGGCTACGGCGTAGGGTAAGGTGTAGGGCTGCTGGTGGATTTCCGTTCCTGTCTAGGGTTATGGTGAGGGAACGGCAAGGCTTAGGGCACAGGTGAGGGTACGGAAACGTGGGAGGGTCAGGCTACGTGCTGACTTACGGGTCAGTGCCAGAGTACGGGCCAGGAGTGGGCTACGGTGTATGGTAAGGTGTAGGGCTTCTGGTGGGTTTCCGTTCCTGGCTTGGGTTAGGGTTAGGTAACGGCAAGGCTTAGGGCACAGGTGAAGGTACGGAAACGTGTGAGTTTCAGGCTACATGCTGACGCACGTGTCAGTGCCAGCGTACGTGCCAGGAGTAGGCTACGGCGTAGGGTAAGGTTTAGGGCTGCTGGTGGGTTTCTGTTCCTGGCTAGGGTGAGGGTGAGGGAACGGCAAGGCTTAGGGCACAGGTGATGGTACAGAAACGTGGGAGGGTCAGGCTACGTGCTGACGCACGGGTCAGTGCCAGCGTACGGGCCAGGAGTAGGCTACGGCTTGTGGGTAAGTTTTAGGGCTGGTGGTGGGTTTCCATTCCGGGCTAGGGTTAAGGTTAGGGAACGGCAAGTCTTAGGGCACAGGTGAGGGTACGGTAACATGGGAGGGTCAGGCTACATGCTGAAGCACAGGTCAGTGCCCGTGTACGGGCCAGGTGTAGGCTACGACATAGTGTAAGGTGTAAGGCTGGTGGTGGGTTTCCGTTCCGGGCTAGGGTTAAGGTTAGGGAACGGCAAGGCTTAGGGCACAGCTGAGGTTATGGAAACGTGGGAGGGACAGGCTACGTGCTGACCCACGGGTCAGTGCCAGCATATGGGCCAGGAGTAGGCTACGGCGTGGTGGTAAGTTGTAGGGCTGGTGGTGGGATTCTGTTCTGGGCTAGGGTTAGGGTTAGGGAACGTCAAGGCGTAGGACACAGGTGAGGGTACGGAAACGTGGGAGGGTCAGGCTACGTGCGGATGCATGGCTCAGTGCCAGCGTACGGGCCAGGAATAGGCTATGGCGTAGGGTAGAGTGTAGGGCTTACGGTGGGTTTCTGTTTCGGGCTGGGGTTAGGTTTAGGAAACGGCAAGGCTTAGGGCACAGGTGAGGGTACGGAAACGTGTGAAGGTCAGGCTATGTGCTGACGCACGTGTCAGTGCCAGCGTACCGGCCAGGAGTAGGCTACGGCTTGGGGGTAAGGTGTAGGGCTGGTGGTGGGTTTCCGTTACGGGCTAGGGTTAGGGTTAGTGAAGGGCAAGGCTTAGGGCACAGGTGAGGGTACAGAAACGTGGGAGGGTCAGGCTACGTACTGATGAAAGTGTCAGTACCTGCATACGAGCCAGGAATATGTACGGCGTAGGGAAAGGTGTAGGGCTGGTGGTGGGATTCCGTTCCGGGCTAGGGTTAGGGTTAGGGAACGGCAAGTCTTAGGGCACAGGTGAGGGTCCGCAAACGTGGGAGGGTCAGGCTACGTGCTGAAGCACAGGTCAGTGCCCGCGTATGGGCCAGGTGTAGGCTACGGCATAGGGTAAGGTGTAGGGCTGGTGGTGGTTTTCCATTCCGGACTAAGGTTAGTGTTAGGGAATGGCAAGGCTTAGGGCCCAGGTGAGGGTACAGAAACGTGGGAGGCTCAAACTACAAGCTGACGCACGGGTCAGTGCCTGTGTACGGCCAGGAGTAGGCTATGGCATGGGGGTAAGTTTTAGGGCTGGTGGTGAGTTTCCATTCCGGGCTAGGGTTAGGGTTAGGGAACGGCAAGGCCTAGGGCACAGGTGAGGGTACAGAAACGTGGTAGGGTCAGGCTACGTGCTGACGCACGGGTCAGTGCCAGCGTATGGGCCAGGAGTAGGCTACGGCGTAGGATAAGGTTTACGGCTGGTGGTGGGTTTCCCTGCCGGGCTAGGGTTAGGGTTAGGGAACGGCAAGGTTTAGGGCCCAGGTGAGGTTATGGAAACGTGGGTGGGTCAGTCTACATGCTGACGCACGGGTCAGTGCCAGCGTACGGGCCTGGAGTAGGCTACGGCGTAGGATAAGGTTTACGGCTGGTGGTGGGTTTCCCTGCCGGGCTAGGGTTAGGGTTAGGGAACGGCAAGGCTTAGGGCACTAGTGAGGGTACGGAAACGTGGGAGGGTCAGGCTACGTGCTGACGCACGGGTCAGTGCCAGCGTATGGGACAGGAGTAGGCTATGGCTTGTGGCTAAGTTTTAGGGCTGGTGGTGGCTTTCCGTTCCGGGCTAGGGTTAGGGTTAGAGAACGGCAAGGCTTAGGGCACAGGTGAGGGTACGGAAAAGTGGGAGGTTCAGGCTACGTGCTGACGCATGGTTCAGTGCCCGCGTACGGGCCAGGTGTAGGCTACAGCATATGGTAAGGTGTAGGGCTGGTGGTGGGTTTCCGTTCCGGGCTAGGGTTAGGGTTAGGGAACGGCAAGGCTTAGGGCACAGGTGAGGGTACGGAAACGTGGGAGGTACACGCTACGTGCTGAGGCACGGGTCAGTGCCAGCATATGGTCCAGGAGTAAGCTACGGCTTGGGGGTAATGTGTAGGGCTGGTGGTGCGTTTCCGTTCCGGTCTAGGTTTAGGATTACGGAACGGCAAGGCTTAGGGCACGGGTGAGGGTACGGAAACGTGGGAGGGTCAGGCTACTTGCTGATGCTCGGGTTAGTGCCACTGAGCGGGCCAGGATTAGGCTACGGCTTGGGGGTAAGGTGTAGGGCTGGTGGTGGTTTTCCGTTCCAGGCTAGGTTTAGGGTTAAGGAAAGGCAAGGCTTAGGGCACAGGTGAGGGTACGGAAACGTGGGAGGGTCAGGCTACATGCTGACGCAAGGGTCAGTGCCACCGTACAGGCCAGGAGTAGGCTACGGCGTAGGTTAAGGTGTAGGGCTGGTGGTGGGTTTCCATTGAGGGCTAGGGTAAGGGTTAGGGAACGTCAAGACTTAGGGCACAGGTGAGGGTACGGAAACGTGGGAGGGTCAGGCTACGTACTGACGCACAGGTCAGTGCCAGCGTACGGGCCAGGAGTAGGCTACTGCGTAGGGTAAGGTGTAGGGTTGGTGGTGGGTTTCTGTTCTGGGCTAGGGTTAGGGTTAGGGAACGGCAAGGCTTAGGGCACAGGTGAGGTTACGGAAACGTGGGAGTGTCAGGCTACGTGCTGACGGATGTGCCAGTGCCAGCGTACAGGCCAGGAGTAGGCTATGTCGTAGGGTAAGGTCTAGGGCTGGTGGTGGGTTTCCGTTCCGGGCTAGGGTTAGTGTTAGGGAACGGCAAGGCTTAGGGCACAGGTGAGGGTATGGAAACGTGGGAGGGTCAGGCTGCGTGCTGACGCACGGGTCAGTGCCAGCGTACCGTCCAGGAGTAGGCCACGGGTTGGGAATTAGGTGTAGGGCTGGTGGTGGGTTTCCGTTCCGGGCTAGGGTTAAGGTTAGGGAACAGCAAGGCTTAGGGCACAGGTGAGGGTACGGAAACTTGGGAGGGTCAGGCTACGTGCTGACGCACGGGTCAGTGCCAGCGTATGGGCCAAGAGTAGGCTATGGCTTGGGGGTAAGCTGTAGGGGTGGTGGTGGTTTTCCGTTCCGGACTAGGGTTAGGGTTAGGGAACGGCAAGGCTTAGGGCACAGGTGTGGGTACGGAAACGTGAGAGGGTTAGGCTACGTGCTGACGCACGTTTCAGTGTCAGTGTACGGGCCAGAAGTAGGCGACGGCGTAGGGTAAGGTGTAGGGCTGGTGGTGGGTTTCCGTTCCTGGCTAGGATTAGGGTGAGGGAACGGCAAGGCTTATGGCACAGGTGAGGGTACGGAAACGTGGGAGGGTCAGGCTATGTGCTGACGCAAGTGTCAGTGCCAGCGTACAGGCCAGGAGTAGGCTACAGCGTAGGGTAATGTCTAGGGTTGGTGGTGGGTTTCCGTTCCGGGCTAGGGTTAGAGTTAGGGAACGTCAAGGCTTAGGGCACAGGTGAGGGTACGGAAACGTGGGAGGGTCAGGCTACGTACTGATGCATGTGTAGGTGCCAGCGTACGGGCCAGGAGTAGGCTACAGCGTAGGGTAATGTGTAGTGCTGGTGGTGGGTTTTCATTGTGGGCTACGGTTAGGGTTAGGGAACGGCAAGGCTTAGGGCACAGGTAAGGGTACGGAAACGTGGGAGGGTCAGGCTACGTGCTGACGCACTGGTCAGTGCCAGCGTATGTGCAAGGAGTATGCTACGGCGTAGGGTAAGGTGTAGGGCTGGTGGTGGGTTTCCGTTCCGCGCTAGGGTTAGTGTTAGGGAACGGCAAGGCTTAGGGCACAGTTGAGGGTATAGAAAAGTTGGAGGTTCAGGCTACGTGCTGATGCACAGGTCAGTGCCAGCGTACGGGCCAGGACTAGGCTACGTCGAAGAGAAAGGTGTAGGGCTGGTGGTGGGTTTCCGTTCCGGGCTAGGGTTAGGTTTAGGGCATGGCAAGGCTTAGGGCACAGGTTAGGGTACAGAAACGTGGGAGGGTCAGGCTATGTGCTGACACACGGGTCAGTGCCAGCGTACTGGCCAGGAGTAGGCTACGGCTTGGGGGTTAGTTGTAGGGCTGGTGGTGCGTTTCCGTTCCGGGCTAGGGTTAGGGTTAGGGAACGGCAAGGCTTAGGGCACAGGTGAGGGTACGGAAACGTGGGAGGGTCAGGCTTCGTGCTGACGCACAGGTCAGTGCTAGCGTACGGGCCAGGAGTAGGCTACATCGAAGAGAAAGGTGTAGGGCTGGTGGTGGGTTTCCGTTACGGTGTAGGGTTAGGTTTAGGGAACGGCAAGCCTTAGGGCACAGGTGAGGGTACAGCAACGTGGGAGTGTCGGGCTACGTGCTGACGCATGGGTCAGTGCCAGCGTATGGGCCAGGAGTAGGCTACGGATTGGGGGTTAGTTGTAGGGTTGGTGGTGGGTTTCTGTTCTTGGCTATGGTTAGGGTTAGGGAACGGCAAGGCTTAGGGCATAGGTGAGGGTACGGAAACGTGGGAGGGTCGGGCTACGTGCTGACGCACGAGTTAGTGGCAGCGAACAGGCCAGGAGTAGGCTACCGCCTAGGGTAAGGTGTAGGGCTGGTGGTGGGTTTCCGTTCCGGGCTAGGCTTAGGGTTAGGGAACGGCAAGCTTAGGGGACAGGTGAGGTACAGAAACGTGGGAGGGTCGGGCTACATGCTGACGCACGGTTCACTGCCAGCGAACGGGCCAGGAGTAGGCTACCGCCTAGGGTAAGGTCTAGGGCTGGTGTTGGGTTTCCGTTCCGGGCTAGGGTTAGGATAAGGAAACGGCAAGGCCTTAGGGCACAGTTGTGGGTATGGAAACGTGGGATGGTCTGGCTATGTGCTGACGCACGGGTCAGTGACAGCGTACGGGCCAGGAGTAGGTTACGGCATAGGGTAAGGTGTAGGGCTGGTGGAGGGTTTCCGTTCCAGGCTAGCGTTGGGGTTAGGGAACGGCAAGGCTTAGGAGTTGCCAGGCTGCCACCTGTAAAGAAGAGGATGCGTCACCCATAACGTCTGATGAAATTTCTCTCCGTGCTGAGGTGAGGAAGGAAAAAAAGGAGTGGGGGCCGGGATAGGAGGGGTATCTCAGGCAGGAAAATGGAAAGCTTCCAGAGGAGCGCCCGTGGCCAGGACCATCCTGGCTGGCCTGCAGGCACCAAGTGGGCCTGTGTGCTGTAGCTGGTGTGGCTCCACTGCCCTTCCTCTAGGCTTTCAAGCCCTTGTACATATTCAGGTGTTTTACCTGGGAAGGGTGGGAACAGTTCAGCAGCAGCTGGCCTGGGGCTCAGCTCACGTTTACTCACAGACGCCTCGGCACGGTCCCGCAGCTTGGCAATGAGGACCCTCCTTGCGTGGGGTGGGGCTGCTGGCTGTATGGGAGATGATTCTCCACATCTGACCAATTTCAGAATTGTTTACCGCTGGAGTAAGTGCCTTGATAGGGTTTTCCTCTGTATAACTGTTGGGTTCAGGTTTTTTTTTTCTCCATTGTTTCAAGTTAAATTTTATTCCTCTTTTATGTATTTATAGATATAAGCATGGAAATAAGTCATTCATATAAATACATCTGTGTGAATGGAAGAACTTTTTTCTGTTTTATTTTTAAAAATTTTGAAATTTAAATTTATTTTCTTATACAGCAGGTTATTATTAGTTATGTATTTTATGCATTTACATGTATACAGGTCAATCCCAATCTCCCAACTCATCCCACCACCACCACCACCCCATGGCTTCCCCCTCTTTGTGTCCATACGTTTGTTCTCTACCTCTGTGTCTCTATTTCTGCCCTGCAAACAAGTTCATCTGTACCAATTTTCTAGGTACCAAATATAGGCATTAATATACAATATTTGTTTTTCTGTTTCTGACTTACTCCACTCTGTATGACAGTCTCTAGATCCATCGAGTTCTCTACAAATGACCCAGTTTCATTCCTTTATATGGTTGAGTAATACTCCATTTTATATATGTACCACGTCTTTATCCGTTCTTCTGTCTGTGGGCATTTAGGTTGCTTCCATTACCTAGCTATTGTAAATAGTGCTGCAATGAACATTGTGGTGAATGTGTCTCTTTGATTTATGGTTTTCTCTGGGTATATGCTCAGAAGTGGGATTACTGGATCAGATGGTACTCCTCTTTTTAGTTTTTTAAAGGAACCTCCATACTGTTCTCCATAGTGACTGTATCAATTTACATTCCCACCAATAGTGGAAGAGGGTTCCTTTTGTCCACACCCTCCCCAGAATTTTTGTTTGTAGATTTTCTGATGATGCCGACTCTAATGGGTGTGACGTCATAACTTATTGTAGTTTTGATTTGCATTTCTCTAACAATTAGTGATGTTGTGCAGCTTTTCATGTGCGTCTTGACCATCTCTGTGTCTTCTTTGAAGAAACGTCTCTTTAGATCTTCTGCCCATTTTTGTATTGGGTGGTTTGTTTTTTTAATATTAAGCTGCATGAGCTGTTTATATATATTGGAGATTAAACCTCTTTCCATTGATTCGTTTGCAACGATTTTCGCCCATTCTGAGGGATGCCTTTTTCCATTCCCGTTTTTTTTAACAAAAAAGGAAAGAAAGGAAAAGAAGCAGAACACTAATGTGCGTAAAATATGCCTTTTGAAACGGTCGTTTTGAAATATGGACGTCCTTTGAATTTTTTGGTCGATATGTGACCCCAGGATTTGTTTTCAGGGCAGGTGTCATTTACAGGCCTGCAATGATTTTGAATATCAACTGACCATTAGCGCTGGGATTAAAGCTGCTGTTGTGTGAAACGGCCACTAGGTGGCAGCAGTTCTCCCTTACCAAATCTGGTTACTAGGGCAAGAGAGCCTCAGTGGAAGTGGTGTTCTAGATTGGAATTTAGAATGGAATGTGCCAGGAGAAAGACCCTCAAGTTTGTCTCACTACTTCTTGTTCGTGTTTTTAATTTAATTTTTTTTATTTTTTATTACAGCAAGTGTGATTACAATATTTGGCTTGTCGTAGGTGTGGAAGATGTGGTTCTTTTACACATATACAGATGTCTGTTCTTCCTGGGATCCATTTCCCATGTACGTTATGATAGAATGTTGAGTAGTCCTCTCTTGGTATTCTGTAGGTCTTTGGTGATTATATATGTCACCTGTGTTTGTATATGTCTGTTAACCACGATATCGTAATGAAACCAATCCTCACACCTTTCCATTGGTGAACCATAAGTTTGTTTAATGAATCTGTGATTGCCCTTCTCCGTGGAAGTATCTGCCCTGGTATCCAATTTTAGGTAACACCTATAAGTGATATGATATGATATGTGTCTTTCACTTTCTGACTTACTACAAGTCACGTGATTACTGCTAGACTCATTTACGATGCTGCAAATTGCATTGTGTCCTTTTTTTCCTTGGCTTCTCTTCTGCCTTAGCGAGGTCCATTTTCACCAATGTGATTCCCTGAGGGTTGTGGATTAGCTGACCTGGGCAGCCTTACCCTGCCGGCCCGCCCTCCCCAGGTGTGCCTCGTTGAGGTCAATATAAACAGCGCTCCAGGCAGCAAAAGCCCCTGAAGCTGTGCCTGACTCCGTATTCTCTGCCCCGTCAGCAGTCTCGGGGCTGTGCTGGTGGGAGGGAGTGAGGGGCCACAGCTTTGTGGGTGGCCCGGTGTGAGTGGGATTCTGCTGGCCTTTCTGCAGGAGTTGCCAGACTGCCACCTGTAAAGAAGAGAATGTGTCACCCATACCTTCCGCTGGAATTTCTCTCCGGACAGAGGTGAGGAAGGAAAAAAGCAGTGGGGGCCGGGACAGGAGGGGTATCTCAGACAGGGCAATGGAAAGCTTCCGGAAGAGCACCCGGGGCCAAGACCAACCTGGCTGGCCTGCAGGCACCAAGTTGGCCTGCGTGCTGTCGCTGGTGTGGCTCGACGTCCCTTCTTCTAGGCTTTCAAGCCCTTGTACATATTCAGGTGTTTTACCTGGGAAGGGTGGGAACAGTTCAGCAGCAGCTGGCCTGGGGCTCAGCTCACGTTTACTCACAGATGCCTAGGCACGGTGCCCCAGCTTTGCAATGAGGACGCTCCTTGCGTGGGGGGTGGGTTGATGGCTGTATGGGAGATGGTTTCCCACCTCTGACCAATTTCAGAATTGTTTACAGCTGGAGCAAGTGCCCTGATAGGGTTTTCCTCTGTATAACTCGTGGGTTCAGGTTTTTTTTTTCTTTTATGGTTCAAGTTAGATTTTATTCCTCTTTTATATATTTATAGATATAAGCATGGAAATAATTCATTCCTATAAATACATCTGTGTGACGGGAAGAACTTTTTTCTCATTTATTTTTAAATTTTATTTTTTAAAATTTTGAAATTAAATTTTATTTTTTTTATACAGCACGTTATTTTTAGTTATGTATTTTATGCATATACATGTATACAGGTCAATCCCAATCTCCTAACTCATCCCACCACCACCACCCCATGGCTTCCCACACTTGGTGTCCATACGTTTGTTCTCTACCTCTGTGTCTCTATTTCTTCCCTGCAAACCATTTCATCTGTACCATTTTTTAGGCTCCACATATATGCATTAATATACAATATTTGTTTTCCTCTTTCTGACTTACTTCATTCTGTATGACAGTCTCTTGATCCATCGATGTCTCTACAAATGACCAGTTTCATTCCTTTTTATGGCCGAGTAATATTCCATTTTATATATGTACCACATCTTTATCCATTCATCTGTCTGTGGGCATTTAGGTTGCTTCCATTACCTGGCTATTGTAAATAGTGCTGCAATGAACATTGTGGTGAATGTGCCTTTTTGATTTACGGTTTTCTCTGGGTATATGCCCAGAAGTGGGATTGCTGGATCAGATGGTAATTCTATTTCTAGTTTTTTTTAAGGAAACTCCATACTGTTCTCCATAGTGACTGTATCAATTTACATTCCCACCAATAGTGGAAGAGGGCTCCTTTTGTCCACACCCTCCCCAGAATTGGTTGTTTGTAGATTTTCTGATGACGCCGATTCTAACAGGTGTGAGGTGATACCTCATTGTAGTTTTGATTTGCATTTCTCTAATAATTAGTGCTGTTGAGCAGCTTTTCATGTGCGTCTTGGCCATCTCTGTGTCTTCTTTGAAGAAACGTCTCTTTAGATCTTCTGCCCATTTTTGTATTGGGGTGTTTGTTTTTTTAATATTAAGCTGCATGAGCTGTTTATATATATTGGAGATTAAACCTCTGTCCATTGATTCGTTTGCAACGATTTTTGCCCATTCTGAGGGATGCCTTTTTCCATTCCCGTTTTTTTTAACAAAAAAGGAAAGAAAGGAAAAGAAGCAGAACACTATTATGCGTAAAATATGCCTTTTGAAACAGTCGTTTTGAAATATGGACGTCCTTTGAATTTTTTGGTCGATAGGTGAACCCAGGATTTGTTTTCAGGGCAGGTGTCATTTACAGGCCTGCAATAATTTTGAATATCAACTGACCATTAGCGCTGGGATTAAAGCTGCTGTTGTGTGAAACGGCCACCAGGTGGCAGCAGTTCACCCTTACCAAATCTGGTTACTAGGTCAAGAGAGCCTCAGTGGAAGTGGTGTTCTAGATTGGAATTTAGAATGGAATGTGCCAGGAGAAAGCCCCTCAAGTTTGTCTCACTACATCTTGTTCGTGTTTTTAATTTAATTTTTTTATTTTTTATTACAGCAAGTTTGATTACAATGTTTGGCTTGTTGTAGGTGTGGAAGATGTGGTTCTTTTACACATATACAGATGACTGTTCTTCCTGGGATCCTTTTCCCATGTACGTTATGACAGAATGTTGAGTAGTCCTCTCTTGGTATTCTGTAGGTCTTTGGTGATTATATATGTCACCTGTGTTTGTATATGTCTGTTAACCCCGATATCGTAATGAAACCAATCCTCACACCTTTCCATTGGTGAACCATAAGTTTGTTTAATGAATCTGTGATTGCCCTTCTCCGTGGAAATATCTGCCCTTGTATCCATTTTTAGGTAACACCTATAAGTGATATGATATGATATGTGTCTTTCACTTTCTGACTTACTACAAGTCACGTGATTACTTCTAGACTCATCTACGGTGCTGCAAATAGCATTGTGTCCTTTTTTCCGTTGGCTTCTATTCTGCCTTAGCGAGGTACATTTTCAACAATGTGATTCCCTGAGGGTTGTGGATTAGCTGACAAGGGCAGCCTTACACTGCCGGCCCGCCCTCCCCAGGTGTGCCTCATTGAGTTCAATATAAACAGCGCTCCAGGCAGCAATAGCCCCTGAAGCTGTGCCTGACTCCATATTCTCTGCCCTGTCAGCAGTCTCGGGGCTCTGCTGGTGGGAGGGAGTGAGGGGCCACAGCTTTGTGGGTGGCCCGGTGTGAGTGGGGCTCTGCTGGCTTTTCTGCAGGAGTTGCCAGGCTGACACCTGTAAAGAAGAGGTTGTGTCACCCATACCTTCCGCTGGAATTTCTCTCCGGACAGAGGTGAGGAAGGAAAAAAGCAGTGGGGGCCAGGACAGGAGGGGTATCTCAGGCAGGGCAATGGAAAGCTTCCGGAAGAGCGCCCGGGGCCAGGACCACCCTGACTGGCCTGCAGGCACCAAGTTGGCCTGCGTGCTGTCGCTGGTGTGGCTCCACGGTCCTTCCTCTAGGCTTTCATGCCCTTGTACATATTCAGGTGTTTTACCTGGAAAGGGTGGGAACAGTTCAGCAGCAGCTGGCCTGGGGCTCAGCTCACGTTTACGCACAGATGCCTCGGCACAGTCCCCCAGCTTTGCAATGAGGACGCTCCTTGTGTGGGGGGTGGGGTGCTGGCTGTATGGGAGATGGTTCCCCACCTCTGACCAATTTCAGAATTGTTGACCGCTGGAGCAAGTGTCCAGATAGGGTTTTCCTCTGTATAAATGGTGGGTTCAGGGTTTTTTTTTCTTTTATGTTTCAAGTTAGATTTTATTCCTCTTTTATGTATTTATAGATATAAGCATGGAAATAATTCATTCCTATAAATACATCTGTAAGATGGGAAGAACTTTTTTCTCTTTTATTTTTAAATTTTATTGTTTAGAATTTTGAAATTAATTAATTAATTTTTTATACAGCAGGTTATTATTAGTTATGCATTTTATGCATATAAATGTATACAGCTCAATCCCAATCTCCCAACTCATCCCACCACCACCACCCCATGGCTTCCCACACTTGGTGTCCATACGTTTGTTCTCTACCTCTGTGTCTCTATTTCTTCGCTGCAAACCAGTTCATCTGTACCATTTTTTAGGTTCCACATATATGCCTTAATATTCAGTATTTGCTTTCCTCTTTCTGACTTCATTCTGTATGACAGTCTCTTGATCCATCGATGTCTCTACAAATGACCCAGTTTCATTCCTTTTTATGGCCGAGTAATATTTCAATTTATATATGTACCACATCTTTATCCATTCATCTGTCTGTGGGCATTTAGGTTGCTTCCATTACCTGGCTATTGTAAATAGTGCTGCAATGAACATTGTGGTGAATGTGCCTTTTTGATTTACGGTTTTCTCTGGGTATATGCCCAGAAGTGGGATTGCTGGATCAGATGGTAATTCTATTTCTAGTTTTTTTAAGGAAACTCCATACTGTTCTCCATAGTGACTGTATCAATTTACATTCCCACCAATAGTGGAAGAGGGCTCCTTTTGTCCACACCCTCCCCAGAATTGGTTGTTTGTAAATTTTCTGATGATGCCGATTCTAACGGGTGTGAGGTGATACCTCATTGTAGTTTTGATTTGCATTTCTCTAATAATTAGTGCTGTTGAGCAGCTTTTCATGTGCGTCTTGGCCATCTCTGTGTCTCCTTTGAAGAAACATCTCTTTAGATCTTCTGCCCATTTTTGTATTGGGTTGTTTGTGTTTTTAATATTAAGCTGCATGAGCTGTTTATATATATTGGAGATTAAACCTCTGTCCATTGATTCGTTTGCAACGATTTTTGCCCATTCTGAGGGATGCCTTTTTCCATCCTGTTTTTTTTTAACAAAAAAGGAAAGAAAGGAAAAGAAGCAGAACACTAATGTGCGTAAAATATGCCTTTTGAAACGGTCGTTTTGAAATATGGACGTCCTTTGAATTTTTTGGTCGATATGTGACCCCAGGATTTGTTTTCAGGGCAGGTGTCATTTACAGGCCTGCAAAGATTTTGAATATCAACTGACCATTAGCGCTGGGATTAAAGCTGCTGTTGTGTGAAACGGCCACAAGGTGGCAGCAGTTCACCCTTACCAAATCTGGTTACTAGGGCAAGAGAGCCTCAGTGGAAGTGGTGTTCTAGATTGGAATTTAGAATGGAATGTGCCAGGAGAAAACCCCTCAAGTTTGTCTCACTACTTCTTTTTCGTGTTTTTAATTTAGTTTTTTTATTTTTTATTACAGCAAGTTTGATTACAATGTTTGGCTTGTTGTAGGTGTGGAAGATGTGGTTTTTTTACACATATACAGATGTCTGTTCTTCCTGGGATCCTTTTCCCATGTACGTTATGACAGAATGTTGAGTAGTCCTCTCTTGGTATTCTGTAGGTCTTTGGTGATTATATATGTCACCTGTGTTTGTATATGTCTGTTATCCCCTATATCGTAATGAAACCAATCCTCACACCTTTCCATTGGTGAACCATAAGTTTGTTTAATGAATCTGTGATTGCCCTTCTCCGTGGAAATATCTGCCCTGGTATCCATTTTTAGGTAACACCTATAAGTGATATGATATGGTATGTGTGTTTCACTTTCTGACTTACTACAAGTCACGTGATTACTTCTAGACTCTTTTACGGTGCTGCAAATGGCATTTTGTCCTTTTTTTCTTGGCTTCTCTTCTGCCTTAGCGAGGTCCATTTTCAACAATGTGATTCCCTGAGGGTTGTGGATTAGCTGACCTGGGCAGCCTTACCCTGCTGGCCCGCCCTCCCCAGGTGTGCCTCGTTGAGGTCAATATAAACAGCGCTCCAGGCAGCAATAGCCCCTGAAGCTGTGCCTGACTCCATATTCTCTGCCCCGTCAGCAGTCTCGGGGCTGTGCTGGTGGGTGGGAGTGAGGGGCCACAGCTTTGTGGGTGGCCCGGTGTGAGTGGGGCTCTGCTGGCCTTTCTCCAGGAGTTGCCAGTGTGACACCTGTAAAGAAGAGGATGTGTCACCCATACCTTCCGCTGGAATTTCTCTCCGGACAGAGGTGAGGAAGGAAAAAAGCAGTGGGGGCCAGGACAGGAGGGGTATCTCAGGCAGGGCAATGGAAAGCTTCCGGAAGAGCGCCCTGGGCCAGGACCACCCTGGCTGGCCTGCAGGCACCAAGTTGGCCTGCGTGCTGTCGCTGGTGTGGCTCGACGGCCCTTCCTCTAGGCTTTCAAGCCCTTGTACGTATTCAGGTGTTTTACCTGGGAAGGGTGGGAACAGTTCAGCAGCAGCTGGCCTGGGGCTCAGCTCACGTTTACGCACAGATGCCTCGGCACAGTCCCCCAGCTTTGCAATGAGGACGCTCCTTGTGTGGGGGGTGGGGTGCTGGCTGTATGGGAGATGGTTCCCCACCTCTGACCAATTTCAGAATTGTTTACCGCTGGAGCAAGTGTCCAGATAGGGTTTTCCTCTGTATAAATGGTGGGTTTAGGTTTTTTTTTCTTTTATGTTTCAAGTTAGATTTTATTCCTCTTTTATGTATTTATAGATATAAGCATGGAAATAATTCATTCCTATAAATACATCTGTGAGACGGGAAGAACTTTTTTCTCTTTTATTTTTAAATTTTATTGTTTAGAATTTTGAAATTAATTAATTTATTTTTTATACAGCAGGTTATTATTAGTTATGTATTTTATGCATATAAATGTATACAGGTCAATCCCAATCTCCCAACTCATCCCACCACCACCACCCCATGGCTTCCCACACTTGGTGTCCATACGTTTGTTCTCTACCTCTGTGTCTCTATTTCTTCCCTGCAAACCAGTTCATCTGTACCATTTTTTTAGGTTCCACATATATGCATTAATATACAATATTTGTTTTCCACTTTCTGACTTACTTCATTCTGTATGACAGTCTCTCGATCCATCGATGTCTCTACAAATGACCCAGTTTCATTCCTTTTTATGGCCGAGTCATATTCCATTTTATATATGTACCACATCTTTATCCATTCATCTGCCTGTGGGCATTTAGGTTGCTTCCATTACTTGGCTATTGTAAATAGTGCTGCAATGAACATTGTGGTGAATGTGCCTTTTTGAAATACGGTTTTCTCTGGGTATATGCCCAGAAGTGGGATTGCTGGATCAGATGGTAATTCTATTTCTAGTTTCTTTAAGGAAACTCCATACTGTTCTCCATAGTGACTGTATCAATTTACATTCCCACCAATAGTGGAAGAGGGCTCCTTTTGTCCACACCCTCCCCAGAATTGGTTGTTTGTAGATTTTCTGATGATGCCGATTCTAACAGGTGTGAGGTGATACCTCATTGTAGTTTTGATTTGCATTTCGCTAATAATTAGTGCTGTTGAGCAGCTTTTCATGTGTGTCTTGGCCATCTCTGTGTCTTCTTTGAAGAAACGTCTCTTTAGATCTTCTGCCCATTTTTGTATTGGCTTGTTTGTTTTTTAAATATTAAGCTGCATGAGCTGTTTATATATATTGGAGATTAAACCTCTGTCCATTGATTCGTCTGCAACGATTTTCGCCCATTCTGAGGGAGGCCTTTTTCCATTCCCGTATTTTTTAACAAAAAAGGAAAGAAAGGAAAAGAAGCAGAACAGTAATGTGCGTAAAATATGCCTTTTGAAACGGTCGTTTTGAAATATGGACGTCCTTTGAATTTTTTGGTCGATATGTGACCCCAGGATTTGTTTTCAGGGCAGGTGTCATTTACAGGCCTGCAAAGATTTTGAATATCAACTGACCTTTAGCGCTGGGATTAAAGCTGCTGTTGTGTGAAACGGCCACAAGGTGGCAGCAGTTCACCCTTACCAAATCTGGTTACTAGGGCAAGAGAGCCTCAGTGGAAGTGGTGTTCTAGATTGGAATTTAGAATGGAATGTGCCAGGAGAAAGCCCCTCAAGTTTGTCTCACTACTTCTTGTTCGTGTTTTTAATTTAATTTTTTTCTTTTTTATTACAGCAAGTTTGATTACAATGTTTGGCTTGATGTAGGTGTGGAAGATGTGGTTCTTTTACACATATACAGATGTCTGTTCTTCCTGGGATCCTTTTCCCATGTACGTTATGACAGAATGTTGAGTAGTCCTCTCTTGGTATTCTGTAGGTCTTTGGTGATTATATATGTCACCTGTGTTTGTATATGTCTGTTAACCCCTATATCGTAATGAAACCAATCCTCACACCTTTCCATTGGTGAACCATAAGTTTGTTTAATGAATCTGTGATTGCCCTTCTCCGTGGAAATATCTGCCCTGGTATCCATTTTTAGGTAACACCTATAAGTGATATGATATGATATGTGTCTTTCACTTTCTGACTTACTACATGTCACGTGATTACTTCTAGACTCATCTACAGTGCTGCAAATGACATTGTGTCCTTTTTTTCCTTTGCTTCTCTTCTGCCTTGGTGAGGTCCATTTTCAACAATGTGATTCCCTGAGGGTTGTGGATTAGCTGACCTGGGCAGCCTTACCCTGCCGGCCCGCCCTCCCCAGATGTGCCTCGTTGAGGTCAATATAAACAGCGCTCCAGGCAGCAATAGCCCCTGAAGCTGTGCCTGACTCCATATTCTCTGCCCCGTCAGCAGTCACGGGGCTGTGCTGGTGGGAGGGAGTGAGGGTCCACAGCTTTGTGGGTGGCCCGGTGTGAGTGGGGTTCTGCTGGTCTTTCTGCAGGAGTTGCCATGCTGCCGCCTGTAAAGAAGATGTTGTGTCACCAATACCTACAGCTGGAATTTCTCTCCGGACAGAGGTGAGGAAGGAAAAAAGCAGTGGGTGCCGGGAGAGGAGGGGTATCTCAGGCAGGGCAATGGAAAGCTACCGGAAGAGCTCGTGGGGCCAGGACCACCCTGGCTGGCCTGCAGGCACCACGTTGGCCTGTGTGCTGTCGCTAGTGTGGCTCGACGGCCCTTCCTCTAGGCTTTCAAGCCCTTGTACATATTCAGCTATTTTACCTGGGAAGGGTGGGAACTGTTCAGCAGCAGCTGGCCTGGGGCTCTGCTCACGTTTACTCAGAGATGCCACGGCACGGTCCCCCAGCTTTGCAATGAGGATGCTCCTTGCGTGGGGGGTGGGTTGCTGGCTGTATGGGAGATGGTTCCCCACCTCTGACCAATTTCAGAATTGTTTACCCCTGGAGCAAGTGCCCTGATAGATTTTTCCTCTGTATAACTCGTGGGTTCAGTTTTTTTTGCTTTTATGGTTCAAGTTAGATTTTATTCCTCTTTTATGTATTTATAGATATAAGCATGGAAATAATTCATTCCTATAAATACATCTGTGAGACGGGAAGAACTTTTTTCTCTTTTATATTTAAATTTTCTTTTTTAAACTTTTGAAATTTAATTTTATTTATTTTTTTTTACTGCACGTTATTATTAGTTATGTATTTTATGCATATACATGTATTCATGTCAATCCCAATCTCCCAACTCATCCCACCACCACCACCCCATGGCTTCCCACACTTGGTGTCCATACGTTTGTTCTCTACCTCTGTGTCTCTATTTATTTCCTGCAAACCAGTTCATCTGTACCATTTTTTAGGCTCCACATATATGCATTAATATACAATATTTGTTTTCCACTTTCTGACTTACTTCATTCTGTATGACAGTCTCTCGATCCATCGATGTCTCTACAAATGACCCAGTTTCATTCCTTTTTATGGCCGAGTAATATTCCATTTTATATACGTACCACATCTTTATCCATTCATCTGTCTGTGGGCATTTAGGTTGCTTCCATTACCTGGCTATTGTAAATAGTGCTGCAACGAATACTGTGGTGAATGTGCCTTTTTGATTTACAGTTTTATCTGGGTATATGCCCAGAAGTGGGATTGCTGGATCAGATAGTAATTCTATTTCTAATTTTTTTAAGGAAACTCCATACTGTTCTCCATAGTGACTGTATCAATTTACATTCCCACCAATAGTGGAAGAGGGCTCCTTTTGTCCACACCCTCCCCAGAAATTGTTGTTTGTAGATTTTCTGATGATGCCGATTCTAACAGGTGTGAGGTGATACCTCATTGTAGTTTTGATTTGCATTTCTCTAATAATTAGTGCTGTGGAGCAGCTTTTCATGTGCGTCTTGGCCATCTCTGTGTCTCCTTTGAAGAAACGTCTCTTTAGATCTTCTGCCCATTTTTGTATTGGGTTGTTTGTTTTTCTAATATTAAGCTGCATGAGCTGTTTATATATATTGGAGATTAAACCTCTGTCCATTGATTCGTTTGCAACGATTTTCGCCCATTCTGAGGGATGCCTTTTTCCATTCCCGATTTTTTTAACAAAAAAGGAAAGAAAGGAAAAGAAGCAGAACACTAATGTGCGTAAAATATGCCTTTTGAAACGGTCCTTTTGAAATATGGACGTCCTTTGAATTTTTTAGTCGATATGTGACCCCAGGATTTGTTTTCAGGGCAGGTGTCATTTACAGGCCTGCAATGATTTTGAATATCAACTGACCATTAGCGCTGGGATTAAAGCTGCTGTTGTGTAAAACGGCCACAAGGTGGCAGCAGTTCTCCCTTGCCAAATCTGGTTACTAGGGCAAGAGAGCCTCAATGGAAATGGTGTTCTAGATTGGAATTTAGAATGGAATGTGCCAGGAGAAAGCCCCTCAAGTTTGTCTCACTACTTCTTGTACGTGTTTTTAATTTAATTTTTTTTTTATTTTTTATTACAGCAAGTTTGATTACAATGTTTGGCTTGTTGTAGGTGTGGAAGATGTGGTTCTTTTACACATATACAGATGTCTGTTCTTCCTGGGATCCTTTTCCCATGTACGTTATGACAGAGTGTTGAGTAGTCCTCTCTTGGTATTCTGTAGGTCTTTGGTGATTATATATGTCACCTGTGTTTGTATATGTCTGTTAACCCCGATATTGTAATGAAACCAATCCTCACACCTTTCCATTGGTGAACCATAAGTTTGTTTAATGAATCTGTGATTGCCCTTCTCCGTGGAAATATCTGCCCTGGTATCCATTTTTAGGTAACACTTATAAGTGATATGATATGATATGTGTCTTTCACTTTCTGACTTACTACAATCACGTGATTACTTCTAGACTCATCTACGGTGCTGCAAATGGCATTGTGTCCTTTTTTCCCTTGGCTTCTCTTCTGCCTTAGCGAGGTCCATTTTCAACAATGTAATTCCCTGAGGGTTGTGGATTAGCTGACCTGGGCAGCCTTACACTGCCGGCCCGCCCGCCCCAGGTGTGACTCGTTGAGGTCAATATAAACAGCGCTCCAGGCAGCAATAGCCCCTGAAGCTCTGGCTGACTCCATATTCTCTGCCCCGTCAGCAGTCTCGGGGCTGTGCTGGTGGGAGGGAGTGAGGGGCCACAGCTTTGTGGGTGGCCCCGTGTGAGTGGGGCTCTGCTGGCCTTTCTGCAGGAGTTGCCAGGCAGCCGCCTGTAAAGAAGAGGATGTGTCACCCATACCTTCCGCTTGAATATCTCTCTGGACAGAGGTGAGGAAGGAAAAAAGCAGTGGGGGCCGGGACAGGAGGGGTATCTCAGGCAGGGCAATGGAAAGCTTCCGGAAGAGCTCCTGTGGCCAGGACCACCCTGGCTGGCCTGCAGGCACCAAGTTGGCCTGCGTGCTGTCGCTTGTGTGGCTCCACGGCCCTTCCTCTAGGCTTTCAAGCCCTTGTACATATTCAGGTGTTTTACCTGGGAAGGGTGGGAACAGTTCAGCAGCAGCTGGCCTGGGGCTCAGCTCACGTTTACTCACAGATGCCTCGGCACGGTCCCCCAGCTTTGCAATGAGGACGCTCCTTGCGTGGTGGGGGTTTGCTGGCTGTATGGGAGATGGTTCCCCACCTCTGACCAATTTCAGAATTGTTTACCGCTGGAGCAAGTGCCCTGATAGGTTTTTCGTCTGTATAACTCGTGGGTTCACTTTTTTTTCTTTTATGGTTCAAGTTAGATTTTATTCCTCTTTTATGTATTTATAGATATAAGCATGGAAATAATTCATTCCTATAAATACATCTGTGAGACGGGAAGAACTTTTTTCTGTTTTATTTTTAAATTTCATTTTTTAAAATTTTGAAATTTAATTTTATTTATTTTTTTATACAGCACGTTATTATTAGTTATGTATTTTATGCATATACATGTACACAGGTCAATCCCAAACTCCCAACTCATCCCACCACCAGCACCCCATGGCTTCCCACACTTGGTGTCCATACGTTTGTTCTCTACCTCTGTGTCTCTATTTCTTCCCTGCAAACCAGTTCATCTGTACCATTTTTTAGGCTCCACATATATGCATTAATATACAATATTTGTTTTCCACTTTCTGACTTACTTCATTCTGTATGACAGTCTCTCGATCCATCGATGTCTCTACAAATGACCCAGTTTCATTCCTTTTTATGGCCGAGTAATATTCCATTTTATATACGTACCACATCTTTATCCATTCATCTGTCTGTGGGTATTTAGGTTGCTTCCATTACCTGGCTATTGTAAATAGTGCTGCAACGAATATTGTGGTGAATGTGCCTTTTTGATTTACGGTTTTATCTGGGTATATGCCCAGAAGTGGGATTGCTGGATCAGATAGTAATTCTATTTCTAATTTTTTTAAGGAAACTCCATACTGTTCTCCATAGTGACTGTATCAATTTACATTCCCACCAATAGTGGAAGAGGGCTCCTTTTGTCCACTCCCTCCCCAGAAATTGTTGTTTCTAGATTTTCTGATGATGCCGATTCTAACAGGTGTGAGGTGATACCTCATTGTAGTTTTGATTTGCATTTCTCTAATAATTAGTGCTGTTGAGCAGCTTTTCATGTGCGTCTTGGCGATCTCTGTGTCTCCTTTGAACAAACATCTCTTTATCTCTTGCGCATTTTTGTATTGGGTTGTTTGTTTTTTTAATATTAAGCTGCATGAGCTGTTTATATATATTGGAGATTAAACCTCTGTCCATTGATTCGTTTGCAACGATTTTCGCCCATTCTGAGGGAAGCCTTTTTCCCTTCCAGTTTTTTTTAACAAAAAAGGAAAGAAAGGAAAAGAAGCAGAACACTAATGTGCGTAAAATATGCCTTTTGAAACGGTCGTTTTGAAATATGGACGTCCTTTGAATTTTTTGGTCGATATGTGACCCCAGGATTTGTTTTCAGGGCAGGTGTCATTTACAGGCATGCAATGATTTTGAATATCAACTGACCATTAGCACTGGGATTAAAGCTGCTGTTGTGTGAAACAGCCACAAGGTGGCAGCATTTCTCCCTTACCAAATCTGGTTACTAGGGCAAGAGAGCCTCAGTGGAAGTGGTGTTCTAGATTGGAATTTAGAATGGAATGTTTCCGGAGAAAGCCCCTCAAGTTTGTCTCACTTCTTCTTGTTCGTGTTTTTAATTTATTTTTTTTTCTTTTTTATTACAGCAAGTTTGATTACAATGTTTGTCTTGTTGTAGGTGTGGAAGATGTGGTTCTTTTACACATATACAGATGTCTGTTCTTCCTGGGATCCTTTTCCCATGTACGTTATGACAGAATGTTGAGTAGTCCTCTCTTGGTATTCTGTAGGTATTTGGTGATTATATATGTCACCTGTGTTTGTATATGTCTGTTAACCCCGATATTGTAATGAAACCAATCCTCACACCTTTCCATTGGTGAACCATAAGTTTGTTTAATGAATCTGTGATTGCCCTTCTCCGTGGAAATATCTGCCCTGGTATCCATTTTTAGGTAACACTTATAAGTGATATGATATGATATGTGTCTTTCACTTTCTGACTTACTACAATCACGTGATTACTTCTAGACTCATCTACGGTGCTGCAAATGGCATTGTGTCCTTTTTTCCCTTGGCTTCTCTTCTGCCTTAGCGAGGTCCATTTTCAACAATGTAATTCCCTGAGGGTTGTGGATTAGCTGACCTGGGCAGCCTTACCCTGGCGGCCCACCCGCCCCAGGTGTGACTCGTTGAGGTCAATATAAACAGCGCTCCAGGCAGCAATAGCCCCTGAAGCTCTGGCTGACTCCATATTCTCTGCCCCGTCAGCAGTCTCGGGGCTGTGCTGGTGGGAGGGAGTGAGAGGCCACTGCTTTGTGGGTGGCCCGTTGTGAGTGGGGCTCTGCTGGCCTTTCTGCAGGAGTTGCCATGCAGCCGCCTGTAAAGAAGAGGATGTGTCACCCATACCTTCCGCTTGAATATCTCTCTGGACAGAGGTGAGGAAGGAAAAAAGCAGTGGGGGCCGGGACAGGAGGGGTATCTCAGGCAGGGCAATGGAAAGCTTCCGGAAGAGCTCCTGTGGCCAGGATCACCATGGCTGCCCTGCAGGCACCAAGTTGGCCTGCGTGCTGTCGCTGGTGTTGCTCCACGGCCCTTCCTCTAGGCTTTCAAGCCCTTGTACATATTCAGGTGTTTTACCTGGAAAGGGTGGGAACAGTTCAGCAGCAGCTGGCCTGGGGCTCAGCTCACGTTTACTCACAGATGCCTCGGAACGGTCCCCCAGCTTTGCAATGAGGACGCTCCTTGCATGGGGGGTGGGTTGCTGGCTGTATGGGAGATGGTTCCCCACCTCTGACCAATTTCAGAATTGTTTACCGCTGGAGCAAGTGCCCTGATAGGTTTTTCGTCTGTATAACTCGTGGGTTCACTTTTTTTTCTTTTATGGTTCAAGTTATATTTTATTCCTCTTTTATGTATTTATAGATATAAGCATGGAAATAATTCATTCCTATAAATACATCTGTGAGACGGGAAGAACTTTTTTCAGTTTTATTTTTAAATTTTATTTTTTAAAATTTTGAAATTTAATTTTATTTATTTTTTTATACAGCACGTTATTATTAGTTATGTACTTTATGCATATACATGTATTCAGGTCAATCCCAATCTCCCAACTCATCCCACCACCACCACCCCATGGCTTCCCACACTTGGTGTCCATACGTTTGTTCTCTACCTCTGTGTCTCTATTTCTACCCTGCAAACCAGTTCATCTGTACCATTTTTTAGGCTCCACATATATGCATTAATATACAATATTTGTTTTCCACTTTCTGACTTACTTCATTCTGTATGACAGTCTCTCGATCCATCGATGTCTCTACAAATGACCCAGTTTCATTCCTTTTTATGGCCGAGTAATATTCCATTTTATTTACGTACCACATCTTTATCCATTCATCTGTCTGTGGGCATTTAGGTTGCTTCCATTACCTGGCTATTGTAAATAGTGCTGCAACGAATATTGTGGTGAATGTGCCTTTTTGATTTACGGTTTTATCTGGGTATATGCCCAGAAGTGGGATTGCTGGATCAGATAGTAATTCTATTTCTAATTTTTTTAAGGAAACTCCATACTGTTCTCCATAGTGACTGTATCAATTTACATTCCCACCAATAGTGGAAGAGGGCTCCTTTTGTCCACACCCTCCCCAGAAATTGTTGTTTGTAGATTTTCTGATGATGCCGATTCTAACAGGTGTGAGGTGATACCTCATTGTAGTTTTGATTTGCATTTCTCTAATAATTAGTGCTGTGGAGCAGCTTTTCATGTGCGTCTTGGCCATCTCTGTGTCTCCTTTGAAGAAACATGTCTTTAGATCTTTTGCTCATTTTTGTATTGGGTTGTTTGTTTTTTTAATATTAAGCTGCATGAGCTGTTTATATATATTGGAGATTAAACCTCTGTCCATTGATTCGTTTGCAACGATTTTCGCCCATTCTGAGGGATGCCTTTTTCCATTCCCGTTTTTTTTAACAAAAAAGGAAATAAAGGAAAAGAAGCAAAACACTAATGTGCGTAAAATATGCCTTTTGAAACGGTCGTTTTGAAATATGGACGTGCTTTGAATTTTTTGGTCGATATGTGACCCCAGGATTTGTTTTCAGGGCAGGTGTCATTTACAGGCCTGCAATGATTTTGAATATCAACTGACCATTAGCGCTGGGATTAAAGCTGCAGTTGTGTGAAACGGCCACAAGGTGGCAGCAATTCTCCCTTACCAAATCTGGTTACTAGGGCAAGAGAGCCTCAGTGGAAGTGGTGTTCTAGATTGGAATTTAGAATGGAATGTGCCAGGAGAAAGCCCCTCAAGTTTGTCTCACTACTTCTTGTTCGTGTTTTTAATTTAATTTTTTTATATTTTTTATTACAGCAAGTTTGATTACAATGTTTGGCTTGTTGTAGGTGTGGAAGATGTGGTTCTTTTACACATATACAGATGTCTGTTCTTCCTGGGATCCTTTTCCCATGTACGTTATGACAGAGTTGAGTAGTCCTCTCTTGGTATTCTGTAGGTCTTTGGTGATTATATATGTCACCTGTGTTTGTATATGTCTGTTAACCCCGATATCGTAATGAAACAAATCCACACACCTTTCCATTGGTGAACCATAAGTTTGTTTAATGAATCTGTGATTGCCCTTCTCCGTGGAAATATCTGCCCTGGTATCCATTTTTAGGTAACACCTATAAGTGATATGATACGATATGTGTCTTTCACTTTCTGACTTACTACAGGTCACGTGATTACTTCTAGACTCATCTACGGTGCTGCAAATGGCATTGTGTCCTTTTTTTCCTTGGCTCCTCCTCTGCCTTGGCGAGGTCCATTTTCAACAATGTGATTCCCTGAGGGTTGTGGATTAGCTGACCTGGGCAGCCTTACCCTGCCGGCCCGCACTCCCCAGTTGTGCTTCGTTGAGGTCAATATAAACAGAGCTCCAGGCAGCAATAGCCCCTGAAGCTGTGCCTGACTCCATATTCTCTGCCCCATCAGCAGTCTCGGGGCTGTGCTTGTGGGAGGGAGAGAGGTGCCACAGCTTTGTGTGTGGCCCGGTGTGAGTGGGGTTCTGCTGGCCTTTCTGCAGGAGTTGCAAGGCTGCCGCCTGTAAAGAAGAGGATGTGTCACCCATACCTTCCGCTGGAATTTCTCTCCGGACAGAGATGAGGAAGGAAAAAAGCAGTGGGGGCCGGGACAGGAGGGTTATCTCAGGCAGGGCAATGGAAAGCTTCTGGAAGAGCGCCCGGGCCAGGACCACGCTGGCTGGCCTGCAGGCACCAAGTTGGCCTGCGTGCTGTCGCTGGTGTGGCTCCAAGGTCCTTCCTCTAGGCTTTCAAGCCCTTGTACATATTCAGGTGTTTTACCTGGAAAGGTTGGGAACAGTTCAGCAGCAGCTGGCCTGGTTCACAGCTCACGTTTACTCACAGATGCCTTGGCACGTTCCCCCAGCTTTGGAATGAGGACGCTCCTTGCGTGGGGGGTGGGTTGCTGGCTGTATGGGAGATGGTTCCGCACCTCTGACCAATTTCAGAATTGTTTACCGCTGGAGCAATTGTGCCCTGATAGGGTTTTCCTCTGTATAACTCGTGGGTTCAGGATTTTTTTTTTCTTTTATGGTTCAAGTTATATTTTATTCCTCTTTTATGTATTTATAGATATAAGCATGGAAATAATTCATTCCTATAAATACATCTGTGTGACGGGAAGAACTTTTTTCTGTTTTATTGTTAAATTCTATTTTTTTTAAATTTTGAAATATAATTTTATTTATGTTTTTATACAGCAGGTTTTTATTAGTTATGTATTTTATGCATATACATGTATACAGGTCAATCCCAATCTCCCAAATCATCCCACCACCACCACCCCATGGTTTCCCACACTTGGTGTCCATACGTTTGTTCTCTACCTCTGTGTCTCTATTTCTTCCCTGCAAACGAGTTCATCTCTACCATTTTTTTCGGTTCCACATATATGCATTAATATACAATATTTGTTTTCCTCTTTCTGACTTACCTCATTCTGTATGACAGTCTCTCGATCCATCGATGTCTCTACAAATGACCCAGATTCATTCCTTTTTATGGCCGAGTAATATTCCATTTTATATATGTACCACATCTTTATCCATTCATCTGTCTGTGGGCTTTTAGGTTGCTTCCATTACCTGGCTATTGTAAATAGTGCTGCAATGAACATTGTGGTGAATGTGCCTTTTAGATTTACGGTTGTCTCTGGGTATATGCCCAGAAATGGGATTGCTGGATCAGATGGTAATTCTATTTCTAGTTTTTTTAAGGAAACTCCATACTGTTCTCCATAGTGACTGTATCAATTTACATTCCCACCAATAGTGGAAGAGGGCTCCTTTTGTCCACACCCTACCCAGAATTTGTTGTTTGTAGATTTTCTGATGATGCCGATTCTAACAGATGTGAGGTGATACCTCATTGTAGTTTTGATTTGCATTTCTCTAATAATTAGTGCTGTGGAGCAGCTTTTCATGTGCGTCTTGGCCATCTCTGTGTCTCCTTTGAAGAAACATGTCTTTAGATCTCTTGCGCATTTTTGTATTGGGTTGTTTGTTTTTTTAATATTAAGCTGCATGAGCTGTTTATATATATTGGAGATTAAACCTCTGTCCATTGATTCGTTTGCAACGATTTTCGCCCATTCTGAGGGATGCCTTTTTCCATTCCCGTGATTTTTAACAATAAAGGAAAGAAAGGAAAAGAAGCAGAACACTAATGTGCGTAAAATATGCCTTTTGAAATGGTCGTTTTGAAATATGGACGTCCTTAGAATTTTTTCGTCGATATGTGACCCCAGGATTTGTTTTCAGGGCAGGTGTCATTTACAGGCCTGCAATGATTTTGAATATCAACTGACCATTAGCACTGGGATTAAAGCTGCTGTTGTGTGAAACGGCCACAAGGTGGCAGCAGTTCACCCTTACCAAATGTGGTTACTAGGGCAAGAGAGCCTCAGTGGAAGTGGTGTTCTAGATTGGAATTTAGAATGGAATGTGCCAGGAGAAAGCCCCTCAAGTTTGTCTCACTACTTCTTGTACGTGTTTTTAATTTAATTTTTTTTTTATTTTTTATTACAGCAAGTTTGATTACAATGTTTGGCTTGTTGTAGGTGTGGAAGATGTGGTTCTTTTACACATATACAGATGTCTGTTCTTCCTTGGATCCTTTTCCCATGTACGTTATGACAGAATGTTGAGTAGTCCTCTCTTGGTATTCTGTAGGTCTTTGGTGATTATATATGTCACCTGTGTTTGAATATGTCTGTTAACCCCGATATTGTAATGAAACCAATCCTCACACCTTTCCATTGGTGAACCATAAGTTTGTTTAATGAATCTGTGATTGCCCTTCTCCGTGGAAATATCTGCCCTGGTGTCCATTTTTAGGTAACACCTCTAAGTGATATGATATGTGTCTTTCACTTTCTGACTTACTACAATTCACGTAATTACTTCTAAACTCATCTACGGTGCTGCAAATGGCATTGTGTCCTTTTTTCCCTTGGCTTCTCTTCTGCCTTAGCGAGGTCCATTTTCAACAATGTGATTCCCTGAGGGTTGTGGATTAGCTGACCTGGGCAGCCTTACACTGCCGGCCTGCCCTCCCCAGGTGTGCCTCGTTGAGGCCAATATAAACAGCGCTCCAGGCAGCAATAGCCCCTGAAACTGTGCCTGACTCCATGTTCTCTTCCCCGTCAGCAGCCTCGGGGCTGTGCTGGTGGGAGGGAGTGAGGGGCCACAGCTTTGTGGGTGGCCCGGTGTGAGTGGGGCTCTGCTGGCCTTTCTGCAGGATTTGCCAGGCTGACACGTGTAAAGAAGAGGATGTGTCACCCATACCTTCCGCTGGAATTTCTCTCCGGACAGAGGTGAGGAAGGAAAAAAGCAGTGGGTGCCGGGAGAGGAGGGGTATCTCAGACAGGGCAATGGAAAGCTTCTGGAAGAGCGTCCAGGTCCAGGACCTCCCTGGCTGGCCTGCAGGCACCAAGTTGGCCTGCGTGCTGTCGCTGGTGTGGCTCCACGGTCCTTCCTCTAGGCTTTCAAGCCCTTGTACATATTCAGGTGTTTTACCTGGAAAGGGTGGGAACAGTTCAGCAGCAGCTGGCCTGGTGCTCAGCTCACGTTTACTCACAGATGCCTCGGCACGGTCCCCCAGCTTTGCAATGAGGACGCTCCTTGCGTGGGGGGTGGGTTGCTGGCTGTATGGGAGATGGTTCCCCACCTCTGACCAATTTCAGAATTGTTTACCGCTGGAGCAAGTGCCCTGATAGGTTTTTCCTCTGTATAACTCGTGTGTTCACTTTTTTTTTCTTTTATCGTTCAAGTTAGATTTTATTCCTCTTTTATGTATTTATAGATATAAGCATGGAAATAATTCATTCCTATAAATACATCTGTGTCACGGGAAGAACTTTTTTCTGTTTTATTCTTAAATTTTATTTTTTAAAATTTTGAAATTTAATTTTATTTATTTTTTTTATACAGCACGTTATTATTAGTTATGTATTTTATGCATATACATGTATACAGGTCAATCCCAAACTCCCAACTCATCCCACCACCACCACCCCATGGCTTCCCACACTTGGTGTCCATACGTTTGTTCTCTACCTCTGTGTCTCTATTTCTTCCCTGCAAACCAGTTCATCTGTACCATTTTTTGGCTCCACATATATGCATTAATATACAATATTTGTTTTCCTCTTTCTGACTTACTTCATTCTGTATGACAGTCTCTCGATCCATCGATGTCTCTACAAATGACCCAGTTTCATTCCTTTTTATGGCCGAGTAATATTCCATTTAATATATGTACCACATCTTTATCCATTCATCAGTCTGTGGGCATTTAGGTTGCTTCCATTACCTGGCTATTGTAAATAGTGCTGCAACGAACATTGTGGTGAATGTGCCTTTTTGAAATACGGGTTTTTCTGGGTATATGTCCAGAAGTGGGATTGCTGGATCAGATGGTAATTCTATTTCTAATTTTTTTAAGGAAACTCCATACTGTTCTCCATAGTGACTGTATCAATTTACATTCCCACCAATAGTGGAAGAGGGCTCCTTTTGTCCACACCCTCCCCAGAATTGGTTGTTTGTAGATTTCCTGATGATGCCGATTCTAACAGGTGTGAGGTGATACCTCATTGTAGTTTTGATTTGCATTTCTCTAATAATTAGTGCTGTTGAGCAGCTTTTCACGTGCGTCTTGGCCATCTCTGTGTCTCCTTTGAAGAAACGTCTCTTTAGATCTTCTGCCCATTTTTTTTGGGTTGTTTGTTTTTTTAATATTAAGCTGCATGAGCTGTTTATATATATTGGAGATTAAACCTCTGTCCATTGATTCGTCTGCAACGATTTTCGCCCATTCTGAGGGATGCCTTTTTCCATTCCCGTGTTTTTTAACAAAAAAGGAAAGAAAGGAAAAGAAGCAGAACACTAATGTGCGTAAAATATGCCTTTTGAAACGGTCCTTTTGAAATATGGACGTCCTTTGAATTTTTTGGTCGATATGTGACCCCAGGATTTGTTTTCAGGGCAGGTGTCATTTACAGGCCTGCAATGATTTTGAATATCAACTGACCATTAGCGCTGGGATTAAAGCTGCTGTTGTGTGAAACGGCCACAAGGTGGCAGCAGTTCACCCTTACCAAATCTGGTTACTAGGGCAAGAGAGCCTCAGTGGAAGTGGTGTTCTAGATTGGAGTTTAGAATGGAATGTGCCAGGAGAAAGCCCCTCACGTTTGTCTCACTACTTCTTGTTCGTGTTTTTAATTTAATTTTTTAGTTTTTATTACAGCAAGTTTGATTACAATGTTTGGCTTCTTCTAGGTGTGGAAGATGTGGTTCTTTTACACATATACAGATGACTGTTCTTCCTGGGATCCTTTTCCCATGTACGTTATGACAGAATGTTGAGTAGTCCTCTCTTGGTATTCTGTAGGTCTTTGGTGATTATATATGTCACCTGTGTTTGTATATGTCTGTTAACCCCGATATCGTAATGAAACCAATCCTCACAACTTTCCATTGGTGAACCATAAGTTTGTTTAATGAATCTGTGATTGCCCTTCTCCGGGGAAATATCTGCCCTGGTATCCATTTTTAGGTAACACGTATAAGTGATATGATATGATATGTGTCTTTCACTTTCTGACTTACTACAAGTCACGTGATTACTTCTAGACTCATCTACGGTGCTGCAAATGGCATTGTGTCCTTTTTTCCCTTGGCTTCTCTTCTGCCTTAGCGGGGTCCATTTTCAACAATGTGATTCCCTGAGGGTTGTGGATTAGCTGACCTGGGCAGCCTTACCCTGCCGGCCTGCCCTCCCCAGGTGTGCCTCGTTGAGGTCAATATAAACAGAGCTCCAGGCAGCAATAGCCCCTGAAGCTGTGCCTGACTCCATATTCTCTGCCCCGTCAGCAGTCTCGGGGCTGTGCTGGTGGGAGGGAGTGAGGGGCCACAGCTTTGTGGGTGGCCCGGTGTGAGTGGGGTTCTGCTGCCCTTTCTGCAGGAGTTGCCAGGCTCCTGCCTGTAAAGAAGAGGATGTGTCACCCATACCTTCCGCTGGAATTTCTCTCCGGACAGAGGTGAGGAAGGAAAAAAGCAGTGGGGGCCGGGACAGGAGGGGTATCTCAGGCAGGGCAATGGAAAGCTTCTGGTAGAGAGCCAGGTTCCAGGACCACCCTGGGTGGCCGACAGGCACCAAGTTGACCTGCGTGCTGTCGCTGGTGTGGCTCCAGGGTCCTTCCTCTAGGCTTTCAAGACCTTGTACATATTCAGGTGTTTTACCTGGAAAGGGTAGGGACAGTTCAGCAGCAGCTGGCCTGGGGCTCAGCTCACGTTTACTCACAGATGCCTCGGCACGGTCCCCCAGCTTTGCAATGAGGACGCTCCTTGCGTGGGGGGTGGGTTGCTGGCTGTATGGGAGATGGTTCCCCACCTCTGACCAATTTCAGAATTGTTTACCGCTGGAGCAAGTGCCCTGATAGGTTTTTCCTCTGTATAACTCGTGGGTTCACTTTTTTTTCTTTTGTGGTTCAAGTTAGATTTTATTCCTCTTTTATGTATTTATAGATATAAGCATGGAAATAATTCATTCCTATAAATACATCTGTGTGACGGGAAGAACTTTTTTCTCTTTTATTTTTAAATTTTATTTTTTAAAATTTTGAAATTTAATTGTATTTATTTTTTTTATACAGCACGTTATTATTAGTTATGTATTTTAGGCTTATACATGTATTCAGGTCAATCCCAATCTCCCAACTCATCCCACCACCACCACCCCATGGCTTCCCACACTTGGTGTCCATACGTTTGTTCTCTACCTCTGTGTCTCTATTTCTTCCCTGCAAACGAGTTCATCTGTACCATTTTTAGGCTCCACATATATGCATTAATATACAATATTTGTTTTCCTCTTTCTGACTTACTTCATTCTGTATGACAGTCTCTCGATCCATCGATGTCTCTACAAATGACCCAGTTTCATTCCTTTCTATGGCCGAGTCATATTCCATTTTATATATGTACCACATCTTTATCCATTTATCTGTCTGTGGGCATTTAGGTTGCTTCCATTACCTGGCTATTGTAAATAGTGCTGCAACGAACATTGTGGTGAATGTGCCTTTTGGAAATACGGTTTTCTCTGGGTATATGCCCAGAAGTGGGATTGCTGGATCAGATGGTAATTCTATTTCTAATTTTTTTAAGGAAACTCCATACTGTTCTCCATAGTGACTGTATCAATTTACATTCCCACCAATAGTGGAAGAGGGCTCCTTTTGTCCACACCCTCCCCAGAATTGGTTGTTTGTAGATTTCCTGATGATGCCGATTCTAACAGGTGTGAGGTGATACCTCATTGTAGTTTTGATTTGCATTTCTCTAATAATTAGTGCTGTTGAGCAGCTTTTCATGTGCGTCTTGGCCATCTCTGTGTCTCCTTTGAAGAAACGTCTCTTTAGATCTTCTGCCCATTTTTGTATTGGGTTGTTTGTTTTTTTAATATTAAGCTGCATGAGCTGTTTATATATATTGGAGATTAAACCTCTGTCCATTGATTCGTCTGCAACGATTTTCGCCCATTCTGAGGGATGCCTTTTTCCATTCCCGTTTTTTTTAACAAAAAAGGAAAGAAAGGAAAAGAAGCAGAACACTAATGTGCGTAAAATATGCCCTTTAAACGGTCTTTTTGAAATATGGACGTGATTTGAATTTTTTGGTCGATATGTGACCCCAGGATTTGTTTTCAGGGCAGGTGTCATTTACAGGCCTGCAATGATTTTGAATATCAACTGACCATTAGCACTGGGATTAAAGCTGCTGTTGTGTGAAACGGCCACAAGGCGGCAGCAGTTCTCCCTTGCCCAATCTGGTTACTAGGGCAAGAGAGCCTCAGTGGAAGTGGTGCTCTAGATTGGAATTTAGAATGGAATGTGCCAGTAGAAAGCCCCTCAAGTTTGTCTCACTAATTCTTGTTCGTGTTTTTAATTTAAATTTTTATATTTTTTATTACAGCAAGTTTGATTACAATGTTTGGCTTGTTGTAGGTATGGAAGATGTGGTTCTTTTACACATATACAGATGTCTGTTCTTCCTGGGATCCTTTTCCCATGTACGTTATGACAGAGTTGAGTAGTCCTCTCTTGGTATTCTGTAGGTCTTTGGTGATTATATATGTCACCTATGTTTGTATATGTGTGTTAACCCCGATATCGTAATGAAACCAATCCTCACACCTTTCCATTGGTGAACCATAAGTTTGTTTAATGAATCTGTGATTGCCCTTCTCCGTGGAAATATCTGCCCTGGTATCCATTTTTAGGTAACACCTATAAGTGATATGATATGATATGTGTCTTTCAATTTCTCACTTATTACAAGTCACGTGATTACTTCTAGACTCATGTACGGTGCTGCAAATGGCATTGTATACTTTTTTCCCTTGGCTTCTCTTCTGCCTTAGCGAGGTCCATTTTCAACAATGTGATTCCCTGAGGGTTGTGGATTAGCTGACCTGGGCAGCCTTACCCTGCCGGCCCGCCCTCCCCAGGTGTGCCTCGTTGAGGTCAATATAAACAGAGCTCCAGGCAGCAATAGCCCCTGAATCTGGGCCTGACTCCATATTCTCTGCCCCGTCAGCAGTCTCGGGGCTGTGCTGGTGGGAGTGAGTGAGGGGCCACAGCTTTGTGGGTGGCCCGGTGTGAGTGGGGCTCTGCTGGCCTTTCTGCAGGAGTTGCCAGGCTGCCGCCTGTAAAGAAGAGGATGTGTCACCCATACCTTCCGCTGGAATTTCTCTCCGGACAGAGGTGAGGAAGGAAAAAAGCAGTGGGGGCCGGGAGAGGAGGGGTATCTCAGGCACGGCAATGGAAAGCTTCTGGAAGAGATCCCGGGGCCAGGACCACCCTGGCTGGCCTGCAGGCAGCAAGTTGGCCTGCGTGCTGTCGCTGGTGTGGCTCCACGGCCCTTCCTCTAGGCTTTCAAGCCCTTGTACATATTCAGGTGTTTTACCTGGGAATGTTGGGAACAGTTCAGCAGCAGCTGGCCTGGGGCTCAGCTCACGTTTACTCACAGATGCCTCGGCACGGTCCCCCAGCTTTGCAATGAGGACGCTCCTTGCGTGGGTGGTGGGTTGCTGGCTGTATGGGAGAGGATTCCCCTCATCTGACCAATTTCAGAATTGTTTACCGCTGGAGCAAGTGCCGTGATAGGGTTTTCCTCTGTATAACTCGTGGGTTCACTTTTTTCTTCTTTTATCGTTCAAGTTAGATTTTATTCCTCTTTTATGTATTTATAGATATAAGCATGGAAATAATTCATTCCTATAAATAAATCTGTGTGACGGGAAGAACTTTTTTCTGTTTTATTCTTAAATTTTATTTTTTAAAATTTTGAAATTTAATTTTATTTATTTTTTTTATACAGCACGTTATTATTAGTTATGTATTTTATGCATATACATGTATACAGGTCAATCCCAAACTCCCAACTCATCCCACCACCACCACCCCATGGCTTCCCACACTTGGTGTCCATACGTTTGTTCTCTACCTCTGTGTCTCTATTTCTTCCCTGCAAACCAGTTCATCTGTACCATTTTTAGGCTCCACATATATGCATTAATATACAATATTTGTTTTCCACATTCTGACTTACTTCATTCTGTATGACAGTCTCTCGATCCATCGATGTCTCTACAAATGACCCAGTTTCATTCCCTTTTATGGCCGAGTAATATTCCATTTTATATATGTACCACATCTTTATCCATTCATCTGTCTGTGGGCATTTAGGTTGCTTCCATTACCTGGCTATTGTAAATAGTGCTGCAATGAACATTGTGGTGAATGTGCCTTTTTGATTTACGGTTTTCTCTGGGTATATGCCCAGAAGTGCGATTGCTGGATCAGATGGTAATTATATTTCTAGTTTTTTTAAGGAAACTCCATACTGTTCTCCATAGTGACTGTATCAATATACATTCCCACCAATAGTGGAAGAGGGCTCCTTTGGTCCACACCCTCCCCAGAATTGGTTGTTTGTAGATTTTCTGATGATGCCGATTCTAACAGGTGTGAGGTGATACCTCATTGTAGTTTTGATTTGCATTTCTCTAATAATTAGTGCTGTTGAGCAGCTTTTCATGTGCGTCTTGGCCATCTCTGTGTCTCCTTTGAAGAAACGTCTCTTTAGATCTTCTGCCCATTTTTGTATTGGGTTGTTTGTTTTTTTAATATTAAGCTGCATGTGCTGTTTATATATATTGGAGATTAAACCTCTGTCCATTGATTAGTTTGCAACGATTTTCGCCCATTCTGAGGGATGCCTTTTTCCATTCCCGTTTTTTTTAACAAAAAAGGAAAGAAAGGAAAAGAAGCAGAACACTAATGTGCGTAAAATATGCCTTTTGAAACGGTCGTTTTGAAATATGGACGTCCTTTGAATTTTTTGGTCGATATGTGACCCCAGGATTTGTTTTCAGGGCAGGTGTCATTTACAGGCCTGCAATGATTCTGAATATCAACTGACCATTAGTGCTGGGATTAAAGCTGCTGTTGTGTGAAACGGCCACAAGGTGGCAGCAGTTCTCCCTTACCAAATCTGGTTACTAGGGCAAGAGAGCCTCAGTGGAAGTGGTGTTCTAGATTGGAGTTTAGAATGGAATGTGCCAGGAGAAAGCCCCTCATGTTTGTCTCACTACTTCTTGTTTGTGTTTTTAATTTAATTTTTTATTTTTTATAACAGCAATTTTGATTACAATGTTTGGCTTGTTGTAGGTGTGGAAGATGTGGTTCTTTTACACATATACAGATGTCTGCTCTTCCTGGGATCCTTTTCCCATGTACGTTATGACAGAATGTTGAGTAGTCCTCTCTTGGTATTCTGTAGGTCTTTGGTGATTATATATGTCACCTGTGTTTGTATATGTGTGTTAACCCCGATATCGTAATGAAACCAATCCTCACACCTTTCCATTGGTGAACCATAAGTTTGTTTAATGAATCTGTGATTGCCCTTCTCCGTGGAAATATCTGCCCTGGTATCCATTTTTAGGTAACACTTATAAGTGATATGATATGATATGTGTCTTTCACTTTCTGACTTACTACAAGTCACGTGATTATTTCTAGACTCATCTACGGTGCTGCAAATGGCACCGTGTCCTTTTTTCCCTTGGCTTCTCTTCTGCCTTAGCGAGGTCCATTTTCACCAATGTGATTCCCTGAGGGTTGTGGATTAGCTGACCTGGGTAGCCTTACCGTGCCGGCCCGCCCTCACCTGGTGTGCCTCGTCAGGCTATATGCTGACACACCGGTCAGTGCCAGCGTATGGGCCACGAGTAGGCTATGGCTTGGGGGTAAGCTGTAGGGCTGGAGGTGGGTTTCCGTTCCGGACTAGGGTTATGGTTAGGGAACGGCAAGGCTTAGGGCACACGTGAGGGTACGGAAACGTGTGAGGGTCCGGCTACGCGCTGACGTATGGGTCAGTGCCAGCGTATGGGCCAGGATTAGGCTACGGCGTAGGGTAAGGTGTAGGGCTGGTGGTGGTTTTCCGTGATGGGCTAGGGTTAGGGTTTAGGAACGGCAAGGCTTAGGGCACAGGTGATGGTACAGAAACGTGGGAGGGTCAGGCTAAGTGCTGACGCATGGCTCAGTGCCAGCGTACGGGCCAGGAATAGGCTACAGCGTAGGGTAGAGTGTAGGGCTGGTGGTGGGTTTCCCTTCTGGGCTAGGGTTAGGGTTAGGGAACCGCAAGGCTTAGGGCACACTTGAGGGTACGGAAACGTGGGAGTTTCATTGCTACGTGCTGACGCACGCATCAGTGCCAGGGTACGGGCCAGGAGTAGGCTATGGCTTGGGGGTAAGGTGTAGGGCTGGTGGTGTGTTTCCATTCCGGGCTATGGTTAGAGTTAGGGAACGTCAAGTCTTAGGGCACAGGTGAGGCTCCGGAAACGTGTGAGGGTCAGGCTACGTGCTGACGCACGGGTCAGTGCCAGCGTACGGGCCCGGAGTAGGCTACGGTGTAGGGTAAGGTGTAGGGCTGGTGGTGGGTTTCCGTTCCGGGCTAGGGTTAGAGTTAGGGAACCGCAAGGCTTAGGGCACAGGTGAGGGTACGGAAACGTGGGAGGGTCAGGCTACGTGCTGACGCACGGGTCAGTGCCAGCGTACGGGACAGGAATAGGCTACGGCTTGGGGGTATGTTGTAGGGCTGGTGGTGGGTTTCCGTTCCGGGTTAGGGTTAGTGTTAGGGAACGTCAAGGCTTAGGGCACAGATGAGGGTGCAGAAATTTGGGAATGTCAGGCTTCGTGCTGACGCACAGGTCAGTGCCAGCGTACGGGACAGGAGTAGGCTACGGCATAGGGTTAAATATAGGGCTGGTGGTGGGTTTCCGTTCCGGGCTAGGGTTAGGGTGAGGGAACTGCAAGGCTTAGGACACTGGTGAGGGTACGGAAACGTGGGAGGGTCAGGCTACGTGCTGATTCACGGGTTAGTGCCAGCGTATGGGCCAGGAGTAGGGTATGGCGTAGGGTATGGTTTAGGGCTGGTCGTGGATTTCCGTTCCGGGCTAGGGTTAGGGTTCGGGAACTGCAAGGCTTAGTGCCCAGGTGAAGGTAGGGAAACGTGGGAGGTTCAGGCTACATGCTGACGCACGTGTCAGTGCCAGCGTACGGGCCGGCAGTAGGCTTCAGCTTGAGGGTAATGTTTAGGGCTTGTGGTGTGTTTCTGTCCCCTACTAGGGTTACGGTTAGGGAACGGCAAGGCTTAGGGCACAGGTGACGTTACGGTAACGTGGGAAGGTCAGACTACATGCTGACGCAGAGGTCAGTGCCAGCGTATGGACCACGAGTAGGCTGCGGCTTGGGGGTAATGTGTAGGCCTTGTGGTGGGTTTCCGTTCCGGGCTAGTGTTACGGTTAGGGAACGGCAAGTTTTAGGGCACATGTGAGGGTACGGCAACGTGGCAGGGTCAGGCTACATGCTGACGCAAGGGTCAGTGCCACCGTACAGGCCAGGAGTAGGCTACGGCTTGGGGGTAAGTTGTAGGGCTGGTGGTGGGTTTTCGTTCCGGGCTAGGGATAGGGTTAGGGAAAGGCAAAGCGTAGGGCACAGCTGAGGGTACAGAAACGTGGGAGGGTCAGGCTACGTGCTGATGCAGGGCTCAGTGGCAGCGTACCGGGCAGGAGTAGGCTACGGCATATGGTAAGGTGTAGGGCTGGTGGTGGGATTCCGTACAGGGCTAGGGTTAGGGTTAGGGAACGGCAAGGCTTAGGGCTCAGGTAAGGGTACAGAAAAGTGGGAGGTCAGGCTACGTGCTGATGCATGGGTCAGTGCCAGCGTACGGGCCAGGAGTAGGCTACGTCGTAGGGAAAGGTGTATGGCTGTTGGTGGGTTTCCATTCCGGGCTAGGGTTAGGGTTAGGGAACGTCAAGGCTTAGGGCACAGGTGAGAGTACAGAAACGTGGGAGGGTCTGGCTACGTGCTGACGCACGGGTCAGTGCCAGCATATGCACCAGGAGTAGGCTACGGCGTAGGGTAAGGTGTAGGGCTGGTGGTGGGTTTCCGTTCCGGGCTAGGGTTAGGGTTAGGGTTCGGCAAGGCTTAGGGCACAGGTGAGGGTACGGAAACGTGGGAGGGTCAGGCTACGTGCTGACGCATGTGTCAGTGTCAGCGTACAGGACAGAATTAGGCTACGGCATAAGGTAAGGTGTAGGGCTGGTGGTGGGTTTCTGTTCCGGGCTAGGGTTAGCGTTAGTGAACGGCAAGGCTTAGGGCACAGGTGAGGGCACGGAAACGTGGGAGCGTCAGGCTACGTGCTGACGCAAGGGTCAGTGCCAGCGTACGGGCCAGGAGTAGGCTACGGCGTAGGGTAAGGTGCAGGGCTGGTGGTGGGTTTCCATTCCGGGCTACAGTTAGGGTTAAGGAACGGCAAAGCTTAGGGCACAGGTGAGTTTACGGAAACTTGGGAGGGTCACGCTACGTGATGACGCACGGGTCAGTGCCAGCGTACCGGCCAGGAGTAGGCTACGGCTTGGTGGTTAGGTGTAGGGCTGGTGGTGTGTTTCCGTTCAAGTCTAGGGTTAGTGTTAGGGAACAGCAATGCTTAGGGCACAGGTGAGGGTACGGAAACGTGGTAGGGTCAGGCTACATGCTGACGCACGGATCAGTGTCAGCGTACGGGCCAGGATTAGGCTATGGCTTGGGGGTTAGGTTTAGGGCTTGTGGTGTGTTTCCGTTCCGTACTAGGGTTAGGGTTAGGGAACGGCAAGGCTTAGGGCATAGGGGAGGGTACGGTAATGTGGGAAGTTCAGGCTACGTGCTGACGCACAGGTCTGTGCCAGCGTATGGACCAGGAGTAGGCTACGGCTTGGGGGTAAGGTGTAGGGCTGGTGGTGGGTTTCCGTTCCGGGCTAGGGTTAGGGTTAGGGAACGGCAAGGCTTAGGGCACAGGTGAGGTTACGGAAACGTGGGAGGGTCAGGCTACGTGCTGATGAAAGTGTTAGTGCCTGCGTATGGGCCAGGAATAGGCTACGGCGTAGGGAAATGTGTAGGGCTGGTGGTGGGTTTCCGTTCCGGGCTAGGGTTAGAGTTAGGGAATGGCAAGGCTTAGGGCACAGGTGAGGGTCCGCAAACGAGGGAGGGTCAGGCTACGTGCTGACGCACGGGTCAGTGCCAGCGTAAGGTCCAGGAGTAGCCTAAGGCTTGGGGGTAAGTTGTAGGGCTGGTGGTGGGTTTCCGTTCATGGCTAGGGTTAGGGTTAGGGAACGGGAAGGCTTAGGGCACAGGTTAGGGTACGGAAACGAGGGAGGGTCAGACTATGTGTCGATGCACTGGTCAGTGCCAGCGTACCAGCCAGGAGTAGGCTACGGCTTGGGGGTTAGGGGTAGGGCTGATGGTGGGTTTCCGTTCCGGGCTAGGGTTAGGGTTAGGAAACGGCAAGGCTTAGGGCACAGGTGAGGGTACGGAAACGTGGGAGGTTCAGGCTACATGCTGACACACAGATCAGTGCCAGCGTAAGGGCCAGGAGTAGGCTACAGCTTGGGGGTAAGTTGTAGGGCTGGTGGTGGGTTTCCGTTCCGGGCTACGGTTAGGGTAAGGGAACGGCAAGGCTTAGGGCACAGGTGAGGGTACGGAAACGTGGGCAGGTCAGGCTACGTGCTGATGCACGGGTCAGTGCTAACGTACGGGCCAGGTGTAGGCTACAGCGTAGGGTAAGGTGTAGGGCTTGTGGTGGGTTTCCGTTCCGGGCTAGGGTTAGTGTTAGGGAACGTCAAGGCTTAGGGCACAGGTGAGGGTACAGAAAAGTTGGAGGTTCAGGCTACGTGCTGATGCATGGGTCAGTGCCAGCGTACGGGCCAGGAGTAGGCTACGTCGTAGGGAAATGTGTAGGGCTGGTGGTGGGTTTCCATTCCGGGCTAGGGTTAGGGTTAGGGAACGTCAAGGCTTAGGGCACAGGTGAGAGTATGGAAACGTGGGAGGGTCTGGCTACGTGCTGACGCACGGGTCAGTGCCAGCATACGCGCCAGGAGTAGGCTACGGCGTAGGGTAAGGTGTAGGGCTGGTGGTGGGTTTCCGTTCCGGGCTAGGGTTAGGGTTAGGGTTCGGCAAGGCTTAGGGCACAGGTGAGGGTACAGAAACGTGGTAGGGTCAGGCTACGTGCTGACGCATAGGGCAATGTCAGCGTACAGGCCAGAATTAGGCTACGGCATAGGGTAAGTTGTAGGGCTGGTAGTGGGTTTCCGTTCCGGGCTAGGGTTAGGGTTATGGAACGGCAAGGCTTAGGGCACATGTGATGGTACGGAAACGTGGGAGGGTCAGGCTACGTGATGACGCAAGGGTCAGTGCCAGCGTACCGGCCAGGAGTAGGCTACGGCTTGGTGGTTAGGTGTAGGGCTGGTGGTGGGTTTCCGTTCAAGGCTAGGTTTAGCGTTAGGGAACAGCAAGGCTTAGGGCACAGGTGAGGGTACGGAAATGTGGGAGGTTCAGGCTACGTGCTGACTCACGGGTCAGTGCCAGCGTACCGGCCAGGAGTAGGCTACGGCGTATGGTAAGGTATAGGGCTTCTGGTGGGTTTCCGTTCCTGGCTAGGGTTAGGGTTAGGGAACGGCAAGGCTTAGGGCACAGGTGAGGGTACGGAAACGTGGGAGGGTCAGGCTACGTGCTGACGCACGGGTCAGTGCCAGCGTACGGGCCAGGAGTAGGCTATGGCTTGGGCGTTAGGTTTAGGGCTGGTGGTGGGTTTCCGTTCCGTACTATGGTAAGGGTTAGGGAACGGCAAGGCTTAGGGCACAGGTGAGGGTACGGAAATGTGGGAAGGTCAGGCTACGTGCTGACGCACGGGTCAGTGCCAGCGTACGAGCCAGGAGTAGGCTACGGCGTAGGGTAAGGTGTAGGGCTGCTGGTGGGTTTCCGTTCCTGGCTAGGGTTAGGGTGAGGGAACGGCAAGGCTTAGGGCACAGGTGAGGTTACGGAAACGTGGGAGGGTCAGGCTACGTGCTGACTCACGTGTCAGTGCCAGCGTACGGGCCAGGAGTAGGCTATGGCGTATGGTAAGGTGTAGGGCTTGTGGTGGGTTTCCGTTCCGGGCTAGTGTTAGGGTTAGGGAACGGCAAGGCTAAGGGCACAGGTGAGTGTACGGAAACGTGGGAGGGTCAGGCTACATGCTGACGCACGTGTCAGTGCCAGCGTACGGGCCAGGTATAGGCTACGGCATACGGTAAGGTGTACGGCTGGTGGTGGGATTCCGTTCCGGCTTGGGTTAGGGTTAGGGAACGGCAAGGCTTAGGGCATAGGTGAGGGTACGGAAACGTGGGAGGGTCAGGCTACATGCTGATGCACGTGTCAGTGCCAGCGTAACGGCCAGGAGTAGGCTACGGCGTAGGGTAAAGTGTAGGGCTGTTTCCCTTTCAGGCTACAGTTAGGGTTAGGGAATGGCAAAGCGTAGGGCACAGGTGAGGGTACGGAAACGTGGGAGGGACAGGCTACGTGCTGACGCACGGGTCAGTGTCAGCGTACAGGCCAGGATTAGGCTATGGCTTGGGGGTTAGGTGTAGGGCTGGTGGTGTGTTTCCGTTCCGTACTAGGGTTAGGGTTAGGGAACGGCAAGGCTTAGGGCACAGGGGAGGGTACGGTAATGTGGGAAGTTCAGGCTACGTGCTGACGCACATGTCAGTGCCAGCGTATGGACCAGGAGTAGGCTACGGCTTGGGGGTAAGGTGTAGTGCTGGTGGTGGGTTTCCGTTCCGGGCTAGGGTTAGGGTTATGGAACGGCAAGGCTTAGGGCACAGGTGAGGGTACGGAAACGTGGGAGGGTCAGGCTACGTGCTGATGAAAGGGTCAGTGTCTGCGTATGGGCCAGGAATAGGCTACGGCGTAGGGAAAGGTGTAGGGCTGGTGGTGTGTTTCCGTTCCGGGCTGGGGTTAGAGTTAGGGAATGGCAAGGCTTAGGGCACAGGTGAGGGTCCGCAAACGTGGGAGGGTCAGGCTACGTGCTGACGCACGGGTCAGTGCCAGCGTAAGGTCCAGGAGTAGCCTAAGGCTTGGGGGTAAGTTGTAGGGCTGGTGGTGGGTTTCCGTTCATGGCTAGGGTTAGGGTTAGGGAACGGCAAGGCTTAGGGCACAGGTGAGGGTACGGAAACGGGGGAAGGTCAGGCTATGTGTCGATGCACGGGTCAGTGCCAGCGTACCGGCCAGGAGTAGGCTACGGATTGGGGGTTAGCTTTAGGGCTGGTGGTGGGTTTCCGTTCCGGGCTAGGGTTAGGGTTAGGGAACGGCAAGGCTTAGGGCACAGGTGAGGGTACGGAAACGTGGGAGGTTCAGGCTACATGCTGACACACGGGTCAGTCTCAGCGTAAGGGCCAGGAGTAGGCTACGGCATAGGGAAAAGTTTAGGGCTGGTGGTGGGTTTCCGTTCCGGGCTAGGGTTAGGGTTAGGGAACGGCAAAGCTTAGGGCACAGGTGAGGGTACGGAAACGTGGGAGGTTCAGGCTACGTGCTGACGCACGTGTCAGTGTCAGCGTACAGGCCAGGAGTAGGCTACGCCGTAGGGTAAGGTCTAGGGCTGGTGGTGGGATTCCGTTCCGGGCTAGGGTTAGGGTTAGGGAACGGCAAGGCTTAGGGCACAGGTGAGTGTACGTAAACGTGGGAGGGTCAGGCTACGTGCTGACGCACGGGTCAGTGCCAGCATACGGGCCAGGTGTAGGCTACGGCTTGTGGGTAATGTTTAGGGCTGGTGGTGGGTTTCCGTTCCGGGCTAGGGTTAGGGTTAGGGAACGGCAAGGCTTAGGGCAGAGGTGAGGGTACGGAAACGTGGGAGGGTTAGGCTACATGCTGACACACAGGTCAGTGCCCACGTACGGGCCAGGTGTAGGCTACGGCATAGGGTAAAGTGTAGGGTTGGAGTTGGTTTTCCGTTCAGTGCTAGGGTTAGGGTTATGGAACGGAAAGTCATAGGGCACAGGTGAGGGTGCGGAAACGTGGGAGGGTCAGGCTACGTGCTGACGCACGGGTCAGTGCCAACATACGGGCCAGGAGTAGGCTACAGCTTGGGGGTAAGTTGTAGGGCTGGTGGTGGGTTTCCGTTCCGGGCTACGGTTAGGGTAAGGGAACGGCAAGGCTTAGGGTACAGGTGAGGGTACAGAAACGTGGGCAGGTCAGGCTACGTGCTGACGCACGGGTCAGTGCCAACGTACGGGCCAGGTGTAGGCTACGGCGTAGGGCTTGTGGTGGGTTTCCGTTCCGGGCTAGGGTTAGTGTTAGGGAACGTCAAGGCTTAGGGCACAGGTGAGGGTACAGAAAAGTTGGAGGTTCATGGTACGTGCTGATGCATGGGTCAGTGCCAGCGTCCGGGCCAGGAGTAGGCTACGTCGTAGGGAAATGTGTAGGGCTGGTGGTGGGTTTCCATTCCGGGCTAGGGTTAGTGTTAGGGAACGTCAAGGATTAGGGCACAGGTGAGAGTACGGAAACGTGGGAGGGTCTGGCTACGTGCTGACGCACGAGTCAGTGCCAGCATACGCGCCAGGAGTAGGCTACGGCGTAGGGTAAGGTGTAGGGCTGGTGGTGGGTTTCCTTTCCGGGCTAGGGTTAGGGTTAGGGTACGGCAAGGCTTAGGGCACAGGTGAGGGTACAGAAACGTGGGAGGGTCAGGCTACGTGCTGACGCATGGGTCAGTGTCAGCGTACAGTCCAGAATTAGGCTACGGCATACGTAAGTTGTAGGGCTGGTAGTGGGTTTCCGTTCCGGGCTAGGGTTAGGGTTATGGAACGGCAAGGCTTAGGGCACCGGTGATGGTACGGAAACGTGGGAGGTTCAGGCTACGTGATGACGCACGGGTCAGTGCCAGCGTACCGGCCAGGAGTAGGCTACGGCTTGTTGGTTAGGTGTAGGGCTGGTGGTGGGTTTCCGTTCAAGGCTAGGGTTAGTGTTAGGGAACGGCAAGGCTTAGGGCACAGGTGAGGGTACGGAAATGTGGGAGGTTCAGGCTACGTGCTGACTCACGGGTCAGTGCCAGCGTACCGGGCAGGAGTAGGCTACGGCTTGGTGGTTAGGTGTAGGGCTGCTGGTGGGTTTCCGTTCCTGGCTAGGGTTAGGGTGAGGGAACGGCAAGGCTTAGGGCACAGGTGAGGGTACGGAAACGTGGGAGGGTCAGGCTACGTGCTGACTCACGGGTCAGTGCCTGCGTACGGGCCAGGAGTAGGCTACGGCGATGGGTAAGGTGTAGGGCAGGTGGTGGGTTTCCGTTGTGGGCTAGGTTTAGGGTTAGGGAACGGCAAGGCTTAGGGCCCAGGTGAGGGTACGGCAACGTGGCAGTGTCAGGATACGTTCTGACGCACGGGTCAGTGCCAGCGTATGGACCAGTAGTAGGCTACGGCTTGGGGGTAAGGTTTAGGGCTGGGGGTGGGTTTCCATTCTGGGCTAGGCTTAGGGTTAGTGAACTGCAAGGCTTAGGGCACAGGTGAGGTTACGGAAACGTGGGAAGGTCAGGCTACGGGCTGATGAAAGGGTCAGTGCCTGCGTACGAGCCAGGAATAGGCTGCGGCTTAGGGAAAGGTGTAGGTCTGGTGGTGGGTTTCCGTTCAGGGCTAGGGTTAGGGTTAGGGAACGGCAAGGATTAGGGCACAGGTGAAGTTCTGCAAACGTTGGAGGGTCAGGCTACGTGCTGAGGCACAGGTCAGTTCCAGCGTACGGGCCAGGAGTAGGCTACGGCTTGGGGGTAAGGTGTAGGGCTGGTGGTGGGTTTCCGTTCCGGGCTAGGGTTAGGGTTAGGGAACGGCAAGGCTTAGGGCACAGGTGAGGGTACGGAAAGGTGGGAGTTTCAGGCTACGTGTTGATGCAAAGGTCAGTGCCAGCGTACGGGCCAGGAGTAGGCTACGGCTTGGGGGAAAGTTGTAGGGCTGGTGGTGGGTTTCCTTTCCGGGCTAGGGTTAGGGTTAGGGAAGGGCAACCTTAGGGCACAGTTGAGGTTACGGAAACGTGGGAGGGTCAGGCTACGTGCTGACGCACGGGTCAGTGCCAGCGTACGGGCCAGGAGTAGGCTACGGCGTAGGGTAAAGTTTAGGTCTGGTGGTGCGTTTCCGTTCTGGGCTAGGGTTAGGGTTAGGGAACAGCAAGGCTTAGGGCACAGGTGAGGGTACTGAAACGTGGGAGGGTCAGGCTACGTGGTGACTCACGGGTCAGTGCCAGCGTACCGGCCAGGAGAAGGCTACGGCTTGGGGGTTAGGTTTAGGGCTGGTGGTGGGTTTCCTTTCCGGGCTAGGGTTAGGGTTAGGGAATGGCAAGGCTTAGGGCACAGGTGAGGGTACGGAAACGTGGGAGGGTCAGGCTACATGCTGACGCACGGGTCAGTGCCAGCGTATGGGCCATGAGTAGGCTATGGCGTGGAGGTTAGGTGTAGGGCTGGTGGTGTGTTTCCGTTCCGTACTAGGGTTAGGGTAAGGGAACGGCAAGGCTTAGGGCACAGGTGAGGGTACGGAAATGTGGGAAGTTCTGGCTACGTGCTGACGCACGTGTCAGTGCCAGCGTACGGGCCAGGAGTAGGCTACGGCATAGGGTAAGGTGTAGGGCTGGTGGTGGTTTTCCGTTCCAGGCTAGGGTTAGGGTTAGGGAACGGCAAGACTTAGGGCACAGGTGAGGGTACGGAAACGTGGTAGGGTCAGGCTACATGCTGACGCACGGGTCTGTGCCAGCGTTCGGGCCAGGAGTAGGCTACCGTGTAGGGTAATTTGTAGTGCTGGTGGTGGGTCTCCGTTCCGGGCTAGGGTTAGGGTTAGGGAACGGCAAGGCTTAGGGCCCAGGTGAGGGTACGGAAACGTGTGGGGGTCATTGTACATGCTGACGCACGGGTCAGTGCCAGTGTATGGGCCAGAAGTAGGATACGGCGTAGGGAAAGGTTTCAGGCTGGTGGTGGGTTTCCATTCCGGGATAGGGTTAGGGTTAGGCACCTGCAAGGCTTAGGGCACAGGTGAGGGTACGGAAACGTGGGAGGGTCAGGCTACGTGCTGACGCACGTGTAAGTGCCAGCGTATGGGCCAGGAGTAGGCTACGGCGTAGGGTAAGGTGTAGGGCTGGTGGTGTGTTTCCGTTCCAGGTTAGGGTTAGCGTTAGGGTACGGCATGGCTTAGGGCACAGGTGAGGTTACGAAAACTTGGGAGGGTCAGGCTACGTGCTGACGCACGGGTCAGTGCCAGCGTACCGGCCAAGAGTAGGCTACGGCTTGGGGGTTAGTTGTAGGGCTGCTGGTGGGTTTCCGTTCCGGGCTAGGGTTAGGGTTAGGGAACGGCAAGGCTTAGGGCACAGGTGAGGGTACGGAAATGTGAGAAGGTCAGGCTAAGTGCTGACGCACGTGTAAGTGCCAGCGTATGGGCCAGGAGTAGGCTACGGCGTAGGGTAAGGTGTAGGGCTGGTGGTGGGTTTCCTTTCCGGGCTAGGTTTAGGGTTAGGGAACGGCAAGACTTAGGGCACAGGTGAGGGTACGGAAACGTGGTAGGGTCAGGCTACGTTCTGACACATGGGTCAGTGCCAGCGTTCGGGCCAGGAGTAGGCTACGGCGTAGGGTAAGGTGTAGGACTGGTGGTGTGTTTCCGTTCCGGGCTAGGGTTAGTGTTAGGGAACGGCAAGGCTTCGGGCCCTGGTGTGGGTACGGAAACGTGGGGTGGTCAGATTACATGCTGACGCACATGTCAGTGCCAGCGTACGGGCCAGGAGTAGGCTACGGAGAAGGGAAAGGTTTAGGGCTGGTGGTGGGTTTCCGTTCCGGGCTAGGGTTAGGGTTAGGGAGCGGCAAGGCTTAGGGCACAAGTGAGGGTACAGAAACGTGGGAGGGTCAGGCTACTTGCTGACGCACGGATCAGTGTCAGCGTACGTGCCAGGAGTAGGCTACGGCGTAGGGAAAGGTTTAGGGCTGGTGGTGGTTTTCTGTTCCGGGCTACGGTTACTGTTAGGGAACAGCAACTCCTAGGGTACAGGTGAGGGTACGGAAACGCGGGAGGGTCAGGCTACGTGCTGACGCACGGGCCAGTGCCAGCGTACCGGCCAGGAGTAGGCTACGGCTTGGGGGTTAGCTGTAGGGCTGGTGGTGTGTTTCCGTTCCAGGCTAGGTTTAGTGTTAGGGAACAGCAAGGCTTAGGGCACAGGGGAGGATATGGAAACGTGGGAGGGTCAGGCTACATGCTGACGCATGGGTCAGTGCCAGCGTACAGGCGAGGAGTAGGCTATGGCTTGTGGGTTAGGTGTAGGGCTTGTGGTGTGTTTCCCTTCCGTACTAGTGTTAGGGTTAAAGAACGGCAAGGCTTAGGGCACAGGTGACGTTACGGTAATGTGGGAAGTTCAGGCTATGTGCTGACGCACATGTCAGTGCCAGCTTATGGACCAGGAGTAGGCTACGGCTTGGGGGTAAGGTGTAGGGCTGTTGGTGGGTTTCCGTTGGGGGCTAGGGTTAGGGTTAGGGAACGGCAAGGCTTAGGGCACAGGTGAGGGTACGGAAACGTTGGAGGGTCAGGCTACATGCTGACGCACGGGTCAGTGCCTGCGTACGGGCCAGGAGTAGGCTACGGCTTGTGGGTAAGGTTTAGGGCTGTTGGTGGGTTTCCGTTCCAGGCTAGGGTTAGAGTTAGGGAATGGCAAGGCTTAGGGCAGAGGTGACGGTACGATAACATGGGAGGGTCAGGCTACGTGCTGAAGCACATGTCAGTGCCCGCGTACGGGCCAGGTGTAGGCTACGTCATAGGGTAAGTTTTAGGGCTGGTGGTCGGTTTCCGTTCTGGGGTAGGGTTAGGGTTACGGAACGGCAAGGCTTACGGCACAGGTGAGGGTACGGAAACGTGGGAGGGTCAGGCTCCATGCTGACGCAAGGTTCAGTGCCACCGTACAGGCCAGGAGTAGGCTACGGCGTAGGTTAAGGTGTAGGACTGGTGGTGGGTTTCCATTCAGGGCTAGGGTTAGGGTTAGGGAACGTCAAGGCTTAGGGCACAGGTGAGGGTACGGAAACATGGGAGGGTCAGGCTACGTACTGACGCACAGGTCAGTACCAGCGTACGGGCCAGGAGTAGGCTACGGCGTAGGGTAAGGTGTAGGGCTGGTTGTGGGATTCCGTTCCGGGCTACGTTTAGGGTTAGGGAACGGCAAAGCTTAGGGCACATGTGAGGGTACGGAAACGTGGGAGGGTCAGGCTACGTGCTGACGCACGGGTCAGTGCCCGCGTACGGGCCAGGTGTAGGCTACGACATATGGTGAGGTGTAGGGCTGGTGGTGGTTTTCCATTCCGGCTAGGTTTAGGGTTAGGGAACGGCAAGGCTTACGGCACAGGTGAGGGTACGGAAACGTGGGAGGGTCAGGCTACGTGCTGACGCATGAGTCAGTGTCAGCATACGGGCCAGGAGTAGGCTACGGCTTGTGGGTAAGATGTAGAGCTGGTGGTGGGTTTACGTTCTGGGCTAGGGTTAGTGTTAGGAACGGCCTGGCTTAGGGCACAGTTGAGGGTCCTGAAACATGGGAGGGTCAGGCTACATGCTGACGCACGTGTCAGTGCTAGAGTACGGGCCAGGAGTAGGCTACGGCTTGGGGTTAAGATGTAGGGCTGGTGGTGTGTTTCCATTCCGGGCTAGGGTTAGGGTTAGGGAACGGCAATTCTTAGTGCTCAGGTGAGGGTACGGAAACGTGGGAGGGTCAGGCTACGTGCTGACGCACGGGTCAGTGCCAGCATACAGGCCAGGAGTAGGCTACGCCGGAGGGTAATGTCTAGGGCTGGTGGTGGGTTTCTGTTCCGGGCTAGGGTTAGGGTTAGGGAACTTCAAGGCTTAGGGCACAGGTGAGGGTACGGAAACGTGGGAGGGTCATGCTACGTGCTGACGCACGGGTCAGTGCCAGCATATGGTCCAGGAGTAGGCTACGGCTTGGGGGTAAGGTGTAGGGCTGGTGGTGGGTTTCCGTTCCGGGCTAGGTTTAGGGTTATGGAACGGCAAGGCTTAGGGCACGGGTGAGGGTATGGAAACGTGGGAGGGTCAGGCTACTTGCTGATGCTCGGGTTAGTGCCACCGAACGGGCCAGGAGTAGGATACGGCTTGGGGGTAAGTTGCAGGTCTGGTGGTGGGTTTCCGTTCCGGGCTAGGGTTAGGGTTACGGAACGGCAAGGCTTAGGGCACAGGTGAGGGTACGGAAACATGGGAGGGTCAGGCTACATGCTGACGCAAGGGTCACTGCCACCGTACAGGCCAAGAGTAGGCTACGGCGTAGGGTAACGTGTAGAGTTGGTGGTTGGTTTCCGTTCCGGGCTAGGGTTAGGGATAGGGAACGGCAAGGCTTAGGGCACAAGTTAGGGTACAGAAACGTGGGAGAGCCAGGCTACGTGCTGACGCGTGTGTCAGTGCCAGCGTACCGGCCAGGAGTAGGCTACGGCTTCGGGGTTAGGTGTAGGGCTGGTGGTGGGTTTCCGTTCAGGGCTAGGGTTATGGTTAGGGAACGGCAAGGCTTAGGGCACACGTGAGGGTACGGAAACGTGGGAGGGTCAGGATACGTGCTGACGCACGGGTCAGTGCCAGCGTACGGGCCATGAGTAGGCTATGGCATGGAGGTTAGGTGTAGGGCTGGTGGTGGGTTTCCGTTCGGTACTAGGGTTAGGGTTAGGGAACGGCAAGGATTAGGGCACATGTGAGTGTACGGAAATGTGTGAAGGTCAGGCTACGTGCTGACGCATGGGTCAGTGCCAGCGTACGGGCCAGGAGTAGGCTATGGCTTGGGGGTAAGCTGTAGGGCTGGTGGTGTGTTTCCTTTTAGGAATAGGGTTAGGGTTAGGGAACGGCAAGGCTTAGGGCACAGGTGAGGGTACGGAAACGTGTGAGGGTCAGGCTACGTGCTGACGCGCGGGTTAGTGCCAGCGTACGGGCCAGGAGTAGGCTACGGTTTAGGGTAATGTGCAGGGCTGGTGGTGGGTTTCCGTTCCTCGCTAGGGTTACGGTGAGGGAACGGCAAGGATTAGGACACAGGTGAGGGTACGGAAACGGGGGAGTGTCAGGCTACGTGATGACGCACGTGTCAGTGCCAGCGTACAGGCCAGGATTAGGCTACGGCGTAGGGTAATGTCTAGGGATGGTGGTGGGTTTTCATTGCGGGGTACGGTTAGGGTTAGGGAACGGCAAGGCTTAGGGCACAGGTGAGGGAACGGAAACGTGGGAGGGTCAGGCTACGTGCTGACGCACGGGTCAGTGCCAGCATATGGGCCAGGAGTACGCTACGGCTTGGGGGTAAGTTGTAGGGCAGGTGGTGGGTTTCCGTTCCGGGCTAGGGTTAGGGTTACGGAACGGCAAGGCTTAGGGCACGGGTGAGGGTACGGAAAAGTGGGAGGGTCACGCTACGTGCTGACGCACGGGTCAGTGCCAGCATATGGGCCAGGAGTAGGCTACGGCTTGGGGGTAAGGTGTAGGGCTGGTGGTGGGTTTCCGTTCCGGGCTAGGGTTAGGGTTACAGAAAGGCAAGGCTTAGGGCAGAGGTGAGGGTACGGAAACATGGGAGGGTCAGGCTACATGCTGACGCAAGGGTCAGTGCCACCGTACAGGCCAGGAGTAGGCTACAGCGTAGGTTAAGGTGTAGGGCTGGTGGTGGGTTTCCGTTCCGGGCTAGGGTTAGTGTTAGGGAACGGCAAGGCTTAGGGCACTGATGAGGGTACGGAAACGTGGGAGGGTCAGGATACGTGCTGATGAAAGGGTCAGTGCCTGCGTACAGGCCAGGAATAGGCTACGGCTTGGGGTAAGGTGTAGTCTGGAGGTGGGTTTCTGTTCTGGGCTAGGGTTAGGGTTAGGGAACCGCAAGGCTTAGTGCTAAGGAGAGGGTACGGAAACGTGGGAGGGTCAGGCTACATGCTGACACATGGTTCAGTGCCAGCGTACGGGCCAGGACTAGGCTACGGCATACGATAAGGTGTAGAGCTGGTGGTAAGATTCCGTGCCGGGCTAGGGTTAGGGTTAGGGAACGACAAGGCTTAGGGCACAGGTGAGCGTACGGTAACATGGGAGGGTCAGGCTACGTGCTGAAGCACAGGTCAGTGCCCGCGTATGGGCCAGGTGTAGGCTACGGCATAGGGTAAGGTGTAGGGCTGGTGGTGGGTTTCCGTTCCGGGCTAGGGTAAGTGTTAGGGAATGGCATGTCTTAGGGCCCAGGTGAGGGTAAGGAAACGTGGGAGGGTCAAACTCCATGCTGACGCACGGGTCAGTTCGAGCGTACGGGCGAGGAGTAGGCTACCCAGTAGGGAAAGGTTTAGGGATGGTGGTGGTTTTCCGTTCCGGATTAGGGTTAGGGAACGGCAAGGCTTAGGGCACAGGTGAGGGTACGGAAACGTGGGAGGGTCAGGCTACGTGCTGACGCACGGGTCAGTGACAGCGTACGTGCCAGGAGTAGGCTACGGCGTAGGGAAAGGTGTAGGCCTGGTGGTGGGTTTTCGTTCCGGGCTATGGTTAGGGATAGGGAACGGCAAGGCTTAGGGCACATGTGAGGGTACGGAAACGTGGGAGGGTCTGGCTATGTGCTGACGCACGGGTCAGTGCCAGGGTACAGGCAAGGAGTAGGCTACGGCATAGGCTATGGTGTAGGGCTGGTGGTGGGTTTCCGTTCCGGTCTAGGGCTAGGGTAAGGGAACGGCAAGGCTTAGGGCACAGGTGAGGGTACAGAAAAGCGGGAGGGTCAGGCTACGTGATGACGCACGGTTCAGTGCCAGCGTACGGGCCAGGAGTAGGCTACGCCATAGGGAATGGTGTAGGGCTGGTGGTGGGTTTGCGTTCCGGGCTAGGGTTAGGGTTAGGGAACTTCAAAGCTTAGGGCACAGGTGAGGGTAAGGGAACGTGAGAGGGTCAGGCTACATGCTGACGCACGGTTCAGTGCCAGCGTACGGGCCAGGAGTAGGCTACGGTGTAGGGTATGGTGTAGGGCTGGTGTTGGTTTTCCGTTCCGGGCTAGGGTTAGTGTTAGTGAACGGCAAGGCTTAGGGCACAGGTGAGGGTACGGAAACGTGGGAGGGTCAAGCTATGTGCTGACGCACGGGTCAGTGCCAGCGTACAGGCCAGGAGTAGGCTAAGGCTTGTGGCTAAGTTTTAGGGCTGGTGGTGGCTTTCTGTTTCGGGCTAGGGTTAGGGTTAGAGAACGGCAAGGGTTAGGGTTAGGGTTAGGGTTAGGGTTAGGGAACTTCAAGGCTTAGGGCACAGGTGATGGTCCGCAAACGTGGGAGGGTCAGGTTACGTGCTGACGCACGGGTCAGTGCCAGCATAAGGTACAGGAATAGGCTACGGCTTTGGGGTAAGTTGTAGGGCTGGTGGTGGGTTTCCGTTCCGGGCTAGGGTTAGGGTTAGGGAACGGCAAGGCTGAGGGCACAGGTGAGGGTCCACAAACGTGGGAGGGTCAGGCTTCGTGCTGACGCACGGCTCTGTGGCAGCGTACGGGCCAGGAGTAGGCTACGGCTTGGGAGTAAGGTTTAGGGCTGGTGCTGGTTTTCTGTTCCGGGCGACGGTTAGGGTTAGGGAACGGCAAGGCTTAGGGCACAGGTGAGGGTTCGGAAATGTGGGAGGGTCAGGCTACGTGCTGATGCACGTCTCAGTGGCAGCGTACCGGGCAGGAGTATGGTACGGCATATGGTAAAGTGTAGGGCTGGTGGTGGGATTCCGTTCCGGGCTAGGGTTAGGTTTAGGGAACGGCAAGGCTTAGGGCTCAGGTAAGGGTACAGAAACGTGGGAGGGTCAGGCTACGTGCTGACGCACGGGTCAGTGCCAGTGTACGGGCCAGGAGTAGGCTACGGCTTGTGGGTAAGGTATAGGGCTGTTGGTGGGTTTCCGTTCCGGGCTAGGGTAAGGGTTAGGGAACGGCAAGTCTTAGGGCACAGGTGAGGGTATGGAAACTTGGGAGGGTCAGGCTACGTGCTGACGCACGTGTCAGCGCCAGCTTTCGGGCCAGGAGTAGGCTACGGCGTAGGGTAAAGTGTAGGGCTGGTGGTGGGTTTCCGTTACGGGCTAGGGTTAGGGTTAGGGAACGGCAAGGCTTAGGGCCCAGGTGACGTTACGGAAACGTGGGAGGGTTAGGCTACATGCTGACGCACGTGTCAGTGTCAGCATATGGGCCAGGAGTAGGCTACGGAGTGGTGGTAAGTTGTATGGCTGGTGGTGGGTTTCTGTTCAGGTCTAGGGTTAGGTTTAGCGAACGTCAAGGCTTAGGGCACAGATGAGGGTACGGAAACGTGGGAGGGTCAGGTTACGTGCTGACACACTGGTCAGTGCCAGCGTACGTGCCAGGAATAGGCTACCGCGTAGGTTAGAGTGTAGGGCTGGTGGTGTGATTCTGATCCGGGCTCGGGTTAGGGTTAGGGAACGGCAAGGCTTAGGGCACAGGTGAGGGTACGGAAACGTGGGAGGGTCAGGCTACGTGCTGACGCACGTGTCAGTGCCAGCGTACCGGCCAGGAGTAGGCTACGTCTTGGGGGTTAGATGTAGGGCTGGTGGTGGGTTTCCATTCCAGGCTAGGGTTAGGGTTAGGGAACGGCAAGGCTTAGGGCACAGGTGAGGGTACGGAAACGTGGGAAGGTCAGGCTACGTGCTGACGCACGGGTCAGTGCCAGTGTACGGGCAAGGAGTAGGCTACGGGGTAGGGTAAGGTTTAGGGCTGGTGGTGGGTTTCCGTTCCGGGCTAGGGTTAGTGTTAGGGAACGGCAAGGCTTAGGGCACAGTTGAGGTTACGGAAACGTGAGAGGGTCAGGCTACGTGCTGACGCAAGGGTCAGTGCCAGCGTACGGGCCAGGAGTAGGCTATGGTTTGGGCGTTAGGTGTAGGGCTGTTGGTGGGTTTCCTTTCCGTACTGGGGTTAGGGTTAGGGAACGGCAAGCCTTAGGGCACAGGTGAGGGTACGGAAATGTGGTAAGGTCAGGCTACGTGCTGACGCACGTGTCAGTGCCACTGTACGGGCCAGGAGTAGGTGACGGCGTAAGGTAAGGTGTAGGGCTGGTGGTGGGTTTCCGTTCCGGGCTAGGGTTAGTGTTAGGGAACTGCAAGGCTTAGGGCATAGGTGAGGGTACGGAAACGTGGGAGGGTCAAGCTACATGCTGACGCACGTGTCAATGCCAGCGTTCGGGCAAGGATTAGGCTACGGCGTACGGTAATGTGTAGGGCTGGTGGTGGGTTTCCGTTCCGTGCTAGGGTTAGTGTTAGGGAATGGCAATGCTTAGGTCACAGGTGAGGGTGCGGAAACGTGAGAGGGTCAAGCTACATACTGACGCACGGGTCAGTGCGAGCGTACGGGCGAGGAGTAGGTTACCCAGTAGGGAAAGGTTTAGGGCTGGTGGTGGGTTTCTGTTCCGGGCTAGGGTTAGGGTGAGGGAACGACAAGGCTTAGGGTCCAGGTGAGGGTACGGAAACGTGGGAGGGTCAAGCTACGTGCTAACGCAAGGGTCAGTGCCAGTGTACTGGCCAGGAGTAGGCTAAGGCGTAGGGTTAGGTGTAGGGCTGCTGGTGGGTTTCCATTCAAGGCTAGGGTTAGGGTTAGGGAACGGCAAGGCTTAGGGCACAGGTGAGGGTACGGAAACGTGCGAGGGTCAGGCTACATGGTGACGCACGGGTCAGTGCCAGCGTACGGTGCAGGAGTAGGCTAGGGTTTGGGCGTTAGATTTAGGGCTGGTGGTGGGTTTCCGTTCCGTACTAGGGTTAGGGTTAGGGAACGGCAAGCCTTAGGTCACAGGTGAGGGTACGGAAATGTGGTAAGGTCAGGCTAAGTGCTGAGCACATGTCAGTGCCAGTGTACGGGCCAGGAGTAGTCAAGGGCGTAGGGTAAGGTGTAGGGCTGGTGGTGGGTTTCTGTTGCGGTCTAGGGTTAGGGTTAGGGAACGGCAAGGCTTAGGGCACAGGTGAGGGTACGGAAACGTGGGAGGGTCAGGCTACGTGCTGACGCACTGGTCAGTGCCAGAGTTCGGGCCTGGAGTAGGCTACGGCGTAGGGTAAGTTGTAGGGCTGGTGGTGGGTTTCCTTTCCGGGCTAGGGTTAGTGTTAGGGAACGGCAATGCTTAGGGCCCAGGTGAGGGTACGGAAACGTGGGAGGTTCAGGCTACGTGCTGACGCACGAGTGATTGCCAGCGTACGGGCCAGGAGTAGGCTACAGCGTAGGGTAAGGTTTAGGGCTGATGGTGGGTTTCCGTTCCGGGCTAGGGATAGGGTTAGGGAATGGCAAGGTTTAGGGCACAGGTGAGGGTACAGCAACGTGGCAGGTTCAGGATACGTTCTGACGCACGGGTCAGTGCCAGCGTATGGACCAGGAGTAGGCTACTGCTTGGGGGTAAGGTGTAGGGCTGTTGGTGGGTTTCCGTTCCGGCCTACAGTTAGGGTTAGGGAACGGAAAAGCTTAGGGCACATGTGAGGGTACGGAAACATGGTAGGTTCAGGCTACGTGATGACGCACGTGTCAGTGCCAGCGTACCGGCCAGGAGTAGGCTACAGTTTGGTGGTTAGATGTAGGGCTGGTGTTGGGTTTCAATTCCAGGCTAGGGTTAGTGTTAGGGAACAGCAAGGCTTAGGGCACAGGTGAGGCTACGGAAACGTGGGAGGTTCAGACTACATGCTGACACATGTGTCAGTGCCAGCGTACGTGCCAGGATTAGGCTACGGGGTAGGGTAAGGTGTAGGGCTGCTGGTGGGTTTCTATTCCTGGCTAGGGTGAGGGTGTGGGAACGGCAAGGCTTAGGGCACAGGTGATGGTACAGAAACGTTGGAGGGTCAGGCTACGTGCTGAAGCTCAGGTCAGTGCCCGTGTACGGGCCAGGTGTAGGCTACGGCATAGGGTAAGGTGTAGGGCTGATGGTGGTTTTCCGTTCCGGGCTAGGGTTAAGGTTAGGGTACGGCAAGGCTTAGGGCACAGCTGAGGTTCTGGAAACGTGGGAGGGTCAGGTTACGTGCTGACGCATGGGTCAGTGCCAGCATATGGGCCAGGAGTAGGCTACGGCGTGGTGGTAAGTTGTAGGGCTGGTGGTGGCTTTCTGTTCCGGGCTAGGGTTAGGGTTAGGGAACGTCAAGGCTTAGGGCACAGGTGAGGGTACGGAAACGTGGGAGGGTCAGGCTACGTGATGACGCACGGCTCAGAGCCAGCGTACGGACCAGGAATAGGCTATGGCATAGGGTAGAGTGTAGGGCTGGTGGTGGGTTTCTGTTCCGGGCTAGGGTTAGGGTTAGGAAACGGCAAGGCTTAGGGCACAGGTGAGGGTACGGAAACGTGTGAGGGTCAGGCTACGTGCTGACGCACGTGTCAGTGCCAGCGTACCGGCCAGGAGTAGGCTACGGCTTGGGGGTTAGTTGTAGGGCTGGTGGTGGGTTTCCGTTCCGGGCTAGGGTTAGGGTTAGTGAACGACAAGGCTTAGGGCACAGGTGAGGGTACAGAAACGTGGGAGGGTCAGGCTACGTGCTGATGAAAGTGTCAGTGCCTGCGTACGAGCTAGGAATAGGCTACGGCGTAGGGAAAGGTGTAGGGCTGGTGGTGGGATTCCGTTCCGGGCTAGGGTTAGTGTTAGGGAACGGCAAGTCTTAGGGCACAGGTGAGGGTCCGCAAACGTGGGAGGGTCAGGCTACGTGCTGAAGCACAGGTCAGTGCCTGCGTATGGGCCAGGTGTAGGCTACGGCATAGGTTAAGGTTTAGGGCTGGTGGTGGGTTTCCTTTCCGGACTAAGGTTAGTGTCAGGGAATGGCAAGGCTTAGGGCCCAGGTGAGGGTACGGAAACGTGGGAGGGTCAAACTACATGGTGACGCACGGGTAAGTGCGAGCGTACGGGCGAGGAGTAGGCTACCCAGTAGGGAAAGGTTTAGGGATGGTGGTGGGTTTCCGTTCCGGGTTAGGGTTTTGGTTAGGGAACGGCAAGGCTTAGGGCACAGGTGAGGGTACGGAAACGTGGGAGGGTCAGGCTACATGCTGACGCACGGGTCAGTGCCAGCGTACGGGCCAGGAGTAGGCTACGGTGTAGGGTATGGTGTAGGGCTGGTGGTGGGTATCCGTTCCGGGCTAGGGTTAGGGTTAGGGAACGGCAAGGCTTAGGGCACAGGTGAGGGTACGGAAATGTGGGAAGGTGAGTCTAGGTGCTGACGCACGGGTCTGCGCCAGCGTACGGGTCAGGAGTAGGCTACGGCGTAGGGTAAGGTGTAGGGCTGGTGGTGGGTTTCCTTTCCGGGCTTGGATTAGGGTTATGGAACGGCAAGGCTTAGCGCACAGGTGAGGGTACGGAAACGTGGGAGGGTCAGGCTACATGCTGACGCATGTGTCAGAGCCAGCATACGGGCCAGGAGTAGGCTACTGCTTGGGTGCAAGTTGTAGGGCTGGTGGTGGGTTTCCGATCTGGGCTAGGGTTAGGGTTAGGGAACGGCAAGGCTTAGGGCACAGGTGAGGGTACGGAAAAGTGGGAGGGTCAGGCTACTTGCTGACGCACGTGTCAGTGCCAGCGTACGGGCCAGGATTAGGCTACGGCGTAGGGTAAAGTGTACGGCTGGGGGTGGTTTTCCGTTCAGGGCTAAGGTTAGGGTTAGGGAACGGCAAGTCTTAGGGCACAGGTGAGGATACAGAAACGTGGGAGGGTCAGGCTACGTGCTGACGCATGTGTCAGAGCCAGCATACGGGCCAGGAGTAGGCTACGGCTTGGGGTTTAGGTGTAGGGCTGGTGGTGGGTTTCTGTACCGGGCTAGGGTTACGGTTAGGGAACGGCAAGGCTTAGGGCAAAGGTGATGGTACGGAAACGTCGGAGGGTCAGGCTACGTGCTGACGCATGGGTCAGTGCCAGCGTACGGGCCATAAGTAGGCTATGGCTTGGAGGTTAGGTGTACGGCTGGTGGTGGTTTTCCGTTCCATACAAGGGTTAGGGTTAGGGAACAGCAAGGCTTACGGCACAGGTGAAGGTACGGAAATGTGGGAAGGTCAGGCTACGTGCTGACGCACGGGTCAGTGCCAGCGTTCGGGCCAGGAGTAGGCTACGGCATAGGGTAAGGTGTAGGGCTTGTGGTGGGTTTCCGTTCTGGGCTAGGGTTAGGGTTAGGGAACGGCGAGGTTTAGGGCCTAGGTTAGGGTACGGAAACGTGTGGGGGTCAGACTACATGCTGACGCACGTGTCAGTGCCAGCGTACGGGCCAGGAGTAGGCTACGGCGTAGGGAAACGTTTAGGGCTGGTGGTGGGTTTCCGTTCCGGGTTAGGGTTAGGGTTAGGGAACGGCAAGGCTTAGGGCACAGGTGAGGGTACGGAAACGTGGGAGGGTCAGGCTACGTGCTGACGCACGGGTCAGTGCCAGCGTACAGGCCAGGAATAGGCTACGGCATACATTAAGGTGTAGGGTTGGTGGTGGGATTCCGTTCCGGGCTTGGGTTACAGTTAGGGAAGGCCAAGGCTTAGGGCTTAGCAGAGGGTACGGAAAAGTAGGAGGGTCAGTCTACGTGCTGACGCACGGGTCAGTGTCTGTGTATGGGCCAGGAGTAGGCTATGGCATGGGGGTAAGTTTTAGGGCTGGTGGTGGGTTTCCTTTCCGGGCTAGGGTTAGTGTTAGGGAACGGCAAGGTTTAGGGCCCAGGTGAGGTTATGGAAACGTGGGGTGTCAGTCTACATGCTGACGCACGGGTCAGTGCCAGCATATGGGCCAGGAGTAGGCTACGGCGTAGGGAAAGGTTTAGGGCTGGTGGTGGGTTTCCGTTCCGGGTTAGGGTTAGGGAACGGCAAAGCTTAGGGCACAGGTGAGGGTACGGAAACGTGGGAGGGTCAGGCTACGTGCTGACGCACGTGTCAGTGTCAGCGTACAGGCCAGGAGTAGGCTACGCCGTAGGGTAAGGTCTAGGGCTGGTGGTGGTTTTCCTTTCTGGGCTAGGGTTATGGTTAGGGAATGTCAAGGCTTAGGGCACAGGTGAGGGTACGGAAACGTGGGAGGGTCAGGCTACGTGCTGACGCACGGGTCAGTGCCAGTGTACTGACCAGGAGTAGGCTACGGCTTGGGGGTAAGTTGTAGGGCTGGTGGTGTGTTTCCGTTTCGGGCTAGTGTTAGGGTTAGGCAACGGCAAGGCTTAGGGCACAGGTGAGGGTACGGAAACGTGGGAGCGTCAGGCTACGTGCTGACGCATGGGTCAGTGCCAGCGTACAGGCCAGGAGTAGGCTACGGCATAGGTTAAGGTCTAGGGCTGGTGGTGGGTTTCCGTTCCGGGCTAGCGTTAGGGTTAGGGAAAGGCAAGGCTTAGGGCCCAGGTGAGTGTACGGAAACGTGGGAGGGTCAGGCTACGTGCTGACGCCTGGGTCAGTGCCAGCGTACGGGCCAGGAATAGGCCACGGCGTAAGGTAAGGTGTAGGGCAGGTGGTGGGTTTCCGTTCTGGGCTAGGGTTACGGTTAGGGAACGGCAAAGCTAAGGGCACAGGTGAGGGTACGGAAACTTGGGAGGGTCAGGCTACTTGCTGACCCACGGGTCAGTGCCAGCATATGGGCCAGGAGTAGTCTACGGCTTGGGGGTAAGATGTAGGGCTGGTGGTCCTTTTCCGTTCCGGGCTAGGGTTAGGGTTAGGGAAAGGCAAGGCTTAGGGCCCAGGTGAGTGTACGGAAACGTGGGAGGGTCAGGCTACGTGCTGACGCCTGGGTCAGTGCCAGCGTACGGGCCAGGAATAGGCCACGGCGTAAGGTAAGGTGTAGGGCAGGTGGTGGGTTTCCGTTCTGGGCTAGGGTTACGGTTAGGGAACGGCAAAGCTAAGGGCACAGGTGAGGGTACGGAAACGTGGGAGGGTCAGGCTACTTGCTGACCCACGGGTCAGTGCCAGCGTATGGGCCAGGAGTAGTCTACGGTTTGGGGGTAAGTTGTAGGGCTGGTGGTCCTTTTCCGTTCCGGGCTAGGGTTAGGGTTACGGAACGGCAAGGCTTAGGGCACTGGTGAGGGTACTGATACGTGGGAGGGTCAGGCTACATGCTGACGCATGGTTCAGTGCCAGCGTACAGGCCAGGAGTAGGCTACGCCGTAGGGTAAGGTGTAGGGCTGGTGGTGGGTTTCCGTTCCGGGCTAGGGTTAGGGTTAGGGAACGTCAAGGTTTAGGGCACAGGTGAGGTTACGGAAACGTAGGAGTGTCAGGCTACGTACTGATGCACGGGTCAGTGCCAGCAAACGGGCCAGGAGTAGGCTACGGCGTAGGGTAAGGTGTAGGGCTGTTGATGGGTTTTCGTTCCAGGGTACGGTTAGTGTTAGGGAACGGCAAGGCTTAGGGCATAGGTGAGGGTATGGAAACGTGGGAGTGTCAGGCTACGTGCTGACGCATGGGTCAGTGTCAGCGTACGAGCCAGGAGTAGGCTACGGCGTAGGCTAAGGTGTAGGCCTGGTGGTGGATTTCCGTTCTTGGCTAGGGTTAGGGTTACGGAACGGCAAGGCTTAGGGCACAGGTGAGGGTACGGAAACGTGTGAGTATCAGGCTACGTGCTGACGCCTGGGTCAGTGCCAGCGTACGGGCCAGGAATAGGCCACGGCGTAGGGTAAGGTGTAGGGCAGGTGGTGGGTTTCCGTTCTGGGCTAGGGTTACGGTTAGGGAACGGCAAAGCTAAGGGCACAGGTGAGGGTACGGAAACGTGGGAGGGTCAGGCTACTTGCTGACCCACGGGTCAGTGCCAGCGTATGGGCCAGGAGTAGTCTACGGCTTAGGGGTAAGATGTAGGGCTTGTGGTCCTTTTCCGTTCCGGGCTAGGGTTAGGGTTACGGAACGGCAAGGCTTAGGGCACTGGTGAGGGTACGGATACGTGGGAGGGTCAGGCTACATGCTGACGCACGGTTCAGTGCCAGCGTACAGGCCAGGAGTAGGCTACGCCGTAGGGTAAGGTGTAGGGCTGGTGGTGGGTTTCCGTTCCGGGCTAGGGTTAGGGTTAGGGAACGTCAAGGTTTAGGGCACAGGTGAGGTTACGGAAACGTTGGAGGGTCAGGCTACGTACTGATGCACGGGTCAGTGACAGCATACGGGCCAGGAGTAGGCTACGGCGTAGGGTAAGGTGTAGGGCTGGTGATGGGTTTTCGTTCCAGGGTACGGTTAGTGTTAGGGAACGGCAAGGCTTAGGGCACAGGTGAGGGTACGGAAACGTGGGAGGGTCAGGCTACGTGCTGACGCACGGGTCAGTGCCAGCGTACAGGCCAGGAATAGGCTACGGCATACATTAAGGTGTAGGGCTGGTGGTGGGATTCCGTTCCGGGCTTGGGTTAGAGTTAGGGAAGGCCAAGGCTTAGGGCTTAGCAGAGGGTACGGAAAAGTAGGAGGGTCAGTCTACGTGCTGACGCACGGGTCAGTGTCTGTGTATGGGCCAGGAGTAGGCTATGGCATGGGGGTAAGTTTTAGGGCTGGTGGTGGGTTTCCTTTCCGGGCTAGGGTTAGTGTTAGGGAACGGCAAGGTTTAGGGCCCAGGTGAGGGTATGGAAACGTGGGGTGTCAGTCTACATGCGGACGCACGGGTCAGTGCCAGCATACGGGCCAGGAGTAGGCTACGGCGTAGGGAAAGGTTTAGGGCTGGTGGTGGGTTTCCGTTCCGGGTTAGGGTTAGGGAACGGCAAAGCTTAGGGCACAGGTGAGGGTACGGAAACGTGGGAGGGTCAGGCTACGTGCTGACGCACGTGTCAGTGTCAGCGTACAGGCCAGGAGTAGGCTACGCCGTAGGGTAAGGTCTAGGGCTGGTGGTGGTTTTCCTTTCTGGGCTAGGGTTATGGTTAGGGAATGTCAAGGCTTAGGGCACAGGTGAGGGTACGGAAACGTGGGAGGGTCAGGCTACGTGCTGACGCACGGGTCAGTGCCAGTGTACTGACTAGGAGTAGGCTACGGCTTGGGGGTAAGTTGTAGGGCTGGTGGTGTGTTTCCGTTTCGGGCTAGTGTTAGGGTTAGGCAACGGCAAGGCTTAGGGCACAGGTGAGGGTACGGAAACGTGGGAGCGTCAGGCTACGTGCTGACGCATGGGTCAGTGCCAGCGTACAGGCCAGGAGTAGGCTACGGCATAGGTTAAGGTCTAGGGCTGGTGGTGGGTTTCCGTTCCGGGCTAGGGTTAGGGTTAGGGAAAGGCAAGGCTTAGGGCCCAGGTGAGTGTACGGAAACGTGGGAGGGTCAGGCTACGTGCTGACGCCTGGGTCAGTGCCAGCGTACGGGCCAGGAATAGGCCACGGCGTAAGGTAAGGTGTAGTGCAGGTGGTGGGTTTCCGTTCTGGGCTAGGGTTACGGTTAGGGAACGGCAAAGCTAAGGGCACAGGTGAGGGTACGGAAACGTGGGAGGGTCAGGCTACTTGCTGACCCACGGGTCAGTGCCAGCATATGGGCCAGGAGTAGTCTATTGCTTGGGGGTAAGATGTAGGGCTGGTGGTCCTTTTCCGTTCCGGGCTAGGGTTAGGGTTAGGGAAAGGCAAGGCTTAGGGCCCAGGTGAGTGTACGGAAACGTGGGAGGGTCAGGCTACGTGCTGACGCCTGGGTCTGTGCCAGCGTACGGGCCAGGAATAGGCCACGGCGTAAGGTAAGGTGTAGGGCAGGTGGTGGGTTTCCGTTCTGGGCTAGGGTTACGGTTAGGGAACGGCAAAGCTAAGGGCATAGGTGAGGGTACGGAAACGTGGGAGGGTCAGGCTACTTGCTGACCCACGGGTCAGTGCCAGCGTATGGGCCAGGAGTAGTCTACGGCTTGGGGGTAAGTTGTAGGGCTGGTGGTCCTTTTCCGTTCCGGGCTAGGGTTAGGGTTACGGAACGGCAAGGCTTAGGGCACTGGTGAGGGTACGGATACGTGGGAGGGTCAGGCTACATGCTGACGCATGGTTCAGTGCCAGCGTACAGGCCAGGAGTAGGCTACGCCGTAGGGTAAGTTGTAGGGCTGGTGGTGGGTTTCCGTTCCGGGCTAGGGTTAGGGTTAGGGAACGTCAAGGTTTAGGGCACAGGTGAGGTTACGGAAACGTTGGAGTGTCAGGCTACGTACTGATGCACGGGTCAGTGCCAGCAAACGGGCCAGGAGTAGGCTACGGCGTAGGGTAAGGTGTAGGGCTGTTGATGGGTTTTCGTTCCAGGGTACGGTTAGTGTTAGGGAACGGCAAGGCTTAGGGCATAGGTGAGGGTATGGAAACGTGGGAGTGTCAGGCTACGTGCTGACGCATGGGTCAGTGTCAGCGTACGGGCCAGGAGTAGGCTACGGTGTAGGGTAAGGTGTAGGGCTGGTGGTGGGATTCCGTTCCGGGATTGGGTTAGAGTTAGGGAAGGCCAAGGCTTAGGGCTTAGCAGAGGGTACGGAAAAGTGGGAGGGTCAGGCTACGTGCTGACGCACGGGTCAGTGCCTGTGTATGGGCCAGGAGTAGGCTATGGCATGGGGGTAAGTTTTAGGGCTGGTGGTGGTTTTCCATTCCGGGCTAGGGTTAGTGTTAGGGAACGGCAAGGTTTAGGGCCCAGGTGAGGTTATGGAAACGTGGGGTGTCAGTCTACATGCTGACGCACCGGTCAGTGCCAGCATACGGGCCAGGAGTAGGCTACGGCGTAGGGAAAGGTTTAGGGCTGGTGGTGGGTTTCCGTTCCGGGCTAGGGTTAGGGTTACGGAACGACAAGGCTTAGGGCACTGGTGAGGGTTACGGAAACGTGGGAGGGTCAGGCTACGTGCTGACGCACGGGTCAGTGTCCGCGTATGGTCCAGGAGTAGGCTATGGCTTACGGTAAAGTGTAGGGCTGTTGGTGGGTTTCCGTTCCGGGCTACAGTTAGGGTTAGGGAACGGCAAAGCTTAGGGCACACGTGAGGGTACGGAAACGAGGGAGGTTCAGGCTACGTTATGACGCACGTTTCAGTGCCAGCATACCGGCCAGGAGTAGGCTACGGTTTGGTGGTTAGGTGTAGGGCTGGTGGTGGGTTTCCATTCCAGGCTAGGGTTAGTGTTAGGGAAGAGCAAGGCTTAGGGCACAGGTGAGGGTACGGAAACGTGGGAGGGTCAGGCTACGTGCTGATGCACGGGTCAGTGCCAGCGTACGGGCCAGGAGTAGGCTACGGTTTGGGGGTAAGGTGTAGGGCTGGTGGTGGGTTTCCGTTCCGGGCTAGGGTTAGGGTTAGGGAACGGCAAGTCTTAGGGCACAGCTGAGGGTACAGAAACGTGGGAGGGTCAGACTACGTGCTGATGCACAGCTCAGTGGCAGCGTACCGGCCAGGAGTAGGCTACGGCATATGGTAAGGTGTAGGGCTGGTGGTGGGATTCCATTCCGGTCTAGGGTTAGGTTTAGGGAACGGCAAGTCTTAGGGCTCAGGTAAGGGTACAGGAAAGTGGGAGGGTCAGGCTACGTGCTGACGCACGTGTCAGTGCCAGTGTACGGTCCAGGTGTAGGATACGGCATAGGGTAAGGTGTAGGGCTGGGGGTGGGTTTCCGTTCCGGGCTAGGATTAGGATTAGGATATGGCAAGGCTTAGGGCACAGGTAAGGTTATGGAATCGTGGGAGGGTCAGGCTATGTGCTGACACACGGCTCAGTGCCAGCATATGGGCCAGGAGCAGTCTACGGCGTGGTGGTAAGGTGTAGGGCTGTTGGTGGGTCTCTGTTCAGGGCTAGGGTTAGGGTTAGGAAACGTCAAGGCTTAGGGCACAGGTGAGGGTACGGAAACATGGGAGGGTGGGGCTACGAGCTGACGCATGGGTCAGTGCCAGCGTACGGGCCAGGAATAGGCTACGGCGTAGGGTAGAGTTTAGGGCTGGTGGTGGGTTTCTGTTCTGGGCTAGGGTTAGTGTTAGGGAACGGCAAGGCTTAGGGCACAGGTGAGGGTACGGAAAAGTGTGAGGGTCAGGCTATGTGCTGACGCACGTGTCAGTGCCAGCATACAAGCCAGGAGTAGGCTAAGGCTTCGGGCTTAAGTGTAGGGCTGATGGTGGGTTTCCATTCCGGGCTAGGGTTAGGGTTAGGGAACGGTAAGGCTTAGGGCACAGGTGAGGGTACGGAAACGTGGGAGGGTCAGGCTACGTGCTGCCGCACGGGTCAGTGCCAGCGTAGGGGCCAGGAGTAGGCTATGGCTTGGGCGTTAGGTGTAGGGCTGGTGGAGGGTTTCCGTTCCGTACTAGGGATAGGGTTAGGGAACAGCAAGGCTTAGGGAACAGGTGAGGGTACGGAAATGTGGGAAGGTCAGTCTACGTGCTGACGCACGGGTCAGCGCCAGCGTACGGGACAGGAGTAGGCTACGGCGTAGGGTAATGTATAGGTCTGGTGGTGGGTTTCCGTTTCGGGCTAGGGTTAGGGTTAGGGAACGGCAAGGCTTAGGGTACAGGTGAGGGTACGGAAACGTGGGAGGGTCAGGCTACGTGCTGACGCATGGGTCAGTGCCAGCGTTCGGGCCAGGAGTAGGCTATGGCGTAGGGTAAGGTGTAGGGCTTTTGGTGGGTTTCCGTTCCGGGCTAGGGTTAGGGTAACGGAACGGCAAGCCTTAGGGCACAGGTGAGGGTACAGAAAGGTGGGAGTGTCAGGCTACCTGCTGACGCATGGGTCAGTGCCAGCGTACAGGCCAGCAATAGGCTACGGCGTAGGGTAAAGTCTAGGGCTCGCGGTGGTTTTCCGTTCCGGGCTAGTGTTAGGGTTAGGGTACGGCAAGGCTTAGGGCACAGGTGAGGGTACGGAAACGTGGGAGGGTCAGGCTTCATGCTGATGCACGTGTCAGTGCCAGAGTACCGGCCAGGAGTAGGCTATGGCGTAGGGTAATGTTTAGGGCTGTTTCCCTTTCGGGCTACAGTTAGGGTTAGGGAATGGCAAAGCGTAGGGCACAGGTGAGGTTACGGAAACGTGGGAGGTTCAGGCTACATGCTGATGCACGTGTCAGTGCCAGCGTACCGGCCAGGAGTAGGCTACGGCTTGGTAGTTAGGTGTAGGGTTGGTGGTGTGTTTCCGTTCCAGGATAGGGTTAGTGTTAGGGAACAGCAAGGCTTAGGGCACAGGTGAGGGTACGGAAATATGGGAGGGTCAGGCTACGTGCGGACGCACGGGTCAGTGCCAGCGTACGGGCCAGGAGTAGGCTATGGCTTGGGGGTTAGTTGTAGGGCTGGTGGTGTGTTTCCATTCCGTACTAGGGTTAGAGTTAGGGAACGGCAAGGCTTAGGGCACAGGTGAGGTTACGGTAATGTGGGAGTTCAGGCTACGTGCTGACGCACAGGTCAGTGCCAGCGTATGGACCAGGAGTAGGCTACGGCTTGGGGGTAAGGTGTAGGGCTGGTGGTGGGTTTCCGTTCCGGGCTAGGGTTAGGGTTAGGGAATGGCAAGGCTTAGGGCACAGGTGAGGGTACGGAAACGTGGGAGGGTCAGGCTACGTGCTGACGCACATGTCAGTGCCAGCGTACGGGCCAGGAATAGGCTACGGCGTAGGGAAAGGTGTAGGGCTGGTGGTGGGTTTCCTTTCAGGGCTAGGGTTAGGGTTAGGGAATGGCAAGGCTTAGGGCACATGTGAGGGTCCACAAACGTGGGAGGGTCAAGCTACTTGCTGACGCACAGGTTAGTGCCAGCGTAAGGTCCAGGAATAGCCTATGGCTTGGGGGTAAGTTGTAGGGCTGGTGGTGTGTTTCCGCTCCTGGCTAGCATTAGGGTAAGGGAACGGCAAGGCTTAGGGCACATGTGAGGGTACAGAAACGTGGGAGGGTCAGGCTATGTGCTGATGCATGGGTCAGTGCCAGCGTACCGGCTAGGCGTAAGCTACGGCTTGGGGGTTAGGTGTAGGGCTGGTGGTGGGTTTCCGTTCCGCGCTAGGGTTAGGGTTAGGGAACTGCAAGGCTTAGGACACAGGTGAGGGTACGGAAACGTGGGAGGGTCAGGCTACATGCTTACGCAGGGTCAGTGCCAGCGTACGGGCCAGGAATAGTCTATGGCTTGGGGGTAAGCTGTAGGGCTGGTGGTGGGTTTCTGTTCCGGACTAGGGTTAGGGTTAGGGAACGGCAAGGCTTAGGGCACAGGTGAGGGTACGGAAATGTGTGAGGGTCAGGCTACGTGCTGACGCACGGGTCAGTGCCAGCGTACGGGCCAGGAGTAGGCTACGGTGTAGGGTAAGGTGTAGGGCTGCTGGTGGATTTCCGTTCCTGGCTAGGGTTATGGTGAGGGAACGGCAAGGCTTAGGGCACAGTTGAGGGTACGGAAACATGGGAGGATCAGGCTACGTGCTGACTCACGGGTCAATGCCAGCGTACGGGCCAGGATTGGGCTACGGCGTATGGTAAGGTTTAGGGCTTCTGGTGGGTTTCCGTTCCTGGCTAGGGTTAGGATTAGGGAAAGGCAAGGCTTAGGGCACAGGTGAGGGTACGGAAACGTGGGAGGGTCAGGCTACGTGCTGACGCATGTGTCAGTGCCAGCGTACGGTCTAGGAATAGGCTACGGCATACATTAAGGTGTAGGGCTGGTGGTGGGATTCCGTTCCGGGATTGGGTTAGAGTTAGGGAAGGCCAAGGCTTAGGGCTTAGCTGAGGGTACGGAAAAGTGGGAGGGTCAGGCTACGTGCTGACGCACGGGTCAATGCCTGTGTACGGGCCAGGAGTAGGCTATGGCATGGGGGTAAGTTTTAGGGCTGGTGGTGGGTTTCCATTCCGTGCTAGGGTTAGTGTTAGGGAACGGCAAGGTTTAGGGCCCAGGTGAGGGTATGGAAACGTGGGGTGTCAGTCTACATGCTGACGCACGGGTCAGTGCCAGCGTACGGGCCAGGAGCAGTCTACGGCGTGGTGGTAAGGTGTAGGGATGGTGGTGGGTCTCTGTTCAGGGCTAGGGTTAGGGTTAGGGAACGTCAAGGCTTAGGGCACAGGTGAGGGTACGGAAACGTGGGAGGGTCAGGCTACGTGCTGACACACGTGTCAGTGTCAGCGTACAGGCCAGGAGTAGGCTACGCCGTAGGGTAAGGTCTAGGGCTGGTGGTGGTTTTCCGTTCGGGGCTAGGGTTATGGTTAGGGAACGTCAAGGCTTAGGGCACAGTTGAGGGTACGGAAACGTGGGAGGGTCAGGTTACGTGCTTACGCATGGGTCAGTGCCAGCATACGAGCCAGCAGTAGGCTACAGCGTAGGGTATGGTATAGGGCTGGAGGTGGGTTTCCGTTCTGTGCTAGGGTTAGGGTTAGGGAACGGCAAGGCATAGGTCACAGGTGAGGGTACGGAAACGTGGGAGGGTCAGGCTACGTGCTGACGCACGGGTCAGTGTCATCATACGGGCCAGGAGTAGGCTACAGCTTGGGGGTAAGGTGTAGGGCTGGTGGTGGGTTTCCGTTCCGGGCTAGGGTTAGGGTAAGGGAACGTCAAGGCTTAGGGCACAGGTGAGGGTACAGAAACGTGGGCGGGTCAGTCTACGGGCTGACACACGGGTCAGTGCCAACGTACGGGCCAGGTGTAGGCTACGGCATAGGGTAAGGTGTAGGGCTGGAGGTGGGTTTCCGTTCTGTGCTAGGGTTAGGGTTAGGGAACGGCAAGGCATAGGGCACAGGTGAGGGTACGGAAACGTGGGAGGGTCAGGCTACGTGCTGACGCATGGGTCAGTGCCAGCGTACGGGCCAGGAGTAGGCTACGGCGTAGGGAATGGTCTAGGGCTGGTGGTGGGTTTCCGTTCCGGGCTAGGGTTACGGTTAGGGAAAGGCAAGGTTTAGGGCACAGGTGAGGGTACGGAAATGTGGGAGGGTCAGGCTACGTGCTGACGCACGGGTCAGTGCCAGCGTACGGGCCAGGAATAGGCTACGGCGTAGGGAAAGGTGTAGGGCTGGTGGTGGGTTTCCTTTCAGGGCTAGGGTTAGGGTTAGGGAATGGCAAGGCTTAGGGCACATGTGAGGGTCCACAAACGTGGGAGGGTCAGGCTACGTGCTGACGCACAGGTCAGTGCCAGCGTAAGGTCCAGGAATAGCCTATGGCTTGGGGGTAAGTTGTAGGGCTGGTGGTGGGTTTCCGTTCCTGGCTAGCATTAGGGTAAGGGAACGGCAAGGCTTAGGGCACAGGTGAGGGTACAGAAACGTGGGAGGGTCAGGCTATGTGCTGATGCATGGGTCAGTGCCAGCGTACCGGCTAGGCGTAAGCTACGGCTTGGGGGTTAGGTGTAGGGCTGGTGGTGGGTTTCCGTTCCGCGCTAGGGTTAGGGTTAGGGAACTGCAAGGCTTAGGACACAGGTGAGGGTACGGAAACGTGGGAGGGTCAGGCTACATGCTTACGCAGGGTCAGTGCCAGCGTACGGGCCAGGAATAGTCTATGGCTTGGGGGTAAGCTGTAGGGCTGGTGGTGGGTTTCTGTTCCGGACTAGGGTTAGGGTTAGGGAACGGCAAGGCTTAGGGCACAGGTGAGGGTACAGAAATGTGTGAGGGTCAGGCTACGTGCTGACGCACGGGTCAGTGCCAGCGTACGGGCCAGGAGTAGGCTACGGCGTAGGGTAAGGTGTAGGGCTGCTGGTGGATTTCCGTTCCTGGCTAGGGTTATGGTGAGGGAACGGCAAGGCTTAGGGCACAGTTGAGGGTACGGAAACATGGGAGGATCAGGCTACGTGCTGACTCACGGGTCAATGCCAGCGTACGGGCCAGGATTGGGCTACGGCGTATGGTAAGGTTTAGGGCTTCTGGTGGGTTTCCGTTCCTGGCTAGGGTTAGGATTAGGGAAAGGCAAGGCTTAGGGCACAGGTGAGGGTACGGAAACGTGGGAGGGTCAGGCTACGTGCTGACGCATGTGTCAGTGCCAGCGTACGGTCTAGGAATAGGCTACGGCATACATTAAGGTGTAGGGCTGGTGGTGGGATTCCGTTCCGGGATTGGGTTAGAGTTAGGGAAGGCCAAGGCTTAGGGCTTAGCTGAGGGTACGGAAAAGTGGGAGGGTCAGGCTACGTGCTGACGCACGGGTCAATGCCTGTGTACGGGCCAGGAGTAGGCTATGGCATGGGGGTAAGTTTTAGGGCTGGTGGTGGGTTTCCATTCCGTGCTAGGGTTAGTGTTAGGGAACGGCAAGGTTTAGGGCCCAGGTGAGGGTATGGAAACGTGGGGTGTCAGTCTACATGCTGACGCACGGGTCAGTGCCAGCGTACGGGCCAGGAGCAGTCTACGGCGTGGTGGTAAGGTGTAGGGATGGTGGTGGGTCTCTGTTCAGGGCTAGGGTTAGGGTTAGGGAACGTCAAGGCTTAGGGCACAGGTGAGGGTACGGAAACGTGGGAGGGTCAGGCTACGTGCTGACACACGTGTCAGTGTCAGCGTACAGGCCAGGAGTAGGCTACGCCGTAGGGTAAGGTCTAGGGCTGGTGGTGGTTTTCCGTTCTGGGCTAGGGTTATGGTTAGGGAACGTCAAGGCTTAGGGCACAGTTGAGGGTACGGAAACGTGGGAGGGTCAGGCTACGTGCTTACGCATGGGTCAGTGCCAGCATACGAGCCAGCAGTTGGCTACAGCGTAGGGTATGGTATAGGGCTGGAGGTGGGTTTCCGTTCTGTGCTAGGGTTAGGGTTAGGGAACGGCAAGGCATAGGTCACAGGTGAGGGTACGGAAACGTGGGAGGGTCAGGCTACGTGCTGACGCACGGGTCAGTGTCATCATACGGGCCAGGAGTAGGCTACAGCTTGGGGGTAAGGTGTAGGGCTGGTGGTGGGTTTCCGTTCCGGGCTAGGGTTAGGGTAAGGGAACGTCAAGGCTTAGGGCACAGGTGAGGGTACAGAAACGTGGGCGGGTCAGTCTACGGGCTGACACACGGGTCAGTGCCAACGAACGGGCCAGGTGTAGGCTACGGCATAGGGTAAGGTGTAGGGCTGGAGGTGGGTTTCCGTTCTGTGCTAGGGTTAGGGTTAGGGAACGGCAAGGCATAGGGCACAGGTGAGGGTACGGAAACGTGGGAGGGTCAGGCTACGTGCTGACGCATGGGTCAGTGCCAGCGTACGGGCCAGGAGTAGGCTACGGCGTAGGGAATGGTCTAGGGCTGGTGGTGGGTTTCCGTTCCGGGCTAGGGTTACGGTTAGGGAAAGGCAAGGTTTAGGGCACAGGTGAGGGTACGGAAATGTGGGAGGGTCAGGCTACGTGCTGACGCACGGGTCAGTGCCAGTGTACGGACCAGGAGTAGGCTACGGCTTGGGGGTAAGTTGTAGGGCTGGTGGTGGGTTTCCGTTTCGGGCTAGGGTTTGGGTTAGGCAACGGCAAGGCTTAGGGCACAGGTGAGGGTACGGAAACGTGGGAGGGTCAGGCTACGTGCTGCCGCATGGGTCAGTGCCAAAGTACGGGCCAGGACTAGGCTATGGCTTGTGCGTTAGTTGTAGGTCTGGTGGTGGGTTTCCGTTCCGGGCTAGGGTTATGGTTAGGGAACGGCAAGGTTTAGGGCCCAGGTGAGGGTATGGAAACTTGGGGGTGTCTGTCTACATGCTGACGCACGGGTCAATGCCAGCGTACAGGCCAGGAGTAGGCTACGGCATAGGGAAAGGTTTAGGGCTGGTGGTGGGTTTCCGTTCCGGGCTAGCGTTAGGGTTAGGGAACGTCAACTCTTAGGGCACAGGTGAGGGTACGGAAACGTGGGAGGTTCAGGCTACGTGCTGACGCACTGGTCAGTGCCAGTGTACGGACCAGGAGTAGGCTACGGCTTGGGGGTAAGGTGTAGGGCTGGTGGTGAGTTTCCGTTTCGGGCTAGGGTTAGAGTTAGGCAACGGCAAGGCTTAGGGCACAGGTGAGGGTACGGAAATATGGTAGGGTCAGGCTACGTGCTGCCGCACGGGTCAGTGCCAGCGTACGGGCCAGGAGTAGGCTACGGCGTAGGGTAAGGTGTAGGGCTGGTGATGGGTTTTCGTTCCAGGGTACAGTTAGTGTTAGGGAACGGCAAGGCTTAGGGCACAGGTGAGGTTACGGAAACGTGGGAGGGTCAGGCTACGTGCTGACCCACGGGTCAGTGCCAGCGTACGGGCAAGAAGTAGGCTACGGCGTAGGGTAAGGTGTAGGGCTGGTGGTGGGTTTCCGTTCCGGGCTAGGGTTCGGGTAAGGGAACGGCAAGGCTTAGGGCACAGGTGAGGGTACGGAAACGTGGGAGGGTCAGGCTTCATGCTGATGCACGTGTCACTGCCAGCGTACCGGCCAAGAGTAGGCTACGGCGTAGGGTAATGTGTAGGGCTGTTTCCCTTTCGGGCTACAGTTAGGGTTAGGGAATGGCAAAGCGTAGGGCACAGGTGAGGTTACGGAAACGTGGGAGGTTCAGGCTACATGCTGATGCACGTGTCAGTGCCAGCGTACCGGCCAGGAGTAGGCTACGGCTTGGTGGTTAGGTGTAGGGTTGGTGGTGTGTTTCCGTTCCAGGCTAGGGTTAGTGTTAGGGAACAGCAAGGCTTAGGGCACAGGTGAGGGTACGGAAATGTGGGAGGGTCAGGCTACGTGCTGACGCACGGGTCAGTGCCAGCGTACGGGCCAGGAGTAGGCTATGGCTTGGGGGTTAGTTGTAGGGCTGGTGGTGTGTTTCTGTTCCGTACTAGGGTTAGAGTTAGGGAACGGCAAGGCTTAGGGCACAGGTGAGGTTACGGTAATGTGGGAAGTTCAGGCTACGTGCTGACGCACAGATCAGTGCCAGCGTATGGACCAGGAGTAGGCTACGGCTTGGGGGTAAGGTGTAGGGCTGGTGGTGGGTTTCCGTTCCGGGCTAGGGTTAGGGTTAGGGAACCACAAGGCTTAGGGCACAGGTGAGGGTACGGAAACGTGGGAGGGTCAGGCTAAGTGCTGATGAAAGGGTCAGTGCCTGCGTACGGGCCAGGAATAGGCTACGGCGTAGGGAAAGGTGTAGGGCTGGTGGTGGTTTTCCGTTCCGGGCTAGGGTTAGGGTTAGGGAATGGCAAGGCTTAGGGCACAGGTGAGGGTACGGAAACGTGGGAGGGTCAGGCTACGTGCTGACTCACGGGTCAGTGCCAGCGTACGGGCCAGGATTGGGCTACGGCGTATGGTAAGGTTTAGGGCTTCTGGTGGGTTTCCGTTCCTGGCTAGGGTTAGGGTTAGGGAACGGCAAGGGTTAGGGCACAGGTGAGGGTACGGAAACGTGGGAGGGCCAGGCTACGTGCTGACGCACGTGTCAGTGCCAGCGTACGGGCTATGAATAGGCTACGGCATACATTAAGGTGTAGGGCTGGTGGAGGGATTCCGTTCCGGGATTGGGTTAGAGTTAGGGAAGGCCAAGGCTTAGGGCTTAGCTGAGGGTACGGAAAAGTGGGAGGGTCAGGCTACGTGCTGACGCACGGATCAGTGACTGTGTACGGGTCAGGAGTAGGCTATTGCATGGGGATAAGTTTTAGGTCTGGTGGTGGGTTTCCATTCCGGGCTAGGGTTAGTGTTAGGGAACGGCTAGGTTTAGGGCCCAGGTGAGGGTATGGAAACGTGGGGTGTCAGTCTACATGCTGACACGCGGGTCAGTGCCAGCGTACGGGCCAGGAGTAGGCTACGGCGTAGGGAAAGGTTTAGGGCTGTTGGTGGGTTTCTGTTCTGGGCTAGGGTTAGGGTTAGGGAACGGAAAACCTTAGGGTACAGGTGAGGGTACGGAAACGTGGGAGGGTCAGGCTACGTGCTGACGCACGTGTCAGTGTCAGCGTACAGGACAGGAGTAGGCTACGCCGTAGGGTAAGGTCTAGGGCTGGTGGTGGTTTTCCGTTCTGGGCTAGGGTTATGGTTAGGGAACGTCAAGGCTTAGGGCACAGTTGAGGGTACGGAAACGTGGGAGGGTCAGGCTACGTGCTAACGCATGGGTCAGTGCCAGCATACGGGCCAGCAGTAGGCTACAGCGTAGGGTAAGGTATAGGGCTGGAGGTGGGTTTCCGTTCTGTGCTAGGGTTAGGGTTAGGGAACGGCAAGGCATATGGCACAGGTGAGGGTACGGAAACGTGGGAGGGTCAGGCTACGTGCTGACGCACTGGTCAGTGCCAGCATACGGGCCAGGAGTAGGCTACAGCTTGGGGGTAAGGTGTAGGGCTGGTGGTGGGTTTCCGTTCCGGGCTAGGGTTTGGGTAAGGGAACGTCAAGGCTTAGGGCACAGGTGAGGGTACGGAAACGTGGGCGTGTCAGGCTACATGCTGACACACGGGTCAGTGCCAGCGTACGGGCCAGGTGTAGGCTACGGCATAGGGTAAGGTGTAGGGCTGGAGGTGGGTTTCCGTTCTGTGCTAGGGTTAGGGTTAGGGAACGGAAAGGCATAGGGCAAAGGTGAGGGTACGGAAAGGTGGGAGGTTCAGGCTACGTGCTGACGCACGGGTCAGTGCCAGTGTACGGACCAGGAGTAGGCTACGGCTTAGGGGTAAGTTGTAGGGCTGGGGGTGGGTTTCCGTTTCGGGCTAGGGTTAGGTTTAGGCAACGGCAAGGCTTAGGACACAGGTGAGGGTATGGAAACTTGGGGGTGTCTGTCTACATGCTGACGCACGGGTCAGTGCCAGCGTACGGGCCAGGAGTAGGCTACGGCGTAGGGAAAGGTTTAGGGCTGGTGGTGGGTTTCCATTCCGGGCTAGCGTTAGGGTTAGGGAATGTCAAGTCTTAGGGCACAGGTGAGGGTACGGAAACGTGGGAGGTTCAGTCTACATGCTGACACACGGGTCAGTGCCAGTTGACGGACCAGGAGTAGGCTACGGCTTGTGGGTAAGGTGTAGGGCTGTTGGTGAGATTCCGTTTCGGGCTAGGGTTAGGGTTAGGCAACGGCAAGGCTTATGGCACAGGTGAGGGTACGGAAAGGTGAGAGGGTCAGGCTACGTGCTGATGCACGGGTCAGTGCCAGTGTACGGACCAGGAGTAGGCTACGGCTTGGGGGTAAGGTGTAGGGCTGGTGGTGAGTTTCCGTTTCGGGCTAGGGTTAGGGTTAGGCAACGGCAAGGCTTAGGGCACAGTTGAGGGTACGGAAATGTGGGAGGGTCAGGCTACGTGCTGCCGCACGGGTCAGTGCCAGCGTACGGGCCAGGACTATGCTATGGCTTGGGCGTTAGTTGTAGGGCTGGTGTTGGGTTTCCGTTCCATACTAGGGTTAGGGTTAGGGAACGGCAAGGCTTAGGGCAAAGGTGAGGGTACGGAAATGTGGGAAGGTCAGGCTACGTGCTGACTCACGGGTCAGTGCCACCGTATGGGCCGGGAGTAGGCTACGGCGTAGGGTAAGGTGTAGGTCTGGTGGAGGGTTTCCGTTCCGGGCTAGGGTTAGGGTTAGGGAACGGCAAGGCTTAGGGCACAGTTGAGGGTACGGAAACGTGGGAGGGTCAGGCTACGTGCTTACACACGTTTCAATGCCAGCGTTCGGGCCAGGAGTCGGCTACGGCGTAGGGTAATGTGTAGGGCTGGTGGTGGGTTTACGTTCAGGGCTAAGGTTAGGGTTAGGGAACGGCAAGTACTAGGGCTCAGGTGAGGGTATGGAAACGTGGGGGGGTCAGTGTACATGCTGACGCACGGGTCAGTGCCAGCGTACGGGCCAGGAGTAGGCTACGGCGTAGGGAAAGGTATAGGGCTGGTGGTGGGTTTCCATTCCGGGCTACGGTTATTGTTAGGGAACGGCAAAGCTTTGGGCACAGGTGAGGGTACGGAAACGTGGGAGTGTCAGGCTACGTGCTGACGCACGGGTCAGTGTCAGCGTACGCGCCAGGAGTAGGCTACGGCGTAGGCTAAGGTGTAGGCCTGGTGGTGGATTTCCGTTCCTGGCTAGGGTTAGGGTTACGGAACGGCAAGGCTTAGGGCACAGGTGAGGGTACGGAAACGTGTGAGTATCAGGCTACGTGCTGACGCCTGGGTCAGTGCCAGCGTACGGGCCAGGAATAGGCCACGGCGTAGGGTAAGGTTTAGGGCAGGTGTTGGGTTTCCATTCTGGGCTAGGGTTACGGTTGGGGAACGGCAAAGCTAAGGGCACAGGTGAGGGTACGGAAACGTGGGAGTGTCAGGCTACGTACTGATGCACGGGTCAGTGCCAGCATACGGGCCAGGAGTAGGCTACGGCGTAGGGTAAGGTGTAGGGCTGGTGATGGGTTTTCGTTCCAGGGTAGGGTTAGTGTTAGGGAACGGCAAGGCTTAGGGCACAGGTGAGGGTACGGAAAGGTGAGATTGTCAGGCTACGTGCTGATGCACGGGTCAGTGCCAGTGTACGGACCAGGAGTAGGCTACGGTTTGGGGGTAAGTTGTAGGGCTGGTGGTGAGTTTCCGTTTCGGGCTAGGGTTAGGGTTAGGCAACGGCAAGGCTTAGGGCACAGGTGAGGGTACGGAAATGTGGGAGGGTCAGGCTACGTGCTGCCGCACGGGTCAGTGCCAGCGTACGGGCCAGGAGTAGGCTACGGCGTAGGGTAAGGTGTAGGGCTGGTGATGGGTTTTCGTTCCAGGGTACGGTTAGTGTTAGGGAACGGCAATGCTTAGGGCACAGGTGAGGGTACGGAAACGTGGGAGGGTCAGGCTACGTGGTGACCCACGGGTCTGTGCCAGCGTAAGGTCCAGGAGTAGCCTACGGCTTGGGGGTAAGTTGTAGGGCTGGTGGTGGGTTTCCGTTCCTGGCTAGGATTAGGGTAAGGGAACGGCAAGGCTTAGGGCACAGGTGAGGGTACAGAAACGTGGGAGGGTCAGGCTATGTGCTGATGCATGGGTCAGTGCCAGCGTACCGGCTAGGAGTAGGCTACGGCTTGGGGGTTAGGTGTAGGGCTGGTGGTGGGTTTCCGTTCCGCGCTAGGGTTAGGGTTAGGGAACTGCAAGGCTTAGGGCACAGGTGAGGGTACGGAAACGTGGGAGGGTCAGGCTACATGCTTACGCACGGGTCAGTGCCAGCGTACGGGCCAGGAATAGTCTATGGCTTGGGGGTAAGCTGTAGGGCTGTTGGTGGGTTTCTGTTCCGGACTAGGGTTAGGGTTAGGGAACGGCAAGGCTTAGGGCACAGGTGAGGGTACGGAAATGTGTGAGGGTCAGGCTACGTGCTGACGCACGGGTCAGTGCCAGCGTACGGGCCAGGAGTAGGCTACGGCGTAGGGTAAGGTGTAGGGCTGCTGGTGGATTTCCGTTCCTGGCTAGGGTTATGGTGAGGGAACGGCAAGGCTTAGGGCAGAGGTGAGGGTACGGAAACGTGGGAGGGTCAGGCTACGTGCTGACTCACGGGTCAGTGCCAGCGTACGGGCCAGGATTGGGCTACGGCGTATGGTAAGGTTTAGGGCTTCTGGTGGGTTTCCGTTCCTCGCTAGGGTTAGGGTTAGGGAACGGCAAGCGTTAGGGCACAGGTGAGGGTACGGAAACGTGGGAGGGTCAGGCTACGTGCTGACGCACGTGTCAGTGTCAGCGTACGGGCTAGGAATAGGCTACGGCATACATTAAGGTGTAGGGCTGGTGGTGGGATTCCGTTCCGGGATTGGGTTAGAGTTAGGGAAGGCCAAGGCTTAGGGCTTAGCTGAGGGTACGGAAAAGTGGGAGGGTCAGGCTACGTGCTGACGCACGGATCAGTGCCTGTGTATGGGCCAGGAGTAGGCTATGGCATGGGGGTAAGTTTTAGGGCTGGTGGTGGGTTTCCATTCCGGGCTAGGGTTAGTGTTAGGGAACGGCAAGGTTTAGGGCCCAGGTGAGGGTATGGAAACGTGGGGTGTCAGTCTACATGCTGACGCACGGGTCAGTGCCAGCGTACGGGCCAGGAGTAGGCTACGGCGTAGGGAAAGGTTTAGGGCTGGTGGTGGGTTTCCGTTCCGGGCTAGGGTTAGGGTTAGGGAACGGCAAAGCTTAGGGTACAGGTGAGGGTACGGAAACGTGGGAGGGTCAGGCTACGTGCTGACGCACGTGTCAGTGTCAGCGTACAGGCCAGGAGTAGGCTACACCGTAGGGTAAGGTCTAGGGCTGGTGGTGGTTTTCCGTTCTGGGCTAGGGTTATGGTTAGGGAACGTCAAGGCTTAGGGCACAGTTGAGGGTACGGAAACGTGGGAGGGTCAGGCTAAGTGCTGACGCACGGGTCAATGCCAGCATACGGGCCAGTAGTAGGCTACAGCTTGGGGTAAGGTGTAGGGCTGGTGGTGGGTTTCCGTTCCGGGCTAGGGTTAGGGTAAGGGAACGTCAAGGCTTAGGGCACAGGTGAGGGTACGGAAACGTGGGCGGGTCAGGCTACGTGCTGACACACGGGTCAGTGCCAACGTACGTGCCAGGTGTAGGCTACGGCATAGAGTAAGGTGTAGGGCTGGAGGTGGGTTTCCGTTCTGTGCTAGGGTTAGGGGTAGGGAACGGCAAGGCATAGGGCACAGGTGAGGGTACGGAAACGTGGGAGGGTCAGGCTACGTGCTGACGCATGGGTCAGTGCCAGCGTACGGGCCAGGAGTAGGCAACGGCGTAGGGAATGGTCTAGGGCTGGTGGTGGATTTCCGTTCCGGGCTAGGGTTACGGTTAGGGAAAGGCAAGGTTTAGGGCACAGGTGAGGGTACGGAAAGGTGGGAGGGTCAGGCTTCGTGCTGACGCACGGGTCAGTGCCAGTGTACGGACCAGGAGTAGGCTACGGCTTGGGGGTAAGTTGTAGGGCTGGTGGTGGGTTTCCGTTTCGGGCTAGGGTTTGGGTTAGGCAACGGCAAGGCTTAGGGCACAGGTGAGGGTACGGAAACGTGGGAGGGTCAGGCTACGTGCTGCCGCATGGGTCAGTGCCAGCGTACGGGCCAGGACTAGGCTATGGCTTGTGCGTTAGTTGTAGGTCTGGTGTTGGGTTTCCGTTCCGGGCTAGGGTTAGGGTTTGGGAACGGCAAGTTTTAGGGCCCAGGTGAGGGTATGGAAACTTGGGGGTGTCTGTCTACATGCTGTCGCACGGGTCAGTGCCAGCGTACGGGCCAGGAGAAGGCTACGGTGTAGGGAAAGGTTTAGGGCTGGTGGTGGGTTTCCATTCCGGGCTAGCGTTAGGGTTAGGGAAAGTCAAGTCTTAGGGCACAGGTGAGGGTACGGAAACGTGGGAGGTTCAGGCTACGTGCTGACGCACGGGTCAGTGCCAGTGGACGGACCAGGAGTAGGCTACGGCTTGTGGGTAAGGTGTAGGGCTGTTGGTGAGATTCCGTTTCGGGCTAGGGTTAGGGTTAGGCAACGGCAAGGCTTATGGCACAGGTGAGGGTACGGAAAGGTGAGAGGGTCAGGCTACGTGCTGATGCACGGGTCAGTGCCAGTGTACGGACCAGGAGTAGGCTACGTCTTGGGGGTAAGGTGTAGGGCTGGTGGTGAGTTTCCGTTTCGGGCTAGGGTTAGGGTTAGGCAACGGCAAGGCTTAGGGCACAGGTGAGGGTACGGAAATGTGGGAGGGTCAGGCTACGTGCTGCCGCACGGGTCAGTGCCAGCGTACGGGCCAGGACTATGCTATGGCTTGGGCGTTAGTTGTAGGGCTGGTGTTGGGTTTCCGTTCCATACTAGGGTTAGGGTTAGGGAACGGCAAGGCTTAGGGCAAAGGTGAGGGTACGGAAATGTGGGAAGGTCAGGCTACGTGCTGACTCACGGGTCAGTGCCACCGTTTGGGCCGGGAGTAGGCTATGGCGTAGGGTAAGGTGTAGGGCTGGTGGTGGGTTTCCGTTCCGGGCTAGGGTTAGGGTTAGGGAACGGCAAGGCTTAGGGCACAGTTGAGGGTACGGAAACGTGGGAGGGTCAGGCTACGTGCTTACACACGTGTCAATGCCAGCGTTCGGGCCAGGAGTAGGCTACGGCGTAGGGTAAAGTGTAGGGCTGGTGGTGGGTTTACGTTAAGGGCTAGGGTTAGGGTTAGGGAACGGCAAGTTCTAGGGCCCAGGTGAGGGTATGGAAACGTGGGGGGGTCAGTGTACATGCTGACGCACGGGTCAGTGCCAGCGTACGGGCCAGGAGTAGGCTACGGCGTAGGGAAAGGTATAGGGCTGGTGGTGGGTTTTCGTTCCAGGGTACGGTTAGTGTTAGGGAACGGCAAGGCTTAGGGCACAGGTGAGGGTACGGAAACGTGGGAGGGTCAGGCTAAGTGCTGACCCACGGGTCAGTGCCAGCGTACGGGCAAGAAGTAGGCTACGGCGTAGAGTAAGGTGTAGGGCTGGTGGTGGGTTTCCGTTCCGGGCTAGGGTTCGGGTAAGGGAACGGCAAGGCTTAGGGCAGAGGTGAGGGTACGGAAACGTGGGAGGGTCAGGCTACGTGCTGACGCACGGTTCATTGTCAGCGTACAGGCCAGGAGTAGTCTACGCCGTAGGGTAAGGTCTAGGTCTGGTGGTGGGTTTCCGTTCCGGGCTAGGGTTAGGGTTAGGGAATGGCAAGGCTTAGGGCACAGGTGAGGGTACGGAAACCTGGGAGGGTCAGGCTACGTGCTGACACATGGGTCAGTGCCAGCGTACGGGCCAGGAGTAGGCTACGGTGTAGGGTAAGGGGTAGGGCTGGTGGTGGGATTCCGTTCCGGGATTGGGTTAGAGTTAGGGAAGGCCGAGGCTTAGGGCTTAGCAGAGGGTACGGAAAAGTGGGAGGGTCAGGCTACGTGCTGACGCACGGGTCAGTGCCTGTGTACGGGCCAGGAGTAGGCTATGGCATGGGGGTAAGTTTTAGGGCTGGTGGTGGGTTTCCATTCCGGGCTAGGGTTAGTGTTAGGGAACGGCAAGGCTTAGGGCCCAGGTGAGGTTATGGAAACGTGGGAGGGTCAGGCTTCATGCTGATGCACGTGTCAGTGCCAGCGTACCGGCCAGGAGTAGGCTACGGCGTAGGGTAAGGTGTAGGGCTGTTTCCCTTTCGGGCTACAGTTAGGGTTAGGGAATGGCAAAGCGTAGGGCACAGGTGAGGTTACGGAAACGTGGGAGGTTCAGGCTACATGCTGATGCACGTGTCAGTGCCAGCGTACCGGCCAGGAGTAGGCTACGGCTTGGTGGTTAGGTGTAGGGTTGGTGGTGTGTTTCCGTTCCAGGCTAGGGTTAGTGTTAGGGAACAGCAAGGCTTAGGGCACAGGTGAGGGTACGGAAATGTGGGAGGGTCAGGCTACGTGCTGACGCACGGGTCAGTGCCAGCGTACGGGCCAGGAGTAGGCTATGGCTTGGGGGTTAGTTGTAGGGCTGGTGGTGTGTTTCCGTTCCGTACTAGGGTTAGAGTTAGGGAACGGCAAGGCTTAGGGCACAGGTGAGGTTACGGTAATGTGGGAAGTTCAGGCTACGTGCTGACGCACAGGTCAGTGCCAGCGTATGGACCAGGAGTAGGCTACGGCTTGGGGGTAAGGTGTAGGGCTGCTGGTGGGTTTCCGTTCCGGGCTAGGGTTAGGGTTAGGGAACCACAAGGCTTAGGGCACAGTTGAGGGTACGGAAACGTGGGAGGGTCAGGCTACGTGCTGATGAAAGGGTCAGTGCCTGCGTACGGGCCAGGAATAGGCTACGGCATAGGGAAAGGTGTAGGGCTGGTGGTGGGTTTCCGTTCTGGGCTAGGGTTAGGGTTAGGGAATGGCAAGGCTTAGGGCACATGTGAGGGTCCACAAACGTGGGAGGGTCAGGCTACGTGCTGACGCACAGGTTAGTGCCAGCGTAAGGTCCAGGAGTAGCCTACGGCTTGGGGGTAAGTTGTAGGGCTGGTGGTGGTTTTCCGTTCCTGGCTAGGATTAGGGTAAGTGAACGGCAAGGCTTAGGGCACAGGTGAGGGTACAGAAACGTGGGAGGGTCAGGCTATGTGCTGATGCATGGGTCAGTGCCAGCGTACCGGCTAGGCATAGGCTACGGCTTGGGGGTTAGGTGTAGGGCTGGTGGTGGGTTTCCGTTCCGCGCTAGGGTTAGGGTTAGGGAACGGCAAGGCTTAGGGCACAGGTGAGGGTACGGAAATGTGTGAGGGTCAGGCTACGTGCTGACGCACGGGTCAGTGCCAGCGTACGGGCCAGGAGTAGGCTACGGCGTAGGGTAAGGTGTAGGGCTGCTGGTGGATTTCCGTTCCTGTCTAGGGTTATGGTGAGGGAACGGCAAGGCTTAGGGCACAGTTGAGGGTACGGAAACATGGGAGGATCAGGCTACGTGCTGACTCACGGGTCAGTGCCAGCGTACGGGCCAGGATTGGGCTCCGGCGTATGGTAAGGTTTAGGGCTTCTGGTGGGTTTCCGTTCCTGGCTAGGGTTAGGATTAGGGAAAGGCAAGGCTTAGGGCACAGGTGAGGGTACGGAAACGTGGGAGGGTCAGGCTACGTGCTGACGCATGTGTCACTGCCAGCGTACGGTCTAGGAATAGGCTACGGCATACATTAAGGTGTAAGGCTGGTGGTGGGATTCCGTTCCGGGATTGGGTTAGAGTTAGGGAAGGCCAAGGCTTAGGGCTTAGCTGAGGGTACGGAAAAGTGGGAGGGTCAGGGTACGTGCTGACGCACGGGTCAATGCCTGTGTACGGGCCAGGAGTAGGCTATGGCATGGGGGTAAGTTTTAGGGCTGGTGGTGGGTTTCCATTCCGTGCTAGGGTTAGTGTTAGGGAACGGCAAGGTTTAGGGCCCAGGTGAGGGTATGGAAACGTGGGGTGTCAGTCTACATGCTGACGCACGGGTCAGTGCCAGCGTACGGGCCAGGAGCAGTCTACGGCGTGGTGGTAAGGTGTAGGGATGGTGGTGGGTCTCTGTTCAGGGCTAGGGTTAGGGTTAGGGAACGTCAAAGCTTAGGGCACAGGTGAGGGTACGGAAACGTGGGAGGGTCAGGCTACGTGCTGACACACGTGTCAGTGTCAGCGTACAGGCCAGGAGTAGGCTACGCCGTAGGGTAAGGTCTAGGGCTGGTGGTGGTTTTCCGTTCTGGGCTAGGGTTATGGTTAGGGAACGTCAAGGCTTAGGGCACAGTTGAGGGTACGGAAACGTGGGAGGGTCAGGCTACGTGCTTACGCATGGGTCAGTGCCAGCATACGAGGCAGCAGTAGGCTACAGCGTAGGGTAAGGTATAGGGCTGGAGGTGGGTTTCCATTCTGTGCTAGGGTTAGGGTTAGGGTACGGCAAGGCATAGGTCACAGGTGAGGGTACGGAAACGTGGGAGGGTCAGGCTACGTGCTGACGCACGGGTCAGTGCCATCATACGGGCCAGGAGTAGGCTACAGCTTGGGGGTAAGGTGGAGGGCTGGTGGTGGGTTTCCGTTCCGGGCTAGGGTTAGGGTAAGGGAACGTCAAGGCTTAGGGCACAGATGAGGGTACAGAAACGTGGGCGGGTCAGTCTACGGGCTGACACACGGGTCAGTGCCAACGTACGGGCCAGGTGTAGGCTACGGCATAGGGTAAGGTGTAGGGCTGGAGGTGGGTTTCCGTTCTGTGCTAGGGTTAGGGTTAGGGAACGGCAAGGCATAGGGCACAGGTGAGGGTACGGAAACGTGGGAGGGTCAGGCTACGTGCTGACGCATGGGTCAGTGCCAGCGTACGGGCCAGGAGTAGGCTACGGCATAGGGAATGGTCTAGGGCTGGTGGTGGGTTTCCGTTCCGGGCTAGGGTTACGGTTAGGGAAAGGCAAGGTTTAGGGCACAGGTGAGGGTACGGAAAGGTGGGAGGGTCAGGCTACGTGCTGACGCACGGATCAGTGCCAGTGTACGGACCAGGAGTAGGCTACGTCTTGGGGGTAAGTTGTAGGGCTGGTGGTGGGTTTCCGTTTCGGGCTAGGGTTTGGGTTAGGCAACGGCAAGGCTTAGGGCACAGGTGAGGGTACGGAAACGTGGGAGGGTCAGGCTACGTGCTGCCGCATGGGTCAGTGCCAAAGTACGGGCCAGGACTAGGCTATGGCTTGTGCGTTAGTTGTCGTTCTGGTGGTGGGTTTCCGTTCCGGGCTAGGGTTATGGTTAGGGAACGGCAAGGTTTAGGGCCCAGGTGAGGGTATGGAAAATTGGGGGTGTCTGTCTACATGCTGAGGCACGGGTCAGTGCCAGCGTACAGGCCAGGAGTAGGCTACGGCATAGGGAAAGGTTTAGGGCTGGTGGTGGGTTTCCGTTCCGGGCTAGCGTTAGGGTTAGGGAACGTCAACTCTTAGGGCACAGGTGAGGGTACGGAAACGTGGGAGGTTCAGGCTACGTGCTGACGCACTGGTCAGTGTCAGTGTACGGACCAGGAGTAGGCTACGGCTTGGGGGTAAGGTGTAGGGCTGGTGGTGAGTTTCCGTTTCGGGCTAGGGTTAGGGTTAGGCAACGGCAAGGCTTAGGGCACAGGTGAGGGTACGGAAATATGGGAGGGTCAGGCTACGTGCTGCCGCACGGGTCAGTGCCAGCGTACGGGCCAGGAGTAGGCTACGGCGTAGGGTAAGGTATAGGGCTGGAGGTGGGTTTCCGTTCTGTGCTAGGGTTAGGGTTAGGGAACGGCAAGGCATATGGCACAGGTGAGGGTACGGAAACGTGGGAGGGTCAGGCTACGTGCTGACGCACTGGTCAGTTCCAGCATACGGGCCAGGAGTAGGCTACAGCTTGGGGGTAAGGTGTAGGGCTGGTGGTGGGTTTCCGTTCCGGGCTAGGGTTAGGGTAAGGGAACGTCAAGGCTTAGGGCACAGGTGAGGGTACGGAAACGTGGGCGGTTCAGGCTACATGCTGACACACGGGTCAGTGCCAACGTACGGGCCAGGTGTAGGCTACGGCATAGGGTAAGGTGTAGGGCTGGAGGTGGGTTTCCGTTCTGTGCTAGGGTTAGGGTTAGGGAACGGAAAGGCATAGGGCACAGGTGAGGGTACGGAAAGGTGGGAGGGTCAGGCTACGTGCTGACGCACGGTTCAGTGCCAGTGTACGGACCAGGAGTAGGCTACGGCTTAGGGGTAAGTTGTAGGGCTGGTGGTGGGTTTCCGTTTCGGGCTAGGGTTAGGTTTAGGCAACGGCAAGGCTTAGGGCACAGGTGAGGGTATGGAAACTTGGGGGTGTCTGTCTACATGCTGACGCACGGGTCAGTGCCAGCGTACGGGCCAGGAGTAGGCTACGGCGTAGGGAAAGGTTTAGGGCTGGTGGTGGGTTTCCAATCTGGGCTAGCGTTAGGGTTAGGGAATGTCAAGTCTTAGGGCACAGGTGAGGGTACGGAAACGTGGGAGGTTCAGTCTACGTGCTGACGCACGGGTCAGTGCCAGTGGACGGACCAGGAGTAGGCTACGGCTTGTGGGTAAGGTGTAGGGCTGTTGGTGAGATTCCGTTTCGGGCTAGGGTTAGGGTTAGGCAACGGCAAGGCTTATGGCACAGGTGAGGGTACGGAAAGGTGAGAGGGTCAGGCTACGTGCTGATGCACGGGTCAGTGCCAGTGTACGGACCAGGAGTAGGCTACGGCTTGGGGGTAAGGTGTAGGGCTGGTGGTGAGTTTCCGTTTCGGGCTAGGGTTAGGGTTAGGCAACGGCAAGGCTTAGGGCACAGTTGAGGGTACGGAAATGTGGGAGGGTCAGGCTACGTGCTGCCGCACGGGTCAGTGCCAGCGTACGGGCCAGGACTATGCTATGGCTTGGGCGTTAGTTGTAGGGCTGGTGGTGGGTTTCCGTTCCAGACTAGGGTTAGGGTTAGGGAACGGCAAGGCTTAGGGCACAGGTGAGGGTACGGAAATGTGTGAGGGTCAGGCTACGTGCAGACGCACGGGTCAGTGCCAGCATACGGGCCAGGAGTAGGCTACGGCGTAGGGTAAGGTGTAGGGCTGCTTGTGGATTTCCGTTCCTTGCTAGGGTTATGGTGAGGGAACGGCAAGGCTTAGGGCACAGGTGAGGGTACGGAAACGTGGGAGGGTCAGGCTACGTGCTGACTCACGGGTCAGTGCCAGCGTACGGGCCAGGATTGGGCTACGGCGTATGGTAAGGTTTAGGGCTTCTGGTGGGTTTCCGTTCCTCGCTAGGGTTAGGGTTAGGGAACGGCAAGCGTTAGGGCACAGGTGAGGGTACGGAAACGTGGGAGGGTCAGGCTACGTGCTGACGCACGTGTCAGTGTCAGCGTACGGGCTAGGAATAGGCTACGGCATACATTAAGGTGTAGGGCTGGTGGTGGGATTCCATTCCAGGATTGGGTTAGAGTTAGGGAAGGCCAAGGCTTAGGGCTTAGCTGAGGGTACGGAAAAGTGGGAGGGTCAGGCTACGTGCTGACGCACGGATCAGTGCCTGTGTACGGGCCAGGAGTAGGCTATGGCATGGGGGTAAGTTTTAGGGCTGGTGGTGGGTTTCCATTCCGGGCTAGGGTTAGTGTTAGGGAACGGCAAGGTTTAGGGCCCAGGTGAGGGTATGGAAACGTGGGGTGTCAGTCTACATGCTGACGCACGGGTCAGTGCCAGCGTACGGGCCAGGAGTAGGCTACAGCGTAGGGAAAGGTTTAGGGCTGGTGGTGGGTTTCCGTTCCGGGCTAGGGTTAGGGTTAGGGAACGGCAAAGCTTAGGGTACAGGTGAGGGTACGGAAACGTGGGAGGGTCAGGCTACGTGCTGACGCACGTGTCAGTGTCAGCGTACAGGCCAGGAGTAGGCTACACCGTAGGGTAAGGTCTAGGGCTGGTGGTGGTTTTCCGTTCTGGGCTAGGGTTATGGTTAGGGAACGTCAAGGCTTAGGGCACAGTTGAGGGTACGGAAACGTGGGAGGGTCAGGCTACGTGCTTACGCATGGGTCAGTGCCAGCATACGGGCCAGCAGTAGGCTACAGCGTAGGGTAAGGTATAGGGCTGGAGGTGGTTTTCCGTTCTGTGCTAGGGTTAGGGTTAAGGAACGGCAAGGCATAGGGCACAGGTGAGGGTACGGAAACGTGGGAGGGTCAGGCTACGTGCTGACGCACGGGTCAGTGCCAGCATACGGGCCAGTAGTAGGCTACAGCTTGGGGGTAAGTTGTAGGGCTGGTGGTGGGTTTCCGTTCCGGGCTAGGGTTAGGGTAAGGGAACGTTAAGGCTTAGGGCACAGGTGAGGGTACGGAAACGTGGGCGGGTCAGGCTACGTGCTGACACACGGGTCAGTGCCAACGTACGGGCCAGGTGTAGGCTACGGCATAGAGTAAGGTGTAGGGCTGGAGGTGGGTTTCCGTTCTGTGCTAGGGTTAGGGGTAGGGAACGGCAAGGCATAGGGCACAGGTGAGGGTACGGAAACGTGGGAGGGTCAGGCTACGTGCTTACACACGTGTCAATGCCAGCGTTCGGGCCAGGAGTAGGCTACGGCGTAGGGTAAAGTGTAGGGCTGGTGGTGGGTTTACGTTAAGGTCTAGGGTTAGGGTTAGGGAACGGCAAGTTCTAGGGCCCAGGTGAGGGTATGGAAACGTGGGGGGGTCAGTGTACATGCTGACGCACGGGTCAGTGCCAGCGTACGGGCCAGGAGTAGGCTACGGCGTAGGGAAAGGTATAGGGATGGTGGTGGGTTTCCATTCCGGGCTAGGGTTATTGTTAGGGAACGGCAAAGCTTTGGGCACAGGTGAGTGTATGGAAACGCGGGAGTGTCAGGCTACGTGATGACGCACGGGTCAGTGTCAGCGTACGGGCCAGGAGTAGGCTACGGCGTAGGCTAAGGTGTAGGCCTGGTGGTGGATTTCCGTTCCTGGCCTGGGTTAGGGTTACGGAACGGCAAGGCTTAGGGCACAGGTGAGGGTACGGAAACGTGTGAGTATCAGGCTACGTGCTGACGCCTGGGTCAGTGCCAGCGTACGGGCCAGGAATAGGCCACGGCGTAGGGTAAGGTGTAGGGCAGGTGGTGGGTTTCCGTTCTGGGCTAGGGTTACGGTTCGGGAACGGCAAAGCTAAGGGCACAGGTGAGGGTACGGAAACGTGGGAGGGTCAGGCTACTTGCTGACCCACGGGTCAGTGACAGCGTATGGGCCAGGGGTAGTCTACGGCTTGGGGGTAAAATATAGGGCTGGTGGTCCGTTTCCGTTCCGGGCTAGGGTTAGGGTTAGGGAACGGCAAGGCTTAGGGCACTGGTGAGGGTACGGATACGTGGGAGGGTCAGGCTACATGCTGACGCAAGTTTCAGTGCCAGCGTACAGGCTAGGAGTAGGCTACGCCGTAGGGTAAGGTGTAGGGCTGGTGGTGGGTTTCCGTTCCAGGCTAGGGTTATGGTTAGGGAATGTCAAGGTTTAGGGCACAGGTGAGGTTACGGAAACGTTGGAGGGTCAGGCTACGTACTGATGCACGGGTCAGTGCCAGCATACGGGCCAGGAGTAGGCTACGGCGTAGGGTAAGGTGTAGGGCTGGTGATGGGTTTTCGTTCCAGGGTACGGTTAGTGTTAGGGAACGGCAAGGCTTAGGGCACAGGTGAGGGTACGGAAACGTGGGAGGGTCAGGTTACGTGCTGACCCACGGGTCAGTGCCAGCGTACGGGCAAGAAGTAGGCTACGGCGTAGAGTAAGGTGTAGGGCTGGTGGTGGGTTTCCGTTCCGGGCTAGGGTTCGGGTAAGGGAACGGCAAGGCTTAGGGCAGAGGTGAAGGTACGGAAACGTGGGAGGGTCAGGCTACGTGCTGACGCACGGTTCATTGTCAGCGTACAGGCCAGGAGTAGTCTACGCCGTAGGGTAAGGTCTAGGTCTGGTGGTGGGTTTCCGTTCCGGGCTAGGGTTAGGGTTAGGGAATGGCAAGGCTTAGGGCACAGGTGAGGGTACGGAAACCTGGGAGGGTCAGGCTACGTGCTGACACATGGGTCAGTGCCAGCGTACGGGCCAGGAGTAGGCTACGGTGTAGGGTAAGGGGTAGGGCTGGTGGTGGGATTCCGTTCCGGGATTGGGTTAGAGTTAGGGAAGGCCGAGGCTTAGGGCTTAGCAGAGGGTACGGAAAAGTGGGAGGGTCAGGCTACGTGCTGACGCACGGGTCAGTGCCAGCGTACGGGCCAGGAGTAGGCTATGGCTTGGGGGTTAGTTGTAGGGCTGGTGGTGTGTTTCCGTTCCGTACTAGGGTTAGAGTTAGGGAACGGCAAGGCTTAGGGCACAGGTGAGGTTACGGTAATGTGGGAAGTTCAGGCTACGTGCTGACGCACAGGTCAGTGCCAGCGTATGGACCAGGAGTAGGCTACGGCTTGGGGGTAAGGTGTAGGGCTGGTGGTGGGTTTCCGTTCCGGGCTAGGGTTAGGGTTAGGGAACCACAAGGCTTAGGGCACAGTTGAGGTTACGGAAACGTGGGAGGGTCAGGCTACGTGCTGATGAAAGGGTCAGTGCCTGCGTACGGGCCAGGAATAGGCTACGGCGTAGGGAAAGGTGTAGGGCTGGTGGTGGGTTTCCGTTCCGGGCTAGGGTTAGGCTTAGGGAATGGCAAGGCTTAGGGCACATGTGAGGGTCCACAAACGTGGGAGGGTCAGGCTACGTGCTGACGCACAGGTTAGTGCCAGCGTAAGGTCCAGGAGTAGCCTACGGCTTGGGGGTAAGTTGTAGGGCTGGTGGTGGGTTTCCGTTCCTGGCTAGGATTAGGGTAAGGGAACGGCAAGGCTTAGGGCACAGGTGAGGGTACAGAAACGTGGGAGGGTCAGTCTATGTGCTGATGCATGTGTCAGTGCCAGCATACCGGCTAGGAGTAGGCTACGGCTTGGGGGTTAGGTGTAGGGCTGGTGGTGGGTTTCCGTTCAGCGCTAGGGTTAGGGTTAGGGAACTGCAAGGCTTAGGGCACAGGTGAGGGTACGGAAACGTGGGAGGGTCAGGCTACATGCTTACGCACGGGTCAGTGCCAGCGTACGGGCCAGGAATACTCTATGGCTTGGGGGTAAGCTGTAGGGCTGGTGGTGGGTTTCTGTTCCAGACTAGGGTTAGGGTTAGGGAACGGCAAGGCTTAGGGCACAGGTGAGGGTACGGAAATGTGTGAGGGTCAGGCTACGTGCTGACGCACGGGTCAGTGCCAGCGTACGGGCCAGGAGTAGGCTAAGGCGTAGGGTAAGGTGTAGGGCTGCTGGTGGATTTCCGTTCCTGGCTAGGGTTATGGTGAGGGAACGGCAAGGCTTAGGGCACAGGTGAGGGTACGGAAACGTGGGAGGGTCAGGCTACGTGCTGACTCACGGGTCAGTGCCAACGTACGGGCCAGGATTGGGCTACGGCGTATGGTAAGGTTTAGGGCTTCTGGTGGGTTTCCGTTCCTGGCTAGGGTTAGGGTTAGGGAACGGCAAGGGTTAGGGCACAGGTGAGGGTACGGAAACGTGGGAGGGTCAGGCTACGTGCTGACGCATGTGTCAGTGCCAGCGTACGGTCTAGGAATAGGCTACGGCATACATTAAGGTGTAGGGCTGGTGGTGGGATTCCGTTCCGGGATTGGGTTAGAGTTAGGGAAGGCCAAGGCTTAGGGCTTAGCTGAGGGTACGGAAAAGTGGGAGGGTCAGGCTACGTGCTGACGCACGGGTCAATGCCTGTGTACGGGCCAGGAGTAGGCTATGGCATGGGGGTAAGTTTTAGGGCTGGTGGTGGGTTTCCATTCCGTGCTAGGGTTAGTGTTAGGGAACGGCAAGGTTTAGGGCCCAGGTGAGGGTATGGAAACGTGGGGTGTCAGTCTACATGCTGACGCACGGGTCAGTGCCAGCGTACGGGCCAGGAGCAGTCTACGGCGTGGTGGTAAGGTGTAGGGATGGTGGTGGGTCTCTGTTCAGGGCTAGGGTTAGGGTTAGGGAACGTCAAGGCTTAGGGCACAGGTGAGGGTACGGAAACGTGGGAGGGTCAGGCTACGTGCTGACACACGTGTCAGTGTCAGCGTACAGGCCAGGAGTAGGCTACGCCGTAGGGTAAGGTCTAGGGCTGGTGGTGGTTTTCCGTTCTGGGCTAGGGTTATGGTTAGGGAACGTCAAGGCTTAGGGCACAGTTGAGGGTACGGAAACGTGGGAGGGTCAGGCTACGTGCTTACGCATGGGTCAGTGCCAGCATACGAGCCAGCAGTTGGCTACAGCGTAGGGTATGGTATAGGGCTGGAGGTGGGTTTCCGTTCTGTGCTAGGGTTAGGGTTAGGGAACGGCAAGGCATAGGTCACAGGTGAGGGTACGGAAACGTGGGAGGGTCAGGCTACGTGCTGACGCACGGGTCAGTGTCATCATACGGGCCAGGAGTAGGCTACAGCTTGGGGGTAAGGTGTAGGGCTGGTGGTGGGTTTCCGTTCCGGGCTAGGGTTAGGGTAAGGGAACGTCAAGGCTTAGGGCACAGGTGAGGGTACAGAAACGTGGGCGGGTCAGTCTACGGGCTGACACACGGGTCAGTGCCAGCGTACGGGCCAGGAGTAGGCTACGGCGTAGGGTAAGGTGTAGGGCTGGTGGTGGGTTTCCGTTCCGGGCTAGGGTTGGGGTAAGGGAACGGCAAGGCTTAGGGCACAGGTGAGGGTACGGAAACGTGGGAGGGTCAGGCTTCATGCTGATGCACGTGTCACTGCCAGCGTACCGGCCAAGAGTAGGCTACGGCGTAGGGTAATGTGTAGGGCTGTTTCCCTTTCGGGCTACAGTTAGGGTTAGGGAATGGCAAAGCGTAGGGCACAGGTGAGGTTACGGAAACGTGGGAGGTTCAGGCTACATGCTGATGCACGTGTCAGTGCCAGCGTACCGGCCAGGAGTAGGCTACGGCTTGGTGGTTAGGTGTAGGGTTGGTGGTGTGTTTCCGTTCCAGGCTAGGGTTAGTGTTAGGGAACAGCAAGGCTTAGGGCACAGGTGAGGGTACGGAAATGTGGGAGGGTCAGGCTACGTGCTGACGCACGGGTCAGTGCCAGCGTACGGGCCAGGAGTAGGCTATGGCTTGGGGGTTAGTTGTAGGGCTGGTGGTGTGTTTCTGTTCCGTACTAGGGTTAGAGTTAGGGAACGGCAAGGCTTAGGGCACAGGTGAGGTTACGGTAATGTGGGAAGTTCAGGCTACGTGCTGACGCACAGATCAGTGCCAGCGTATGGACCAGGAGTAGGCTACGGCTTGGGGGTAAGGTGTAGGGCTGGTGGTGGGTTTCCGTTCCGGGCTAGGGTTAGGGTTAGGGAACCACAAGGCTTAGGGCACAGGTGAGGGTACGGAAACGTGGGAGGGTCAGGCTAAGTGCTGATGAAAGGGTCAGTGCCTGCGTACGGGCCAGGAATAGGCTACGGCGTAGGGAAAGGTGTAGGGCTGGTGGTGGGTTTCCGTTCCGGGCTAGGGTTAGGGTTAGGGAATGGCAAGGCTTAGGGCACAGGTGAGGGTACGGAAACGTGGGAGGGTCAGGCTACGTGCTGACTCACGGGTCAGTGCCAGCGTACGGGCCAGGATTGGGCTACGGCGTATGGTAAGGTTTAGGGCTTCTGGTGGGTTTCCGTTCCTGGCTAGGGTTAGGGTTAGGGAACGGCAAGGGTTAGGGCACAGGTGAGGGTACGGAAACGTGGGAGGGTCAGGCTACGTGCTGACGCACGTGTCAGTGCCAGCGTACGGGCTATGAATAGGCTACGGCATACATTAAGGTGTAGGGCTGGTGGAGGGATTCCGTTCCGGGATTGGGTTAGAGTTAGGGAAGGCCAAGGCTTAGGGCTTAGCTGAGGGTACGGAAAAGTGGGAGGGTCAGGCTACGTGCTGACGCACGGATCAGTGACTGTGTACGGGTCAGGAGTAGGCTATTGCATGGGGGTAAGTTTTAGGTCTGGTGGTGGGTTTCCATTCCGGGCTAGGGTTAGTGTTAGGGAACGGCTAGGTTTAGGGCCCAGGTGAGGGTATGGAAACGTGGGGTGTCAGTCTACATGCTGACACGCGGGTCAGTGCCAGCGTACGGGCCAGGAGTAGGCTACGGCGTAGGGAAAGGTTTAGGGCTGTTGGTGGGTTTCTGTTCTGGGCTAGGGTTAGGGTTAGGGAACGGAAAACCTTAGGGTACAGGTGAGGGTATGGAAACGTGGGAGGGTCAGGCTACGTGCTGACGCACGTGTCAGTGTCAGCGTACAGGACAGGAGTAGGCTACGCCGTAGGGTAAGGTCTAGGGCTGGTGGTGGTTTTCCGTTCTGGGCTAGGGTTATGGTTAGGGAACGTCAAGGCTTAGGGCACAGTTGAGGGTACGGAAACGTGGGAGGGTCAGGCTACGTGCTAACGCATGGGTCAGTGCCAGCATACGGGCCAGCAGTAGGCTACAGCGTAGGGTAAGGTATAGGGCTGGAGGTGGGTTTCCGTTCTGTGCTAGGGTTAGGGTTAGGGAACGGCAAGGCATATGGCACAGGTGAGGGTACGGAAACGTGGGAGGGTCAGGCTACGTGCTGACGCACTGGTCAGTGCCAGCATACGGGCCAGGAGTAGGCTACAGCTTGGGGGTAAGGTGTAGGGCTGGTGGTGGGTTTCCGTTCCGGGCTAGGGTTAGGGTAAGGGAAGGTCAAGGCTTAGGGCACAGGTGAGGGTACGGAAACGTGGGCGGTTCAGGCTACATGCTGACACACGGGTCAGTGCCAACGTACGGGCCAGGTGTAGGCTACGGCATAGGGTAAGGTGTAGGGCTGGAGGTGGGTTTCCGTTCTGTGCTAGGGTTAGGGTTAGGGAACGGAAAGGCATAGGGCACAGGTGAGGGTACGGAAAGGTTGGAGGGTCAGGCTACGTGCTGACGCACGGTTCAGTGCCAGTGTACGGACCAGGAGTAGGCTACGGCTTAGGGGTAAGTTGTAGGGCTGGTGGTGGGTTTCCGTTTCGGGCTAGGGTTAGGTTTAGGCAACGGCAAGGCTTAGGGCACAGGTGAGGGTATGGAAACTTGGGGGTGTCTGTCTACATGCTGACGCACGGGTCAGTGCCAGCGTACGGGCCAGGAGTAGGCTACGGCGTAGGGAAAGGTTTAGGGCTGGTGGTGGGTTTCCAATCTGGGCTAGCGTTAGGGTTAGGGAATGTCAAGTCTTAGGGCACAGGTGAGGGTACGGAAACGTGGGAGGTTCAGTCTACGTGCTGACGCACGGGTCAGTGCCAGTGGACGGACCAGGAGTAGGCTACGGCTTGTGGGTAAGGTGTAGGGCTGTTGGTGTGATTCCGTTCCGGGCTAGGGTTAGGGTTAGGCAACGGCAAGGCTTATGGCACAGGTGAGGGTACGGAAAGGTGAGAGGGTCAGGCTACGTGCTGATGCACGGGTCAGTGCCAGTGTACGGACCAGGAGTAGGCTACGGCTTGGGGGTAAGGTGTAGGGCTGGTGGTGAGTTTCCGTTTCGGGCTAGGGTTAGGGTTAGGCAACGGCAAGGCTTAGGGCACAGTTGAGGGTACGGAAATGTGGGAGGGTCAGGCTACGTGCTGCCGCACGGGTCAGTGCCAGCGTACGGGCCAGGACTACGCTATGGCTTGGGCGTTAGTTGTAGGGCTGGTGTTGGGTTTCCGTTCCATACTAGGGTTAGGGTTAGGGAACGGCAAGGCTTAGGGCAAAGGTGAGGGTACGGAAACGTGGGAAGGTCAGGCTACGTGCTGACTCACGGGTCAGTGCCAGTGTACGGACCAGGAGTAGGCTACGGCGTAGGGTAAGGTGTAGGTCTGGTGGAGGGTTTCCGTTCCGGGCTAGGGTTAGGGTTAGGCAACGGCAAGGCTTAGGGCACAGTTGAGGGTACGGAAATATGGTAGGGTCAGGCTACGTGCTGCCGCACGGGTCAGTGCCAGCGTACGGGCCAGGAGTAGGCTACGGCGTAGGGTAAGGTGTAGGGCTGGTGATGGGTTTTCGTTCCAGGGTACAGTTAGTGTTAGGGAACGGCAAGGCTTAGGGCACAGGTGAGGTTACGGAAACGTGGGAGGGTCAGGCTACGTGCTGACCCACGGGTCAGTGCCAGCGTACGGGCAAGAAGTAGGCTACGGCGTAGGGTAAGGTGTAGGGCTGGTGGTGGGTTTCCGTTCCGGGCTAGGGTTCGGGTAAGGGAACGGCAAGGCTTAGGGCACAGGTGAGGGTACGGAAACGTGGGAGGGTCAGGCTTCATGCTGATGCACGTGTCACTGCCAGCGTACCGGCCAAGAGTAGGCTACGGCGTAGGGTAATGTGTAGGGCTGTTTCCCTTTCGGGCTACAGTTAGGGTTAGGGAATGGCAAAGCGTAGGGCACAGGTGAGGTTACGGAAACGTGGGAGGTTCAGGCTACATGCTGATGCACGTGTCAGTGCCAGCGTACCGGCCAGGAGTAGGCTACGGCTTGGTGGTTAGGTGTAGGGTTGGTGGTGTGTTTCCGTTCCAGGCTAGGGTTAGTGTTAGGGAACAGCAAGGCTTAGGGCACAGGTGAGGGTACGGAAATGTGGGAGGGTCAGGCTACGTGCTGACGCACGGGTCAGTGCCAGCGTACGGGCCAGGAGTAGGCTATGGCTTGGGGGTTAGTTGTAGGGCTGGTGGTGTGTTTCTGTTCCGTACTAGGGTTAGAGTTAGGGAACGGCAAGGCTTAGGGCACAGGTGAGGTTACGGTAATGTGGGAAGTTCAGGCTACGTGCTGACGCACAGATCAGTGCCAGCGTATGGACCAGGAGTAGGCTACGGCTTGGGGGTAAGGTGTAGGGCTGGTGGTGGGTTTCCGTTCTGGGCTAGGGTTAGGGTTAGGGAACCACAAGGCTTAGGGCACAGGTGAGGGTACGGAAACGTGGGAGGGTCAGGCTAAGTGCTGATGAAAGGGTCAGTGCCTGCGTACGGGCCAGGAATAGGCTACGGCGTAGGGAAAGGTGTAGGGCTGGTGGTGGGTTTCCGTTCCGGGCTAGGGTTAGGGTTAGGGAATGGCAAGGCTTAGGGCACAGGTGAGGGTACGGAAACGTGGGAGGGTCAGGCTACGTGCTGACTCACGGGTCAGTGCCAGCGTACGGGCCAGGATTGGGCTACGGCGTATGGTAAGGTTTAGGGCTTCTGGTGGGTTTCCGTTCCTGGCTAGGGTTCGGGTTAGGGAACGGCAAGGGTTAGGGCACAGGTGAGGGTACGGAAACGTGGGAGGGTCAGGCTACGTGCTGACGCACGTGTCAGTGCCAGCGTACGGGCTATGAATAGGCTACGGCATACATTAAGGTGTAGGGCTGGTGGAGGGATTCCGTTCCGGGATTGGGTTAGAGTTAGGGAAGGCCAAGGCTTAGGGCTTAGCTGAGGGTACGGAAAAGTGGGAGGGTCAGGCTACGTGCTGACGCACGGATCAGTGACTGTGTACGGGTCAGGAGTAGGCTATTGCATGGGGGTAAGTTTTAGGTCTGGTGGTGGGTTTCCATTCCGGGCTAGGGTTAGTGTTAGGGAACGGCTAGGTTTAGGGCCCAGGTGAGGGTATGGAAACGTGGGGTGTCAGTCTACATGCTGACACGCGGGTCAGTGCCAGCGTACGGGCCAGGAGTAGGCTACGGCGTAGGGAAAGGTTTAGGGCTGTTGGTGGGTTTCTGTTCTGGGCTAGGGTTAGGGTTAGGGAACGGAAAACCTTAGGGTACAGGTGAGGGTACGGAAACGTGGGAGGGTCAGGCTACGTGCTGACGCACGTGTCAGTGTCAGCGTACAGGACAGGAGTAGGCTACGCCGTAGGGTAAGGTCTAGGGCTGGTGGTGGTTTTCCGTTCTGGGCTAGGGTTATGGTTAGGGAACGTCAAGGCTTAGGGCACAGTTGAGGGTACGGAAACGTGGGAGGGTCAGGCTACGTGCTAACGCATGGGTCAGTGCCAGCATACGGGCCAGCAGTAGGCTACAGCGTAGGGTAAGGTATAGGGCTGGAGGTGGGTTTCCGTTCTGTGCTAGGGTTAGGGTTAGGGAACGGCAAGGCATATGGCACAGGTGAGGGTACGGAAACGTGGGAGGGTCAGGCTACGTGCTGACGCACTGGTCAGTGCCAGCATACGGGCCAGGAGTAGGCTACAGCTTGGGGGTAAGGTGTAGGGCTGGTGGTGGGTTTCCGTTCCGGGCTAGGGTTTGGGTAAGGGAACGTCAAGGCTTAGGGCACAGGTGAGGGTACGGAAACGTGGGCGTGTCAGGCTACATGCTGACACACGGGTCAGTGCCAGCGTACGGGCCAGGTGTAGGCTACGGCATAGGGTAAGGTGTAGGGCTGGAGGTGGGTTTCCGTTCTGTGCTAGGGTTAGGGTTAGGGAACGGAAAGGCATAGGGCAAAGGTGAGGGTACGGAAAGGTGGGAGGTTCAGGCTACGTGCTGACGCACGGGTCAGTGCCAGTGTACGGACCAGGAGTAGGCTACGGCTTAGGGGTAAGTTGTAGGGCTGGGGGTGGGTTTCCGTTTCGGGCTAGGGTTAGGTTTAGGCAACGGCAAGGCTTAGGACACAGGTGAGGGTATGGAAACTTGGGGGTGTCTGTCTACATGCTGACGCACGGGTCAGTGCCAGCGTACGGGCCAGGAGTAGGCTACGGCGTAGGGAAAGGTTTAGGGCTGGTGGTGGGTTTCCATTCCGGGCTAGCGTTAGGGTTAGGGAATGTCAAGTCTTAGGGCACAGGTGAGGGTACGGAAACGTGGGAGGTTCAGTCTACATGCTGACACACGGGTCAGTGCCAGTGGACGGACCAGGAGTAGGCTACGGCTTGTGGGTAAGGTGTAGGGCTGTTGGTGAGATTCCGTTTCGGGCTAGGGTTAGGGTTAGGCAACGGCAAGGCTTATGGCACAGGTGAGGGTACGGAAAGGTGAGAGGGTCAGGCTACGTGCTGATGCACGGGTCAGTGCCAGTGTACGGACCAGGAGTAGGCTACGGCTTGGGGGTAAGGTGTAGGGCTGGTGGTGAGTTTCCGTTTCGGGCTAGGGTTAGGGTTAGGCAACGGCAAGGCTTAGGGCACAGTTGAGGGTACGGAAATGTGGGAGGGTCAGGCTACGTGCTGCCGCACGTGTCAGTGCCAGCGTACGGGCCAGGACTATGCTATGGCTTGGGCGTTAGTTGTAGGGCTGGTGTTGGGTTTCCGTTCCATACTAGGGTTAGGGTTAGGGAACGGCAAGGCTTAGGGCAAAGGTGAGGGTACGGAAATGTGGGAAGGTCAGGCTACGTGCTGACTCACGGGTCAGTGCCACCGTATGGGCCGGGAGTAGGCTACGGCGTAGGGTAAGGTGTAGGTCTGGTGGAGGGTTTCCGTTCCGGGCTAGGGTTAGGGTTAGGGAACGGCAAGGCTTAGGGCACAGTTGAGGGTACGGAAACGTGGGAGGGTCAGGCTACGTGCTTACACACGTTTCAATGCCAGCGTTCGGGCCAGGAGTCGGCTACGGCGTAGGGTAATGTGTAGGGCTGGTGGTGGGTTTACGTTCAGGGCTAAGGTTAGGGTTAGGGAACGGCAAGTACTAGGGCTCAGGTGAGGGTATGGAAACGTGGGGGGGTCAGTGTACATGCTGACGCACGGGTCAGTGCCAGCGTACGGGCCAGGAGTAGGCTACGGCGTAGGGAAAGGTATAGGGCTGGTGGTGGGTTTCCATTCCGGGCTACGGTTATTGTTAGGGAACGGCAAAGCTTTGGGCACAGGTGAGGGTACGGAAACGTGGGAGTGTCAGGCTACGTGCTGACGCACGGGTCAGTGTCAGCGTACGCGCCAGGAGTAGGCTACGGCGTAGGCTAAGGTGTAGGCCTGGTGGTGGATTTCCGTTCCTGGCTAGGGTTAGGGTTACGGAACGGCAAGGCTTAGGGCACAGGTGAGGGTACGGAAACGTGTGAGTATCAGGCTACGTGCTGACGCCTGGGTCAGTGCCAGCGTACGGGCCAGGAATAGGCCACGGCGTAGGGTAAGGTTTAGGGCAGGTGTTGGGTTTCCATTCTGGGCTAGGGTTACGGTTGGGGAACGGCAAAGCTAAGGGCACAGGTGAGGGTACGGAAACGTGGGAGTGTCAGGCTACGTACTGATGCACGGGTCAGTGCCAGCATACGGGCCAGGAGTAGGCTACGGCGTAGGGTAAGGTGTAGGGCTGGTGATGGGTTTTCGTTCCAGGGTAGGGTTAGTGTTAGGGAACGGCAAGGCTTAGGGCACAGGTGAGGGTACGGAAAGGTGAGATTGTCAGGCTACGTGCTGATGCACGGGTCAGTGCCAGTGTACGGACCAGGAGTAGGCTACGGTTTGGGGGTAAGTTGTAGGGCTGGTGGTGAGTTTCCGTTTCGGGCTAGGGTTAGGGTTAGGCAACGGCAAGGCTTAGGGCACAGGTGAGGGTACGGAAATGTGGGAGGGTCAGGCTACGTGCTGCCGCACGTGTCAGTGCCAGCGTACGGGCCAGGAGTAGGCTACGGCGTAGGGTAAGGTGTAGGGCTGGTGATGGGTTTTCGTTCCAGGGTACGGTTAGTGTTAGGGAACGGCAATGCTTAGGGCACAGGTGAGGGTACGGAAACGTGGGAGGGTCAGGCTACGTGGTGACCCACGGGTCTGTGCCAGCGTAAGGTCCAGGAGTAGCCTACGGCTTGGGGGTAAGTTGTAGGGCTGGTGGTGGGTTTCCGTTCCTGGCTAGGATTAGGGTAAGGGAACGGCAAGGCTTAGGGCACAGGTGAGGGTACAGAAACGTGGGAGGGTCAGGCTATGTGCTGATGCATGGGTCAGTGCCAGCGTACCGGCTAGGAGTAGGCTACGGCTTGGGGGTTAGGTGTAGGGCTGGTGGTGGGTTTCCGTTCCGCGCTAGGGTTAGGGTTAGGGAACTGCAAGGCTTAGGGCACAGGTGAGGGTACGGAAACGTGGGAGGGTCAGGCTACATGCTTACGCACGGGTCAGTGCCAGCGTACGGGCCAGGAATAGTCTATGGCTTGGGGGTAAGCTGTAGGGCTGTTGGTGGGTTTCTGTTCCGGACTAGGGTTAGGGTTAGGGAACGGCAAGGCTTAGGGCACAGGTGAGGGTACGGAAATGTGTGAGGGTCAGGCTACGTGCTGACGCACGGGTCAGTGCCAGCGTACGGGCCAGGAGTAGGCTACGGCGTAGGGTAAGGTGTAGGGCTGCTGGTGGATTTCCGTTCCTGGCTAGGGTTATGGTGAGGGAACGGCAAGGCTTAGGGCAGAGGTGAGGGTACGGAAACGTGGGAGGGTCAGGCTACGTGCTGACTCACGGGTCAGTGCCAGCGTACGGGCCAGGATTGGGCTACGGCGTATGGTAAGGTTTAGGGCTTCTGGTGGGTTTCCGTTCCTCGCTAGGGTTAGGGTTAGGGAACGGCAAGCGTTAGGGCACAGGTGAGGGTACGGAAACGTGGGAGGGTCAGGCTACGTGCTGACGCACGTGTCAGTGTCAGCGTACGGGCTAGGAATAGGCTACGGCATACATTAAGGTGTAGGGCTGGTGGTGGGATTCCGTTCCGGGATTGGGTTAGAGTTAGGGAAGGCCAAGGCTTAGGGCTTAGCTGAGGGTACGGAAAAGTGGGAGGGTCAGGCTACGTGCTGACGCACGGATCAGTGCCTGTGTATGGGCCAGGAGTAGGCTATGGCATGGGGGTAAGTTTTAGGGCTGGTGGTGGGTTACCATTCCGGGCTAGGGTTAGTGTTAGGGAACGGCAAGGTTTAGGGCCCAGGTGAGGGTATGGAAACGTGGGGTGTCAGTCTACATGCTGACGCACGGGTCAGTGCCAGCGTACGGGCCAGGAGTAGGCTACGGCGTAGGGAAAGGTTTAGGGCTGGTGGTGGGTTTCCGTTCCGGGCTAGGGTTAGGGTTAGGGAACGGCAAAGCTTAGGGTACAGGTGAGGGTACGGAAACGTGGGAGGGTCAGGCTACGTGCTGACGCACGTGTCAGTGTCAGCGTACAGGCCAGGAGTAGGCTACACCGTAGGGTAAGGTCTAGGGCTGGTGGTGGTTTTCCGTTCTGGGCTAGGGTTATGGTTAGGGAACGTCAAGGCTTAGGGCACAGTTGAGGGTACGGAAACGTGGGAGGGTCAGGCTAAGTGATGACGCACGGGTCAATGCCAGCATACGGGCCAGTAGTAGGCTACAGCTTGGGGTAAGGTGTAGGGCTGGTGGTGGGTTTCCGTTCCGGGCTAGGGTTAGGGTAAGGGAACGTCAAGGCTTAGGGCACAGGTGAGGGTACGGAAACGTGGGCGGGTCAGGCTACGTGCTGACACACGGGTCAGTGCCAACGTACGTGCCAGGTGTAGGCTACGGCATAGAGTAAGGTGTAGGGCTGGAGGTGGGTTTCCGTTCTGTGCTAGGGTTAGGGGTAGGGAACGGCAAGGCATAGGGCACAGGTGAGGGTACGGAAACGTGGGAGGGTCAGGCTACGTGCTGACGCATGGGTCAGTGCCAGCGTACGGGCCAGGAGTAGGCAACGGCGTAGGGAATGGTCTAGGGCTGGTGGTGGATTTCCGTTCCGGGCTAGGGTTACGGTTAGGGAAAGGCAAGGTTTAGGGCACAGGTGAGGGTACGGAAAGGTGGGAGGGTCAGGCTTCGTGCTGACGCACGGGTCAGTGCCAGTGTACGGACCAGGAGTAGGCTACGGCTTGGGGGTAAGTTGTAGGGCTGGTGGTGGGTTTCCGTTTCGGGCTAGGGTTTGGGTTAGGCAACGGCAAGGCTTAGGGCACAGGTGAGGGTACGGAAACGTGGGAGGGTCAGGCTACGTGCTGCCGCATGGGTCAGTGCCAGCGTACGGGCCAGGACTAGGCTATGGCTTGTGCGTTAGTTGTAGGTCTGGTGTTGGGTTTCCGTTCCGAGCTAGGGTTAGGGTTTGGGAACGGCAAGTTTTAGGGCCCAGGTGAGGGTATGGAAACTTGGGGGTGTCTGTCTACATGCTGTCGCACGGGTCAGTGCCAGCGTACGGGCCAGGAGAAGGCTACGGTGTAGGGAAAGGTTTAGGGCTGGTGGTGGGTTTCCATTCCGGGCTAGCGTTAGGGTTAGGGAAAGTCAAGTCTTAGGGCACAGGTGAGGGTACGGAAACGTGGGAGGTTCAGGCTACGTGCTGACGCACGGGTCAGTGCCAGTGGACGGACCAGGAGTAGGCTACGGCTTGTGGGTAAGGTGTAGGGCTGTTGGTGAGATTCCGTTTCGGGCTAGGGTTAGGGTTAGGCAACGGCAAGGCTTATGGCACAGGTGAGGGTACGGAAAGGTGAGAGGGCCAGGCTACGTGCTGATGCACGGGTCAGTGCCAGTGTACGGACCAGGAGTAGGCTACGGCTTGGGGGTAAGGTGTAGGGCTGGTGGTGAGTTTCCGTTTCGGGCTAGGGTTAGGGTTAGGCAACGGCAAGGCTTAGGGCACAGGTGAGGGTACGGAAATGTGGGAGGGTCAGGCTACGTGCTGCCGCACGGGTCAGTGCCAGCGTACGGGCCAGGACTATGCTATGGCTTGGGCGTTAGTTGTAGGGCTGGTGTTGGGTTTCCGTTCCATACTAGGGTTAGGGTTAGGGAACGGCAAGGCTTAGGGCAAAGGTGAGGGTACGGAAATGTGGGAAGGTCAGGCTACGTGCTGACTCACGGGTCAGTGCCACCGTTTGGGCCGGGAGTAGGCTATGGCGTAGGGTAAGGTGTAGGGCTGGTGGTGGGTTTCCGTTCCGGGCTAGGGTTAGGGTTAGGGAACGGCAAGGCTTAGGGCACAGTTGAGGGTACGGAAACGTGGGAGGGTCAGGCTACGTGCTTACACACGTGTCAATGCCAGCGTTCGGGCCAGGAGTAGGCTACGGCGTAGGGTAAAGTGTAGGGCTGGTGGTGGGTTTACGTTAAGGGCTAGGGTTAGGGTTAGGGAACGGCAAGTTCTAGGGCCCAGGTGAGGGTATGGAAACGTGGGGGGGTCAGTGTACATGCTGACGCACGGGTCAGTGCCAGCGTACGGGCCAGGAGTAGGCTACGGCGTAGGGAAAGGTATAGGGCTGGTGGTGGGTTTTCGTTCCAGGGTACGGTTAGTGTTAGGGAACGGCAAGGCTTAGGGCACAGGTGAGGGTACGGAAACGTGGGAGGGTCAGGCTAAGTGCTGACCCACGGGTCAGTGCCAGCGTACGGGCAAGAAGTAGGCTACGGCGTAGAGTAAGGTGTAGGGCTGGTGGTGGGTTTCCGTTCCGGGCTAGGGTTCGGGTAAGGGAACGGCAAGGCTTAGGGCAGAGGTGAGGGTACGGAAACGTGGGAGGGTCAGGCTACGTGCTGACGCACGGTTCATTGTCAGCGTACAGGCCAGGAGTAGTCTACGCCGTAGGGTAAGGTCTAGGTCTGGTGGTGGGTTTCCGTTCCGGGCTAGGGTTAGGGTTAGGGAATGGCAAGGCTTAGGGCACAGGTGAGGGTACGGAAACCTGGGAGGGTCAGGCTACGTGCTGACACATGGGTCAGTGCCAGCGTACGGGCCAGGAGTAGGCTACGGTGTAGGGTAAGGGGTAGGGCTGGTGGTGGGATTCCGTTCCGGGATTGGGTTAGAGTTAGGGAAGGCCGAGGCTTAGGGCTTAGCAGAGGGTACGGAAAAGTGGGAGGGTCAGGCTACGTGCTGACGCACGGGTCAGTGCCTGTGTACGGGCCAGGAGTAGGCTATGGCATGGGGGTAAGTTTTAGGGCTGGTGGTGGGTTTCCATTCCGGGCTAGGGTTAGTGTTAGGGAACGGCAAGGCTTAGGGCCCAGGTGAGGTTATGGAAACGTGGGAGGGTCAGGCTTCATGCTGATGCACGTGTCAGTGCCAGCGTACCGGCCAGGAGTAGGCTACGGCGTAGGGTAAGGTGTAGGGCTGTTTCCCTTTCGGGCTACAGTTAGGGTTAGGGAATGGCAAAGCGTAGGGCACAGGTGAGGTTACGGAAACGTGGGAGGTTCAGGCTACATGCTGATGCACGTGTCAGTGCCAGCGTACCGGCCAGGAGTAGGCTACGGCTTGGTGGTTAGGTGTAGGGTTGGTGGTGTGTTTCCGTTCCATGCTAGGGTTAGTGTTAGGGAACAGCAAGGCTTAGGGCACAGGTGAGGGTACGGAAATGTGGGAGGGTCAGGCTACGTGCTGACGCACGGGTCAGTGCCAGCGTACGGGCCAGGAGTAGGCTATGGCTTGGGGGTTAGTTGTAGGGCTGGTGGTGTGTTTCCGTTCCGTACTAGGGTTAGAGTTAGGGAACGGCAAGGCTTAGGGCACAGGTGAGGTTACGGTAATGTGGGAAGTTCAGGCTACGTGCTGACGCACAGGTCAGTGCCAGCGTATGGACCAGGAGTAGGCTACGGCTTGGGGGTAAGGTGTAGGGCTGCTGGTGGGTTTCCGTTCCGGGCTAGGGTTAGGGTTAGGGAACCACAAGGCTTAGGGCACAGTTGAGGGTACGGAAACGTGGGAGGGTCAGGCTACGTGCTGATGAAAGGGTCAGTGCCTGCGTACGGGCCAGGAATAGGCTACGGCATAGGGAAAGGTGTAGGGCTGGTGGTGGGTTTCCGTTCTGGGCTAGGGTTAGGGTTAGGGAATGGCAAGGCTTAGGGCACATGTGAGGGTCCACAAACGTGGGAGGGTCAGGCTACGTGCTGACGCACAGGTTAGTGCCAGCGTAAGGTCCAGGAGTAGCCTACGGCTTGGGGGTAAGTTGTAGGGCTGGTGGTGGTTTTCCGTTCCTGGCTAGGATTAGGGTAAGTGAACGGCAAGGCTTAGGGCACAGGTGAGGGTACAGAAACGTGGGAGGGTCAGGCTATGTGCTGATGCATGGGTCAGTGCCAGCGTACCGGCTAGGCATAGGCTACGGCTTGGGGGTTAGGTGTAGGGCTGGTGGTGGGTTTCCGTTCCGCGCTAGGGTTAGGGTTAGGGAACGGCAAGGCTTAGGGCACAGGTGAGGGTACGGAAATGTGTGAGGGTCAGGCTACGTGCTGACGCACGGGTCAGTGCCAGCGTACGGGCCAGGAGTAGGCTACGGCGTAGGGTAAGGTGTAGGGCTGCTGGTGGATTTCCGTTCCTGTCTAGGGTTATGGTGAGGGAACGGCAAGGCTTAGGGCACAGTTGAGGGTACGGAAACATGGGAGGATCAGGCTACGTGCTGACTCACGGGTCAGTGCCAGCGTACGGGCCAGGATTGGGCTCCGGCGTATGGTAAGGTTTAGGGCTTCTGGTGGGTTTCCGTTCCTGGCTAGGGTTAGGATTAGGGAAAGGCAAGGCTTAGGGCACAGGTGAGGGTACGGAAACGTGGGAGGGTCAGGCTACGTGCTGACGCATGTGTCAGTGCCAGCGTACGGTCTAGGAATAGGCTACGGCATACATTAAGGTGTAAGGCTGGTGGTGGGATTCCGTTCCGGGATTGGGTTAGAGTTAGGGAAGGCCAAGGCTTAGGGCTTAGCTGAGGGTACGGAAAAGTGGGAGGGTCAGGGTACGTGCTGACGCACGGGTCAATGCCTGTGTACGGGCCAGGAGTAGGCTATGGCATGGGGGTAAGTTTTAGGGCTGGTGGTGGGTTTCCATTCCGTGCTAGGGTTAGTGTTAGGGAACGGCAAGGTTTAGGGCCCAGGTGAGGGTATGGAAACGTGGGGTGTCAGTCTACATGCTGACGCACGGGTCAGTGCCAGCGTACGGGCCAGGAGCAGTCTACGGCGTGGTGGTAAGGTGTAGGGATGGTGGTGGGTCTCTGTTCAGGGCTAGGGTTAGGGTTAGGGAACGTCAAGGCTTAGGGCACAGGTGAGGGTACGGAAACGTGGGAGGGTTAGGCTACGTGCTGACACACGTGTCAGTGTCAGCGTACAGGCCAGGAGTAGGCTACGCCGTAGGGTAAGGTCTAGGGCTGGTGGTGGTTTTCCGTTCTGGGCTAGGGTTATGGTTAGGGAACGTCAAGGCTTAGGGCACAGTTGAGGGTACGGAAACGTGGGAGGGTCAGGCTACGTGCTTACGCATGGGTCAGTGCCAGCATACGAGGCAGCAGTAGGCTACAGCGTAGGGTAAGGTATAGGGCTGGAGGTGGGTTTCCATTCTGTGCTAGGGTTAGGGTTAGGGTACGGCAAGGCATAGGTCACAGGTGAGGGTACGGAAACGTGGGAGGGTCAGGCTACGTGCTGACGCACGGGTCAGTGCCATCATACGGGCCAGGAGTAGGCTACAGCTTGGGGGTAAGGTGGAGGGCTGGTGGTGGGTTTCCGTTCCGGGCTAGGGTTAGGGTAAGGGAACGTCAAGGCTTAGGGCACAGATGAGGGTACAGAGACGTGGGCGGGTCAGTCTACGGGCTGACACACGGGTCAGTGCCAACGTACGGGCCAGGTGTAGGCTACGGCATAGGGTAAGGTGTAGGGCTGGAGGTGGGTTTCCGTTCTGTGCTAGGGTTAGGGTTAGGGAACGGCAAGGCATAGGGCACAGGTGAGGGTACGGAAACGTGGGAGGGTCAGGCTACGTGCTGACGCATGGGTCAGTGCCAGCGTACGGGCCAGGAGTAGGCTACGGCATAGGGAATGGTCTAGGGCTGGTGGTGGGTTTCCGTTCCGGGCTAGGGTTACGGTTAGGGAAAGGCAAGGTTTAGGGCACAGGTGAGGGTACGGAAAGGTGGGAGGGTCAGGCTACGTGCTGACGCACGGATCAGTGCCAGTGTACGGACCAGGAGTAGGCTACGTCTTGGGGGTAAGTTGTAGGGCTGGTGGTGGGTTTCCGTTTCGGGCTAGGGTTTGGGTTAGGCAACGGCAAGGCTTAGGGCACAGGTGAGGGTACGGAAACGTGGGAGGGTCAGGCTACGTGCTGCCGCATGGGTCAGTGCCAAAGTACGGGCCAGGACTAGGCTATGGCTTGTGCGTTAGTTGTCGGTCTGGTGGTGGGTTTCCGTTCCGGGCTAGGGTTATGGTTAGGGAACGGCAAGGTTTAGTGCCCAGGTGAGGGTATGGAAAATTGGGGGTGTCTGTCTACATGCTGAGGCACGGGTCAGTGCCAGCGTACAGGCCAGGAGTAGGCTACGGCATAGGGAAAGGTTTAGGGCTGGTGGTGGGTTTCCGTTCCGGGCTAGCGTTAGGGTTAGGGAACGTCAACTCTTAGGGCACAGGTGAGGGTACGGAAACGTGGGAGGTTCAGGCTACGTGCTGACGCACTGGTCAGTGTCAGTGTACGGACCAGGAGTAGGCTACGGCTTGGGGGTAAGGTGTAGGGCTGGTGGTGAGTTTCCGTTTCGGGCTAGGGTTAGGGTTAGGCAACGGCAAGGCTTAGGGCACAGGTGAGGGTACGGAAATATGGGAGGGTCAGGCTACGTGCTGCCGCACGGGTCAGTGCCAGCGTACGGGCCAGGAGTAGGCTACGGCGTAGGGTAAGGTATAGGGCTGGAGGTGGGTTTCCGTTCTGTGCTAGGGTTAGGGTTAGGGAACGGCAAGGCATATGGCACAGGTGAGGGTACGGAAACGTGGGAGGGTCAGGCTACGTGCTGACGCACTGGTCAGTTCCAGCATACGGGCCAGGAGTAGGCTACAGCTTGGGGGTAAGGTGTAGGGCTGGTGGTGGGTTTCCGTTCCGGGCTAGGGTTAGGGTAAGGGAACGTCAAGGCTTAGGGCACAGGTGAGGGTACGGAAACGTGGGCGGTTCAGGCTACATGCTGACACACGGGTCAGTGCCAACGTACGGGCCAGGTGTAGGCTACGGCATAGGGTAAGGTGTAGGGCTGGAGGTGGGTTTCCGTTCTGTGCTAGGGTTAGGGTTAGGGAACGGAAAGGCATAGGGCACAGGTGAGGGTACGGAAAGGTGGGAGGGTCAGGCTACGTGCTGACGCACGGTTCAGTGCCAGTGTACGGACCAGGAGTAGGCTACGGCTTAGGGGTAAGTTGTAGGGCTGGTGGTGGGTTTCCGTTTCGGGCTAGGGTTAGGTTTAGGCAACGGCAAGGCTTAGGGCAGAGGTGAGGGTATGGAAACTTGGGGGTGTCTGTCTACATGCTGACGCACGGGTCAGTGCCAGCGTACGGGCCAGGAGTAGGCTACGGCGTAGGGAAAGGTTTAGGGCTGGTGGTGGGTTTCCAATCTGGGCTAGCGTTAGGGTTAGGGAATGTCAAGTCTTAGGGCACAGGTGAGGGTACGGAAACGTGGGAGGTTCAGTCTACGTGCTGACGCACGGGTCAGTGCCAGTGGACGGACCAGGAGTAGGCTACGGCTTGTGGGTAAGGTGTAGGGCTGTTGGTGAGATTCCGTTTCGGGCTAGGGTTAGGGTTAGGCAACGGCAAGGCTTATGGCACAGGTGAGGGTACGGAAAGGTGAGAGGGTCAGGCTACGTGCTGATGCACGGGTCAGTGCCAGTGTACGGACCAGGAGTAGGCTACGGCTTGGGGGTAAGGTGTAGGGCTGGTGGTGAGTTTCCGTTTCGGGCTAGGGTTAGGGTTAGGCAACGGCAAGGCTTAGGGCACAGTTGAGGGTACGGAAATGTGGGAGGGTCAGGCTACGTGCTGCCGCACGGGTCAGTGCCAGCGTACGGGCCAGGACTATGCTATGGCTTGGGCGTTAGTTGTAGGGCTGGTGGTGGGTTTCCGTTCCAGACTAGGGTTAGGGTTAGGGAACGGCAAGGCTTAGGGCACAGGTGAGGGTACGGAAATGTGTGAGGGTCAGGCTACGTGCAGACGCACGGGTCAGTGCCAGCATACGGGCCAGGAGTAGGCTACGGCGTAGGGTAAGGTGTAGGGCTGCTTGTGGATTTCCGTTCCTTGCTAGGGTTATGGTGAGGGAACGGCAAGGCTTAGGGCACAGGTGAGGGTACGGAAACGTGGGAGGGTCAGGCTACGTGCTGACTCACGGGTCAGTGCCAGCGTACGGGCCAGGATTGGGCTACGGCGTATGGTAAGGTTTAGGGCTTCTGGTGGGTTTCCGTTCCTCGCTAGGGTTAGGGTTAGGGAACGGCAAGCGTTAGGGCACAGGTGAGGGTACGGAAACGTGGGAGGGTCAGGCTACGTGCTGACGCACGTGTCAGTGTCAGCGTACGGGCTAGGAATAGGCTACGGCATACATTAAGGTGTAGGGATGGTGGTGGGATTCCATTCCAGGATTGGGTTAGAGTTAGGGAAGGCCAAGGCTTAGGGCTTAGCTAAGGGTACGGAAAAGTGGGAGGGTCAGGCTACGTGCTGACGCACGGATCAGTGCCTGTGTACGGGCCAGGAGTAGGCTATGGCATGGGGGTAAGTTTTAGGGCTGGTGGTGGGTTTCCATTCCGGGCTAGGGTTAGTGTTAGGGAACGGCAAGGTTTAGGGCCCAGGTGAGGGTATGGAAACGTGGGGTGTCAGTCTACATGCTGACGCACGGGTCAGTGCCAGCGTACGGGCCAGGAGTAGGCTACAGCGTAGGGAAAGGTTTAGGGCTGGTGGTGGGTTTCCGTTCCGGGCTAGGGTTAGGGTTAGGGAACGGCAAAGCTTAGGGTACAGGTGAGGGTACGGAAACGTGGGAGGGTCAGGCTACGTGCTGACGCACGTGTCAGTGTCAGCGTACAGGCCAGGAGTAGGCTACACCGTAGGGTAAGGTCTAGGGCTGGTGGTGGTTTTCCGTTCTGGGCTAGGGTTATGGTTAGGGAACGTCAAGGCTTAGGGCACAGTTGAGGGTACGGAAACGTGGGAGGGTCAGGCTACGTGCTTACGCATGGGTCAGTGCCAGCATACGGGCCTGCAGTAGGCTACAGCGTAGGGTAAGGTATAGGGCTGGAGGTGGTTTTCCGTTCTGTGCTAGGGTTAGGGTTAAGGAACGGCAAGGCATAGGGCACAGGTGAGGGTACGGAAACGTGGGAGGGTCAGGCTACGTGCTGACGCACGGGTCAGTGCCAGCATACGGGCCAGTAGTAGGCTACAGCTTGGGGGTAAGTTGTAGGGCTGGTGGTGGGTTTCCGTTCCGGGCTAGGGTTAGGGTAAGGGAACGTCAAGGCTTAGGGCACAGGTGAGGGTACGGAAACGTGGGCGGGTCAGGCTACGTGCTGACACACGGGTCAGTGCCAACGTACGGGCCAGGTGTAGGCTACGGCATAGAGTAAGGTGTAGGGCTGGAGGTGGGTTTCCGTTCTGTGCTAGGGTTAGGGGTAGGGAACGGCAAGGCATAGGGCACAGGTGAGGGTACGGAAACGTGGGAGGGTCAGGCTACGTGCTTACACACGTGTCAATGCCAGCGTTCGGGCCAGGAGTAGGCTACGGCGTAGGGTAAAGTGTAGGGCTGGTGGTGGGTTTACGTTAAGGGCTAGGGTTAGGGTTAGGGAACGGCAAGTTCTAGGGCCCAGGTGAGGGTATGGAAACGTGGGGGGGTCAGTGTACATGCTGACGCACGGGTCAGTGCCAGCGTACGGGCCAGGAGTAGGCTACGGCGTAGGGAAAGGTATAGGGCTGGTGGTGGGTTTCCATTCCGGGCTAGGGTTATTGTTAGGGAACGGCAAAGCTTTGGGCACAGGTGAGTGTATGGAAACGTGGGAGTGTCAGGCTACGTGATGACGCACGGGTCAGTGTCAGCGTACGGGACAGGAGTAGGCTACGGCGTAGGCTAAGGTGTAGGCCTGGTGGTGGATTTCCGTTCCTGGCCTGGGTTAGGGTTACGGAACGGCAAGGCTTAGGGCACAGGTGAGGGTACGGAAACGTGTGAGTATCAGGCTACGTGCTGACGCCTGGGTCAGTGCCAGCGTACGGGCCAGGAATAGGCCACGGCGTAGGGTAAGGTGTAGGGCAGGTGGTGGGTTTCCGTTCTGGGCTAGGGTTACGGTTCGGGAACGGCAAAGCTAAGGGCACAGGTGAGGGTACGGAAACGTGGGAGGGTCAGGCTACTTGCTGACCCACGGGTCAGTGACAGCGTATGGGCCAGGGGTAGTCTACGGCTTGGGGGTAAAATATAGGGCTGGTGGTCCATTTCCGTTCCGGGCTAGGGTTAGGGTTAGGGAACGGCAAGGCTTAGGGCACTGGTGAGGGTACGGATACGTGGGAGGGTCAGGCTACATGCTGACGCAAGTTTCAGTGCCAGCGTACAGGCTAGGAGTAGGCTACGCCGTAGGGTAAGGTGTAGGGCTGGTGGTGGGTTTCCGTTCCAGGCTAGGGTTAGGGTTAGGGAATGTCAAGGTTTAGGGCACAGGTGAGGTTACGGAAACGTTGGAGGGTCAGGCTACGTACTGATGCACGGGTCAGTGCCAGCATACGGGCCAGGAGTAGGCTACGGCGTAGGGTAAGGTGTAGGGCTGGTGATGGGTTTTCGTTCCAGGGTACGGTTAGTGTTAGGGAACGGCAAGGCTTAGGGCACAGGTGAGGGTACGGAAACGTGGGAGGGTCAGGTTACGTGCTGACCCACGGGTCAGTGCCAGCGTACGGGCAAGAAGTAGGCTACGGCGTAGAGTAAGGTGTAGGGCTGGTGGTGGGTTTCCGTTCCGGGCTAGGGTTCGGGTAAGGGAACGGCAAGGCTTAGGGCAGAGGTGAAGGTACGGAAACGTGGGAGGGTCAGGCTACGTGCTGACGCACGGTTCATTGTCAGCGTACAGGCCAGGAGTAGTCTACGCCGTAGGGTAAGGTCTAGGTCTGGTGGTGGGTTTCCGTTCCGGGCTAGGGTTAGGGTTAGGGAATGGCAAGGCTTAGGGCACAGGTGAGGGTACGGAAACCTGGGAGGGTCAGGCTACGTGCTGACACATGGGTCAGTGCCAGCGTACGGGCCAGGAGTAGGCTACGGTGTAGGGTAAGGGGTAGGGCTGGTGGTGGGATTCCGTTCCGGGATTGGGTTAGAGTTAGGGAAGGCCGAGGCTTAGGGCTTAGCAGAGGGTACGGAAAAGTGGGAGGGTCAGGCTACGTGCTGACGCACGGGTCAGTGCCAGCGTACGGGCCAGGAGTAGGCTATGGCTTGGGGGTTAGTTGTAGGGCTGGTGGTGTGTTTCCGTTCCGTACTAGGGTTAGAGTTAGGGAACGGCAAGGCTTAGGGCACAGGTGAGGTTACGGTAATGTGGGAAGTTCAGGCTACGTGCTGACGCACAGGTCAGTGCCAGCGTATGGACCAGGAGTAGGCTACGGCTTGGGGGTAAGGTGTAGGGCTGGTGGTGGGTTTCCGTTCCGGGCTAGGGTTAGGGTTAGGGAACCACAAGGCTTAGGGCACAGTTGAGGTTACGGAAACGTGGGAGGGTCAGGCTACGTGCTGATGAAAGGGTCAGTGCCTGCGTACGGGCCAGGAATAGGCTACGGCGTAGGGAAAGGTGTAGGGCTGGTGGTGGGTTTCCGTTCCGGGCTAGGGTTAGGCTTAGGGAATGGCAAGGCTTAGGGCACATGTGAGGGTCCACAAACGTCGGAGGGTCAGGCTACGTGCTGACGCACAGGTTAGTGCCAGCGTAAGGTCCAGGAGTAGCCTACGGCTTGGGGGTAAGTTGTAGGGCTGGTGGTGGGTTTCCGTTCCTGGCTAGGATTAGGGTAAGGGAACGGCAAGGCTTAGGGCACAGGTGAGGGTACAGAAACGTGGGAGGGTCAGTCTATGTGCTGATGCATGTGTCAGTGCCAGCATACCGGCTAGGAGTAGGCTACGGCTTGGGGGTTAGGTGTAGGGCTGGTGGTGGGTTTCCGTTCAGCGCTAGGGTTAGGGTTAGGGAACTGCAAGGCTTAGGGCACAGGTGAGGGTACGGAAACGTGGGAGGGTCAGGCTACATGCTTACGCACGGGTCAGTGCCAGCGTACGGGCCAGGAATACTCTATGGCTTGGGGGTAAGCTGTAGGGCTGGTGGTGGGTTTCTGTTCCAGACTAGGGTTAGGGTTAGGGAACGGCAAGGCTTAGGGCACAGGTGAGGGTACGGAAATGTGTGAGGGTCAGGCTACGTGCTGACGCACGGGTCAGTGCCAGCGTACGGGCCAGGAGTAGGCTAAGGCGTAGGGTAAGGTGTAGGGCTGCTGGTGGATTTCCGTTCCTGGCTAGGGTTATGGTGAGGGAACGGCAAGGCTTAGGGCACAGGTGAGGGTACGGAAACGTGGGAGGGTCAGGCTACGTGCTGACTCACGGGTCAGTGCCAACGTACGGGCCAGGATTGGGCTACGGCGTATGGTAAGGTTTAGGGCTTCTGGTGGGTTTCCGTTCCTGGCTAGGGTTAGGGTTAGGGAACGGCAAGGGTTAGGGCACAGGTGAGGGTACGGAAACGTGGGAGGGTCAGGCTACGTGCTGACGCACGTGTCAGTGCCAGCGTATGGGCTAGGAATAGGCTACGGCATACATTAAGGTGTAGGGCTGGTGGTGGGATTCCGTTCCGGGATTGGGTTAGAGTTAGGGAAGGCCAAGGCTTAGGGCTTAGCTGAGGGTACGGAAAAGTGGGAGGGTCAGGCTACGTGCTGACGCACGGATCAGTGCCTGTGTACGGGCCAGGAGTAGGCTATGGCATGGGGGTAAGTTTTAGGGCTGGTGGTGGGTTTCCATTCCGGGCTAGGGTTAGTGTTAGGGAACGGCAAGGTTTAGGGCCCAGGTGAGGGTATGGAAACGTGGGGTGTCAGTCTACATGCTGACGCACGTGTCAGTGCCAGCGTACGGGCCAGGAATAGGCTACGGCGTAGGGAAAGGTTTAGGGCTGGTGGTGGGTTTCCGTTCCGGGCTAGGGTTAGGGTTAGGGAACGGCAAAGCTTAGGGCACAGGTGAGGGTACGGAAACGTGGGAGGGTCAGGCTACGTGCTGACGCACGTGTCTGTGTCAGCGTACAGGCCAGGAGTAGGCTACGCCGTAGGGTAAGGTCTAGGGCTGGTGGTGGTTTTCCGTTCTGGGCTAGGGTTATGGTTAGGGAACGTAAAGGCTTAGGGCACAGTTGAGGGTACGGAAACGTGGGAGGGTCAGGCTACGTGCTTACGCATGGGTCAGTGCCAGCATACGGGCCAGCAGTAGGCTACAGCGTAGTGTAAGGTATAGGGCTGGAGGTGGGTTTCCGTTCTGTGCTAGGGTTAGGGTTAAGGAACGGCAAGGCATAGGGCACAGGTGAGGGTACGGAAACGTGGGAGGGTCAGGCTACGTTCTGACGCACGGGTCAGTGCCAGCATACGGGCCAGGAGTAGGCTACAGCTTGGGGGTAAGGTGTAGGGCTGGTGGTGGGTTTCCGTTCCGGGCTAGGGTTAGGGTAAGGGAACGGCAAGGCTTAGGGCACAGGTGAAGGTACGGAAACGTGGGCGGGTCAGGCTACGTGCTGACACACGGGTCAGTGCCAACGTACGGGCCAGGTGTAGGCTACGGCATAGAGTATGGTGTAGGGCTGGAGGTGGGTTTCCGTTCTGTGCTAGGGTTAGGGGTAGGGAACGGCAAGGCATAGGGCACAGGTGAGGGTACGGAAACGTGGGAGGGTCAGGCTACGTGCTGACGCATGGGTCAGTGCCAGCGTACGGGCCAGGAGTAGGCAACGGCGTAGGGAATGGTCTAGGGCTGGTGGTGGATTTCCGTTCCGGGCTAGGGTTACGGTTAGGGAAAGGCAAGGTTTAGGGCACAGGTGAGGGTACGGAAAGGTGGGAGGGTCAGGCTTCGTGCTGACGCACGGGTCAGTGCCAGTGTACGGACCAGGAGTAGGCTACGGCTTGGGGGTAAGTTGTAGGGCTGGTGGTGGGTTTCCGTTTCGGGCTAGGGTTTGGGTTAGGCAACGGCAAGGCTTAGGGCACAGGTGAGGGTACGGAAACATGGGAGGGTCAGGCTACGTGCTGCCGCATGGGTCAGTGCCAGCGTACGGGCCAGGACTAGGCTATGGCTTGTGCGTTAGTTGTAGGTCTGGTGTTGGGTTTCCGTTCCGGGCTAGGGTTAGGGTTAGGGAACGGCAAGTTTTAGGGCCCAGGTGAGGGTATGGAAACTTGGGGGTGTCTGTCTACAGGCTGACGCACGGGTCAGTGCCAGCGTACGGGCCAGGAGAAGGCTACGGCGTAGGGAAAGGTTTAGGGCTGGTGGTGGGTTTCCATTCCGGGCTAGCGTTAGGGTTAGGGAACGTCAAGTCTTAGGGCACAGGTGAGGGTACGGAAACGTGGGAGGTTCAGGCTACGTGCTGACGCACGGGTCAGTGCCAGTGGACGGACCAGGAGTAGGCTACGGCTTGTGGGTAAGGTGTAGGGCTGTTGGTGAGATTCCGTTTCGGGCTAGGGTTAGGGTTAGGCAACGGCAAGGCTTATGGCACAGGTGAGGGTACGGAAAGGTGAGAGGGTCAGGCTACGTGCTGATGCACGGGTCAGTGCCAGTGTACGGACCAGGAGTAGGCTACGGCTTGGGGGTAAGGTGTAGGGCTGGTGGTGAGTTTCCGTTTCGGGCTAGGGTTAGGGTTAGGCAACGGCAAGGCATATGGCACAGGTGAGGGTACGGAAATGTGGGAGGGTCAGGCTACGTGCTGCCGCACGGGTCAGTGCCAGCGTACGGGCCAGGACTATGCTATGGCTTGGGCGTTAGTTGTAGGGCTGGTGTTGGGTTTCCGTTCCATACTAGGGTTAGGGTTAGGGAACGGCAAGGCTTAGGGCACAGGTGAGGGTACGGAAATGTGGGAAGGTCAGGCTACGTGCTGACTCACGGGTCAGTGCCACCGTTTGGGCCGGGAGTAGGCTACGGCGTAGGGTAAGGTGTAGGGCTGGTGGTGGGTTTCCGTTCCGGGCTAGGGTTAGGGTTAGGGAACGGCAAGGCTTAGGGCACAGTTGAGGGTACGGAAACGTGGGAGGGTCAGGCTACGTGCTTACACACGTGTCAATGCCAGCGTTCGGGCCAGGAGTAGGCTACGGCGTAGGGTAAAGTGTAGGGCTGGTGGTGGGTTTACGTTAAGGGCTAGGGTTAGGGTTAGGGAACGGCAAGTTCTAGGGCCCAGGTGAGGGTATGGAAACGTGGGGGGGTCAGTGTACATGCTGACGCACGGGTCAGTGCCAGCGTACGGGCCAGGAGTAGGCTACGGCGTAGGGAAAGGTATAGGGCTGGTGGTGGGTTTCCATTCCGGGCTAGGGTTATTGTTAGGGAACGGCAAAGCTTTGGGCACAGGTGAGTGTACGGAAACGTGGGAGTGTCAGGCTACGTGATGACGCACGGGTCAGTGTCAGCGTACGGGCCAGGAGTAGGCTACGGCGTAGGCTAGGGTGTAGGCCTGGTGGTGGATTTCCGTTCCTGGCCTGGGTTAGGGTTACGGAACGGCAAGGCTTAGGGCACAGGTGAGGGTACGGAAACGTGTGAGTATCAGGCTACGTGCTGACGCCTGGGTCAGTGCCAGCGTACGGGCCAGGAATAGGCCACGGCGTAGGGTAAAGTGTAGGCCAGGTGGTGGGTTTCCGTTCTGGGTTAGGGTTACGGTTCGGGAACGGCAAAGCTAAGGGCACAGGTGAGGGTACGGAAACGTGGGAGGGTCAGGCTACTTGCTGACCCACGGGTCAGTGCCAGCGTATGGGCCAGGAGTAGTCTACGGCTTGGGGGTAAAATGTAGGGCTGGTGGTCCGTTTCCGTTCCGGGCTAGGGTTAGGGTTACGGAACGGCAAGGCTTAGGGCACTGGTGAGGGTACGGATACGTGGGAGGGTCAGGCTACATGCTGACGCAGGTTTCAGTGCCAGCGTACAGGCTAGGAGTAGGCTACGCCGTAGGGTAAGGTGTAGGGCTGGTGGTGGGTTTCCATTCCGGGCTAGGGTTAGGGTTAGGGAACGTCAAGGTTTAGGGCACAGGTGAGGTTACGGAAACGTTGGAGGGTCAGGCTACGTACTGATGCACGGGTCAGTGCCAGCATACGGGCCAGGAGTAGGCTACGGCGTAGGGTAAGGTGTAGGGCTGGTGATGGGTTTTCGTTCCAGGGTACGGTTAGTGTTAGGGAACGGCAAGGCTTAGGGCACAGGTGAGGGTACGGAAACGTGGGAGGGTCAGGCTACGTGCTGACCCACGGGTCAGTGCCAGCGTACGGGCAAGAAGTAGGCTACGGCGTAGAGTAAGGTGTAGGGCTGGTGGTGGGTTTCCGTTCCGGGCTAGGGTTCGGGTAAGGGAACGGCAAGGCTTAGGGCAGAGGTGAGGGTACGGAAACGTGGGAGGGTCAGGCTACGTGCTGACGCACGGTTCATTGTCAGCGTACAGGCCAGGAGTAGTCTACGCCGTAGGGTAAGGTCTAGGTCTGGTGGTGGGTTTCCGTTCCGGGCTAGGGTTAGGGTTAGGGAATGGCAAGGCTTAGGGCACAGGTGAGGGTACGGAAACCTGGGAGGGTCAGGCTACGTGCTGACACATGGGTCAGTGCCAGCGTACGGGCCAGGAGTAGGCTACGGTGTAGGGTAAGGGGTAGGGCTGGTGGTGGGATTCCGTTCCGGGATTGGGTTAGAGTTAGGGAAGGCCGAGGCTTAGGGCTTAGCAGAGGGTACGGAAAAGTGGGAGGGTCAGGCTACGTGCTGACGCACGGGTCAGTGCCTGTGTTCGGGCCAGGAGTAGGCTATGGCATGGGGGTAAGTTTTAGGGCTGGTGGTGGGTTTCCATTCCGGGCTAGGGTTAGTGTTAGGGAACGGCAAGGTTTAGGGCCCAGGTGAGGTTATGGAAACGTGGGAGGGTCAGGCTTCATGCTGATGCACGTGTCAGTGCCAGCGTACCGGCCAGGAGTAGGCTACGGCGTAGGGTAATGTGTAGGGTTGTTTCCCTTTCGGGCTACAGTTAGGGTTAGGGAATGGCAAAGCGTAGGGCACAGGTGAGGTTACGGAAACGTGGGAGGTTCAGGCTACATGCTGATGCACGTGTCAGTGCCAGCGTACCGGCCAGGAGTAGGCTACGGCTTGGTGGTTAGGTGTAGGGTTGGTGGTGTGTTTCCGTTCCAGGCTAGGGTTAGTGTTAGGGAACAGCAAGGCTTAGGGCACAGGTGAGGGTACGGAAATGTGGGAGGGTCAGGCTACGTGCTGACGCACGGGTCAGTGCCAGCGTACGGGCCAGGAGTAGGCTATGGCTTGGGGGTTAGTTGTAGAGCTGGTGGTGTGTTTCCGTTCCGTACTAGGGTTAGAGTTATGGAACGGCAAGGCTTAGGGCACAGGTGAGGTTACGGTAATGTGGGAAGTTCAGGCTACGTGCTGACGCACAGGTCAGTGCCAGCGTATGGACCAGGAGTAGGCTACGGCTTGGGGGTAAGGTGTAGGGCTGGTGGTGGGATTCCGTTCCGGGCTAGGGTTAGGGTTAGGGAACCACAAGGCTTAGGGCACAGTTGAGGGTACGGAAACGTGGGAGGGTCAGGCTACGTGCTGATGAAAGGGTCAGTGCCTGCGTACGGGCCAGGAATAGGCTACGGCGTAGGGAAAGGTGTAGGGCTGGTGGTGGGTTTCCGTTCCGGGCTAGGGTTAGGGTTAGGGAATGGCAAGGCTTAGGGCACATGTGAGGGTCCACAAACGTGGGAGGGTCAGGCTACGTGCTGACGCACAGGTTAGTGCCAGCGTAAGGTCCAGGAGTAGCCTACGGCTTGGGGGTAAGTTGTAGGGCTGGTGGTGGTTTTCCGTTCCTGGCTAGGATTAGGGTAAGAGAACGGCAAGGCTTAGGGCACAGGTGAGGGTACAGAAACGTGGGAGGGTCAGGCTATGTGCTGATGCATGGGTCAGTGCCAGCGTACCGGCTAGGCGTAGGCTACGGCTTGGGGGTTAGGTGTAGGGCTGGTGGTGGGTTTCCGTTCCGTGCTAGGGTTAGGATTAGGGAACTGCAAGGCTTAGGACACAGGTGAGGGTACGGAAACGTGGGAGGGTCAGGCTACATGCTTACGCACGGGTCAGTGCCAGCGTACGGGCCAGGAATAGTCTATGGCTTGGGGGTAAGCTGTAGGGCTGGTGGTGTGTTTCTGTTCCGGACTAGGGTTAGGGTTAGGGAACGGCAAGGCTTAGGGCACAGGTGAGGGTACGGAAATGTGTGAGGGTCAGGCTACGTGCTGACGCACGGGTCAGTGCCAGCGTACGGGCCAGGAGTAGGCTACGGCGTAAGGTAAGGTGTAGGGCTGCTGGTGGATTTCCGTTCCTGGCTAGGGTTATGGTGAGGGAACGGCAAGGCTTAGGGCACAGTTGAGGGTACGGAAACATGGGAGGATCTGGCTACGTGCTGACTCACGGGTCAGTGCCAGCGTACGGGCCAGGATTGGGCTACGGCGTATGGTAAGGTTTAGGGCTTCTGGTGGGTTTCCGTTCCTGGCTAGGGTTAGGATTAGGGAAAGGCAAGGCTTAGGGCACAGGTGAGGGTACGGAAACGTGGGAGGGTCAGGCTACGTGCTGACGCATGTGTCAGTGCCAGCGTACGGTCTAGGAATAGGCTACGGCATACATTAAGGTGTAGGGCTGGTGGTGGGATTCCGTTCCGGGATTGGGTTAGAGTTAGGGAAGGCCAAGGCTTAGGGCTTAGCTGAGGGTACGGAAAAGTGGGAGGGTCAGGCTACGTGCTGACGCACCGGTCAATGCCTGTGTACGGGCCAGGAGTAGGCTATGGCATGGGGGTAAGTTTTAGGGCTGGTGGTGGGTTTCCATTCCGTGCTAGGGTTAGTGTTAGGGAACGGCAAGGTTTAGGGCCCAGGTGAGGGTATGGAAACGTGGGGTGTCAGTCTACATGCTGACGCACGGGTCAGTGCCAGCGTACGGGCCAGGAGCAGTCTACGGCGTGGTGGTAAGGTGTAGGGATGGTGGTGGGTCTCTGTTCAGGGCTAGGGTTAGGGTTAGGGAACGTCAAGGCTTAGGGCACAGGTGAGGGTACGGAAACGTGGGAGGGTCAGGCTACGTGCTGACACACGTGTCAGTGTCAGCGTACAGGCCAGGAGTAGGCTACGCCGTAGGGTAAGGTCTAGGGCTGGTGGTGGTTTTCCGTTCTGGGCTAGGGTTATGGTTAGGGAACGTCAAGGCTTAGGGCACAGTTGAGGGTACGGAAACGTGGGAGGGTCAGGCTACGTGTTTACGCATGGGTCAGTGCCAGCATACGAGCCAGCAGTAGCCAACAGCGTAGGGTAAGGTATAGGGCTGGAGGTGGGTTTCCGTTCTGTGCTAGGGTTAGGGTTAGGGAACGGCAATGCATAGGTCACAGGTGAGGGTACGGAAACGTGGGAGGGTCAGGCTACGTGCTGACGAACGGGTCAGTGCCATCATACGGGCCAGGAGTAGGCTACAGCTTGGGGGTAAGGTGTAGGGCTGGTGGTGTGTTTCCGTTCCGGGCTAGGGTTAGGGTAAGGGAACGTCAAGGCTTAGGGCACAGGTGAGGGTACAGAAACGTGGGCGGGTCAGTCTACGGGCTGACACACGGGTCAGTGCCAACGTACGGGCCAGGTGTAGGCTACGGCATAGGGTAAGGTGTAGGGCTGGAGGTGGGTTTCCGTTCTGTGCTAGAGTTAGGGTTAGGGAACGGCAAGGCATAGGGCACAGGTGAGGGTACGGAAACGTGGGAGGGTCAGGCTACGTGCTGACGCATGGGGCAGTGCCAGCGTACGGGTCAGGAGTAGGCTACGGCGTAGGGAATGGTCTAGGGCTGGTGGTGGGTTTCCGTTCCGGGCTAGGGTTACGGTTAGGGAAAGGCAAGTTTTAGGGCACAGGTGAGGGTACGGAAAGGTGGGAGGGTCAGGCTACGTGCTGCCGCATGGGTCAGTGCCAAAGTACGGGCCAGGACTAGGCTATGGCTTGTGCGTTAGTTGTAGGTCTGGTGGTGGGTTTCCGTTCCGGGCTAGGCTTATGGTTAGGGAACGGCAAGGTTTAGGGCCCAGGTGAGGGTATGGAAAATTGGGGGTGTCTGTCTACATGCTGAGGCACGGGTCAGTGCCAGCGTACAGGCCAGGAGTAGGCTATGGCATAGGGAAAGGTTTAGGGCTGGTGGTGGGTTTCCGTTCCAGGCTAGGGTTAGGGTTAGGGAACGGCAAGGCTTAGGGCACAGTTGAGGGTACGGAAACGTGGGAGGGTCAGGCTACGTGCTTACACACGTGTCAATGCCAGCGTTCGGGCCAGGAGTAGGCTACGGCGTAGGGTAAAGTGTAGGGCTGGTGGTGGGTTTACGTTAAGGGCTAGGGTTAGGGTTAGGGAACGGCAAGTTCTAGGGCCCAGGTGAGGGTATGGAAACGTGGGGGGGTCAGTGTACATGCTGACGCACGGGTCAGTGCCAGCGTACGGGCCAGGAGTAGGCTACGGCGTAGGGAAAGGTATAGGGCTGGTGGTGGGTTTCCATTCCGGGCTAGGGTTATTGTTAGGGAACGGCAAAGCTTTGGGCACAGGTGAGGGTACGGAAACGTGGGAGTGTCAGGCTACGTGATGACGCACGGGTCAGTGTCAGCGTACGGGCCAGGAGTAGGCTACGGCGTAGGCTAAGGTGTAGGCCTGGTGGTGGATTTCCGTTCCTGGCCTGGGTTAGGGTTACGGAACGGCAAGGCTTAGGGCACAGGTGAGGGTACGGAAACGTGTGAGTATCAGGCTACATGCTGACGCCTGGGTCAGTGCCAGCGTACGGGCCAGGAATAGGCCACGGCGTAGGGTAAGGTGTAGGGCAGGTGGTGGGTTTCCGTTCTGGGCTAGGGTTACGGTTCGGGAACGGCAAAGCTAAGGGCACAGGTGAGGGTACGGAAACGTGGGAGGGTCAGGCTACTTGCTGACCCACGGGTCAGTGCCAGCGTATGGGCCAGGGGTAGTCTACGGCTTGGGGGTAAAATGTAGGGCTGGTGGTCCGTTTCCGTTCCGGGCTAGGGTTAGGGTTATGGAACGGCAAGGCTTAGGTCACTGGTGAGGGTACGGATACGTGGGAGGGTCAGGCTACATGCTGACGCAAGTTTCAGTGCCAGCGTACAGGCTAGGAGTAGGCTACGCCGTAGGGTAAGGTGTAGGGCTGGTGGTGGGTTTCCGTTCCGGGCTAGGGTTAGGGTTAGGGAATGTCAAGGTTTAGGGCACAGGTGAGGTTACGGAAACGTTGGAGGGTCAGGCTACGTACTGATGCACGGGTCAGTGCCAGCATACGGGCCAGGAGTAGGCTACGGCGTAGGGTAAGGTGTAGGGCTGGTGATGGGTTTTCGTTCCAGGGTACGGTTAGTGTTAGGGAACGGCAAGGCTTAGGGCACAGGTGAGGGTACGGAAACGTGGGAGGGTCAGGCTACGTGCTGACCCACGGGTCAGTGCCAGCGTACGGGCAAGAAGTAGGCTACGGCGTAGAGTAAGGTGTAGGGCTGGTGGTGGGTTTCCGTTCCGGGCTAGGGTTCGGGTAAGGGAACGGCAAGGCTTAGGGCAGAGGTGAAGGTACGGAAACGTGGGAGGGTCAGGCTACGTGCTGACGCACGGTTCATTGTCAGCGTACAGGCCAGGAGTAGTCTACGCCGTAGGGTAAGGTCTAGGTCTGGTGGTGGGTTTCCGTTCCGGGCTAGGGTTAGGGTTAGGGAATGGCAAGGCTTAGGGCACAGGTGAGGGTACGGAAACCTGGGAGGGTCAGGCTACGTGCTGACACATGGGTCAGTGCCAGCGTACGGGCCAGGAGTAGGCTACGGTGTAGGGTAAGGGGTAGGGCTGGTGGTGGGATTCCGTTCCGGGATTGGGTTAGAGTTAGGGAAGGCCGAGGCTTAGGGCTTAGCAGAGGGTACGGAAAAGTGGGAGGGTCAGGCTACGTGCTGACGCACGGGTCAGTGCCTGTGTATGGGCCAGGAGTAGGCTATGGCATGGGGGTAAGTTTTAGGGCTGGTGGTGGGTTTCCATTCAGGGCTAGGGTTAGTGTTAGGGAACGGCAAGGTTTAGGGCCCAGGTGAGGTTATGGAAACGTGGGAGGGTCAGGCTTCATGCTGATGCACGTGTCAGTGCCAGCGTACCGGCCAGGAGTAGGCTACGGCGTAGGGTAATGTGTAGGGCTGTTTCCCTTTCGGGCTACAGTTAGGGTTAGGGAATGGCAAAGCGTAGGGCACAGGTGAGGTTACGGAAACGTGGGAGGTTCAGGCTACATGCTGATGCACGTGTCAGTGCCAGCGTACCGGCCAGGAGTAGGCTACGGCTTGGTGGTTAGGTGTAGGGTTGGTGGTGTGTTTCCGTTCCAGGCTAGGGTTAGTGTTAGGGAACAGCAAGGCTTAGGGCACAGGTGAGGGTACGGAAATGTGGGAGGGTCAGGCTACGTGCTGACGCACGGCAGTGCCAGCGTACGGGCCAGGAGTAGGCTATGGCTTGGGGGTTAGTTGTAGGGCTGGTGGTGTGTTTCCGTTCCGTACTAGGGTTAGAGTTATGGAACGGCAAGGCTTAGGGCACAGGTGAGGTTACGGTAATGTGGGAAGTTCAGGCTACGTGCTGACGCACAGGTCAGTGCCAGCGTATGGACCAGGAGTAGGCTACGGCTTGGGGGTAAGGTGTAGGGCTGGTGGTGGGATTCCGTTCCGGGCTAGGGTTAGGGTTAGGGAACCACAAGGCTTAGGGCACAGTTGAGGGTACGGAAACGTGGGAGGGTCAGGCTACGTGCTGATGAAAGGGTCAGTGCCTGCGTACGGGCCAGGAATAGGCTACGGCGTAGGGAAAGGTGTAGGGCTGGTGGTGGGTTTCCGTTCCGGGCTAGGGTTAGGGTTAGGGAATGGCAAGGCTTAGGGCACATGTGAGGGTCCACAAACGTGGGAGGGTCAGGCTACGTGCTGACGCACAGGTTAGTGCCAGCGTAAGGTCCAGGAGTAGCCTACGGCTTGGGGGTAAGTTGTAGGGCTGGTGGTGGTTTTCCGTTCCTGGCTAGGATTAGGGTAAGAGAACGGCAAGGCTTAGGGCACAGGTGAGGGTACAGAAACGTGGGAGGGTCAGGCTATGTGCTGATGCATGGGTCAGTGCCAGCGTACCGGCTAGGCGTAGGCTACGGCTTGGGGGTTAGGTGTAGGGCTGGTGGTGGGTTTCCGTTCCGTGCTAGGGTTAGGATTAGGGAACTGCAAGGCTTAGGACACAGGTGAGGGTACGGAAACGTGGGAGGGTCAGGCTACATGCTTACGCACGGGTCAGTGCCAGCGTACGGGCCAGGAATAGTCTATGGCTTGGGGGTAAGCTGTAGGGCTGGTGGTGTGTTTCTGTTCCGGACTAGGGTTAGGGTTAGGGAACGGCAAGGCTTAGGGCACAGGTGAGGGTACGGAAATGTGTGAGGGTCAGGCTACGTGCTGACGCACGGGTCAGTGCCAGCGTACGGGCCAGGAGTAGGCTACGGCGTAAGGTAAGGTGTAGGGCTGCTGGTGGATTTCCGTTCCTGGCTAGGGTTATGGTGAGGGAACGGCAAGGCTTAGGGCACAGTTGAGGGTACGGAAACATGGGAGGATCTGGCTACGTGCTGACTCACGGGTCAGTGCCAGCGTACGGGCCAGGATTGGGCTACGGCGTATGGTAAGGTTTAGGGCTTCTGGTGGGTTTCCGTTCCTGGCTAGGGTTAGGATTAGGGAAAGGCAAGGCTTAGGGCACAGGTGAGGGTACGGAAACGTGGGAGGGTCAGGCTACGTGCTGACGCATGTGTCAGTGCCAGCGTACGGTCTAGGAATAGGCTACGGCATACATTAAGGTGTAGGGCTGGTGGTGGGATTCCGTTCCGGGATTGGGTTAGAGTTAGGGAAGGCCAAGGCTTAGGGCTTAGCTGAGGGTACGGAAAAGTGGGAGGGTCAGGCTACGTGCTGACGCACCGGTCAATGCCTGTGTACGGGCCAGGAGTAGGCTATGGCATGGGGGTAAGTTTTAGGGCTGGTGGTGGGTTTCCATTCCGTGCTAGGGTTAGTGTTAGGGAACGGCAAGGTTTAGGGCCCAGGTGAGGGTATGGAAACGTGGGGTGTCAGTCTACATGCTGACGCACGGGTCAGTGCCAGCGTACGGGCCAGGAGCAGTCTACGGCGTGGTGGTAAGGTGTAGGGATGGTGGTGGGTCTCTGTTCAGGGCTAGGGTTAGGGTTAGGGAACGTCAAGGCTTAGGGCACAGGTGAGGGTACGGAAACGTGGGAGGGTCAGGCTACGTGCTGACACACGTGTCAGTGTCAGCGTACAGGCCAGGAGTAGGCTACGCCGTAGGGTAAGGTCTAGGGCTGGTGGTGGTTTTCCGTTCTGGGCTAGGGTTATGGTTAGGGAACGTCAAGGCTTAGGGCACAGTTGAGGGTACGGAAACGTGGGAGGGTCAGGCTACGTGTTTACGCATGGGTCAGTGCCAGCATACGAGCCAGCAGTAGCCAACAGCGTAGGGTAAGGTATAGGGCTGGAGGTGGGTTTCCGTTCTGTGCTAGGGTTAGGGTTAGGGAACGGCAATGCATAGGTCACAGGTGAGGGTACGGAAACGTGGGAGGGTCAGGCTACGTGCTGACGAACGGGTCAGTGCCATCATACGGGCCAGGAGTAGGCTACAGCTTGGGGGTAAGGTGTAGGGCTGGTGGTGTGTTTCCGTTCCGGGCTAGGGTTAGGGTAAGGGAACGTCAAGGCTTAGGGCACAGGTGAGGGTACAGAAACGTGGGCGGGTCAGTCTACGGGCTGACACACGGGTCAGTGCCAACGTACGGGCCAGGTGTAGGCTACGGCATAGGGTAAGGTGTAGGGCTGGAGGTGGGTTTCCGTTCTGTGCTAGAGTTAGGGTTAGGGAACGGCAAGGCATAGGGCACAGGTGAGGGTACGGAAACGTGGGAGGGTCAGGCTACGTGCTGACGCATGGGGCAGTGCCAGCGTACGGGTCAGGAGTAGGCTACGGCGTAGGGAATGGTCTAGGGCTGGTGGTGGGTTTCCGTTCCGGGCTAGGGTTACGGTTAGGGAAAGGCAAGTTTTAGGGCACAGGTGAGGGTACGGAAAGGTGGGAGGGTCAGGCTACGTGCTGCCGCATGGGTCAGTGCCAAAGTACGGGCCAGGACTAGGCTATGGCTTGTGCGTTAGTTGTAGGTCTGGTGGTGGGTTTCCGTTCCGGGCTAGGCTTATGGTTAGGGAACGGCAAGGTTTAGGGCCCAGGTGAGGGTATGGAAAATTGGGGGTGTCTGTCTACATGCTGAGGCACGGGTCAGTGCCAGCGTACAGGCCAGGAGTAGGCTATGGCATAGGGAAAGGTTTAGGGCTGGTGGTGGGTTTCCGTTCCAGGCTAGGGTTAGGGTTAGGGAACGGCAAGGCTTAGGGCACAGTTGAGGGTACGGAAACGTGGGAGGGTCAGGCTACGTGCTTACACACGTGTCAATGCCAGCGTTCGGGCCAGGAGTAGGCTACGGCGTAGGGTAAAGTGTAGGGCTGGTGGTGGGTTTACGTTAAGGGCTAGGGTTAGGGTTAGGGAACGGCAAGTTCTAGGGCCCAGGTGAGGGTATGGAAACGTGGGGGGGTCAGTGTACATGCTGACGCACGGGTCAGTGCCAGCATACGGGCCAGGAGTAGGCTACGGCGTAGGGAAAGGTATAGGGCTGGTGGTGGGTTTCCATTCCGGGCTAGGGTTATTGTTAGGGAACGGCAAAGCTTTGGGCACAGGTGAGGGTACGGAAACGTGGGAGTGTCAGGCTACGTGATGACGCACGGGTCAGTGTCAGCGTACGGGCCAGGAGTAGGCTACGGCGTAGGCTAAGGTGTAGGCCTGGTGGTGGATTTCCGTTCCTGGCCTGGGTTAGGGTTACGGAACGGCAAGGCTTAGGGCACAGGTGAGGGTACGGAAACGTGTGAGTATCAGGCTACATGCTGACGCCTGGGTCAGTGCCAGCGTACGGGCCAGGAATAGGCCACGGCGTAGGGTAAGGTGTAGGGCAGGTGGTGGGTTTCCGTTCTGGGCTAGGGTTACGGTTCGGGAACGGCAAAGCTAAGGGCACAGGTGAGGGTACGGAAACGTGGGAGGGTCAGGCTACTTGCTGACCCACGGGTCAGTGCCAGCGTATGGGCCAGGGGTAGTCTACGGCTTGGGGGTAAAATGTAGGGCTGGTGGTCCGTTTCCGTTCCGGGCTAGGGTTAGGGTTATGGAACGGCAAGGCTTAGGTCACTGGTGAGGGTACGGATACGTGGGAGGGTCAGGCTACATGCTGACGCAAGTTTCAGTGCCAGCGTACAGGCTAGGAGTAGGCTACGCCGTAGGGTAAGGTGTAGGGCTGGTGGTGGGTTTCCGTTCCGGGCTAGGGTTAGGGTTAGGGAATGTCAAGGTTTAGGGCACAGGTGAGGTTACGGAAACGTTGGAGGGTCAGGCTACGTACTGATGCACGGGTCAGTGCCAGCATACGGGCCAGGAGTAGGCTACGGCGTAGGGTAAGGTGTAGGGCTGGTGATGGGTTTTCGTTCCAGGGTACGGTTAGTGTTAGGGAACGGCAAGGCTTAGGGCACAGGTGAGGGTACGGAAACGTGGGAGGGTCAGGCTACGTGCTGACCCACGGGTCAGTGCCAGCGTACGGGCAAGAAGTAGGCTACGGCGTAGAGTAAGGTGTAGGGCTGGTGGTGGGTTTCCGTTCCGGGCTAGGGTTCGGGTAAGGGAACGGCAAGGCTTAGGGCAGAGGTGAAGGTACGGAAACGTGGGAGGGTCAGGCTACGTGCTGACGCACGGTTCATTGTCAGCGTACAGGCCAGGAGTAGTCTACGCCGTAGGGTAAGGTCTAGGTCTGGTGGTGGGTTTCCGTTCCGGGCTAGGGTTAGGGTTAGGGAATGGCAAGGCTTAGGGCACAGGTGAGGGTACGGAAACCTGGGAGGGTCAGGCTACGTGCTGACACATGGGTCAGTGCCAGCGTACGGGCCAGGAGTAGGCTACGGTGTAGGGTAAGGGGTAGGGCTGGTGGTGGGATTCCGTTCCGGGATTGGGTTAGAGTTAGGGAAGGCCGAGGCTTAGGGCTTAGCAGAGGGTACGGAAAAGTGGGAGGGTCAGGCTACGTGCTGACGCACGGGTCAGTGCCTGTGTACGGGCCAGGAGTAGGCTATGGCATGGGGGTAAGTTTTAGGGCTGGTGGTGGGTTTCCATTCAGGGCTAGGGTTAGTGTTAGGGAACGGCAAGGTTTAGGGCCCAGGTGAGGTTATGGAAACGTGGGAGGGTCAGGCTTCATGCTGATGCACGTGTCAGTGCCAGCGTACCGGCCAGGAGTAGGCTACGGCGTAGGGTAATGTGTAGGGCTGTTTCCCTTTCGGGCTACAGTTAGGGTTAGGGAATGGCAAAGCGTAGGGCACAGGTGAGGTTACGGAAACGTGGGAGGTTCAGGCTACATGCTGATGCACGTGTCAGTGCCAGCGTACCGGCCAGGAGTAGGCTACGGCTTGGTGGTTAGGTGTAGGGTTGGTGGTGTGTTTCCGTTCCAGGCTAGGGTTAGTGTTAGGGAACAGCAAGGCTTAGGGCACAGGTGAGGGTACGGAAATGTGGGAGGGTCAGGCTACGTGCTGACGCACGGCAGTGCCAGCGTACGGGCCAGGAGTAGGCTATGGCTTGGGGGTTAGTTGTAGGGCTGGTGGTGTGTTTCCGTTCCGTACTAGGGTTAGAGTTATGGAACGGCAAGGCTTAGGGCACAGGTGAGGTTACGGTAATGTGGGAAGTTCAGGCTACGTGCTGACGCACAGGTCAGTGCCAGCGTATGGACCAGGAGTAGGCTACGGCTTGGGGGTAAGGTGTAGGGCTGGTGGTGGGATTCCGTTCCGGGCTAGGGTTAGGGTTAGGGAACCACAAGGCTTAGGGCACAGTTGAGGGTACGGAAACGTGGGAGGGTCAGGCTACGTGCTGATGAAAGGGTCAGTGCCTGCGTACGGGCCAGGAATAGGCTACGGCGTAGGGAAAGGTGTAGGGCTGGTGGTGGGTTTCCGTTCCGGGCTAGGGTTAGGGTTAGGGAATGGCAAGGCTTAGGGCACATGTGAGGGTCCACAAACGTGGGAGGGTCAGGCTACGTGCTGACGCACAGGTTAGTGCCAGCGTAAGGTCCAGGAGTAGCCTACGGCTTGGGGGTAAGTTGTAGGGCTGGTGGTGGTTTTCCGTTCCTGGCTAGGATTAGGGTAAGAGAACGGCAAGGCTTAGGGCACAGGTGAGGGTACAGAAACGTGGGAGGGTCAGGCTATGTGCTGATGCATGGGTCAGTGCCAGCGTACCGGCTAGGCGTAGGCTACGGCTTGGGGGTTAGGTGTAGGGCTGGTGGTGGGTTTCCGTTCCGTGCTAGGGTTAGGATTAGGGAACTGCAAGGCTTAGGACACAGGTGAGGGTACGGAAACGTGGGAGGGTCAGGCTACATGCTTACGCACGGGTCAGTGCCAGCGTACGGGCCAGGAGTAGTCTACGCCGTAGGGTAAGGTCTAGGTCTGGTGGTGGGTTTCCGTTCCGGGCTAGGGTTAGGGTTAGGGAATGGCAAGGCTTAGGGCACAGGTGAGGGTACGGAAACCTGGGAGGGTCAGGCTACGTGCTGACACATGGGTCAGTGCCAGCGTACGGGCCAGGAGTAGGCTACGGTGTAGGGTAAGGGGTAGGGCTGGTGGTGGGATTCCGTTCCGGGATTGGGTTAGAGTTAGGGAAGGCCGAGGCTTAGGGCTTAGCAGAGGGTACGGAAAAGTGGGAGGGTCAGGCTACGTGCTGACGCACGGGTCAGTGCCTGTGTTCGGGCCAGGAGTAGGCTATGGCATGGGGGTAAGTTTTAGGGCTGGTGGTGGGTTTCCATTCCGGGCTAGGGTTAGTGTTAGGGAACGGCAAGGTTTAGGGCCCAGGTGAGGTTATGGAAACGTGGGAGGGTCAGGCTTCATGCTGATGCACGTGTCAGTGCCAGCGTACCGGCCAGGAGTAGGCTACGGCGTAGGGTAATGTGTAGGGCTGTTTCCCTTTCGGGCTACAGTTAGGGTTAGGGAATGGCAAAGCGTAGGGCACAGGTGAGGTTACGGAAACGTGGGAGGTTCAGGCTACATGCTGATGCACGTGTCAGTGCCAGCGTACCGGCCAGGAGTAGGCTACGGCTTGGTGGTTAGGTGTAGGGTTGGTGGTGTGTTTCCGTTCCAGGCTAGGGTTAGTGTTAGGGAACAGCAAGGCTTAGGGCACAGGTGAGGGTACGGAAATGTGGGAGGGTCAGGCTACGTGCTGACGCACGGGTCAGTGCCAGCGTACGGGCCAGGAGTAAGCTATGGCTTGGGGGTTAGTTGTAGGGCTGGTGGTGTGTTTCCGTTCCGTACTAGGGTTAGAGATAGGGAACGGCAAGGCTTAGGGCACAGGTGAGGTTACGGTAATGTGGGAAGTTCAGGCTATGTGCTGACGCACAGGTCAGTGCCAGCGTATGGACCAGGAGTAGGCTACGGCTTGGGGGTAAGGTGTAGGGCTGGTGGTGGGTTTCCGTTCCGGGCTAGGGTTAGGGTTAGGGAACCACAAGGCTTAGGGCACAGTTGAGGGTACGGAAACGTGGGAGGGTCAGGCTACGTGCTGATGAAAGGGTCAGTGCCTGCGTACGGGCCAGGAATAGGCTACGGCGTAGGGAAAGGTGTAGGGCTGGTGGTGGGTTTCCATTCCGGGCTAGGGTTAGGGTTAGGGAATGGCAAGGCTTAGGGCACATGTGAGGGTCCACAAACGTGGGAGGGTCAGGCTATGTGCTGACGCAGAGGTTAGTGCCAGCGTAAGGCCCAGGAGTAGCCTACGGCTTGGGGGTAAGTTGTAGGGCTGGTGGTGGGTTTCCGTTCCTGGCTAGGATTAGGGTAAGGGAACGGCAAGGCTTAGGGCACAGGTGAGGGTACAGAAACGTGGGAGGGTCAGGCTATGTGCTGATGCATGTGTCAGTGCCAGCGTACCGGCTAGGAGTAGGCTACGGCTTGGGGGTTAGGTGTAGGGCTGGTGGTGGGTTTCCGTTCAGCGCTAGGGTTAGGGTTAGGGAACTGCAAGGCTTAGGGCACAGGTGAGGGTACGGAAACGTGGGAGGGTCAGGCTACATGCTTACGCACGGGTCAGTGCCAGCGTACGGGCCAGGAATACTCTATGGCTTGTGGGTAAGCTGTAGGGCTGTTGGTGGGTTTCTGTTCCAGACTAGGGTTAGGGTTAGGGAACGGCAAGGCTTAGGGCACAGGTGAGGGTACGGAAATGTGTGAGGGTCAGGCTACGTGCTGACGCACGTGTCAGTGCCAGCGTACGGGCCAGGAGTAGGCTAAGGCGTAGGGTAAGGTGTAGGGCTGCTGGTGGATTTCCGTTCCTGGCTAGGGTTATGGTGAGGGAACGGCAAGGCTTAGGGCACAGGTGAGGGTACGGAAACGTGGGAGGGTCAGGCTACATGCTGACTGACGGGTCAGTGCCTACGTACGGGCCAGGATTGGGCTACGGCGTATGGTAAGGTTTAGGGCTTCTGGTGGGTTTCCGTTCCTGGCTAGGGTTAGGGTTAGGGAACGGCAAGGGTTAGGGCACAGGTGAGGGTACGGAAACGTGGGAGGGTCAGGCTACGTGCTGACGCACGTGTCAGTGCCAGCGTACGGGCTAGGAATAGGCTACGGCATACATTAAGGTGTAGGGCTGGTGGTGGGATTCCGTTCCGGGATTGGGTTAGAGTTAGGGAAGGCCAAGGCTTAGGGCTTAGCTGAGGGTACGGAAAAGTGGGAGGGTCAGGCTACGTGCTGACGCACGGATCAGTGCCTGTGTACGGGCCAGGAGTAGGCTATGGCATGGGGGTAAGTTTTAGGGCTGGTGGTGGGTTTCCATTCCGGGCTAGTGTTAGTGTTAGGGAACGGCAAGGTTTAGGGCCCAGGTGAGGGTATGGAAACGTGGGGTGTCAGTCTACATGCGGACGCACGGGTCAGTGCCAGCGTACGGGCCAGGAATAGGCTACGGCGTAGGGAAAGGTTTAGGGCTGGTGGTGGGTTTCCGTTCCGGGCTAGGGTTAGGGTTAGGGAACGGCAAAGCTTAGGGCACAGGTGAGGGTACGGAAACGTGGGAGGGTCAGGCTACGTGCTGACGCACGTGTCAGTGTCAGCGTACAGGCCAGGAGTAGGCTACGCCGTAGGGTAAGGTCTAGGGCTGGTGGTGGTTTTCCGTTCTGGGCTAGGGTTATGGTTAGGGAACGTCAAGGCTTAGGGCACAGTTGAGGGTACGGAAACGTGGGAGGGTCAGGCTACGTGCTTACGCATGGGTCAGTGCCAGCATACGGGCCAGCAGTAGGCTACAGCGTAGGGTAAGGTATAGGGCTGGAGGTGGGTTTCCGTTCTGTGCTAGGGTTAGGGTTAAGGAACGGCAAGGCATAGGGCACAGGTGAGGGTACGGAAACGTGGGAGGGCCAGGCTACGTGCTGACGCACGGGTCAGTGCCAGTGTACGGACCAGGAGTAGGCTATGGCTTGGGGGTAAGTTGTAGGGCTGGTGGTGGGTTTCCGTTTCGGGCTAGGGTTTGGGTTAGGCAACGGCAAGGCTTAGGGCACAGGTGAGGGTACGGAAACGTGGGAGGGTCAGGCTACGTGCTGCCGCAAGGGTCAGTGCCAGCGTACGGGCCAGGACTAGGCTATGGCTTGTGCGTTAGTTGTAGGTCTGGTGTTGGGTTTCCGTTCCGGGCTAGGGTTAGGGTTAGGGAACGGCAAGTTTTAGGGCCCAGGTGAGGGTATGGAAACTTGGGGGTGTCTGTCTACATGCTGACGCACGGGTCAGTGCCAGCGTACGGGCCAGGAGAAGGCTACGGCGTAGGGAAAGGTTTAGGGCTGGTGGTGGGTTTCCATTCCGGGCTAGCGTTAGGGTTAGGGAACGTCAAGTCTTAGGGCACAGGTGAGGGTACGGAAACGTGGGAGGTTCAGGCTACGTGCTGACGCACGGGTCAGTGCCAGTGGACGGACCAGGAGTAGGCTACGGCTTGTGGGTAAGGTGTAGGGCTGTTGGTGAGATTCCGTTTCGGGCTAGGGTTAGGGTTAGGCAACGGCAAGGCTTATGGCACAGGTGAGGGTACGGAAAGGTGAGAGGGTCAGGCTACGTGCTGATGCACGGGTCAGTGCCAGTGTACGGACCAGGAGTAGGCTACGGCTTGGGGGTAAGGTGTAGGGCTGGTGGTGAGTTTCCGTTTCGGGCTAGGGTTAGGGTTAGGCAACGGCAAGGCTTAGGGCACAGGTGAGGGTACGGAAATGTGGGAGGGTCAGGCTACGTGCTGCCGCACGGGTCAGTGCCAGCGTACGGGCCAGGACTATGCTATGGCTTGGGCGTTAGTTGTAGGGCTGGTGTTGGGTTTCCGTTCCATACTAGGGTTAGGGTTAGGTAACGGCAAGGCTTAGGGCAAAGGTGAGGGTACGGAAATGTGGGAAGGTCAGGCTACGTGCTGGCTCACGGGTCAGTGCCACCGTTTGGGCCGGGAGTAGGCTACGGCGTAGGGTAAGGTGTAGGGCTGGTGGTGGGTTTCCGTTCCGGGCTAGGGTTAGGGTTAGGGAACGGCAAGGCTTAGGGCACAGTTGAGGGTACGGAAACGTGGGAGGGTCAGGCTACGTGCTTACACACGTGTCAATGCCAGCGTTCGGGCCAGGAGTAGGCTACGGCGTAGGGTAAAGTGTAGGGCTGGTGGTGGGTTTACGTTAAGGGCTAGGGTTAGGGTTAGGGAACGGCAAGTTCTAGGGCCCAGGTGAGGGTATGGAAACGTGGGGGGGTCAGTGTACATGCTGACGCACGGGTCAGTGCCAGCGTACGGGCCAGGAGTAGGCTACGGCGTAGGGAAAGGTATAGGGCTGGTGGTGGGTTTCCATTCCGGGCTAGGGTTATTGTTAGGGAACGGCAAAGCTTTGGGCACAGGTGAGGGTACGGAAACGTGGGAGTGTCAGGCTACGTGATGACGCACGGGTCAGTGTCAGCGTACAGGCCAGGAGTAGGCTACGCCGTAGGGTAAGGTCTAGGGCTGGTGGTGGTTTTCCGTTCTGGGCTAGGGTTATGGTTAGGGAACGTCAAGGCTTAGGGCACAGTTGAGGGTACGGAAACTTGGGAGGGTCAGGCTACGTGCTTACGCATGGGTCAGTGCCAGCATACGTGCCAGCAGTAGGCTACAGCATAGGGTAAGGTATAGGGCTGGAGGTGGGTTTCCGTTCTGTGCTAGGGTTAGGGTTAAGGAACGGCAAGGCATAGGGCACAGGTGAGGGTACGGAAACGTGGGAGGGTCAGGCTACGTTCTGACGCACGGGTCACTGCCAGCATACGGGCCAGGAGTAGGCTACAGCTTGGGGTTAAGGTGTAGGGCTGGTGGTGGGTTTCCGTTCCGGGCTAGGGTTAGGGTAAGGGAACGTCAAGGCTTAGGGCACAGGTGAGGGTACGGAAACGTGGGCGGGTCAGGCTACGTGCTGACACACGGGTCAGTGCCAACGTACGGGCCAGGTGTAGGCTACGGCATAGAGTAAGGTGTAGGGCTGGAGGTGGGTTTCCGTTCTGTGCTAGGGTTAGGGGTAGGGAACGGCAAGGCATAGGGCACAGGTGAGGGTACGGAAACGTGGGAGGGTCAGGCTACGTGCTGACGCATGGGTCAGTGCCAGCGTACGGGCCAGGAGTAGGCAACGGCGTAGGGAATGGTCTAGGGCTGGTGGTGGATTTCCGTTCCGGGCTAGGGTTACGGTTAGGGAAAGGCAAGGTTTAGGGCACAGGTGAGGGTACGGAAAGGTGGGAGGGTCAGGCTACGTGCTGACGCACGGGTCAGTGCCAGTGTACGGACCAGGAGTAGGCTACGGCTTGGGGGTAAGTTGTAGGGCTGGTGGTGAGTTTCCGTTTCGGGCTAGGGTTAGGGTTAGGCAACGGCAAGGCTTAGGGCACAGGTGAGGGTACGAAAATGTGGGAGGGTCAGGCTACGTGCTGCCGCACGGGTCAGTGCCAGCGTACGGGCCAGGAGTAGGCTACGGCGTAGGGTAAGGTGTAGGGCTGGTGATGGGTTTTCGTTCCAGGGTACGGTTAGTGTTAGGGAACGGCAAGGCTTAGGGCACAGGTGTGGGTACGGAAACGTGGGAGGGTCAGGCTACGTGCTGACCCACGGGTCAGTGCCAGCGTAAGGTCCAGGAGTAGCCTACGGCTTGGGGGTAAGTTGTAGGGTTGGTGGTGGGTTTCCGTTCCTGGCTAGGATTAGGGTAAGGGAACGGCAAGGCTTAGGGCACAGGTGAGGGTACAGAAACGTGGGAGGGTCAGGCTATGTGCTGATGCATGGGTCAGTGCCAGCGTACCGGCTAGGAGTAGGCTACGGCTTGGGGGTTAGGTGTAGGGCTGGTGGTGGGTTTCCGTTCAGCGCTAGGGTAAGGGTTAGGGAACTGCAAGGCTTAGGGCACAGGTGAGGGTACGGAAAGGTGGGAGGGTCAGGCTACATGCTTACGCACGGGTCAGTGCCAGCGTACGGGCCAGGAATAGTCTATGGCTTGGGGGTAAGCTGTAGGGCTGGTGGTGGGTTTCTGTTCCGGACTAGGGTTAGGGTTAGGGAACGGCAAGGCTTAGGGCACAGGTGAGGGTACGGAAATGTGTGAGGGTCAGGCTACGTGCTGACGCACGGGTCAGTGCCAGCGTACGGGCCAGGAGTAGGCTACGGCGTAGGGTAAGGTGTAGGGCTGCTGGTGGATTTCCGTTCCTGGCTAGGGTTATGGTGAGGGAACGGCAAGGCTTAGGGCACAGGTGAGGGTACGGAAACGTGGGAGGGTCAGGCTACGTGCTGAATCACGGGTCAGTGCCAGCGTACGGGCCAGGATTGGGCTACGGCGTATGGTAAGGTTTAGGGCTTCTGGTGGGTTTCCGTTCCTCGCTAGGGTTAGGGTTAGGGAACGGCAAGGGTTAGGGCACAGGTGAGGGTACGGAAACGTGGGAGGGTCAGGCTACGTGCTGACGCACGTGTCAGTGTCAGCGTACGGGCTAGGAATAGGCTACGGCATACATTAAGGTGTAGGGCTGGTGGTGGGATTCCGTTCTGGGATTGGGTTAGAGTTAGGGAAGGCCAAGGCTTAGGGCTTAGCTGAGGGTACGGAAAAGTGGGAGGGTCAGGCTACGTGCTGACGCACGGATCAGTGCCTGTGTACGGGCCAGGAGTAGGCTATGGCATGGGGGTAAGTTTTAGGGCTGGTGGTGGGTTTCCATTCCGGGCTAGGGTTAGTGTTAGGGAACGGCAAGGTTTAGGGCCCAGGTGAGGGTATGGAAACGTGGGGTGTCAGTCTACATGCTGACGCACGGGTCAGTGCCAGCGTACGGGCCAGGAGTAGGCTACGGCGTAGGGAAAGGTTTAGGGCTGGTGGTGGGTTTCCGTTCCGGGCTAGGGTTAGGGTTAGGGAACGGCAAAGCTTAGGGTACAGGTGAGGGTACGGAAACGTGGGAGGGTCAGGCTACGGGCTGACGCACGTGTCAGTGTCAGCGTACAGGCCAGGAGTAGGCTACACCGTAGGGTAAGGTCTAGGGCTGGTGGTGGTTTTCCGTTCTGGGCTAGGGTTATGGTTAGGGAACGTCAAGGCTTAGAGCACAGTTGAGGGTACAGAAACGTGGGAGGGTCAGGCTACGTGCTTACGCATGGGTCAGTGCCAGCATACGGGCCAGCAGTAGGCTACAGCGTAGGGTAAGGTATAGGGCTGGAGGTGGGTTTCCGTTCTGTGCTAGGGTTAGGGTTAGGGAACGGCAAGGCATAGGGCACAGGTGAGGGTACGGAAACGTGGGAGGGTCAGGCTACGTGCTGACGCACGGGTCAGTGCCAGCATACGGGCCAGTAGTAGGCTACAGCTTGGGGGTAAGGTGTAGGGCTGGTGGTGGGTTTCCGTTCCGGGCTAGGGTTAGGGTAAGGGAACGTCAAGGCTTAGGGCACAGGTGAGGGTACGGAAACGTGGGCGGGTCAGGCTACGTGCTGACACACGGGTCAGTGCCAACGTACGGGCCAGGTGTAGGCTACGGCATAGAGTAAGGTGTAGGGCTGGAGGTGGGTTTCCGTTCTGTGCTAGGGTTAGGGGTAGGGAACGGCAAGGCATAGGGCACAGGTGAGGGTACGGAAACGTAGGAGGGTCAGGCTACGTGCTGACGCATGGGTCAGTGCCAGCGTACGGGCCAGGAGTAGGCAACGGCGTAGGGAATGGTCTAGGGCTGGTGGTGGGTTTCCATTCCGGGCTAGGGTTAGGGTTAGGGAACGTCAAGGTTTAGGGCACAGGTGAGGTTACGGAAACGTTGGAGGGTCAGGCTACGTACTGATGCACGGGTCAGTGCCAGCATACGGGCCAGGAGTAGGCTACGGCGTAGGGTAAGGTGTAGGGCTGGTGATGGGTTTTCGTTCCAGGGTACGGTTAGTGTTAGGGAACGGCAAGGCTTAGGGAACAGGTGAGGGTACGGAAACGTGGGAGGGTCAGGCTACGTGCTGACCCACGGGTCAGTGCCAGCGTATGGGCAAGAAGTAGGCTACGGCGTAGGGTAAGGTGTAGGGCTGGTGGTGGTTTTCCGTTCCGGGCTAGGGTTCGGGTAAGGGAACGGCAAGGCTTAGGGCAGAGGTGAGGGTACGGAAACGTGGGAGGGTCAGGCTACGTGCTGACGCACGGTTCATTGTCAGCGTACAGGCCAGGAGTAGTCTACGCCGTAGGGTAAAGTCTAGGTCTGGTGGTGGGTTTCCGTTCCGGGTTAGGGTTAGGGTTAGGGAATGGCAAGGCTTAGGGCACAGGTGAGGGTACAGAAACCTGGGAGGGTCAGACTACGTGCTGACACATGGGTCAGTGCCAGCGTACGGGCCAGGAGTAGGCTACGGTGTAGGGTAAGGGGTAGGGCTGGTGGTGGGATTCCGTTCCGGGATTGGGTTAGAGTTAGGGAAGGCCAAAGCTTAGGGCTTAGCAGAGGGTACAGAAAAGTGGGAGGGTCAGGCTACGTGCTGACGCACGGGTCAGTGCCTGTGTATGGGCCAGGAGTAGGCTATGGCATGGGGGTAAGTTTTAGGGCTGGTGGTAGGTTTCCATTCCGGGCTAGGGTTAGTGTTAGGGAACGGCAAGGTTTAGGGCCCAGGTGAGGTTATGGAAACGTGGGAGGGTCAGGCTTCATGCTGATGCACGTGTCAGTGCCAGCGTACCGGCCAGGAGTAGGCTACGGCGTAGGGTAATGTGTAGGGCTGTTTCCCTTTCGGGCTACAGTTAGGGTTAGGGAATGGCAAAGCGTAGGGCACAGGTGAGGTTACGGAAACGTGGGAGGTTCAGGCTACATGCTGATGCACGTGTCAGTGCCAGCGTACCGGCCAGGAGTACGCTACGGCTTGGTGGTTAGGTGTAGGGTTGGTGGTGTGTTTCCGTTCCAGGCTAGGGTTAGTGTTAGGGAACAGCAAGGCTTAGGGCACAGGTGAGGGTACGGAAATGTGGGAGGGTCAGGCTACGTGCTGACGCACGGGTCAGTGCCAGCGTACGGGCCAGGAGTAGGCTACGGCGTAGGGTAAGGTGTAGGGCTGGTGATGGGTTTTCGTTCCAGGGTACGGTTAGTGTTAGGGAACGGCAAGGCTTAGGGCACAGGTGAGGGTACGGAAACGTGGGAGGGTCAGGCTACGTGCTTACGCATGGGTCAGTGCCAGCATACGGGCCAGCAGTAGGCTACAGCGTAGGGTAAGGTATAGGGCTGGAGGTGGGTTTCCGTTCTGTGCTAGGGTTAGGGTTAGGGAACGGCAAGGCATAGGGCACAGGTGAGTGTACGGAAACGTGGGAGGGTCAGGCTACGTGCTGACGCACGGGTCAGTGCCAGCATACGGGACAGTAGTAGGCTACAGCTTGGGGGTAAGGTGTAGGGCTGGTGGTGGGTTTCCGTTCCGGGCTAGGGTTAGGGTAAGGGAACGTCAAGGCTTAGGGCACAGGTGAGTGTACGGAAACGTGGGCGGGTCAGGCTACGTGCTGACACACGGGTCAGTGCCAACGTATGGGCCAGGTGTAGGCTACGGCATACAGTAAGGTGTAGGGCTGGAGGTGGGTTTCCGTTCTGTGCTAGGGTTAGGGGTAGGGAACGGCAAGGCATAGGGCACAGGTGAGGGTACGGAAACGTGGGAGGGTCAGGCTACGTGCTGACGCATGGGTCAGTGCCAGCATATAGGCCAGGAGTAGGCAACGGCGTATGGAATGGTCTAGGGCTGGTGGTGGATTTCCATTCCGGGGTAGGGTTACGGTTAGGGAAAGGCAAGGTTTAGGGCACAGGTGAGGGTACGGAAAGGTGGGAGGGTCAGGCTACGTGCTGACGCACGGGTCAGTGCCAGTGTACGGACCAGGAGTAGGCTACGGCTTGGGGGTAAGTTGTATGGCTGGTGGTGGGTTTCCGTTTCGGGCTAGGGTTTGGGTTAGGCAACGGCAAGGCTTAGGGCACAGGTGAGGGTACGGAAACGTGGGAGGGTCAGGCTACGTGCTGCCGCACGGGTCAGTGCCAGCGTACGGGCCAGGACTAGGCTATGGCTTGTGCGTTAGTTGTAGGTCTGGTGTTGGGTTTCCGTTCCGGGCTAGGGTTAGGGTTAGGGAACGGCAAGTTTTAGGGCCCAGGTGAGGGTATGGAAACTTGGGGGTGTCTGTCTACATGCTGACGCACGGGTCAGTGCCAGCGTACGGGCCAGGAGAAGGCTACGGCGTAGGGAAAGGTTTAGGGCTGGTGGTGGGTTTCCATTCCGGGCTAGCGTTAGGGTTAGGGAACGTCAAGTCTTAGGGCACAGGTGAGGGTACGGAAACGTGGGAGGTTCAGGCTACGTGCTGACGCATGGGTCAGTGCCAGTGGACGGACCAGGAGTAGGCTACGGCTTGTGGGTAAGGTGTAGGGCTGTTGGTGAGATTCCGTTTCGGGCTAGGGTTATGGTTAGGCAACGGCAAGGCTTATGGCACAGGTGAGGGTACGGAAAGGTGAGAGGGTCAGGCTACGTGCTGATGCACGTGTCAGTGCCAGTGTACGGACCAGGAGTAGGCTACGGCTTGGGGGTAAGGTGTAGGGCTGGTGGTGAGTTTCCGTTTCGGGCTAGGGTTAGGGTTAGGCAACGGCAAGGCTTAGGGCACAGGTGAGGGTACGGAAATGTGGGAGGGTCAGGCTACGTGTTGCCGCACGGGTCAGTGCCAGCGTACGGGCCAGGACTATGCTATGGCTTGGGCGTTAGTTGTAGGGCTGGTGTTGGGTTTCCGTTCCATACTAGGGTTAGGGTTAGGGAACGGCAAGGCTTAGGGCAAAGGTGAGGGTACGGAAATGTGGGAAGGTCAGGCTACGTGCTGACTCACGGGTCAGTGCCACCGTTTGGGCCGGGAGTAGGCTACGGCGTAGGGTAAGGTGTAGGGCTGGTGGTGGGTTTCCGTTCCGGGCTAGGGTTAGGGTTAGGGAACGGCAAGGCTTAGGGCACAGTTGAGGGTACGGAAACGTGGGAGGGTCAGGCTACGTGCTTACACACGTGTCAATGCCAGCGTTCGGGCCAGGAGTAGGCTACGGCGTAGGGTAAAGTGTAGGGCTGGTGGTGGGTTTACGTTAAGGGCTAGGGTTAGGGTTAGGGAACGGCAAGTTCTAGGGCCCAGGTGAGGGTATGGAAACGTGGGGGGGTCAGTGTACATGCTGACGCACGGGTCAGTGCCAGCGTACGGGCCAGGAGTAGGCTACGGCGTAGGGAAAGGTATAGGGCTGGTGGTGGGTTTCCATTCCGGGCGAGGGTTATTGTTAGGGAACGGCAAAGCTTTGGGCACAGGTGAGGGTACGGAAACGTGGGAGTGTCAGGCTACGTGATGACACACGGGTCAGTGTCAGCGTACGGGCCAGGAGTAGGCTACGGCGTAGGCTAAGGTGTAGGCCTGGTGGTGGATTTCCGTTCCTGGCCTGGGTTAGGGTTACGGAACGGCAAGGCTTAGGGCACAGGTGAGGGTACGGAAACGTGTGAGTATCAGGCTACGTGCTGACGCCTGGGTCAGTGCCAGCGTACGGGCCAGGAATAGGCCACGGCGTAGGGTAAGGTGTAGGGCTGGTGATGGGTTTTCGTTCCAGGGTACGGTTAGTGTTAGGGAATGGCAAGGCTTAGGGCACAGGTGAGGGTACGGAAACGTGGGAGGGTCAGGCTACGTGCTGACCCACGGGTCATGCCAGCGTACGGGGAAGAAGTAGGCTACGGCGTAGGGTAAGGTGTAAGGCTGGTGGTGGGTTTCCGTTCCGGGCTAGGTTTCGGGTAAGGGAACGGCAAGGCTTAGGGCAGAGGTGATGGTACGGAAACGTGGGAGGGTCAGGCTACGTGCTGACGCATGGTTCATTGTCAGCGTACAGGCCAGGAGTAGTCTACGCCGTAGGATAAGGTCTAGGTCTCGTGGTGGGTTTCCGTTCCGGGCTAGGGTTAGGGTTAGGGAACGGCAAGGCTTAGGGCACAGGTGAGGGTACGGAAACCTGGGAGGGTCAGGCTACGTGCTGACACATGGGTCATTGCCAGCGTACGGGCTAGGATTAGGCTACGGTGTAGGGTAAGGGGTAGGGTTTGTGGTGGGATTCCGTTCCGGGATTGGGTTAGAGTTAGGGAAGGCCAAGGCTTAGGGCTTAGCAGAGGGTACGGAAAAGTGGGAGGGTCAGGCTACGTGCTGACGCACGGGTCAGTGCCTGTGTATGGGCCAGGAGTAGGCTATGGCATGGGGGTAAGTTTTAGGGCTGGTGGTGGTTTTCCATTCCGGGCTAGGGTTAGTGTTAGGGAACGGCAAGGTTTAGGGCCCAGGTGAGGTTATGGAAACGTGGGGTGTCAGTCTACATGCTGACGCACGGGTCAGTGCCAGCATACGGGCCAGGAGTAGGCTACGGCGTAGGGAAAGGTTTAGGACTGGTGGTGGGTTTCCGTTCCGGGCTAGGGTTAGGGTTAGGGAACGGCAAAGCTTAGGGTACAGGTGAGGGTACGGAAACGTGGGAGGGTCAGGCTACGTGCTGACGCACGTGTCAGTGTCAGCGTACAGGCCATGAGTAGGCTACGCCGTAGGGTAAGGTCTAGGGCTGGTGGTGGTTTTTCGTTCCGGGCTAGGGTTAGTGTTAGGGAAGAGAAGGCTTAGGGCATAGGTGAGGGTACGGAAACGTGGGAGGGTCAGGCTACATGCTGACGCATGGGTCAGTGCCAGGGTTCGGGCCAGGAGTAGGCTATGGCTTGTGGGTTAGGTGTAGGGCTTGTGGTGTGTTTCTGTCCCGTACTAGAGTTAGGGTTAGGGAACGGCAAGGCTTAGGACACAGGTGATGTTACGGTAACGTGGGAAGGTCAGGCTACATGCTGACGCACAGGTCAGTGCCAGCGTATGGACCAAGAGTAGGCTATGGCTTGGGGGTAAGGTGTAGGGCTTGTGGTGGGTTTCCGTTCCAGGCTAGGGTTAGGGTTAGGGAATGGCAAGGTTTAGGGCACAGGTGAGGGTACAGCAACGTGGCAGGTTCAGGATACGTTCTGACGCACGGGTCAGTGCCAGCGTATGGACCAGGAGTAGGCTACAGTTGGGGGTAAGGTGTAGGGCTGTTGGTGTATTTCCGTTCCGGGCTACAGTTAGGGTAAGGGAACGGCAAAGCTTAGGGCACACGTGAGGGTACGGAAACGAGGGAGGTTCAGGCTACGTGATGACGCACGTGTCAGTGCCAGCATACCGGCCAGGAGTAGGCTACGGTTTGGTGGTTAGGTGTAGGGCTGGTGGTGGGTTTCCATTCCAGGCTAGGGTTAGTGTTAGGGAACAGCAAGGCTTAGGGCACAGGTGAGGGTACGGAAACGTGGGAGGGTCAGGCTACGTGCTGACGCACGGGTCAGTGCCAGCGTACGGGCCAGGAGTAGGCTACGGCTTGGGGGTAAGGTGTAGGGCTGGTGGTGGGTTTCCGTTCCGGGCTAGGGTTAGGGTTAGGGAACGGCAAGGCTTAGGGCACAGCTGAGGGTACAGAAACGTGGGAGGGTCAGGCTACGTGCTGATGCACGGCTCAGTGGCAGCGTACCGGCCAGGAGTAGTCTACGGCATATGGTAAGGTGTAGGGCTGGTGGTGGGATTCCGTTCCGGTCTAGGGTTAGGGTTAGGGAACGGCAAGTCTTAGGGCTCAGGTAAGGGTACAGGAAAGAGGGAGGGTCAGGCTACGTGCTGACGCACGGGTCAGTGCCAGTGTACGGGCCAGGTGTAGGCTACGGCTTGTGGGTAAGGTTTAGGGCTGGTGGTGGGTTTCAATTCCGGGCTAGGGTTATGGTTAGGGAACAGCAAGGCTTAGGGCCCAGGTGAGGGTACGGAAACGTGGGAGGGTCAGGCTACGTGCTGACACACGGGTCAGTGCCAGCGTTCGGGCCAGGAGTAGGCTACGGCGTAGGGTAAAGTGCAGGGCTGGTGGTGGGTTTCTGTGCAGGGCTAGGGTTAGGGTTAGGGAACGGCAAGGCTTAGGGCACAGGTGATGGTACGGAAACGTGGGAGGGTCAGGCTATGTGCTGACGCACGGTCAGTGCCAGCGTACGGGCCAGGAGTAAGCCACGGCTTGTGGGTTAGGATTAGGGTTGGTGGTGGGTTTCCGTTCCGGGCTAGGGTTAGAGTTAGGGAACGGCAAGGCTTAGGGCACAGGTGAGGGTACGGTAACATGGGAGGGTCAGGCTACATGCTGAAGCACAGGTCAGTGCCCGCGTACGGTCCAGGTGTAGGCTACGGAATAGGGTAAGGTGTAGGGCTGGGGGTGGGTTTCCGTTCCGGGCTATTATTAGGATTAGGGAATGGCAAGGCTTAGGGCACAGGTGAGGTTATGGAATCGTGGGGGGGTCAGGCTACGTGCTTACACACGGCTCAGTGCCAGCATATGGGCCAGGAGCAGGCTACGGCGTGGTGGTAAGGTGTAGGGCTGGTGGTGGGTCTCTGTTCCGGGCTAGGGTTAGGGTTAGGGTTAGGGAACGGCAAGGCTTAGGGCACAGGTGAGGGTAAGGAAAAGTGTGAGGGTCAGGCTACGTGCTGACGCACGTGTCAGTGCCAGCATACCAGCCAGGAGTAGGCTAAGGCTTCGGGGTTAAATGTAGGGCTGATGGTGGGTTTCCATTCCGGGCTAGGGTTAGGGTTAGGGAACGGTAAGGCTTAGGGCACAGGTGAGGGTACGGAAACGTGGGAGGGTCAGGCTACGTGCTGCCGCACGGGTCAGTGCCAGCGTACGGGCCAGGATTAGGCTATGGCTTGGGCGTGAGGTGCAGGGCTGGTGGAGGGTTTCCGTTCCGTACTAGGGATAGGATTAGGGAACAGCAAGGCTTAGGGAACAGGTGAGGGTACGGAAATGTGGGAAGGTCAGGCTACGTGCTGACGCACGGGTCAGTGCCAGCATACGGGACAGGAGTAGGCTACGGCGTAGGGTAAGGTATAGGGCTGGTGGTGGGTTTCCGTTTCGGGCTAGGGTTAGGGTTAGGGAACGGCAAGGCTTAGGGAACAGGTGAGGGTACGGAAACGTGGGAGGGTCAGGCTACGTGCTGACGCATGGGTCAGTGCCAGCGTTCGGGCCAGGAGTACGCTACGGCGTAGGGTAAGGTGTAGGGATTTTGGTGGGTTTCCGTTCTGGGCTAGGGTTAGGGTTACGGAACGGCAAGGCTTAGGGCACAGGTGAGGGTACAGAAACGTGGGAGTGTCAGGCTACCTGCTGACGCATGGGTCAGTGCCAGCGTACAGGCCAGCAATAGGCTACGGCGTAGGGTAAAGTCTAGGGCTCGCGGTGGTTTTCCGTTCAGGGCTAGTGTTAGGGTTAGGGTACGGCAAGGCTTAGGGCACAGGTGAGGGTACGGAAACGTGGGAGGGTCAGGCTTCATGCTGATGCACGTGTCAGTGCCAACGTACCGGCCAGGAGTAGGCTACGGCGTAGGGAAATGTGTAGGGCTGTTTCCCTTTCGGGCTACAGTTAGGGTTAGGGAATGGCAAAGCGTAGGGCACAGGTGAGGGTACAGAAACGTGGGAGGGTCAGGCTATGTGCTGATGCATGGGTCAGTGCCAGCGTACCGGCTAGGCGTAGGCTACGGCTTGGGGGTTAGGTGTAGGGCTGGTGGTGGGTTTTCGTTCCGGGCTAGGGTTAGTGTTAGGGAACGGCAAGGCTTAGGGCACAGGTGAGGGTAAGGAAAAGTGTGAGGGTCAGGCTACGTGCTGAAGCACGTGTCAGTGCCAGCATACCAGCCAGGAGTAGGCTAAGGCTTCGGGGTTAGGTGTAGGGCTGATGGTGGGTTTCCATTCCGGGCTAGGTTTAGGGTTAGGGAACGGTAAGGCTTAGGGCATAGGTGAGGGTACGGAAACGTGGGAGTGTCAGGCTGTGTGCTGCCGCAGGGGTCAGTGCCAGCGTACGGGCCAGGAGTAGGCTATGGCTTGGGCGTTAGGTGTAGGGCTGGTGCAGGGTTTCCGTTCCGTACTAGGGATAGGGTTAGGGAACAGCAAGGCTTAGGGAACAGGTAAGGGTACGGAAATGTGGGAAGGTCAGGCTACGTGCTGACGCACGGGACAGTGCCAGCGTACGGGACAGGAGTAGGCTACGGCGTAGGGTAAGGTATAGGGCTGGTGGTGGGTTTCCGTTTCGGGCTAGGGTTTGGGTTAGGGAACGGCAAGGCTTAGGGAACTGGTGAGGGTACAGAAACGTGGGAGGTTCAGGCTACGTGCTGACGCATGGGTCAGTGCCAGCATTCGGGCCAGGAATAGGCTACGGCGTAGGGTAAGGTGTAGGGCTGGTGGTGGGTTTCCGTTCAGGGCTAGGGTTAGGGTTATGGAACGGCAAGGCTTAGGGCACAGGTGAGGGTACAGAAACGTGGGAGTGTCAGGCTACCTGCTGATGCATGGGTCAGTGCCAGCGTACAGGCCAGCAATAGGCTACGGCGTAGGCTAAGGTCTAGGGCTCGCGGTGGGTTTCCGTTCCGGGCTAGGGTTAGGGTTAGGGAACGGCAAGGCTTAGGGCACAGGTGAGGATACGGAAACGTGGGAGGGTCAGGCTACGTGCTGACGCATGGGTCAGTGCCAGCGTACGGGCCAGGAGTAGGCTACGGCTTTGTGTTTAGGTGTAGGGCTGGTGGTGGTTTTCCGTTCCAGGCTAGGGTTAGTGTTAGGGAACAGCAAGGCTTAGGGCACAGGTGAGGGTACGGAAACGTGGGAGGGGCAGGCTACGTGCTGACGCACGTGTCAGTGCCAGCGTACGGGCCAGCATTACGCTATGGCTCGGGGGTTAGATGTAGGTCTTTTGGTGTGTTTCCGTTCCGTACTAGGGTTAGGGTTAGGGAACGGAAAGGCTTAGGGCACAGGTGAGGGTACGGTAATGTGGGAAGTTCAGGCTACGTGCTGACGCACAGGTCAGTGCCAGTGTATGGACCAGGAGTAGGCTAAGGCTTGGGGGTAAGGTTTAGGGCTGGTGTTGGGTTTACGTTCCGGGCTAGGGTTAGGGTTAGGGAACGGTAAGTTTTAGGGCACAGGTGAGGGTACGGAAACGTGGGAGTGTCAGGCTACGTGCTGATGAAAGGGTCAGTGCCTGCGTACGGGCCAGGAATAGGCTACGGCGTAGGGAAAGGTGTAGGGCTGGTGGTGGGTTTCCGTTCCGGGCTAGGGTTAGGGTTAGGGAACTGCAAGTCTTAGGGCACAGGTGAGGGTACGGAAACGTGTGAGGGTCAGGCTACGTGCTGACGCACGTGTCAGTGCCAGCGTACCGGCCAGGAGTATGCTACGGCGTAGGGAAAGGTGTAGGGCTGGTGGTGGGTTTCCGTTCCGGGCTAGGGTTAGGGTAAGGAAACGGCAAGGCTTAGGGCACAGGTGAGGGTACGGAAACGTGTGAGGGTCAGGCTACGTGCTGACGCACGTGTCAGTGCCAGCGTACCGGCCAGGAGTAGGCTACGGCGTAGGTTAAGGTGTAGGGCTGGTGGTGGGTTTCCGTTACGGGCTAGGGTTAGGGTTAGGGAACGGCAAGGCTTAGGGCACAGATGAGGGTATGGAAACGTGGGAGGGTTAGGCTACGTGCTGATGAAAGTGTCAGTGCCTGAGTACGGACCAGGAATAGGCTACGGCTTGGGGTAAGGTGTAGGGCTGGTGGTGGTTTTCTGTTCCGGGCTAGCGTTAGGGATAGGGAACGGCAAGGCTTAGGGCACAGGTGAGGTTATGGAAACTTGGGAGGGTCAGGATACATGCTGACACACGGGTCAGTGCCAGCGTACGGGCCAGGACTAGGCTACGGCATACGATAAGGTGTAGAGCTTGTGGTGAGATTCCGTGCCGGGCTAGGGTTAGGGTTAGGGAACAGCAAGTCTTAGGGCACAGGTGAGGGTACAGAAACGTGGGAGGGTCAGGCTACATGCTGACGCACGGGTCAGTGCCAGCGTACGGGCCAGGAGTAGGCTACGGCTTGGGGGTTAGGTTTAGGGCTTGTGGTGTGTTTCCGTTCCGTACTAGGGTTAGGGTTAGGGAACGGCAAGGCTTAGGGCACATGTGAGAGTACGGTAATGTGGGAAGTTCAGGCTACGTGCTGACGCACAGGTAATTGCCAGCGTATGGACCAGGAGTAGGCTACCGCTTGGGGGTAAGGTTTAGGGCTCGTGGTGGGTTTCCTTTCCGGGCTAGGGTTAGGGATATGGAACGGCAAGGCTTAGGGCACAGGTGAGGGTACGGAAACGTGGGAGGGTCAAGCTACGTGCTGATGAAAGGGTCAGTGCCTGCGTACGGGCCAGGAATAGGCCACGGCGTAGGGAAAGGTGTAGGGCTGGTGGTGGGTTTCCGTTCCGGGCTAGGGTTAGGGTTAGGGAATGGCAAGGCTTAGGGCACAGGTGATGGTCCGCAAACGTGGGAGCGTCAGGCTACGTGCTGACGCATCTGTCAGTGCCAGCATAAGGTCCAGGAATAGGCTACGGCTTTGGGGTAAGTTGTAGGGCTGGTGGTGGGTTTCCGTTCCGGGCTAGGCTTAGGGTTAGGGAACGGCAAGGCTTAGGGCACAGGTGAGTGTCCACAAACGTGGGAGGGTCAGGCTTCGTGCTGACGCACGGGTCTGTGCCAGCATATGGGCCATGAGTAGGCTACGGCATATGGTAAGGTGTAGGGCTGGTGGTGCGTTTCCGTTCCGGGCTACGGTTAGGTTTAGGGAACGGCAAGGCTTAGGGCACAGGTGAGGGTACGGAAACGTGGGAGCGTCAGGCTACGTGATGATGCACGTGTCAGTGCCAGCATACTGGCCAGGAGTAAGCTACGGCTTGGGGGTTAGGTGTAGGGCTGCTGGTGGGTTTCCGTTCCGCGCTAGGGTTAGGGTTAGGGAACGGCAAGGCTAAGGGCACAGGTGAGTGTACGGAAACTTGGGAGGGTCAGGCTACATGCTGACGCACGGGTCAGTGCCAGCGTACGGGCCAGGAATAGGCTATGGCTTGGGGGTAAGCTGTAGGGCTGGTGGTGGGTTTCCGTTCCGGACTAGGGTTAGGGTTAGGGAACGGCAAGGCTTAGGGCACAGGTGAGGGTACGGAAACGTGTGAGGGTCAGGCTACGTGCTGAGGCACGTGTCAGTGCCTGCGTACGTGCCAGGAGTAGGCTACGGCGTAGGGTAAGGTGTAGGGCAGCTGATGGGTTTCTGTTCATGGCTAGGGTGAGGGTGAGGGAACGGCAAGGCTAAGGGCACAGGTGATGGTACGGAAACGTGGGAAGGTCAGGCTACGTGCTGACGCACGGGTCTGTGCCAGCGTACGGGCCAGGAGTAGGCTACGGCTTGTGGGTAAGGTTTAGGGCTGGTGGTGGGTTTCCGTTCCGAGCTAGGGTTAGGTTTAGGGAACGGCAAGGCTTAGGGCACAGGTGAGGGTACGGTAACATGGGAGGGTCAGGCTACGTGCTGAAGCACAGGTCAGTGCCCGCGAACGGGCCAGGTGTAGGCTACGGCATAGGGTAAGGTGTAGGGCTGGTTGTGGGTTTCCGTTCCGGGCTAGGGTTAAGGTTAGGGAACGGCAAGGCTTAGCGCACAGGTGAGGTTACGGAAACGTGGGAGGGTCAGGCTACGTGGTGACGCACGGGTCAGTGCCAGCATATGGGCCAGGAGTAGGCTACGGCGTGGTGGTAAGGTGTTGGGCTGGCGGTGGGTTTCTGTTCCGGACTTGGGTTAGGGTTAGGGAACGTCAGGGCTTAGGGCACAGGTGATGGTACGGAAACGTGGGAAAGTCAGGCTACGTGCTGATGCACGGCTCAGTGCCAGCGTACGTGCCAGGAATAGGCTATGGCGTAGGGTAGAGTGTAGGGCTGGTGGTGGGTTTCTGTTCCGGGCTAGGGTTAGGGTTAGGAAACGGCAAGGCTTAGGGCACAGGTGAGGGTACGGAAACGTGGGAGGGTCAGGCTACGTCCTGACGCACGTGTCAGCGCCAGCGTACCGGCCAGGTGTAGGCTACGTCTTGGGGGTAAGGTGTAGGTCTGGTGGTGGGTTTCCGCTCCGGGCTAGTGTTAGGGTTAGTGAACGGCAAGGATTACGGCACAGGTGAGGGTACGGAAACGTGGGAGGGTCAGGCTACGTGCTGATGAAACGGTGAGTGCCGGCGTACGAGCCAGGAATAGGCTACGGCGTTGGGAAAAGTGTAGGGCTGGTGGTGGGTTTCCGTTCCGGGCTAGGGTTAGGGTTAGGGAACGGCAAGGCTTAGGGCACAGGTGAGGGTCCGCAAACGTGGGAGGGTCTGGCTACGTGCTGAAGCACAGGTCAGTGCCCGCGTATGGGCCAGGTGTAGGCTACGGCATAGGGTAAGGTGTAGGGCTGGTGGTGGGTTTCCGTTCCGGGCTAGGGTTAGTGTTAGGGAATGGCATGTCTTAGGGCCCCGGCGAGGGTACGGAAACGTGGGAGGGTCAAACTCCATGCTGACGCACGGGTCAGTGCAAGGGTACAGGCAAGGAGTAGGCTACGGCATAGGCTAAGGTGTAGGGCTGGTGGTGGGTTTCCGGTCCGGGCTAGGGCTAGGGTAAGGGAACGGCAAGGCTTAGGGCACAGGTGAGGGTACGGAAAAGCGGGAGGGTCAGGCTACGTGCTGACGCATGGTTCAGTGCCAGCGTACGGGCCAGGAGTAGGCTACGGCATAGGGAAAGGTGTAGGGCTGGTGGTGGATTTGCGTTTCGGGCTAGGGTTAGGGTTAGGGAACGTCAAGACTTAGGGCACAGGTGAGGGTACGGAAACGTGAGAGGGTCAGGCTAAATGCTGACGCACGGTTCAGTGCCAGCGTACGGGCCAGGAGTAGGCTACGGTGTAGGGTATGGTGTAGGGCTGGTGGTGGGTTTCCGTTCCGGGCTAGGGTTAGTGTTAGGGAACGGCAAGGCTTAGGGCACAGGTGAGGGTACGGAAACGTGGGAGGGTCAGGCTACGTGCTGACGCACGGGTCAGTGCCAGCGTACAGGCCAGGAGTAGGCTAAGGCTTGTGGCTAAGTTTTAGGGCTGGTGGTGGCTTTCTGTTTGGGGCTATGGTTAGGGATAGAGAACGGCAAGGGTTAGGGCACAGGTGAGGGTACGGAAACGTGGGAGGGTCAGGCTACGTGCTGACGCACGCCTCAGTGCCCGCATATGGGCCAGGTGTAGGCTACAGCATAGGGTAAGGTGTAGGGCTGGTGGTCGGTTTCCGTTCCGGGCTAGGGTTAGGGTTAGGGAACGGCAAGTCTTAGTGCACAGGTGAGGGTACGGAAACGTGGGAGGGTCATGCTACGTGCTGATGAAAGGGTCAGTGCCTGCATACGGGCCAGGAATAGGCTACGGCGTAGGGAAAGGTGTACGGCTGGTGGTGGGTTTCCGTTCCGGGCTAAGGTTAGGGTTAGGGAACGGCAAGGCTTAGGGCACAGGTGAGGGTACGGAAACGTGGGAGGGTCAGGCTACGTGCTGACGCACGGGTCAGTGCCAGCGAACCGGCCAGGAGTAGGCTACGGCTTGGGGGTTAGGTGTAGGGCTTGTGGTGTGTTTCCGTTCCGTACTAGGGTTAGGGTTAGGGAACGGCAAGGCTTAGGGCACAGGTGAGGGTACGGTAATGTGGGAAGTTCAGGCTACGTGCTGACGCACGGCTCAGTGCCAGCGTATGGACCAGGAGTAGGCTACGGCTTGGGTGTAAGGTTTAGGGCTGGTGGTGGGTTTCCGTTCAGGGCTAGGGTTAGGGTTAGGGAACGGCAAGGCTTAGGGCACAGGTGAGGGTACGGAAACGTGGGAGGGTCAGGCTACGTGCTGATGAAAGGGTCAGTGCCTGCGTACGGGCCAGGAATAGGCTACGGCGTAGGGAAAGGTGTAGGGCTGGTGGTGGGTTTCCGTTCCGGTCTAGGGTTAGGGTTAGGGAATGGCAAGGCTTAGGGCACAGGTGAGGGTCCGCAAACGTGGGAGGGTCAGGCTACGTGCTGACGCACGGTTCAGTGCCAGCATAAGGTCCAGGAATAGGCTAGGGCTTTGGGGTAAGTTTTAGGGCTGGTGGTGGGTTTCCGTTCCGGGCTAGGGTTAGGGATAGGGAACGGCAAGGCTTAGGGCACAGGTGAGGGTACGGAAACGTGGGAGGTTCAGGCTACGTGCTGATGCACGGGTCAGTGCCAGCGTACCAGCCAGGAGTAGGCTACGGCTTGGGGGTTAGGTGTAGGGCTTGTGGTGTGTTTCCGTTCCGGGCTAGGGTTAGGGTTAGGGAATGGCAAGGCTTAGGGCACAGGTGAGGGTACGGAAACGTGGGAGAGTCAGGCTACATCCTGAAGCACGGGTCAGTGCCAGCGTACGGGCCAGGAATAGGCTATGGATCGGGGGTAAGCTGTAGGGCTGGTGGTGGGTTTCCGTTCCGGACTAGGGTTAGGGTTAGGGAACGACAAGGCTTAGGGCACAGGTGAGGGTACGGAAACGTGGGAGGGTCAGGCTACGTGCTGACGCACTGGTCAGTGCCACCGTACGGGCCAGGAGTAGGCTATGGTGTAGGGTAAGGTTTAGGGCTGCTGGTGGGTTTCCGTTCTTGGCTAGGGTTAGGGTGAGGGAACGGCAAGGCTTAGGGCACAGGTGAGGGTACGGAAACGTGGGAGGGTCAGGCTACGTGCTGACGCAAGGGTCAGTGCAAGCGTACGGGCCAGGAGTAGGCTACGGCGTATGGTAATGTGTAGGGATTGTGGTGGGTTTCCGTTCCGGGCTAGGGTTAGGGTTAGGGAACGGCAAGGCTTAGGGCACAGGTGAGGGTACGGAAACGTGGGAGGGTCAGGCTACGTGCTGACGCATGGGTCAGTGCCAGCATACGGGCCAGGAGTAGGCTATGGCTTGTGGGTTAGGTGTAGGGCTTGTGGTGTGTTTCTGTCCCTTACTAGTGTTAGGGTTAGGGAACGGCAAGGCTTAGGGCACAGGTGACGTTATGGTAACGTGGGAAGGTCAGGCTACATGCTGACGCACAGGTCAGTGCCAGCGTATGGACAACGAATAGGCTATGGCTTGGGGGTAAGCTGTAGGGCTTGTGGTGTGTTTCCGTTCCGGGCTAGGGTTAGGGTTAGGGAATGGCAAGCTTTAGGGCACAGGTGAGGGTACAGCAACGTGGCAGGTTCAGGATACGTTCTGACGCAGGGGTCAGTGCCAGCGTATGGACCAGGAGTAGGCTAGAGTTGGGGGTAAGGTGTAGGGCTGTTGGTGGGTTTCCGTTCCGGGCTACAGTTACGGTTAGGGAACGGCAAAGCTTAGGGCACATGATAGGGTACGGAAACGAGGGAGGTTCAGGCTAGGTGATGACACACGTGTCAGTGCCAGCGTACCGGCCAGGAGTAGGCTACTGTTTGGTTGTAAGGTGTAGGGCTGGTGGTGGGTTTCTGTTCCAGGCTAGGGTTAGGGTTAGCGAACGTCAAGGCTTAGGGCACAGGTAAGGGTATGGAAACTTGGGATGGTTAGGCTACGTGCTGACGCAAGGATCAGTGCCAGCGTATGGGCCAGGAATATGCTACGGCGTAGGGTAGAGTGTAGGGCTGGTGGTTGGATTCTATTCCGGGCTAGGGTTAGGGTTAGGGAACGGCAAAGCTTAGGGCACAGGTGAGGGTACGGAAACGTGGGAGGGTCAGGGTACGTGCTGACACACGTGTCAGTGCCAGCATACCGGCCAGGAGTAGGCTACGGCTTGGGGGTTAGATGTAGGGCTGGTGGCGGGTTTCCATTCAAGGCTAGGGTTATGGTTAGGGAACGGCACGGCTTAGGGCACAGGTGAGGGTACGGAAACGTGGGAGGGTCAGGCTACATGTTGACGCACGGGTCAGTGCCAGCGTACGGCGCAGGAGTAGGCTATGGTTTGGGCGTTAGATTTAGGGCTGGTGGTGGGTTTCCGTTCCGGACTAGGGTTAGGGTTAGGGAACGGCAAGCCTTAGGTCACAGGTGAGGGTACAGAAATGTGGTAAGGTCAGGCTAAGTGCTGACGCACATGTCAGTGCCTGTGTACGGGCCAGGAGTAGGCGACGGCGTAGGGTAAGGTGTAGGGCTGGTGGTGGGTTTCTGTTGCGGTCTAGGGTTAGGGTTAGGGAACGGCAAGGCTTAGGGCACAGGTGAGGGTACGGAAACGTGGGAGGGTCAGGCTACGTGCTGACGCACGGGTCAGTGCCAGAGTTTGGGCCAGGAGTAGGCTACGGCGTAGGGTAAGGTGTAGGGCTGGTGGTGGGTTTCCTTTCCGGGCTAGGGTTAGTGTTAGGGAACGGCAATGCTTAGGGCCCAGGTGAGGGTACGGAAACGTGGGAGGATCAGGCTATGTGCTGACGCACGGGTCAGTGCCAGCGTACGGGCCAGGAGTAGGCTACAGCGTAGGGTAAGGTTTAGGGCTGGTGGTGGGTTTCCGTTCCGGGCTAGGGTTAGGGTTAGGGAATGGCAAGGTTTAGGGCACAGGTGAGGGTACAGCAACGTGGCAGGTTCAGGATACGTTCTGACGCACGGGTCAGTGCCAGCGTATGGACCAGGAGTAGGCTACAGCTTGGGGGTAAGTTGTAGGGCTGTTGGTGGGTTTCCGTTCCGGGCTACAGTTAGGTTTAGGGAACGGCAAAGCTTAGGGCACATGTGAGGGTACGGAAACGTGGGAGGTTCAGGCTACGTGATGACGCACCTGTCAGTGCCAGCGTACAGGCCAGGAGTAGGCTACGGTTTGGTGGTTAGGTGTAGGGCTGGTGGTGGGTTTCCATTCCAGGCTAGGGTTAGTGTTAGGGAACAGCAAGGCTTAGGGCACAGGTTAGGGTACGGAAACGTGGGAGGTTCAGGCTACATGCTGATGCACGGGTCAGTGCCATCGTACGTGCCAGGAGTAGGCTACGGCGTAGGGTAAGGTGTAGGGCTGCTGGTGGGTTTCTATTCCTGGCTAGGTTGAGGGTGAGGGAACGGCAAGGCTTAGGGCACAGGTGATGGTACAGAAACGTGGGAGGGTCAGGCTACGTGCTGACACACGGGTCAGTGCCAGCGTACGGGCCAGGTGTAGGCTACGGCTTGTGGGTAAGTTTTAGGGCTGGTGGTGGGTTTCCGTTCCGGGCTAGGGTTAGGGTTAGGGAACGGCAAGACTTAGGGCACAGCTGAGGTTACAGAAACGTGGGAGGGTCAGGCTACGTGCTGACGCACGGGTCAGTGCCAGCATATTGGCCAGGAGTAGGCTACGGCGTGGTGGTAAGTTGTAGGGCTGGTGGTGGGTTTCTGTTCCAGGCTAGGGTTAGGGTTAGGGAACGTCAAGGCTTAGGGCACAGGTGAGGGTACGGAAACGTGGGAGGGTCAGGCTACGTGCTGACGCACGGCTCAGTGCCAGCGTACGGGCCATGAATAGGCTATGGCGTAGGGTAGAGTGTAGGGCTGGTGGTGGGTTTCTGTTCCGGGCTAGGGTTAGGGTTTGGAAACGGCAAGGCTTAGGGCACAGGTGAGGGTACAGAAACGTGGGAGGGTCAGGCTACGTGCCGATGAAAGTGTCAGTGCCTGCGTACGAGCCAGGAATAGGCTACGGCGTAGGGAAAGGTGTAGGCCTGGTGGTGGGATTCCGTTCCGAGCTAGGTTTAGGGTTAGGGAACGGCAAGTCTTAGGGCACAGGTGAGGGTCCGCAAACGTGGGAGGGTCACGCTATGTGCTGAAGCACAGGTCAGTGCCTGCATATGGGCCAGGTGTAGGCTACGGCATAGGGTAAGGTGTAGGGCTGGTGGTGGGTTTCTGTTCCGGACTAAGGTTAGTGTTAGGGAATGGCAAGGCATAGGGCACAGGTGAGGGTACGGAAACGTGGGAGGGTCAAACTACATGCTGACGCACGGGTCAGTGCGAGCGTACGGGCGAGGAGTAGGCTACCCAGTAGGGAAAGGTTTAGGGATGGTGGTGGGTTTCCGTTCCGGTTTAGGGTTTTGGTTAGGGAAAGGCAAGGCTTAGGGCACAGGTGAGGGTACGGAAACGTGGGAGGGTCAGGCTACGTGCTGACGCACGGGTCAGTGCCAGCGTACGGGCCAGGAGTAGGCTACGGCATAGGGTAAGGTGTAGGGCTGGTGGTGGGTTTTCGTTCCGGGCTACGGTTAGGGTTAGGGAACGGCAAGGCTTAGGGCACAGGTGAGGGTACGGAAACGTGGGAGGGTCTGGCTACGTGCTGAAGCACGGGTCAGTGCCAGGGTACGGGCAAGGAGTAGTCTACGGCATAGGGTAAGGTGTAGGGCGGGTGGTGGGTTTCCGTTCAGGGCTAGGGTTAGGGTAAGGGAAGGGAAAGGATTAGGGCACAGGTGAGGGTACGGAAAAGTGGGAGGGTCAGGCTACGTGATGACGCACGTGTCAGTGCCAGCGTACGGGCCAGGAGTAGGCTACGTCGTAGAGAAAGGTGTATGGCTGGTGGTGGGTTTCCTTTCTGGTCTTGGGTTAGGGACAGGGAACGGAAAGGCTTAGGGCACAGGTGAGGTTACGGAAACGTGGGAGGGTCAGGCTACGTGCTGACGCATGGGTCAGTGCCAGCGTACAGGCCAGGATTAAGCTATGGCTTGGGTGTTAGGTGTAGGGCTGGTGGTGTGTTTCCGTTCCGTACTATGGTTAGGGTTAGGGAGCGGCAAGGCTTAGGGCACAGGTGAGGGTACGGAAATGTGGGAAGTTCAGGCTACGTGCTGACACACGTGTCAGTGCCAGCGTACGGGCATGGAGTAGGCTACGGCGTAGGGTAAGGTGTAGGTTTGGTGGTGGGTTTCCATTCCGGGCTATGTTTAGGGTTAGTGAAAGGCAAGGCTTAGGGCACAGGTGAGGATACGGAAACGTGGGAGGGTCAGGCTACGTGCTGACGCAAGTGTTACTGCCAGAATACTGGCCAGGAGTAGGCTACGGCTTGGTGGTAAGTTGTAGGGCTGGTGGGGCGTTTCCATTGGGGGCTAGGGTTAGGGTTAGGGAACGGCAAGGCTTAGGGCACAGGTGAGGGTACAGAAACGTGCGAGGGTCAGGTTACGTGCTGACGCACGTGTCAGTGCCAGCATACCGGCCAGGAGTAGGCTACGGCTTCGGGGTTAGGTGTAGGGCTGGTGGTGGGTTTCCGTTCCGGGCTAGGGTTAGGGTTAGGGAACGGCAAGTCTTAGGGCACAGGTGAGGGTACGGAAACGTGGGAGCGTCAGGCTACGTGCTGACGGATGGGCCAGTGCCAGCGTACAGGCCAGGAGTAGGCTATGTCGTAGGGTAAGGTCTAGGGCTGGTGGTGGGTTTCCGTTCCGGGCTAGGGTTAGTGTTAGTGTACAGCAAGGCTTAGGGCACAGGTGAGGGTACGGAAATTTGGGAGGGTCAGGCTACGTGCTGACGCACGGGTCAGTGCCAGCGTACGGGCCAGGAGTAGGCTATGGCTTGGGGGTTAGGTGTAGGGCTTGTCGTGTGTTTCCATTCCGTACTAGGGTTAGGGTTAGGGAACGGCAAGGCTTAGGGCACAGGTGACGTTACGGTAATGTGGGAAGGTCAGGCTACGTGCTGACGCACAAATCAGTGCCCGCATATGGACCAGGAGTAGGCTACGGCTTGGGGGTAAGGTGTAGGGCTTGTGGTGGGTTTCCGTTCCGGGCTAGGGTTAGGGTTAGGGAACTGCAAGGCTTAGGGCACAGGTGAGGGTACGGCAAAATGGCAGGGTCAGGATACGTGCTGATGAAAGGTTCAGTGCCTGCGTACGGGCCAGGAATAGGCTACGGTGTAGGGAAAGGTATAGGGCTGGTGGTGGGTTTCCGTTCCGGGCTAGGGTTAGGGTTAGGGAACGGCAAGGCTTAGGAGTTGCCAGGCTGCCACCTGTAAAGAAGAGGATGCGTCACCCATAACGTCTGCTGAAATTTCTCTCCGGGCTGAGGTGAGGAAGGAAAAAAAGGAGTGGGGGCCGGGATAGGAGGGGTATCTCAGGCAGGAAAATGGAAAGCTTCCAGAAGAGCGCCTGTGGCCAGGACCATCCTGGCTGGCCTGCAGGCACTAAGTGGGCCTGTGTGCTGTCGCTGGTGTGACTCCACTGCCCTTCCTCTAGGCTTTCAAGCCCTTGTACATATTCAGGTGTTTTACCTGGGAAGGGTGGGGACAATTCAGCAGCAGCTGGCCTGGGGCTCAGCTCACGTTTACTCACAGATGCCTCGGCACGGTCCCCCAGCTTTGCAATGAGGACGCTCCTTGCGTGGGGTGTGGGTTGCTTGCTGTATGGGAGATGGTTCCCCACATCTGACCAAATTCAGAATTCTTTACCGCAGGAGCAAGTGCCGTGATAGGGTTTTCCTGTGTATAACTCGTGGCTTCAACTTTTTTTTCTTTTATCGTTCAAGTTAGATTTTATTCCTCTTTTATGTATTTATAGATAGAAGCATGGAAATAATTCATTCCTATAAATACATCTGTGTCACGGGAAGAAATTTTTTCTGTTTTATTTTTAAATTTTATTTTTTAAAATTTTGAAATTTAATTTTATTTATTTTTTTTAATACAGCACTTTATTATTAGTTATGTATTTTATGCATATACATGTATACAGGTCAATCCCAAACTCCCAACTCATCCCACCACCACCACCCCATGGCTTCCCACACTTGGTGTCCATACGTTTGTTCTCTACCTCTGTGTCTCTATTTCTTCCCTGCAAACCAGTTCATCTGTACAATTTTTAGGCTCCACATATATGCATTAATATACAATATTTGTTTTCCTCTTTCTGACTTACTTCATTCTGTATGACAGTCTCTCGATCCATCGATGTCTATACAAATGACCCAGTTTCATTCCTTTTTATGGCCGAGTAATATTCCATTTTATATATGTACCACATCTTTATCCATTCATCTGTCTGTGGGCATTTAGGTTGCTTCCATTACCTGGCTATTGTAAATAGTGCTGCAACGAACATCGTGGTGAATGTACCTTTTTGAAATACGGTTTTCTCTGGGTATATGCCCAGAAGTGGGATTGCTGGATCAGATGGTAATTCTATTTCTAATTTTTTTAAGGAAACTCCATACTGTTCTCCATAGTGACTGTATCAATTTACATTCCCACCAATAGTGGTAGAGGGCTCCTTTTGTCCACACCCTCCCCAGAATTGGTTGTTTGTAGATTATCTGATGATGCCGATTCTAACAGGTGTGAGGTGATACCTCATTGTCGTTTTGATTTGCATTTTTATAATAATTAGTGCTGTTGAGCAGCTTTTCATGTGTGTCTTGGCCATCTCTGTGTCTTCTTTGAAGAAACGTCTCTTTAGATCTTCTGCCCATTTTTTTTTTGGGTTGTTTGTTTTTTTAATATTAAGCTGCATGAGCTGTTTATATATATTGGAGATTAAACCTCTGTCCATTGATTCGTCTGCAACGATTTTCGCCCATTCTGAGGGATGCCTTTTTCCATTACGGTGTTTTTTAACAAAAAAGGAAAGAAAGGAAAAGAAGCAGAACACTAATGTGCGTAAAATATGCCTTTTGAAACGGTCCTTTTGAAATATGGACGTCCTTTGAATTTTTTGGTCGATATGTGACCCCAGGATTTGTTTTCAGGGCAGGTGTCATTTACAGGCCTGAAATGATTTTGAATATCAACTGACCATTAGCGCTGGGATTAAAGATGCTGTTGTGTGAAACGGCCACAAGGTGACAGCAGTTCACCCTTACCAAATCTGGTTACTAGGGCAAGAGAGCCTCAGTGGAAGTGGTGTTCTAGATTGGAGTTTAGAATGAAATGTGCCAGGAGAAAGCCCCTCACGTTTGTCTCACTACTTCTTGTTCGTGTTTTTAATTTAATTTTTTATTTTTTATTACAGCAAGTTTGATTACAATGTTTGGCTTGTTGTAGGTGTGGAAGATGTGGTTCTTTTACACATATACAGATGACTGTTCTTCCTGGGATCCTTTTCCCATGTACGTTATGACAGAATGTTGAGTAGTCCTCTCTTGGTATTCTGTAGGTCTTTGGTGATTATATATGTCACCTGTGTTTGTATATGTCTGTTAACCCCGATATCGTAATGAAACCAATCCTCACACCTTTCCATTGGTGAACCATAAGTTTGTTTAATGAATCTGTGATTGCCCTTCTCCGTGGAAATATCTGCCTTGGTATCCATTTTTAGGTAACACCTATAAGTGATATGATATGATATGTGTCTTTCACTTTCTGACTTACTACAAGTCACGTGATTACTTCTAGTCTCATCTACGGTGCTGCCAATGGCATTGTGTCCTTTTTTCCCTTGGCTTCTCTTCTGCCTTAGCGGGGTCCATTTTCAACAATGTGATTCCCTGAGGGTTGTGGATGAGCTGACCTGGGCAGCCTTACCCTGCCGGCCCGCCCTCCCCAGGTGTGCCTCGTTGAGTTCAATATAAACAGAGCTCCAGGCAGCAATAGCCCCTGAAGCTGTGCCTGACTCCATATTCTCTGCCCCGTCAGCAGTCTCGGTGCTGTGCTGGTGGGTGGGAGTGAGGGGCCACAGCTTTGTGGGTGGCCCGGTGTGAGTGGGGTTCTGCTGGCCTTTCTGCAGGAGTTGCCAGGCTGCCGCCTGTAAAGAAGAGGATGTGTCACCCATACCTTCCGCTGGAATTTCTCTCCGGACAGAGGTGAGGAAGGAAAAAAGCAGTGGGGGCCGGGACAGGAGGGGTATCTCAGGCAGGGCAATGGAAAGCTTCTGGAAGAGCGCCAGGGTCCAGGAACACGCTGGCTGGCCTGCAGGCACCAAGTTGGCCTGCATGCTGTCGCTGGTGTGGCTCCACGGTCCTTCCTCTAGGCTTTCAAGCCCTTGTACATATTCAGGTGTTTTACCTGGAAAGGGTGGGAACAGTTCAGCAGCAGCTGGCCTGGGGCTCAGCTCACGTTTACTCACAGATGCCTCGGCACGGTCCCCCAGCTTTGCAATGAGGAAGCTCCTTGCGTGGGGGTTGGGTTGCTGGCTGTATGGGAGATGGTTCCCCACCTCTGACCAATTTCAGAATTGTTTACCACTGGAGCAAGTGCCGTGATAGGGTTTTCCTCTGTATAACTCGTGGGTTCAGGATTTGTTTTTCTTTTATGGTTCAAGTTAGATTTTATTCCTCTTTTATGTATTTATAGATATAAGCATGGAAATAATTCATTCCTATAAATACATCTGTGTGACGGGAAGAACTTTTTTCTGTTTTATTTTTAAATTTTATTTTTTAAAATTTTGAAATTTTATTTTATTTATTTTCTTTTTTATACAGCACGTTATTATTAGTTATGTATTTTATGCATATACATGTATACAGGTCAATCCCAAACTCCCAACTCATCCCACCACCACCACCCCATGGCTTCCCACACTTGGTGTCCATACGTTTGTTCTCTACCTCTGTGTCTCTATTTCTTCCCTGCAAACCAGTTCATCTGTACCATTTTTAGGCTCCACATATATGCGTTAATAGACAATATTTGTTTTCCTCTTTCTGACTTACTTCATTCTGTATGACAGTCTCTCGATCCATCGATGTCTCTACAAATGACCCAGTTTCATTCCTTTTTATGGCCGAGTCATATTCCATTTTATATATGTACCACATCTTTATCCATTCATCTGTCTGTGGGCATTTAGGTTGCTTCCATTACCTGGCTATTGTAAATAGTGCTACAACGAACATTGTTGTGAATGTGCCTTTTTGAAATACGGTTTTCTCTGGGTATATGCCCAGAAGTGGGATTGCTGGATCAGATGGTAAATCTATTTCTAGTTTTTTTAAGGAAACTCCATACTGTTCTCCATAGTGACTGTATCAATTTACATTCCCACCAATTGTGGAAAAGGGCTGCTTTTGTCCACACCCTCCCCAGAATTGGTTGTTTGTAGATTTTCTGATGATGCCGATTCTAACAGGTGTGAGGTGATACCTCATTGTAGTTTTGATTTGCATTTCTCTAATAATTAGTGCTGTTGAGCAGCTTTTCATGTGCGTCTTGGCCATCTCTGTGTCTCCTTTGATGAAACGTCTCTTTAGATCTTCTGCCCATTTTTTGGGGGGTTGTTTATTTTTTTAATATTAAGCTGCATGAGCTGTTTATATATATTGGAGATTAAACCTCTGTCCATTGATTCGTCTGCAACGATTTTCGCCCATTCTGAGGGATGCCTTTTTCCATTACGGTGTTTTTTAACAAAAAAGGAAAGAAAGGAAAAGAAGCAGAACACTAATGTGCGTAAAATATGCCTTTTGAAACGGTCCTTTTGAAATATGGACGTCCTTTGAATTTTTTGGTCGATATGTGACCCCAGGATTTGTTTTCAGGGCAGGTGTCATTTACAGGCCTGCAATGATTTTGAATATCAACTGACCATTAGCGTTGGGATTAAAGCTGCTGTTGTGTGAAACGGCCACAAGGTGGCAGCAGTTCACCCTTACCAAATCTGGTTACTAGGGCAAGAGAGCCTCAGTGGAAGTCGTGTTCTAGATTGGAGTTTAGAATGGAATGTGCCAGGAGAAAGACCCTCACGTTTGTCTCACTACTTCTTGTTCGTGTTTTTAATTTAATTTTTTTTATTTTTTATTACAGCAAGTTTGATTACAATGTTTGGCTTGTTGTAGGTGTGGAAGATGTGGTTCTTTTACACATATACAGATGTCTGTTCTTCCTGGGATCCTTTTCCCATGTACGTTATGACAGAATGTTGAGTAGTCCTCTCTTGGTATTCTGTAGGTCTTTGGTGATCATATATGTCACCTGTGTTTGTATATGTCTGTTAACCCCGATATCGTAATGAAACCAATCCTCACACCTTTCGATTGGTGAACCATAAGTTTGTTTAATGAATCTGTGATTGCCCTTCTCCGTGGAAATATCTGCCCTGGTATCCATTTTTAGGTAACAGCTATAAGTGATATGATATGATATGTGTCTTTCAATTTCTGACTTACTACAAGTCACGTGATTACTTCTAGACTCATCTACGGTGCTGCAAATGGCATTGTGACCTTTTTTCCCTTGGCTTCTCTTCTGCCTTAGCGGGGTCCATTTTCAACAATGTGATTCCCTGAGGGTTGTGGATTAGCTGACCTGGGCAGCCTTACCCTGCCGGCCCGCCCTCCCCAGGTGTGCCTCGTTGAGGTCAATATAAACAGCGCTCCAGGCAGCAATAGCCCCTGAAGCTGTGCCTGACTCCATATTCTCTGCCCCGTCAGCAGTCTCGGGGCTGTGCTGGTGGGAGGGAGTGAGGGGCCACAGCTTTGTGGGTGGCCCGGTGTGAGTGGGGTTCTGCTGGCCTTTCTGCAGGAGTTGCCAGGCTGCCGCCTGTAAAGAAGAGGATGTGTCACCCATACCTTCCGCTGGAATTTCTCTCCGGACAGAGGTGAGGAAGGAAAAAAGCAGTGGGGTCCGGGAAGGAGGGGTTTTTCAGGCAGGGCAATGGAAAGCTTCTGGAAGAGCGCCCGGGGTCAGGACCACCCTAGCTGGCGTGCAGGCACCAAGTTGGCCTGCGTGCTGTTGCTGGTGTGGCTCCACGGTCCTTCCTCTAGGCTTTCAAGCCCTTGTACATATTCAGGTGTTTTACCTGGAAAGGGTGGGAACAGTTCAGCAGCAGCTGGCCTGGGGCTCAGCTCACGTTTACTCACAGATGCCTCGGCACGGTCCCCCAGCTTTGCAATGAGGACGCTCCTTGCGTGGGGTGTGGGTTGCTGTCTGTATGGGAGATGATTCCCCACCTCTGACCAATTTCAGAATTGTTTACCACTGGAGCAAGTGCCCTGATAGGGTTTTCCTCTGTATAACTCGTGGGTTCAGGATTTTTTTTTCTTTTATGTTTCAAGTTAGATTTTATTCCTCTTTTATGTATTTATAGATAGAAGCATGGAAATAATTCATTCCTATAAATACATCTGTGTGACCGGAAGAACTTTTTTCTGTTTTATTTTTAAATTTTATATTTTAAAATTTTGAAATTTTATTTTATTTATTTTCTTTTTTATACAGCACGTTATTATTAGTTATGTATTTTATGCATATACATGTATACAGGTCAATCCCAAACTCCCAACTCATCCCACCACCACCACCCCATGGCTTCCCACACTTGGTGTCCATACGTTTGTTCTCTACCTCTGTGTCTCTATTTCTTCCCTGCAAACCAGTTCATCTGTACCATTTTTAGGCTCCACATATATGCGTTAATAGACAATATTTGTTTTCCTCTTTCTGACTTACTTCATTCTGTATGACAGTCTCTCGATCCATCGATGTCTCTACAAATGACCCAGTTTCATTCCTTTTTATGGCCGAGTCATATTCCATTTTATATATGTACCACATCTTTATCCATTCATCTGTCTGTGGGCATTTAGGTTGCTTCCATTACCTGGCTATTGTAAATAGTGCTGCAACGAACATTGTGGTGAATGTGCCTTTTTGAAATACGGTTTTCTCTGAGTATATGCCCAGAAGTGGGATTGCTGGATCAGATGGTAATTCTATTTCTAGATTTTTTAAGGAAACTCCATACTGTTCTCCATAGTGACTGTATCAATTTACATTCCCACCAATTGTGGAAAAGCGCTGCTTTTGTCCACACCCTCCCCAGAATTGGTTGTTTGTAGATTTTCTGATGATGCCGATTCTAACAGGTGTGAGGTGATACCTCATTGTAGTTTTCATTTGCATTTCTCTAATAATTAGTGCTGTTGAGAAGCTTTTCATGTGCGTCTTGGCCATCTCTGTGTCTCCTTTGAAGAAACGTCTCTTTAGATCTTCTGCCCATTTTTTTGTGTTGTTTGTTTTTTTAATATTAAGCTGCATGAGCTGTTTATATATATTGGAGATTAAACCTCTGTCCATTGATTCATCTGCAACGACTTTTGCCCATTCTGAAGGATGCGTTTTTCCATTCCCGTGTTTTTTAACAAAAAAGGAAAGAAAGGAAAAGAAGCAGAACACTAATGTGCGTAAAATATGCCTTTTGAAACGGTCGTTTTGAAATATGGACGTCCTTTGAATTTTTTGGTCGATATGTGACCCCAGGATTTGTTTTCAGGGCAGGTGTCATTTACAGGCCTGCAATGATTTTGAATATCAACTGACCATTAGCGTTGGGATTAAAGCTGCTGTTGTGTGAAACGGCCACAAGGTGGCAGCAGTTCACCCTTACCAAATCTGGTTACTAGGGCAAGAGAGCCTCAGTGGAAGTGGTGTTCTAGATTGGAGTTTAGAATGGAATGTGCCAGGAGAAAGCCCCTCACGTTTGTCTCACTACTTCTTGTTCGTGTTTTTAATTTAATTTTTAATTTTTTATTACAGCAAGTTTGATTACAATGTTTGGCTTGTTGTAGGTGTGGAAGATGTGGTTCTTTTACACATATACAGATGTCTGTTCTTCCTGGGATCCTTTTCCCATGTACGTTATGACAGAATGTTGAGTAGTCCTCTCTTGGTATTCTGTAGGTGTTTGGTGATTATATATGTCACCTGTGTTTGTATATGTCTGTTAACCCCGATATCGTAATGAAACCAATCCTCACACCTTTCCATTGTTGAAACATAAGTTTGTTTAATGAATCTGTGATTGCCCTTCTCCGTGGAAGTATTTGCCCTGGTGTCCATTTTTAGGTAACACCTATAAGTGATATGATATGATATGTGTATTTCACTTTCTGACTTACTACAAGTCACGTGATTACTTCTAGACTCATCTACGGTGCTGCACATGGCATTGTGTCCTTTTTTCCCTTGGCTTCTCTTCTGCCTTAGCGGGGTCCATTTTCAACAATGTGATTCCCTGAGGGTTGTGGATGAGCTGACCTGGGCAGCCTTACCCTGCCGGCACGCCCTCCCCAGGTGTGCCTCTTTGAGTTCAATATAAACAGAGCTCCAGGCAGCAATAGCCCCTGAAGCTGTGCCTGACTCCATATTCTCTGCCCCGTCAGCAGTCTCGGGGCTGTGCTGGTGGGAGGGAGTGAGGGGCCACAGCTTTGTGGGTGGCCCGGTGTGAGTGGGGTTCTGCTGGCCTTTCTGCAGGAGTTGCCAGGCTGCTGCCTGTAAAGAAGAGGATGTGTCACCCATACCTTCCGCTGGAATTTCTCTCCGGACAGAGGTGAGGAAGGAAAAAAGCAGTGGGGGCCGGGACAGGAGGAGTATCTCAGGCAGGGCAATGGAAAGCTTCTGGAAGAGCGCCAGTATCCAGGACCAGCCTGGCTGGCCTGCAGGCACCAAGTTGGCCTGCGTGCTGTCACTGGTGTGGCTCCACGGTCCTTCCTCTAGGCTTTCAAGCCCTTGTACATATTCAGCTGTTTTACCTGGGAAGGGTGGGAACAGTTCAGCAGCAGCTGGCCTGGGGCTCAGCTCACGTTTACTCACAGATGCCTCGGCACGGTCCCCCAGCTTTGCAATGAGGACGCTCCTTGCGTCGGGGGTGGGTTGCTGGCTGTATGGGAGATGGTTCCCCACCTCTGACCAATTTCAGAATTGTTTACTGCTGGAGCAAGGGCCCAGATAGGCTTTTCCTCTGTATAACTCGTGGGTTCAGTTTTTTTTGTTTTATGGTTCAAGTTAGATTTTATTCCTCTTTTATGTATTTTTAGATATAAGCATGGAAATAATTCATTCCTATAATTACATATGTGTGACGGGAAGAACTTTTTTCTGTTTTATTTTTAAATTTTATATTTTAAAATTTTGAAATTTAATTTTATTTATTTTTTTATACAGCACGTTATTATTAGTTATGTATTTTATGCATATATATGTATTCAGGTCAATCCCCATCTCCCAACTCATCCCACCACCACCACCCCATGGCTTCCCACACTTGGTGTCCATACGTTTGTTCTCTACCTCTGTGTCTCTATTTCTTCCCTGCAAACCAGTTCATCTGTACCATTTTTTAGGCTCCACATATATGCATTAATATACAATATTTGTTTTCCTCTTCCTGACTTACTTCATTCTGTATGACATTCTCTTGATCCATCGATGTCTCTACAAATGAGCCAGTTTCATTCCTTTTTATGGCCGAGTAATATTCCATTTTATATATGTACTACATCTTTATCCATTCATCTGTCTGTGGGCATTTAGGTTGCTTCCATTACCTGGCTATTGTAAATAGTGCTGCAATGAACATTGTGGTGAATGTGCCTTTTAGATTTACGGTTTTCTCTGGGTATATGCCCAGAAGTGGGATTGCTGGATCAGATGGTAATTCTATTTCTAGTTTTTTTTGGAAACTCCATACTGTTCTCCATAGTGACTGTATCAATTTACATTCCCACCAATAGTGGAAGAGGGCTCCTTTTGTGCACACCCTCCCCAGAATTGGTTGTTTGTAGATTTTCTGATGATGCCGATTCTAACAGGTGTGAGGTGATACCTCATTGTAGTTTTGATTTGCATTTTTCTAATAATTAGTGCTGTTGAGCAGCTTTTCATGTGTGTCTTGGCCATCTCTGTGTCTTCTTTGAAGAAACGTCTCTTTAGATCTTCTGCCCATTTTTGTATTGGGTTGTTTGTTTTTTAATATTAAGCTGCATGAGCTGTTTATATATATTGGAGATTAAACCTCTGTCCATTGATTCGTTTGCAACGATTTTCGCCATTCTGAGGGATGCCTTTTTCCATTCCCGTTTTTTTTTTTTTTTTTTTTTTTTTTTTGGGCGGGGTATGCGGGCCTCTCACTCTTGTGGCCTCTCCCGTTGCGGAGCACAGGCTCCGGACGCGCAGGCTCAGCAGCCATGGCTCACGGGCCCAGCCGCTCCGCGGCATATGGGTTCCTCCCAGACCGGGGCACGAACCCGCATCCCCTGCATCGGCAGGCGGACTCTCAACCACTGCGCCACCAGGGAGGCCCTCCCGTTTTTTTTAACAAAAAAGGAAAGAAAGGAAAAGAAGCAGAACACTAATGTGCGTAAAATATGCCTTTTGAAATGGTCCTTTTGAAATATGGACGTCCTTTGAATTTTTTGGTTGATATGTGACCCCAGGATTTGTTTTCAGGGCAGGTGTCATTTACAGGCCTGCAATGATTTTGAATATCAACTGACCATTAGCGCTGGGATTAAAGCTGCTGTTGTGTGAAACGGCCACAAGGTGGCAGCAGTTCTCCCTTACCAAATCTGGTTACTAGGGCAAGAGAGCCTCAGTGGAAGTGGTGTTCTAGATTGGAATTTAGAATGGAATGTGCCAGGAGAAAGCCCCTCAAGTTTGTCTCACTACTTCTTGTTCGTGTTTTTAATTTAATTTTTTATTTTTTATTACAGCAAGTTTGATTACAATGTTTGGCATGTTGTAGGTGTGGAAGATGTGGTTCTTTTACACATATACAGATGTCTGTTCTTCCTGGGATCCTTTTCCCATGTACGTTATGACAGAGTTGAGTAGTCCTCTCTTGGTATTCTGTAGGTCTTTGGTGATTATATATGTCACCTATGTTTATATATGTGTGTTAACCCCGATATCGTAATGAAACCAATCCTCACACATTTCCATTGTTGAAACATAAGTTTGTTTAATGAATCTGTGATTGCCCTTCTCCGTGGAAATATCTGCCCTGGTATCCATTTTTAGGTAACACCTATAAGTGATATGATATGATATGTGTCTTTCACTTTCTGACTTACTACAAGTCACGTGATTACTTCTAGACTCATCTACGGTGCTGCAAATCGCATTGTGTCCGTTTTTCCCTTGGCTTCTCTTCTGCCTTAGCGAGGTCCATTTTCAACAATGTGATTCCCTGAGGGTTGTGGATGAGCTGACCTGGGCAGCCTTACCCTGCCGGCCCGCCCTCCCCAGGTGTGCCTCGTTGAGGTCAATATAAACAGAGCTCCAGGCAGCAATAGCCCCTGAAGCTGTGCCTGACTCCATATTCTCTGCCCCGTCAGCAGTCTCGTGGCTGTGCTGGTGGGAGGGGGTGAGGGGCCACAGCTTTGTGGGTGGCCCGGCGTGAGTGGGGTTCTGCTGGCCTTTCTGCAGGAGTTGCCAGGCTGCTGCCTGTAAAGAAGAGGATGTGTCACCCATACCTTCCGCTGGAATTTCTCTCCGGACAGAGGTGAGGAAGGAAAAAAGCAGTGGGGGCCGGGACAGGAGGGGTATCTCAGGCAGGGCAATGGAAAGCTTCTGCAAGAGCGCCCGGGGCCAAGACCACCATGGCTGGCCTGCAGGCACCAAGTTGGCCTGCGTGCTGTCGCTGGTGTGGCTCCACGGTCCTTCCTCTAGGCTTTCAAGCCCTTGTACATATTCAGGTGTTTTACCTGGAAAGGGTGGGAACAGTTCAGCAGCAGCTGGCCTGGGGCTCAGCTCACGTTTACTCACAGATACCTCGGCACGGTCCCCCAGCTTTGCAATGAGGACGCTCCTTGCGTGGGGGGTGGGTGGCTGGCTGTATGGGAGATGGTTCCCCACCTCTGACCAATTTCAGAATTGTTTACCGCTGGAGCAAGTGCCCTGATAGGGTTTTCCTCTGTATAACTCGTGGGTTCAGCTTTTTTTTTCTTTTATGGTTCAAGTTATATTTTATTCCTCTTTTATGCATTTATAGATATAAGCATGGAAATAATTCATTCCTATAAATACATCTGTGTGACGGGAAGAACTTTTTTCTGTTTTATTTTTAAATTTTATATTTTAAAATTTTGAAATTTAATTTTATTTATTTTTTTATACAGCACGTTATTATTAGTTATGTATTTTATGCATATATATGTATTCAGGTCAATCCCCATCTCCCAACTCATCCCACCACCACCACCCCATGGCTTCCCACACTTGGTGTCCATACGTTTGTTCTCTACCTCTGTGTCTCTATTTCTTCCCTGCAAACCAGTTCATCTGTACCATTTTTTAGGCTCCACATATATGCATTAATATACAATATTTGTTTTCCTCTTCCTGACTTACTTCATTCTGTATGACATTCTCTTGATCCATCGATGTCTCTACAAATGAGCCAGTTTCATTCCTTTTTATGGCCGAGTAATATTCCATTTTATATATGTACTACATCTTTATCCATTCATCTGTCTGTGGGCATTTAGGTTGCTTCCATTACCTGGCTATTGTAAATAGTGCTGCAATGAACATTGTGGTGAATGTGCCTTTTAGATTTACGGTTTTCTCTGGGTATATGCCCAGAAGTGGGATTGCTGGATCAGATGGTAATTCTATTTCTAGTTTTTTTTGGAAACTCCATACTGTTCTCCATAGTGACTGTATCAATTTACATTCCCACCAATAGTGGAAGAGGGCTCCTTTTGTGCACACCCTCCCCAGAATTGGTTGTTTGTAGATTTTCTGATGATGCCGATTCTAACAGGTGTGAGGTGATAACTCATTGTAGTTTTGATTTGCATTTTTCTAATAATTAGTGCTGTTGAGCAGCTTTTCATGTGTGTCTTGGCCATCTCTGTGTCTTCTTTGAAGAAACGTCTCTTTAGATCTTCTGCCCATTTTTGTATTGGGTTGTTTGTTTTTTAATATTAAGCTGCATGAGCTGTTTATATATATTGGAGATTAAACCTCTGTCCATTGATTCGTTTGCAACGATTTTCGCCATTCTGAGGGATGCCTTTTTCCATTCCCGTTTTTTTTTTTTTTTTTTTTTTTTTTTTGGGGGGGGTATGCGGGCCTCTCACTCTTGTGGCCTCTCCCGTTGCGGAGCACAGGCTCCGGACGCGCAGGCTCAGCAGCCATGGCTCACGGGCCCAGCCGCTCCGCGGCATATGGGTTCCTCCCAGACCGGGGCACGAACCCGCATCCCCTGCATCGGCAGGCGGACTCTCAACCACTGCGCCACCAGGGAGGCCCTCCCGTTTTTTTTAACAAAAAAGGAAAGAAAGGAAAAGAAGCAGAACACTAATGTGCGTAAAATATGCCTTTTGAAATGGTCCTTTTGAAATATGGACGTCCTTTGAATTTTTTGGTTGATATGTGACCCCAGGATTTGTTTTCAGGGCAGGTGTCATTTACAGGCCTGCAATGATTTTGAATATCAACTGACCATTAGCGCTGGGATTAAAGCTGCTGTTGTGTGAAACGGCCACAAGGTGGCAGCAGTTCTCCCTTAACAAATCTGGTTACTAGGGCAAGAGAGCCTCAGTGGAAGTGGTGTTCTAGATTGGAATTTAGAATGGAATGTGCCAGGAGAAAGCCCCTCAAGTTTGTCTCACTACTTCTTGTTCGTGTTTTTAATTTAATTTTTTATTTTTTATTACAGCAAGTTTGATTACAATGTTTGGCATGTTGTAGGTGTGGAAGATGTGGTTCTTTTACACATATACAGATGTCTGTTCTTCCTGGGATCCTTTTCCCATGTACGTTATGACAGAGTTGAGTAGTCCTCTCTTGGTATTCTGTAGGTCTTTGGTGATTATATATGTCACCTATGTTTATATATGTGTGTTAACCCCGATATCGTAATGAAACCAATCCTCACACATTTCCATTGTTGAAACATAAGTTTGTTTAATGAATCTGTGATTGCCCTTCTCCGTGGAAATATCTGCCCTGGTATCCATTTTTAGGTAACACCTATAAGTGATATGATATGATATGTGTCTTTCACTTTCTGACTTACTACAAGTCACGTGATTACTTCTAGACTCATCTACGGTGCTGCAAATCGCATTGTGTCCGTTTTTCCCTTGGCTTCTCTTCTGCCTTAGCGAGGTCCATTTTCAACAATGTGATTCCCTGAGGGTTGTGGATGAGCTGACCTGGGCAGCCTTACCCTGCCGGCCCGCCCTCCCCAGGTGTGCCTCGTTGAGGTCAATATAAACAGAGCTCCAGGCAGCAATAGCCCCTGAAGCTGTGCCTGACTCCATATTCTCTGCCCCGTCAGCAGTCTCGTGGCTGTGCTGGTGGGAGGGGGTGAGGGGCCACAGCTTTGTGGGTGGCCCGGCGTGAGTGGGGTTCTGCTGGCCTTTCTGCAGGAGTTGCCAGGCTGCTGCCTGTAAAGAAGAGGATGTGTCACCCATACCTTCCGCTGGAATTTCTCTCCGGACAGAGGTGAGGAAGGAAAAAAGCAGTGGGGGCCGGGACAGGAGGGGTATCTCAGGCAGGGCAATGGAAAGCTTCTGCAAGAGCGCCCGGGGCCAAGACCACCATGGCTGGCCTGCAGGCACCAAGTTGGCCTGCGTGCTGTCGCTGGTGTGGCTCCACGGTCCTTCCTCTAGGCTTTTAAGCCCTTGTACATATTCAGGTGTTTTACCTGGAAAGGGTGGGAACAGTTCAGCAGCAGCTGGCCTGGGGCTCAGCTCACGTTTACTCACAGATACCTCGGCACGGTCCCCCAGCTTTGCAATGAGGACGCTCCTTGCGTGGGGGGTGGGTGGCTGGCTGTATGGGAGATGGTTCCCCACCTCTGACCAATTTCAGAATTGTTTACCGCTGGAGCAAGTGCCCTGATAGGGTTTTCCTCTGTATAACTCGTGGGTTCAGCTTTTTTTTTCTTTTATGGTTCAAGTTATATTTTATTCCTCTTTTATGCATTTATAGATATAAGCATGGAAATAATTCATTCCTATAAATACATCTGTGTGACGGGAAGAACTTTTTTCTGTTTTATTTTTAAATTTTATTTTTTAAAATTTTGAAATTTAATTTTATTTATTTTTTTATACAGCACGTTATTATTAGTTATGTATTTTATGCATATACATGTATACAGGTCAATCCCAAACTCCCAACTCATCCCACCAACACCACCCCATGGCTTCCCACACTTGGTTTCCATACGTTTGTTCTCTACCTCTGTGTCTCTATTTCTTCCCTGCAAACCAGTTCATCTGTACCATTTTTTGGCTCCACATATATGCATTAATATACAATATTTGTTTTCCTCTTTCTGACTTACTTCATTTTGTATGACAGTCTCTCGATCCATAGATGTCTCTACAAATGACTCAGTTTCATTCCTTTTTATGGCCAAGTAATATTCCATTTTATATATGTACCACATCTTTATCCATTCATCTGTCTGTGGGCATTTAGGTTGCTTCCATTACCTGGCTATTGTAAGTAGTGCTGCAACGAACATTGTGGTGAATGTGCCTTTTTGAAATACGGTTTTCTCTGGGTATATGCCCAGGAGTTGGATTGCTGGATCAGATGGTAATTCTATTTCTAGTTTTTTTAAGGAAACTCCATACTGTTCTCCATAGTGACTGTATCAATTTACATTCCCACCAATAGTGGAAGAGGGCTCCTTTTGTCCACACCCTCCCCAGAATTGGTTGTTTGTAGATTTTCTGATGATGCCGATTCTAACAGGTGTGAGGTGATACCTCATTGTAGTTTTGATTTGCATTTCTCTAATAATTAGTGCTGCTGAGCCGCTTTTCATGTGCGTCTTGGCCATCTCTGTGTCTCCTTTGATGAAACGTCTCTGTAGATCTTCTGCCCATTTTTTTTGGGGTTGTTTGTTTTTTTAATATTAAGCTGCATGAGCTGTTTATATATATTGGAGATTAAACCTCTGTACATTGATTCGTCTGCAATGATTTTCGCCCATTCTGAGGGATGCCTTTTTCCATTCCCGTTTTTTTAACAAAAAAGGAAAGAAAGGAAAAGAAGCAGAACACTAATGTGCGTAAAATATGCCTTTTGAAACGGTCGTTTTGAAATATGGACGTCCTTTGAATTTTTTGGTCGATATGTGACCCCAGGATTTGTTTTCAGGGCAGGTGTCATTTACAGGCCTGCAATGATTTTGAATATCAACTGACCATTAGCGTTGGGATTAAAGCTGCTGTTGTGTGAAACGGCCACAAGGTGGCAGCAGTTCACCCTTACCAAATCTGGTTACTAGGGCAAGAGAGCCTCAGTGGAAGTGGTGTTCTAGATTGGAGTTTAGAATGGAATGTGCCAGGAGAAAGCCCCTCAGGTTTGTCTCACTACTTCTTGTTCGTGATTTTAATTTAATTTTTTATTTTTTATTACAGCAAGTTTGATTACAATGTTTGGCTTGTTGTAGGTGTGGAAGATGTGGTTCTTTTACACATATACAGATGACTGTTCTTCCTGGGATCCTTTTCCCATGTACGTTATGACAGAATGTTGAGTAGTCCTCTCTTGGTATTCTGTAGGTCTTTGGTGATTATATATGTCACCTGTGTTTGTATATGTCTGTTAACCCCTATATCGTAATGAAACCAATCCTCACACCTTTCCATGGGTGAACCATAAGTTTGTTTAATGAATCTGTGATTGCCCTTCTCCGTGGAAATATCTGCCCTGGTATCCATTTTAGGTAACACCTATAAGTGATATGATATGATATGTGTCTTTCATTTTCTGACTTACTACAAGTCACGTGATTAATTCTAGACTCATCTACGGTGCTGCAAATGTCATTGTATCCTTTTTTCCCTTGGCTTCTCTTCTGCCTTAGCGGGGTCCATTTTCAACAATGTGATTCCCTGAGGGTTGTGGATGAGCTGACCTGGGCAGCCTTACCCTGCCGGCCCGCCCTCCCCAGGTGTGCCTCGTTGAGGTCAATATAAACAGCGCTCGAGGCAGCAATAGCCACTGAAGCTGTGCCTGACTCCATATTCTCTGCCCCGTCAGCAGTCTCGGGGCTGTGCTGGTGGGAGGGAGTGAGGGGCACAGCTTTGTTGGTGGCCCGGTGTGAGTGGGGTTCTGTTGGCCTTTCTGCAGGAGTTGCCAGGCTGCCGCCTGTAAAGAAGAGGATGTGTCACCCATACCTTCTGCTGGAATTTCTCTCCGGACAGAGGTGAGGAAGGAAAAAAGCAGTGGGGGCCGGGACAGGAGGGGTATCTCAGGCAGGGCAATGGAAAGCTTCCGGAAGAGCGCCCGCGGCCAGGACCACCCTGGCTGGCCTGCAGGCACCAAGTTGGCCTGCGTGCTGTCACTGGTGTGGCTCCACAGTCCTTCCTCAAGGCTTTCAAGCCCTTGTACATATTCAGGTGTTTTACCTGGAAAGGGTGGGAACAGTTCAGCAGCAGCTGGCCTGGGGCTCAGCTCACGTTTACTCACAGATGCCTCGGCACGGTCCCCCAGCATTGCAATGAGGACGCTCCTTGCGTGCGGGGTGGGTTGCTGGCTGTATGGGAGATGGTTCCCCACTTCTGACCAATTTCAGAATTGTTTACCACTGGAGCAAGTGCCGTGATAGGGTTTTCCTCTGTATAACTCGTGGGTTCAATTTTTTTTTCTTTTATGGTTCAAGTTAGATTTTTTTCCTGTTTTATGTATTTATAAATATAAGCATGGAAATAATTCATTCCTATAAATACATCTGTGTGACGGGAAGAATATTTTCTCTTTTATTATTAAATTGTATTTTTTAAAATTTTGAAATTTAATTTTATTTATTTTTTTATACAGCACGCTATTATTAGTTATGTATTTTATGCATATACATGTATTCAGGTCAATCCCAATCTCCCAACTCATCCTACCACCACCACCCCATGGCTTCCCACACTTGGTGTCCATACTTTTGTTCTCTACCTCTGTGTCTCTATTTCTTCCCTGCAAACCAGTTCATCTGTACCATTTTTTAGGCTCCACATGTATGCATTAATATACAATATTTGTTTTCCACTTTCTGACTTACTTCATTCTGTATGACAGTCTCTCGATCCATCGATGTCTCTAAAAATGACCCAGTTTCATTCCTTTTTATGGCCGAGTAATATTCCATTTTATATACGTACAACACCTTTATCCATTCATCTGTCTGTGGGCATTTAGGTTGCTTCCATTACCTGGCTATTGTAAATAGTGCTGCAACGAACATTGTGGTGAATGTGCCTTTTTGATTTACGTTTTCTCTGGGTATATGCCCAGAAGTGGGATTGCTGGATCAGATGGTAATTCTATTTCTAGTTTTTTTAAGGAAACTCCATACTGTTCTCCATAGTGACTGTATCAATTTACATTCCCACCAATAGTGGAAGAGGGCTCCTTTTGTCCACACCCTCCCCAGAATTTGTTGTTTGTAGATTTTCTGATGATGCCGATTCTAACGGGTGTGAGGTGATACCTCATTGTAGTTTTGATTTGCATTTCTCTAAAAATTAGTGCTGTTGAGCAGCTTTTCATGTGCGTCTTGGCCATCTCTGTGTCTCCTTTGAAGAAACGTCTCTTTAGATCTTCTGCCCATTTTTGTATTGGGGTGTTTGTTTTTTTTAATATAAAGCTGCATGAGCTGTTTATATATATTGGAGATTAAACCTCTGTCCATTGATTCGTTTGCAACGATTTTCGCCCATTCTGAGGGATGCCTTTTTCCATTCCCGTTTTTTTTAACAAAAAAGGAATGAAAGGAAAAGAAGCAGAACACTACTGTGCGTAAAATATGCCTTTTGAAATGGTCGTTTTGAAATATGGACGTCCTTTGAATTTTTGGTCGATATGTGACCCTAGGATTTGTTTTCAGGGCAGGTGTCATTTACAGGCCTGAAATGATTTTGAATATCAACTGACCATTAGTGCTGGGATTAAAGCTGCTGTTGTGTGAAACGGCCACAAGGTGGCAGCAGTTCTCCCTTACCAAATCTGGTTACTAGGGCAAGAGAGCCTCAGTGGAAGTGGTGTTCTAGATTGGAATTTAGAATGGAATGTGCCAGGAGAAAGCCCCTCACTTTTGTCTCACTACTTCTTGTTCGTGTTTTTAATTTAATTTTTTTATTTTTTATTACAGCAAGTTTGATTACAATGTTTGGCTTGTTGTAGCTGTGGAAGATGTTGTTCTTTTACACATATACAGATGTCTGTTCTTCCTGGGATCCTTTTCCCATGTACGTTATGACAGAATGTTGAGTAGTCCTCTCTTGGTATTCTGAAGGTCTTTGGTGATTATATATGTCACCTGTGTTTGTATATGTGTGTTAACCCCGATATCGTAATGAAACCAATCCTCACACCTTTCCATTGGTGAACCATAAGTTTGTTTAATGAATCTGTGATTGCCCTTCTCCGTGGAAATATCTGCCCTGGTATCCATTTTTAGGTAACACCTATAAGTGATATGATATGATATGTGTCTTTCACTTTCTGAGTTACTACAAGTCACGTGATTACTTCTAGACTCATCTACGGTGCTGCAAATGGCATTGTGTCCTTTTTTCCCTTGGCTTCTCTTCTGCCTGAGCGGGGTCCATTTTCAACAATGTGATTCCCTGAGGGTTGTGGATTAGCTGACCTGGGCAACCTTACCCTGCCAGCCCACCCTCCCCAGGTGTGCCTCGTTGATGTCAATATAAAGAGCACTCCAGGCAGCAATAGCCCCTGAAGCTGTGCCTGACTCCATATTCTCTGCCCCGTCAGCAGTCTCGTGGCTGTGCTGGTGGGAGGGAGTGAGGGGCCACAGCTTTGTGGGTGGCCCGGTGTGAGTGGGGTTCTGCTGTCCTTTCTGCAGGAGTGGCCAGGCTCTCGCCTGTAAAGAAGAGGATGTGTCACCCATACCTTCCGCTGGAATTTCTCTCCGGACAGAGGTGAGGAAGGAAAAAAAGCAGTGGGGGCCGGGACAGGAGGGGTATCTCAGGCAGGGCAATGGAAAGCTTCTGGAAGAGCGCCCGGGGCCAGGACCACCCTGGCTGGCCTGCAGGCACCAAGTTGGCCTGCGTGCTGTCGCTGGTGTGGCTCCACGGTCCTTCCTCTAGGCTTTCAAGCCCTTGTACATATTCAGGTGTTTTACCTGGAAAGGGTGGGAACAGTTCAGCAGCAGCTGGCCTGGGGCTCAGCTCACGTTTACTCACAGATGCCTCGGCACGGTCCCCCAGCTTTGCAATGAGGACCCTTCTTGCGTGGGGGGTGGGTTGCTGGCTTTATGGGAGATGATTCCCCACCTCTGACCAATTTCAGAATTGTTTACCACTGGAGCAAGTGCCCTGATAGGGTTTTCCTCTGTATAACTCGTGGGTTCAGGATTTTATTTTCTTTTATGGTTCAAATTAGATTTTATTCCTCTTTTATGTATTTATAGATATAAGCATGGAAATAATTCATTCCTATAAATACATCTGTGTGACGGGAAGAACTTTTTTCTGTTTTATTTTTAAATTTTATTTTTTAAAATTTTGAAATTTAATTTTATTTATTTTTTTATACAGCACGTTATTATTAGTTATGTATTTTATGCATATACATGTATACAGGTCAATCCCAAACTCCCAACTCATCCCACCACCACCACCCCATGGCTTCCCACACTTGGTGTCCATACGTTTGTTCTCTACCTCTGTGTCTCTATTTCTTCCCTGCAAACCAGTTCATCTGTACCATTTTTAGGCTCCACATATATGCGTTAATAGACAATATTTGTTTTCCTCTTTCTGACTTACTTCATTCTGTATGACAGTCTCTCGATCCATCGATGTCTCTACAAATGACCCAGTTTCATTCCTTTTTATGGCCGAGTAATATTCCATTTTATATATGTACCACATCTTTATCCATTCATCTGTCTGTGGGCATTTAGGTTGCTTCCATTACCTGGCTATTGTAAATAGTGCTGCAACGAACATTGTGGTGAATGTGCCTTTTTGAAATACGGTTTTCTCTGGGTATATGCCCAGAAGTGGGATTGCTGGATCAGATGGTAATTCTATTTCTAATTTTTTTAAGGAAACTCCATACTGTTCTCCATAGTGACTGTATCAATTTATATTCCCACCAATAGTGGTAGAGGGCTCCTTTTGTCCACACCCTCCCCAGAATTGGTTGTTTGTAGATTATCTGATGATGCCGATTCTAACAGGTGTGAGGTGATACCTCATTGTCGTTTTGATTTGCATTTTTCTAATAATTAGTGCTGTTGAGCAGCTTTTCATGTGTGTCTTGGCCATCTCTGTGTCTCCTTTGAAGAAACGTCTCTTTAAATCTTCTGCCCATTTTTTTTGGCTTGTTTGTTTTTTTAATATTAAGCTGCATGAGCTGTTTATATATATTGGAGATTAAACCTCTGTCCATTGATTCGTCTGCAACGATTTTCGCCCATTCTGAGGGATGCCTTTTTCCATTCCCGTGTTTTTTAACAAAAAAGGAAAGAAAGGAAAAGAAGCAGAACACTAATGTGCCTAAAATATGCCTTTTGAAACGGTCGTTTTGACATATGGACGTCCTTTGAATTTTTTGGTCGATATGTGACCCCAGGATTTGTTTTCAGGGCAGGTGTCATTTACAGGCCTGAAATGATTTTGAATATCAACTGACCATTAGCGCTGGGATTAAAGCTGCTGTTGTGTGAAACGGCCACAAGGTGGCAGCAGTTCACCCTTACCAAATCTGGTTACTAGGGCAAGAGAGCCTCAGTGGAAGTGGTGTTCTAGATTGGAGTTTAGAATGAAATGTGCCAGGAGAAACCCCCTCACGTTTGTCTCACTACTTCTTGTTCGTGTTTTTAATTTAATTTTTTATTTTTTATTACAGCAAGTTTGATTACAATGTTTGGCTTGTTGTAGGTGTGGAAGATGTGGTTCTTTTACACATATACAGATGACTGTTCTTCCTGGGATCCTTTTCCCATGTACGTTATGACAGAATGTTGAGTAGTCCTCTCTTGGTATTCTGTAGGTCTTTGGTGATTATATATGTCACCTGTGTTTGTATATGTCTGTTAACCCCGATATCGTAATGAAACCAATCCTCACACCTTTCCATTGGTGAACCATAAGTTTGTTTAATGAATCTGTGATTGCCCTTCTCCGTGGAAATATCTGCCTTGGTATCCATTTTTAGGTAACACCTATAAGTGATATGATATGATATGTGTCTTTCACTTTCTGACTTACTACAAGTCACGTGATTACTTCTAGACTCATCTACGGTGCTGCAGATGGCATTGTGCCCTTTTTTTCCTTGGCTTCTATTCTTCCTTAGCGAGGTCCATTTTCAACAATGTGATTCCCTGAGGGTTGTGGATTAGCTGACCTGGGCAGCCTTACCCTGCCGGCCTGCCCTCCGCAGGTGTGCCTCGTTGAGGTCAATATAAACAGCTCTCCAGGCAGCAATAGCCCCTGAAGCTGTGCCTGACTCCATATTCTCTGCCCCTTCAGCAGTCTCAGGGCTGTGCTGGTGGGAGGGAGTGAGGAGCCACAGCATTGTGGGTGGCCCGGTGTGAGTGGGGCTCTGCTGGCCTTTCTGCAGGAGTTGCCAGGCTGCCGCCTGTAAAGAAGAGGATGTGTCAACCATACCTTCCGCTGGAATATCTCTCCGGACAGATGTGAGGAAGGAAAAAAGCAGTGGATGCCGGGACAAGAGGGGTATCTCAGGCAGGGCAATGGAAAGCTTCAGGAAGAGCGCCCGGGGCCAGGACAACCCTGGCTGGCCTTCAGGCACCAAGTTGGCCTGCGTGCTGTCGCTTGTGTGGCTCCGCGGCCCTTCCTCTAGGCTTTCAAGCCCTTGTACATATTCAGGTGTTTTACCTGGGAAGGGTGGGAACAGTTCAGCAGCAGCTGGCCTGGGGCTCAGCTCACGTTTACTCACAGATGCCTCGTCACGGTCCCCCAGCTTTTCAATGAGGACGCTCGTTGCGTGGGAGGTGGGTTGCTGGCTGTATGGGAGATGGTTCCCCACCCCTGACCAATTTCAGAATTGTTTACCGCTAGAGCAAGTGCCCTGATAGGGATTTCCTGTGTATAAGTCGTGGGTTCATTTTTTTTTTCTTTTATGGTTCAAGTTAGATTTTATTCCTCTTTTATGTATTTATAGATAAAAGCATGGAAATAATTCATTCCTATAAATACATCTGTGTGACGGGAAGAACTTTTTTCTGTTTTATTTTTAAATTTTATTTTTTAAAATTTTGAAATTTAATTTTATTTATTTTTTTATACAGCACGTTATTATTAGTTATGTATTTTATGCATATACATGTACACAGGTCAATCCCAAACTCCCAACTCATCCCACCACCAACACCCCATGGCTTCCCACACTTGGTGTCCATACGTTTGTTCTCTACCTCTATGTCTCTATTTCTTCCCTGCAAACCAGTTCATCTGTACTATTTTTAGGCTCCACATATATGCATTAATAGACAATATTTGTTTTCCTCTTTCTGACTTACTTCATTCTGTATGACAGTCTCTCGATCCATCGATGTCTCTACAAATGACCCAGTTTCATTCCTTTTTATGGCCGAGTAATATTCCATTTTATATATGTACCACATCTTTATCCATTCATCTGTCTGTGGGCATTTAGGTTGCTTCCATTACCTGGCTATTGTAAATAGTGCTGCAACGAACATTGTGGTGAATGTGCCTTTTTGAAATACGGTTTTCTCTGGGTATATGCCCAGAAGTGGGATTGCTGGATCAGATGGTAATTCTATTTCTAGTTTTTTTAAGGAAACTCCATACTGTTCTCCATAGTGACTGTATCAATTTACATTCCCACCAATAGTGGAAGAGGGCTCCTTTTGTCCACACCCTCCCCAGAATTGGTTGTTTGTAGATTTTCTGATGATGCCGATTCTAACAGGTGTGAGGTGATACCTCATTGTAGTTTTGATTTGCATTTCTCTAATAATTAGTGCTGTTGAGCAGCTTTTCATGTGTGTCTTGGCCATCTCTGTGTCTTCTTTGAAGAAACGTCTCTTTAGATCTTCTGCCCATTTTTTTTGGGTTGTTTGTTTTTTTTAATATTAAGCTGCATGAGCTGTTTATATATATTGGAGATTAAACCTCTGTCCATTGATTCGTCTGCAATGATTTTCGCCCATTCTGAGGGATGCCTTTTTCCATTCTCGTGTTTTTTAACAAAAAAGGAAAGAAAGGAAAAGAAGCAGAACACTAATGTGCGTAAAATATGCCTTTTGAAATGGTCGTTTTGAAATATGGACGTCCTTTGAATTTTTTGGTCGATATGTGACCCCAGGATTTGTTTTCAGGGCAGGTGTCATTTACAGGCCTGCAATGATTTTGAATATCAACTGACCATTAGCGCTGGGATTAAAGCTGCTGTTGTGTGAAACGGCCACAAGGTGGCAGCAGTTCACCCTTACCAAATCTGGTTACTAGGGCAAGAGAGCCTCAGTGGAAGTGGTGTTCTAGATTGGAGTTTAGAATGGAATGTGCCAGGAGAAAGCCCCTCACGTTTGTCTCACTACTTCTTGTTCGTGTTTTTAATTTAATTTTTTATTTTTTATTACAGCAAGTTTGATTACAATGTTTGGCTTGTTGTAGGTGTGGAAGATGTGGTTCTTTTACACATATACAGATGACTGTTCCTCCTGGGATCCTTTTCCCATGTACGTTATGACAGAATGTTGAGTAGTCCTCTCTTGGTATTCTGTAGGTCTTTGGTGATTATATATGTCACCTGTGTTTGTATATGTCTGGTAACCCCGATATCGTAATGAAACCAATCCTCACACCTTTCCATTGGTGAACCATAAGTTTGTTTAATGAATCTGTGATTGCCCTTCTCCGTGGAAATATCTGCCCTGGTATCCATTTTTAGGTAACACCTATAAGTGATATGATATGATATGTGTCTTCCACTTTCTGACTTACTACAAGTCACGTGATTACTTCTAGACTCATCTACGGTGCTGCAAATGGCATTGTGTCCTTTTTTCCCTTGGCTTCTCTTCTGCCTTAGCGGGGTCCATTTTCAACAATGTGATTCCCTGAGGGTTGTGGATTAGCTGACCTGGGCAGCCTTACCCTGCTGGCCCGCCCTCCCCAGGTGTGCCTCTTTGAGGTCAATATAAACAGCGCTCCAGGCAGCAATAGCCCCTGAAGCTGTGCCTGACTCCATATTCTCTGCCCCGTCAGCAGTCTCGGGGCTGTGCTGGTGGGAGGGAGTGAGGGGCCACAGCTTTGTGGGTGGCCCGGTGTGAGTGGGGTTCTGCTGGCCTTTCTGCAGGAGTTGCCAGGCTGCCGCCTGTAAAGAAGAGGTTGTGTCACCCATACCTTCCGCTGGAATTTCTCTCCGGACAGAGGTGAGGAAGGAAAAAAGCAGTGGGGGCCGGGATAGGAGGGGTATCTCAGGCAGGGCAATGGAAAGCTTCTGGAAGAGCGCCCGGGGCCAGGACCACCCTGGCTGGCCTGCAGGCACCAAGTTGGCCTGCGTGCTGTCGCTGGTGTGGCTCCACGGTCCTTCCTCTAGGCTTACAAGCCCTTGTACATATTCAGGTGTTTTACCTGGGAAGGGTGGGGACAGTTCAGCAGCAGCTGGCCTGGGGCTCAGCTCACGTTTACTCACAGATGCCTCGGCATGGTCCCCCAGCTTTGCAATGAGGACGCTCCTTGCGTGGGGTGTGGGTTGCTTGCTGTATGGGAGATGGTTCCCCACATCTGACCAAATTCAGAATTGTTTACCGCAGGAGCAAGTGCCGGGATAGGGTTTTCCTCTGTATAACTCGTGGCATCAATTTTTTTTTCTTTTATCGTTCAAGTTAGATTTTATTCCTCTTTTATGTATTTATAGATATAAGCATGGAAATAATTCATTCCTATAAATACATCTGTGTCACGGGAAGAACTTTTTTCTGTTTTATTTTTAAATTTTATTTTTTAAAATTTTGAAATTTAATTTTATTTTTTTTTTTATACAGCACTTTATTATTAGTTATGTATTTTATGCATATACATGTATACAGGTCAATCCCAAACTCCCAACTCATCCCACCACCACCACCCCATGGCTTCCCACACTTGGTGTCCATACGTTTGTTCTCTACCTCTGTGTCTCTATTTCTTCCCTGCAAACCAGTTCATCTGTACAATTTTTAGGCTCCACATATATGCATTAATATACAATATTTGTTTTCCTCTTTCTGACTTACTTCATTCTGTATGACAGTCTCTCGATCCATCGATGTCTCTACAAATGACCCAGTTTCATTCCTTTTTATGGCCGAGTAATATTCCATTTTATACATGTACCACATCTTTATCCATTCATCTGTCTGTGGGCATTTAGGTTGCTTCCATTACCTGGCTATTGTAAATAGTGCTGCAACGAACATTGTGGTGAATGTGCCTTTTTGAAATACGGTTTTCTCTGGGTATATGCCCAGAAGTGGGATTGCTGGATCAGATGGTAATTCTATTTCTAATTTTTTTAAGGAAACTCCATACTGTTCTCCATAGTGACTGTATCAATTTACATTCCCACCAATAGTGGAAGAGGGCTCCTTTTGTCCACACCCTCCCCAGAATTGGTTGTTTGTAGATTATCTGATGATGCCGATTCTAACACGTGTGAGGTGATACCTCATTGTCGTTTTGATTTGCATTTTTCTAATAATTAGTGCTGTTGAGCAGCTTTTCATGTGTGTCTTGGCCATCTCTGTGTCTTCTTTGAAGAAACGTCTCTTTAGATCTTCTGCCCATTTTTGTATTGGGTTGTTTGTTTTTTTAATATTAAGCTGAATGAGCTGTTTATATATATTGGAGATTAAACCTCTGTCCATTGATTCGTCTGCAACGATTTTCGCCCATTCTGAGGGATGCCTTTTTCCATTCCCGTGTTTTTTAACAAAAAAGGAAAGAAAGGAAAAGAAGCAGAACACTAGTGTGCGTAAAATATGCCTTTTGAAACGGTCCTTTTGAAATATGGACGTCCTTTGAATTTTTTGGTCGATATGTGGCCCCAGGATTTGTTTTCAGGGCAGGTGTCATTTACAGGCCTGCAATGATTTTGAATATCAACTGACCATTAGCGTTGGGATTAAAGCTGCTGTTGTGTGAAACGGCCACAAGGTGGCAGCAGTTCACCCTTACCAAATCTGGTTACTAGGGCAAGAGAGCCTCAGTGGAAGTGGTGTTCTAGATTGGAGTTTAGAATGGAATGTGCCAGGAGAAAGCCCCTCACGTTTGTCTCACTACTTCTTGTTCGTGTTTTTAATTTAATTTTTTATTTTTTATTACAGCAAGTTTGATTACAATGTTTGGCTTGTTGTAGGTGTGGAAGATGTGGTTCTTTTACACATATACAGATGACTGTTCTTCCTGGGATCCTTTTCCCATGTACGTTATGACAGAATGTTGAGTAGTCCTCTCTTGGTATTCTGTAGGTCTTTGGTTATGATATATGTCACCTGTGTTTGTATATGTCTGTTAACCCCGATATCATAATGAAACCAATCCTCACACCTTTCCATTGGTGAACCATAAGTTTGTTTAATGAATCTGTGATTGCCCTTCTCCGTGGAAATATCTGCCCTGGTATCCATTTTTAGATAACACCTATAAGTGATATGATATGATATGTGTCTTTCACTTTCTGACTTACTACAAGTCACGTGATTACTTCTAGACTCATCTACGGTGCTGCAAATGGCATTGTGTCCTTTTTTCCCTTGGCTTCTCTTCTGCCTGAGCGGGGTCCATTTTCAACAATGTGATTCCCTGAGGGTTGTGGATTAGCTGACCTGGGCAGCCTTACCCTGCCAGCCCACCCTCCCCAGGTGTGCCTCGTTGATGTCAATATAAAGAGCGCGCCAGGAGGCAATAGCCCCTGAAGCTGTGCCTGACTCCATATTCTCTGCCGCATCAGCAGTCTCGGGGCTGTGCTGGTGGGAGGGAGTGAGGGGCCACAGCTTTGTGGGTGGCCCAGTGTGAGTGGGGTTCTGCTGTCCTTTCTGCAGGAGTTGCCAGGCTCTCGCCTGTAAAGAAGAGGATGTGTCACCCATACCTTCCGCTGGAATTTCTCTCCGGACAGAGGTGAGGAAGGAAAAAATCAGTGGGGGCCGGGACAGGAGGGGTATCTCAGGCAGGGCAATGGAAAGCTTCTGGAAGAGCGCCCGGGGCCAGGACCACCCTGGCTGGCCTGCAGGCACCAAGTTGGCCTGCGTGCTGTTGCTGGTGTGGCTCCACGTTCCTTCCTCTAGGCTTTCAAGCCCTTGTACATATTCACGTGTTTTACCTGCAAAGGGTGGGGACAGTTCAGCAGCAGCTGGCCTGGGGCTCAGCTCACGTTTACTCACAGATGCCTCGGCACGGTCCCCCAGCTTTGCAATGAGGACGCTCCTTGCGTGGGGGGTGGGTTGCTGGCTGTAGGGGAGACGATTCCCCATCTCTGACCTATTTCCGAATTGTTTACCACTGGAGCAAGTGCCCTGATAGGGTTTTCCTCTGTATAACTCGTGGGTTCAGGATTTTATTTTCTTTTATGTTTCAAGTTAGATTTTATTCCTCTTTTATGTATTTATAGATATAAGCATGGAAATAATTCATTCCTATAAATACATCTGTGTGATGGGAAGAACTTTTTTCTGTTTTATTTTTAAATTTTATTTTTTAAAATTTTGAAATTTAATTTTATTTATTTTTGTATACAGCACGTTATTATTAGTTATGTATTTTATGCATATACATGTATACAGGTCAATCCCAAACTCCCAACTCATCCCACCACCACCACCCCATGGCTTCACACACTTGGTGTCCATACGTTTGTTCTCTACCTCTGTGTCTCTATTTCTTCCCTGCAAACCAGTTCATCTGTACCATTTTTAGGCTCCACATATATGCGTTAATAGACAATATTTGTTTTCCTCATTCTGACTTACTTCATTCTGTATGACAGTCTCTCGATCCATCGATGTCTCTACAAATGACCCAGTTTCATTCCTTTTTATGGCCGAGTAATATTCCATTTTATATATGTACCACATCTTTATCCATTCATCTGTCTGTGGGCATTTAGGTTGCTTCCATTACCTGGCTATTGTAAATAGTGCTGCAACGAACATTGTGGTGAATGTGCCTTTTTGAAATACGGTTTTCTCTGGGTATATGCCCAGAAGTGGGATTGCTGGATCAGATGGTAATTCTATTTCTAATTTTTTTAAGGAAACTCCATACTGTTCTCCATAGTGACTGTATCAATTTACATTCCCACCAATAGTGGTAGAGGGCTCCTTTTGTCCACACCCTCCCCAGAATTGGTTGTTTGTAGATTATCTGATGATGCCGATTCTAACAGGTGTGAGGTGATACCTCATTGTCGTTTTGATTTGCATTTTTCTAATAATTAGTGCTGTTGAGCAGCTTTTCATGTGCGTCTTGGCCATCTCTGTGTCTCCTTTGAAGAAACGTCTCTTTAGATCTTCTGCCCATTTTTTTTGTCTTGTTTGTTTTTTTTTAATATTAAGCTGCATGAGCTGTTTATATATATTGGAGATTAAACCTCTGTCCATTGATTCGTCTGCAATGATTTTCGCCCATTCTGAGGGATGCCTTTTTCCATTCCCGTGTTTTTTAACAAAAAAGGAAAGAAAGGAAAAGAAGCAGAACACTAATGTGCCTAAAATATGCCTTTTGAAACGGTCGTTTTGACATGTGGACGTCCTTTGAATTTTTTGGTCGATATGTGACCCCAGGATTTGTTTTCAGGGCAGGTGTCATTTACAGGCCTGCAATGATTTTGAATATCAACTGACCATTAGTGTTGGGATTAAACCTGCTGTTGTGTGAAACGGCCACAAGGTGGCAGCAGTTCACCCTTACCAAATCTGGTTACTAGGGCAAGAGAGCCTCAGTGGAAGTGGTGTTCTAGATTGGAGTTTAGAATGGAATGTGCCAGGAGAAAGCCCCTCACGTTTGTCTCACTACTTCTTGTTCGTGTTTTTAATTTAATTTTTTATTTTTTATTACAGCAAGTTTGATTACAATGTTTGGCTTGTTGTAGGTGTGGAAGATGTGGTTCTTTTACACATATACAGATGTCTGTTCTTCCTGGGATCCCTTTCCCATGTATGTTATGACAGAATATTGAGTAGTCCTCTCTTGGTATTCTGTAGGTCTTTGGTGATTATATATGTCACCTGTGTTTGTATATGTCTGTTAACCCCGATATCGTAATGAAACCAATCCTCACACCTTTCCATTGGTGAACCATAAGTCTGTTTAATGAATCTGTGATTGCCCATCTCCGTGGAAATATCTGCCCTGGTATCCATTTTTAGGTAACACCTATAAGTGATATGATATGATATGTGTCTTCCACTTTCTGACTTACTACAAGTCACGTGATTACTTCTAGACTCATCTACGGTGCTGCAAATGGCATTGTGTCCTTTTTTCCCTTGGCTTCTCTTCTGCCTTAGCGGGGTCCATTTTCAACAATGTGATTCCCTGACGGTTGTGGATTAGCTGACCTGGGCAGCCTTACCCTGCCGGCCCGCCCTCCCCAGGTGTGCCTCGTTGAGGTCAATATAAACAGCGCTCCAGGCAGCAATAGGCCCTGAAGCTGTGCCTGACTCCATATTCTCTGCCCCGTCAGCAGTCTCGGGGCTGTGCTGGTGGGAGGGAGTGAGGGGCCACAGCTTTGTGGGTGGCCCGGTGTGAGTGGGGTTCTGCTGGCCTTTCTGCAGGAGTTGCCAGGCTGCCGCCTTTAAAGAAGAGGATGTGGCACCCATACCTTCCGCTGGAATTTCTCTCCGGACAGAGGTGAGGAAGGATAAAAGCAGTGGGGGCCGGGACAGGATGGGTATGTCAGGCAGGGCAATGGAAAGCTTCTGGAAGAGCGCCAGGGTCCAGGACGACCCTGGCTGGCCTGCAGGCACCAATTTGGCCTGCGTGCTGTCGCTGGTGTGGCTCCACGGTCCTTCCTCTAGGCTTTCAAGCCCTTGTACATATTCAGGTGTTTTACCTGGAAAGGGTTGGGACAGTTCAGCAGCAGCTGGCCTGTGGCTCAGCTCACGTTTACTCACAGATGCCTCGGCACGGACCCCCAGTTTTGCAATGAGGACGCTCCTTGTGTGGGGGGTGGGTTGCTGGCTGTATGGGAGATGGTTCCCCACCTCTGACCAATTTCAGAATTGTTTACGGCTGGAGCAAGTGCCGTGATAGGGTTTTCCTCTGTATAACTCGTGGGTTCACTTTTTTTTTCTTTTATCGTTCAAGTTAGATTTTATTCCTCTTTTATGTATTTATAGATATAAGCATGGAAATAATTCATTCCTATAAATACATCTGTGTGACGGGAAGAACTTTTTTCTGTTTTATTTTTAAATTTTATTTTTTAACATTTTGAAATTTAATTTTATTTATTTTTTTAAAGAGCACGTTATTATTAGTTATGTATTTTATGCATATACATGTATATAGGTCAATCCCAATCTCCCAACTCATCCCACCACCACCACCCCATGGCTTCACACACTTGGTGTCCATACGTTTGTTCTCTACCTCTGTGTCTCTATTTCTTCCCTGCAAACCAGTTCATCTGTACCATTTTTTAGGCTTCACTTATATGCATTAATATACAATATTTGTTTTCCTCTTTCTGACTTACTTCATTTTGTATAACAGTCTCTCCATCCATCGATGTCTCTACACATGACTCAGTTTCAATCCTTTTTCTGGCCGAGTAATATTCCATTTTATATATGTACCACATCTTTATCCATTCATCTGTCTGTGGGCATTTAGGTAGCTTCCATTACCTGGCTAATGTAAATAGTGCTGCAACGAACATTGTGGTGAATGTGCCTTTTTGTTTTACGGTTTTCTCTGGGTATATGCCCAGAAGTAGGATTGCTGGATCAGATGGTAATTTTATTTCTAGTTTTTTTAAGGAATCTCCATACTGTTCTCCATAGTGACTGTATCAATTTACATTCCCACCAATAGTGGAAGAGGGCTCCTTTTGTCCACACCCTCCCCAGAATTGGTTGTTTGTAGATTTTCTGATGATGCCGATTGTAACAGGTGTGAGGTGATACCTCATTGTAGTTTTGATTTGCATTTCTCTAATAATTAGTGCTGTTGAGCAGCTTTTCATGTGCGTCTTGGCCATCTCTGTGTCTTCTTTGAAGAAACGTCTCTTTAGATCTTCTGCCCATTTTTGTATTGGGTTGTTTGTTTTTTAATATTAAGCTGCATGAGCTGTTTATATATATTGGAGATTAAACCTCTGTCCATTGATTCATTTGCAACGATTTTCGCCCACTCTGAGGGATGCCTTTTTCCATTCCCGTGTTTTTTAACAAAAAAGGAAAGAAAGGAAAAGAAGCAGAACACTAATGTGCGTAAAATATGCCTTTTGAAACGGTCGTTTTGAAATATGGACGTCCTTTGAAATTTTTGGTTGATATGTGACCCCAGGATTTGTTTTCAGGGCAGGTGTCATTTACAGGCCTGCAATGATTTAGAATATCAACTGACCATTAGCGCTGGGATTAAAGCTGCTGTTGTGTGAAACGGCCACAAGGTGGCAGCAGTTCACCCTTACCAAATCTGGTTACTAGGGCAAGAGAGCCTCAGTGGAAGTTGTGTTCTAGATTGGAGTTTAGAATGGAATGTGCCAGGAGAAAGCCCCTCACGTTTGTCTCACTACTTCTTGTTCGTGTTTTTAATTTAATTTTTTTATTTTTTTATTACAGCAAGTTTGATTACAATGTTTGGCTTGCTGTAGGTGTGGAAGATGTGGTTCTTTTACACATATACAGATGACTGTTCTTCCTGGGATCCTTTTCCCATGCACGTTATGACAGAATGTTGAGTAGTCCTCTCTTGGTATTCTGTAGGCCTTTGGTGATTATATATGTCACCTGTGTTTGTATATGTGTGTTAACCCCGATATCGTAATGAAACCAATCCTCACACCTTTCCATTGGTGAACCATAAGTTTGTTTAATGAATCTGTGATTGCCCTTCTCCGTGGAAATATCTGCCCTGGTATCCATTTTTAGGTAACACCTATAAGTGATATGATATGATATGTGTCTTTCACTTTCTGACTTACTACAAGTCACGTGAATATTTCTAGACTCATCTACGGTGCTGCAAATGGCATTGTGTCCTTTTTTTCCTTGGCTTCTCTTCTGCCTTAGTGGGGTCCATTTTCAACAATGTGGTTCCCTGAGGGTTTTGGATTAGCTGACCTGGGCAGCCTTACCCTGCCGGCCCGCCCTCCCCAGGTGTGCCTCGTTGAGGTCAATATAAACAGCGCTCCAGGAAGCAATAGCCCCTGAAGCTGTGCCTGCCTCCATATTCTCTGCCCCGTCAGCTGTCTCGGGTCTGTGCTGGTGGGAGGGAGTGAGGAGCCACAGCTTTGTGGGTGGCCCGGTGTGAGTGGGTTTCTGCTGGCCTTTCTGCAGGAGTTGCCAGGCTGCCGCCTGTAAAGAAGAGGATGTGTCACCCATACCTTCCGCTGGAATTTCTCTCCGGACAGAGGTGAGGAAGGAAAAAGCCAGTGGGGGCCGGGACAGGAGGGGTATCTCAGGCAGGGCAATGGAAAGCTTCTGGAAGAGCGCCAGGATCCAGGACCACCCTGGCTGGCCTGCAGGCACCAAGTTGGCCTGCGTGCTGTCACTGGTGTGGCTCCACGGTCTTTCCTCTAGGCCTTCAAGCCCTTGTACATATTCAGGTGTTTTACCTGGGAAGGGTGGGGACAGTTCAGCAGCAGCTGGCCTGGGGCTCAAGTCACGTTTACTCACAGATGCCTCGGCACTGTCCCCCAGCTTTGCAATGAGGACGCTCCTTGCGTTGGGGGTGGGTTGCTGACTGTATGGGAGAGGATTCCCCACCTCTGACCAATTTCAGAATTGTTTACCGCTGGAGCAAGTGCCGTGATAGGGTTTTCCTCTGTATAACTCGTGGGTTCACTTTTTTCTTCTTTTATCGTTCAAGTTAGATTTGATTCCTCTTTTATGTATTTATAGATATAAGCATGGAAATAATTCATTCCTATAAATACATCTGTGTGACGGGAAGAACTTATTTCTGTTTTATTTTTAAATTTTATTTTTTAAAATTTTGAAATTTAATTTTATTTATTTTTTTATACAGCACGTTATTATTAGTTATGTATTTTATGCATATACATGTATACAGGTCAATCCCAAACTCCCAACTCATCCCACCACCACCACCCCATGACTTCCCACACTTGGTGTCCATACGTTTGTTCTCTACCTCTATGTCTCTATTACTTCCCTGCAAACCAGTTCATCTGTACCATTTTTAGGCTCCACATATATGCATTAATAGACAATATTTGTTTTCCTCATTCTGACTTACTTTATTCTGTATGACAGTCTGTCGATCCAACAATGTCTCTACAAATGACCCAGTTTCATTCCTTTTTATGGCCGAGTAATATTCCATTTTATATATGTACCACATCTTTATCCATTCATCTGTCTGTGGGCATTTAGGTTGCTTCCATTACCTGGCTATTGTAAATAGTGCTGCAACGAACATTGTGGTGAATGTGCCTTTTTGAAATACGGTTTTCTCTGGGTATATGCCCAGAAGTGCGATTGCTGGATCAGATGGTAATTCTATTTCTAATTTTCTTAAGAAAACTCCATACTGTTCTCCATAGTGACTGTATCAATTTACATTCCCACCAATAGTGGAAGAGGGCTCCTTTTGTCCACACCCTCCCCAGAATTGGTTGTTTGTAGATTTTCTGATGATGCCGATTCTAACAGGTGTGAGGTGATACCTCATTGTAGTTTTGATTTGCATTTCTCTAATAATTAGTGCTGTTGAGCAGCTTTTCACGTGCGTCTTGGCCATCTCTGTGTCTAGTTTGAAGAAACGTCTCTTTAGATCTTCTGCCCATTTTTTGGGGTGTTGTTTGTTTTTTTAATATTAAGCTGCATGAGCTGTTTATATATATTGGAGATTAAACCTCTGTCCATTGATTCGTCTGCAACGATTTTCGCCCATTCTGAGGGATTCCTTTTCCATTCCCGTGTTTTTTAACAAAAAAGGAAAGAAAGGAAAAGAAGCAGAACACTAATGTGCGTAAAATATTCCTTTTGAAACGGTCGTTTTGAAATATGGACGTCCTTTGAATTTTTTGGTCGATATGTGGCCCCAGGATTTGTTTTCAGGGCAGGTGTCATTTACAGGCCTGCAATGATTTTGAATATCAACTGACCATTAGCGCTGGGATTAAAGCTGCTGTTGTGTGAAACGGCCACAAGGTGGCAGCAGTTCACCCTTACCAAATCTGGTTACTAGGGCAAGAGAGCCTCAGTGGAAGTGGTGTTCTAGATTGGAGTTTAGAATGGAATGTGCCAGGAGAAAGCCCCTCACGTTTGTCTCACTACTTCTTGTTCGTGTTTTTAATTTAATTTTTCATTTTTTATTACAGCAAGTTTGATTACAATGTTTGGCTTGTTGTAGGTGTGGAAGATGTGGTTCTTTTACACATATACAGATGACTGTTCTTCCTGGGAGACTTTTCCCATGTACGTTATGACAGAATGTTGAGTAGTCCTGTCTTGGTATTCTGTAGGTCTTTGGTGATTATATATGTCACCTGTGTTTGTATATGTCTGTTAACCCCGATATCGTAATGAAACCAATCCTCACACCTTTCCATTGGTGAACCATAAGTTTGTTTAATGAATCTGTGATTGCCCTTCTCCCTGGAAATATCTGCCCTGGTATCCATTTTTAGGTAACACCTATAAGTGATATGATATGATATGTGTCTTTCACTTTCTGACTTACTACAAGTCACGTGATTACTTCTAGACTCATCTACGGTGCGGCAAATGGCATTGTGTCCTTTTTTTCCTTGGCATCTCTTCTGCCTTAGCGGGGTCCATTTTCAACAATGTGATTCCCTGAGGGTTGTGGATTAGCTGACCTGGGCCGCCTTACCCTGCCAGCCCGGCCTCCCCAGGTGTGCCTCTTTGAGGTCAATATAAACAGAGCTCCAGGCAGCAATAGCCCCTGAAGCTGTGCCTGACTCCATATTCTCTGCCCCGTCAGCAGTCTCGGGGCTGTGCTGGTGGGAGGGAGAGAGGAGCCACAGCTTTGTGGGTGGCCCGGTGTGAGTGGGGTTCTGCTGGCCTTTCTGCAGGAGTTGCCAGGCTGCCGCCTGTAAAGAAGAGGTTGTGTCACACATACCTTCCGCTGGAATTTCTCTCCGGACAGAGGTGAGGAAGGAAAAAACAGTGGGGGCCGGGAGAGGAGGGTTATCTCAGGAAGCGCAATGGAAAGCTTCTGGAAGAGCGCCAGGGTCCAGGACCACCCTGGCTGGCCTGCAGGCACCAAGTTGGCCTGCGTGCTGTCGCTGATGTGGCTCCACAGTCCTTCCTCTAAGGTTTCAAGCCCTTGTACATATTCAGGTGGTTTACCTGGAAAGGGTGGGGACAGTTCAGCAGCAGCTGGCCTGGGGCTCAACTCACGTTTACTCACAGATGCCTCGGCACTGTCCCCCAGTTTTGCAATGAGGACGCTCATTGCGTGGGGGGTGTGTTGCTGGCTGTATGGGAGAGGATTCCCCACCTCTGACCAATTTCAGAATTGTTTACCGCTGGAGCAAGTGCCGTGATATGGTTTTCCTCTGTATAACTCGTGGGTTCACTTTTTTCTTCTTTTATCGTTCAAGTTAGATTTTATTCCTCTTTTATGTATTTATAGATATAAGCATGGAAATAATTCATTCCTATAAATACATCTGTGTGACGGGAAGAACTTATTTCTGTTTTATTTTTAAATTTTATTTTTAAAAATTCTGAAATTTAATTTTATTTATTTTTTTATAAACCACGTTATTATTAGTTATGTATTTTATGCATATACATGTATACAGGTCAATCCCAAACTCCCAACTCATCCCACCACCACCACCCCATGACTTCCCACACTTGGTGTCCATACGTTTGTTCTCTACCTCTATGTCTCTATTACTTCCCTGCAAACCAGTTCATCTGTACCATTTTTAGGCTCCACATATATGCATTAATATACAATATTTGTTTTCCTCTTTCTGACTTACTTCATTCTGTATGACAGTCTGTCGTTCCAACAATGTCTCTACAAATGACCCAGTTTCATTCCTTTATATGGCCGAGTAATATTCCATTTTATATATGTACCACATCTTTATCCATTCATCTGTCTGTGGGCATTTAGGTTGCTTCCATTACCTGGCTATTGTAAATAGTGCTGCAACGAACATTGTGGTGAATGTGCCTTTTTGAAATACGGTTTACTCTGGGTATATGCCCAGAAGTGGGATTGCTGGATCAGATGGTAATTCTATTTCCAATTTTTTTAAGGAAACTCCATACTGTTCTCCATAGTGACTGTATCAATTTACATTCCCACCAATAGTGGAAGAGGGCTCCTTTTGTCCACACCCTCCCCAGAATTGGTTGTTTGTAGATTTCCTGATGATGCCGATTCTAACAGGTGTGAGGTGATACCTCATTGTAGTTTTGATTTGCATTTCTCTAATAATTAGTGCTGTTGAGCAGCTTTTCACGTGCGTCTTGGCCATCTCTGTGTCTCCTTTAAGAAACGTCTCTTTAGATCTTCTGCCCATTTTTTGGGGGGTTGTTTGTTTTTTTAATATTAAGCTGCATGAGCTGTTTATATATATTGGAGATTAAACCTCTGTCCATTGATTCGTCTGCAACGATTTTCGCCCATTCTGAGGGATGCCTTTTTCCATTCCCGTGTTTTTTAACAAAAAAGGAAAGAAAGGAAAAGAAGCAGAACACTAATGTGCGTAAAATATGCCTTTTGAAACGGTCGTTTTGAAATATGGCCGTCCTTTGAATTTTTTGGTCGATATGTGACCCCAGGATTTGTTTTCAGGGCAGGTGTCATTTACAGGCCTGCAATGATTTTGAATATCAACTGACCATTAGCGCTGGGATTAAAGCTGCTGTTGTGTGAAACGGCCACATGGTGGCAGCAGTTCACCCTTACCAAATCTGGTTACTAGGGCAAGAGAGCCTCAGTGGAAGTGGTGTTCTAGATTGGAGTTTAGAATGGAATGTGCCAGGAGAAAGCCCCTCACGTTTGTCTCACTACTTCTTGTTCGTGTTTTTAATTTAATTTTTTATTTTTTATTACAGCAAGTTTGATTACAATGTTTGGCTTGTTGTAGGTGTGGAAGATATGGTTCTTTTACACATATACAGATGACTGTTCTTCCAGGGAGCCTTTTCCCATGTACGTTATGACAGAATGTTGAGTAGTCCTCTCTTGGTATTCTGTAGGTCTTTGGTGATTATATATGTCACCTGTGTTTGTATATGTCTGTTAACTCCGATATCGTAATGAAACCAATCCTCACACCTTTCCATTGGTGAACCATAAGTTTGTTTAATGAATCTGTGATTGCCCTTCTCCCTGGAAATATCTGCCCTGGTATCCATTTTTAGGTAACACCTATAAGTGATATGATATGATATGTGTCTTTCACTTTCTGACTTACTACAAGTCACGTGATTACTTCTAGACTCATCTACGGTGCTGCAAATTGCATTGTGTCATTTTTTTCCTTGGCATCTCTTCTGCCTTAGCGGGGTCCATTTTCAACAATGTGATTCCCTGAGGGTTGTGGATTAGCTGACCTGGGCAGCCTTACCCTGCCAGCCCGCCCTCCCCAGGTGTGCATCTTTGAGGTCAATATAAACAGAGCTCCAGGCAGCAATAGCCCCTGAAGCTGTGCCTGACTCCATATTCTCTGCCCCGTCAGCAGCCTCGGGGCTGTGCTGGTGGGAGGGAGTGAGGGGCCACAGCTTTGTGGGTGGCCCGGTGTGAGTGGGTTTCTGCTGGCCTTTCTGCAGGAGTTGCCAGGCTGCCGCCTGTAAAGTAGAGGATGTGTCACCCATACCTTCTGCTGGAATTTCTCTCCGGACAGAGGTGATGAAGGAAAAAAGCTGTGGGGGCCGGGACAAGAGGGTTATCTCAGGCAGGGCAATGGAAAGCTTCTGGAAGAGCGCCCGGGGCCAGGACAACCCTGGCTGGCCTGCAGGCACCAAGTTGGCCTGCGTGCTGTCGCTGGTGTGGCTCCACGGTCCTTCCTCTAGGCTTTCAAGCCCTTGTACATATTCAGGTGTTTTACCTGGAAAGGGTGGGAACAGTTCAGCAGCAGCTGGCCGGGGGCTCAGCTCACGTTTACTCACAGATGCCTCAGCACGGTCCCCCATCTTTGCAATGAGGACGCTCCTTGCGTGGGGGGTGGGTTGCTGGCTGTATGGGAGATGGTTCCCCACCTCTGACCAATTTCAGAATTGTTTACCACTGGAGCAAGTGCCCTGATAGGGTTTTCCTCTGTATAACTCGTGGGTTCAGGATTTTTTTTTCTTTTATGTTTCAAGTTAGATTTTATTCCTCTTTTATGTATTTATAGATATAAGCATGGAAATAATTCACTCCTATAAATACATCTGTGTGACGGGAAGAACTTTTTTCTGTTTTATTTTTAAATTTTATTTTTTAAAATTTTGAAATTTTATTTTATTTATTTTCTTTTTTATACAGCACGTTATTATTAGTTATGTATTTTATGCATATACATGTATACAGGACAATCCCAAACTCCCAACTCATCCCACCACCACCACCCCATGGCTTCCCACACTTGGTGTCCATACGTTTGTTCTCTACCTCTGTGTCTCTATTTCTTCCCTGCCAACCAGTTCATCTGTACCATTTTTAGGCTCCACATATATGCGTTAATAGACAACATTTGTTTTCCTCTTTCTGACTTACTTCATTCTGTATGACAGTCTCTCGATCCATCGATGTCTCTACAAATGACCCAGTTTCATTCCTTTTTATGGCTGAGTAATATTCCATTTCATATATGTACCACATCTTTATCCATTCATCTGTCTGTGGGCATTTAGGTTGCTTCCATTACCTGGCTATTGTAAATAGTGCTGCAATGAACTTTGTGGTGAATGTGCCTTTTTGATTTACGGTTTTCTCTGGGTATATGCCCAGAAGTGGGATTGCTGGATCAGATGGGAATTCTATTTCTAGTTTTTTTAAGGAAACTCCATACTGTTCTCCATAGTGACTGTATCAATTTACATTCCCACCAATAGTTGAAGAGGGCTCCTTTTGTCCACACCCTCCCCAGAATTGGTTGTTTGTAGATTTTCTGATGATGCCGATTCTAACAGGTGTGAGGTGATACCTCATTGTAGTTTTGATTTTCATTTCTCTAATAATTAGTGCTGTTGAGCAGCTTTCCATGTGCGTCTTGGCCATCTCTGTGTCTTCTTTGAAGAAACGTCTCTTTAGATCTTCTACCCATTTTTGTATTGGGTTGTTTGTTTTTTTAATATTAAACTGCATGAGTTGTTTATATATATATTGGAGATTAAACCTCTGTCCATTGATACGTCTGCCACGATTTTCGCCCATTCTGAGGGATGCCTTTTTCCATTCCCGTGTTTTTTAACAAAAAAGGAAAGAAAGGAAAAGAAGCAGAACACTAATGTGCGTAAAATATGCCTTTTGAAACGGTCGTTTTGAAATATGGACGTCCTTTGAACTTTTTGGTCGATATGTGACCCCAGGATTTCTTTTCAGGGCAGGTGTCATTAACAGGCCTGAAATGATTTTGAATATCAACTGACCACTAGCGCTGGGATAAAAGCTGCTTTTGTGTGAAACGGCCACAAGGTGGCAGCAGTTCACCCTTACCAAATCTGGTTACTAGGGCAAGAGAGCCTCAGTGGAAGTGGTGTTCTAGATTGGAATTTAGAATGGAATGTGCCAGGAGAAAGCCCCTCACGTTTGTCTCACTACATCTTGTTCGTGTTTTTAATTTAATTTTTTTTATTTTTTTATTACAGCAAATTTGATTACAATGTTTGGCTTGTTGTAGGTGTGGAAGATGTGGTCCTTTTACACATATACAGATGTCTGTTCTTCCTGGGATCCTTTTCCCATGTACATTATGACAGAATGTTGAGTAGTCCTCTCTTGGTATTCTGTAGGTCTTTGGTGATTATATATGTCACCTGTGTTTGTATATGTCTGTTAACCCCGATATCGTAATGAAACCAATCCTCACACATTTCCATTGGTGAACCATAAGTTTGTTTAATGAATCTGTGATTGACCTTCTCCGTGGAAATATCTGCCCTGGTATCCATTTTTAGGTAACACCTATAAGTGATATGATATGTATCTTTCACTTTCTGACTTACTACAAGTCACGTGATTACTTCTAGACTCATCTACGGTGCTGCAAATGGCATTGTGTCCTTTTTTCCCTTGGCTTCTCTTCTGCCTTAGCGGGGTCCATTTTCAACAATGTGATTCCCTGAGGGTTGTGGATTATCTGACCTGGGCAGCCTTACCCTGCCGGCCCGCCCTCCCCAGGTGTGCCTCGTTGAGGTCAATATAAACAGCGCTCCAGGCAGCAATAGCCCCTGAAGCTGTGCCTGACTCCATATTCTCTGCCCCGTCAGCAGTCTCGGGGCTGTGCTGGTGGGAGGGAGTGAGGGGCCACAGCTTTGTGGGTGGCCCGGTGTGAGTGGGGTTCTGCTGGCCTTTCTGCAGGAGATGCCAGGCTGCCGCCTGTAAAGAAGAGGATGTGTCAACCATACCTTCCGCTGGAATTTCTCTCCGGACAGAGGTGAGGAAGGAAAAAAGCAGTGGGGTCCGGGAAGGAGGGGTTTTTCATGCAGGGCAATGGAAAGCTTCTTGAAGAGCGCCCGGGGCCAGGACCACCCTGGCTGGCCTGCAGGCACCAAGTTGGTCTGCGTGCTGTCGCTGGTGTGGCTCCACAGTCCTTCCTCTAGGCTTTCAAGCCCTTGTACATATTCAGGTGTTTTACCTGGAAAGGGTGGGAACAGTTCAGCAGCAGCTGGCCTGGGGCTCAGCTCACGTTTACTCACAGATGCCTCAGCACGGTCCCCCAGCTTTGCAATGAGGACGCTCCTTGCGTGGGGGGTGGGTTGCTGGCTCTATGGGAGATGATTCGCCACCTCTGACCAATTTCAGAATTGTTTACCACTGGAGCAAGTGCCCTGATAGGGTTTTCCTCTGTATAACTCGTGGGTTCAGGATTTTCTTTTCTTTTATGGTTCAAGTTAGATTTTATTCCTCTTTTATGTATTTATAGATAGAAGCATGGAAATAATTCATTGCTATAAATACATCAGTGTGACGGGAAGAACTTTTTTCTGTTTTATTTTTAAATTTTATTTTTTAAAATTTTGAAATTTTATTTCATTTATTTTTTTTATACAGCACGTTATTATTAGTTATGTATTTTATGCATATACATGTATACAGGGCATTCCCAAACTCCCAACTCATCCCACCACCACCACCCCATGGCTTCCCACACTTGGTGTCCATACGTTTGTTCTCTACCTCTGTGTCTCTATTTCTTCCCTGCCAACCAGTTCATCTGTACCATTTTTAGGCTCCACATATATGCGTTAATAGACAATATTTGTTTTCCTCTTTCTGTCTTACTTCATTCTGTATGACAGTCTCTCGATCCATCGATGTCTCTACAAATGACCCAGTTTCATTCCTTTTTATGGCCGAGTAATATTCCATTTTATATATGTACCACATCTTTATCCATTCATCTGTCTGTGGGCATTTAGGTTGCTTCCATTACCTGGCTATTGTAAATAGTGCTGCAAGGAACATTGTGGTGAATGTGCCTTTTTGAAATACGGTTTTCTCTGGGTATATGCCCAGAAGTGGGATTGCTGGATCAGATGGTAATTCTATTTCTAGTTTTTTTAAGGAAACTCCATACTGTTCTCCATAGTGACTGTATCAATTTACATTCCCACCAATAGTGGAAGAGGGCTCCTTTTGTCCACACCCTCCCCAGAATTGGTTGTTTGTAGATATTCTGATGATGCCGATTCTAACAGGTGTGAGGTGATACCTCATTGTAGTTTTGATTTGCATTTCTCTAATAATTAGTGCTGTTGAGCAGCTTTTCATGTGTGTCTTGGCCATCTCTGTGTCTCCTTTGAAGAAATGTCTCTTTAGATCTTCTGCCCATTTTTTTTGGGTTGTTTGTTTTTTTAATATTAAGCTGCATGAGCTGTTTATATATATTGGAGATTAAACCTCTGTCCATTGATTTGTTTGCCACGATTTTCACCCATTCTGAGGGAGGCCTTTTTCCATTCCCGTTTTTTTTTAACAAAAAAGGAAAGAAAGGAAAAGAAGCAGAACACTAATGTGCGTAAAATATGCCTTTTGAAACGGTCGTTTTGAAATATGGACGTCCTTTGAATTTTTTGGTCGATATGTGACCCCAGGATTTGTTTTCAGGGCAGGTGTCATTTACAGGCCTGCACTGATTTTGAATATCAACTGACCATTAGCATTGGGATTAAAGCTGCTGTTGTGTGAAACGGCCACAAGGTGGCAGCAGTTCACCCTTACCAAATCTGGTTACTAGGGCAAGAGAGCCTCAGGGGAAGTGGTGTTCTAGATTGGAGTTTAGAATGGAATGTGCCAGGAGAAAGCCCCTCACGTTTGTCTCACTACTTCTTGTTCGTGTTTTTAATTTAATTTTTAATTTTTTATTACAGCAAGTTTGATTACAATGTTTGGCTTGTTGTAGGTGTGGAAGATGTGGTTCTTTTACACATATACAGATGTCTGTTCTTCCTGGGATCCTTTTCCCATGTACGTTATGACAGAATGTTGAGTAGTCCTCTCTTGGTATTCTGTAGGTCTTTGGTGATTATATATGTCACCTGTGTTTGTATATGTCTGTTAACCCCGATATCGTAATGAAACCAATCCTCACACCTTTCCATTGGTGAACCATAAGTTTGTTTAATGAATCTGTGATTGCCCATCTCCGTGGAAATATCTGCCCTGGTATCCATTTTTAGGTAACACCTATAAGTGATATGATATGATATGTGTCTTTCACTTTCTGACTTACTACAAGTCACGTGATTACTTCTAGACTCATCTACGGTGCTGCAAATGGCATTGTGTCCTTTTTTCCCTTGGCTTCTCTTCTGCTTTAGCGGGTTCCAGTTTCAACAATGTGATTCCCTGAGGGTTGTGGATTAGCTGACCTGGGCAGCCTTACCCTGCCGGCCCGCCCTCCCCAGGTGTGCCTCATTGAGGTCAATATAAAAAGCGCTCCAGGCAGCAATAGCCCCTGAAGCTGTGCCTGACTCCATATTCTCTGCCCCGTCAGCAGTCTCGGGGCTGCGCTGGTGGGAGGGAGTGAGGGGCCACAGCTTTGTGGGAGGCCCGGTGTGAGTGGGGTTCTGCTGGCCTTTCTTCAGGAGTTGCCAGGCTGCCGCCTGTAAAGAAGAGGTTGTTTCACCCATACCTTCCGCTGGAATTTCTCTCCGGACAGAGGTGAGGATGGAAAAAAGCAGTGGGGGCCGGGACAGGAGGGGTATCTCAGGCAGGGCAATGGAAAGCTTCTGGAAGAGCGCCCGGGGCCAGGACAACCCTGGCTGGCCTGCAGGCACCAAGTTGGCCTGCGTGCTGTCGCTGATGTGGCTCCACGGTCCTTCCTCTAGGCTTTCAAGCCCTTGTACATATTCAGGTGTTTTACCTGGAAAGGGTGGGAACAGTTCAGCAGCAGCTGGCAGGGGGCTCAGCTCACGTTTACTCACAGATGCCTCAGCACGGTCCCCCAGCTTTGCAATGAGGACGCTCCTTGTGTGGGGGGTGGGTTGCTGGCTGTATGGGAGATGGTTCCCCACCTCTGACCAATTTCAGAATTGTTTACCACTGGAGCAAGTGCCCTGATAGGGTTTTCCTCTGTATAACTCGTGGGTTCAGGATTTTTTTTTCTTTTATGGTTCAAGTTAGATTTTATTCCTCTTTTATGTATTTATAGATATAAGCATGGAAATAATTCACTCCTATAAATACATCTGTGTGACGGGAAGAACTTTTTTCTGTTTTATTTTTAAATTTTATTTTTTAAAATTTTGAAATTTTATTTTATTTATTTTCTTTTTTATACAGCACGTTATTATTAGTTATGTATTTTATGCATATACATGTATACAGGTCAATCCCAAACTCCCAACTCATCCCACCACCACCACCCCATGGCTTCCCACACTTGGTGTCCATACGTTTGTTCTCTACCTCTGTGTCTCTATTTCTTCCCTGCCAACCAGTTCATCTGTACCATTTTTAGGCTCCACATATATGCGTTAATAGACAATATTTGTTTTCCTCTTTCTGACTTACTTCATTCTGTATGACAGTCTCTCGATCCATCGATGTCTCTACAAATGACCCAGTTTCATTCCTTTTTATGGCTGAGTAATATTCCATTTCATATATGTACCACTTCTTTATCCATTCATCTGTCTGTGGGCATTTAGGTTGCTTCCATTACCTGGCTATTGTAAATAGTGCTGCAATGAACATTGTGGTGAATGAGCCTTTTTGATTTACGGTTTTCTCTGGGTATATGCCCAGAAGTGGGATTGCTGGATCAGATGGGAATTCTATTTCTAGTTTTTTTAAGGAAACTCCATACTGTTCTCCATAGTGACTGTATCAATTTACATTCCAACCAATAGTGGAAGAGGGCTCCTTTTGTCCACACCCTCCCCAGAATTGGTTGTTTGTAGATTTTCTGATGATGACGATTCTAACAGGTGTGAGGTGATACCTCATTGTAGTTTTGATTTTCATTTCTCTAATAATTAGTGCTGTTGAGCAGCTTTCCATGTGCGTCTTGGCCACCTCTGTGTCTTCTTTGAAGAAACGTCTCTTTAGATCTTCTACCCATTTTTGTATTGGGTTGTTTGTTTTTTTTAATATTAAACTGCATGAGTTGTTTATATATATATTGGAGATTAAACCTCTGTCCATTGATTCGTCTGCCACGATTTTCGCCCATTCTGAGGGATGCCATTTTCCATTCCCGTGTTTTTTAACAAAAAAGGAAAGAAAGGAAAAGAAGCAGAACACTAATGTGCGTAAAATATGCCTTTTGAAACGGTCGTTTTGAAATATGGACGTCCTTTGAACTTTTTGGTCGATATGTGACCCCAGGATTTCTTTTCAGGGCAGGTGTCATTAACAGGCCTGAAATGATTTTAATATCAACTGACCCCTAGCGCTGGGATAAAAGCTGCTGTTGTGTGAAACGGCCACAAGGTGGCAGCAGTTCACCCTTACCAAATCTGGTTACTAGGGCAAGAGAGCCTCAGTGGAAGTGGTGTTCTAGATTGGAATTTAGAATGGAATGTGCCAGGAGAAAGCCCCTCACGTTTGTCTCACTACATCTTGTTCGTGTTTTTAATTTAATTTTTTTTTATTTTTTTATTACAGCAAATTTGATTACAATGTTTGGCTTGTTGTAGGTGTGGAAGATGTGGTCCTTTTACACATATACAGATGTCTGTTCTTCCTGGGATACTTTTCCCATGTACATTATGACAGAATGTTGAGTAGTCCTCTCTTGGTATTCTGTAGGCCTTTGGTGATTATATATGTCACCTGTGTTTGTATATGTCTGTTAACCCCGATATCGTAATGAAACCAATCCTCACACATTTCCATTGGTGAACCATAAGTTTGTTTAATGAATCTGTGATTGCCCTTCTCCGTGGAAATATCTGCCCTGGTATCCATTTTTAGGTAACACCTATAAGTGATATGATATGTGTCTTTAACTTTCTGACTTACTACAAGTCACGTGATTACTTCTAGACTCATCTACGGTGCTGCAAATGGCATTGTGTCCTTTTTTCCCTTGGCTTCTCTTCTGCCTTAGCGGGGTCCATTTTCAACAATGTGATTCCCTGAGGGTTGTGGATTAGCTGACCTGGGCAGCCTTACCCTGCCAGCCCGCCCTCCCCAGGTGTGCCTCGTTGAGTTCAATATAAACAGCGCTCCAGGCAGCAATAGCCCCTGAAGCTGTGCCTGACTCCATATTCTCTGCCCCGTCAGCAGTCTCGGGGCTGTGCTGGTGGGAGGGAGTGAGGGGCCACAGCTTTGTGGGTGGTCCGGTGTGAGTGGGGTTCTGCTGGCCTTTCTGCAGGAGTTGCCAGGCTGCCGCCTGTAAAGAAGAGGTTGTGTCACCCATACCTTCCGCTGGAATTTCTCTCCGGACAGAGGTGAGGAAGGAAAAAAGCAGTGGGGGCCGTGACAGGAGGGGTATCTCAGGCAGGGCAATGGAAAGCTTCTGGAAGAGCGCCCGGGGCCATGGCCACCCTGGCTGGCCTGCAGGCACCAAGTTGGCCTGCGTGCTGTCGCTGGTGTGGCTCCACGGTCCTTCCTCTAGGATTTCAAGCCCTTGTACATATTCAGGTGTTTTACCTGAAAAGGGTGGGAACAGTTCAGCAGCAGCTGGCCTGGGGCTCAGCTCACGTTTACTCACATATGCCTCGGCACGGTCCCCCAGCTTTGCAATGAGGACGCTCCTTGCGTGGGGGGTGGGTTGCTGGCTGTATGGGAGATGGTTCCCCACCTCTGACCAATTTCAGAATTGTTTACCACTGGAGCAAGTGCCCTGATAGTGTTTTCCTCTGTATAACTCGTGGGTTCAGGTTTTTTTTTTCTTTTATGGTTCAAGTTAGATTTTATTCCTCTTTTATGTATTTATAGATATAAGCATGGAAATAATTCATTCCTATAAATACATCTGTGTGACGGGAAGAATTTTTTCTGTTTTATTTTTAAATTTTATTTTTTAAAATTTTGAAATTTAATTTTATTTATTTTTTTATACAGCACGTTATTATTAGTTATGTATTTTATGCTTATGCATGTATACAGGTCAATCCCAAACTCCCAACTCATCCCAACACCACCACCCCATGGCTTCCCACACTTGGTGTCCATACGTTTGTTCTCTACCTCTGTGTCTCTATTTCTTCCCTGCAAACCAGTTCATCTGTACCATTTTTAGGCTCCACATATATGCATTAATATACAATATTTGTTTTCATCTTTCTGACTTACTTCATTCTGTATGACAGTCTCTCGATCCATCGATGTCTCTACAAATGACCCTGTTTCATTCCTTTTAATGGCCGAGTAATATTCCATTTTATATATGTACCACATCTTTATCCATTCATCTGTCTGTGGGCATTTAGGTTGCTTCCATTACCTGGCTATTGTAAATAGTGCTGCAACGAACATTGTGGTGAATGTGCCTTTTTGAAATACGGTTTTCTCTGGGTATATGCCCAGAAATGGGATTGCTGGATCAGATGGTAATTCTATTTCTAATTTTTTTAAGGAAACTCCATACTGTTCTCCATAGTGACTGTATCAATTTACATTCCCACCAATAGTGGAAGAGGGCTCCTTTTGTCCACACCCTCCCCAGAATTGGTTGTTTGTAGATTTTCTGATGATGCCGATTCTAACAGGTGTGAGGTGATACCTCATTGTAGTTTTGATTTGCATTTCTCTAATAATTAGTGCTGTTGAGCAGCTTTTCATGTGCGTCTTGGCCATCTCTGTGTCTCCTTTGAAGAAACGTCTCTTTAGATCTTCTGCCCATTTTTGGGGGAGTTGTTTGTTTTTTTTAATATTAAGCTGCATGAGCTGTTTATATATATTGGAGATTAAACCTCTGTCCATTGATACGTCTGCAACGATTTTCGCACATTCTGAGGGATGCCTTTTTCCATTCCCGTCTTTTTTTTAACAAAAAAGGAAAGAAAGGAAAAGAAGCAGAACACTAATGTGCGTAAAATATGCCTTTTGAAACGGTCGTTTTGAAATATGGACGTCCTTTGAATTTTTTGGTCGATATGTGACCCCAGGATTTGTTTTCAGGGCAGGTGTCATTTACAGGCCTGCAATGATTTTGAATATCAACTGACCATTAGCGTTGGGATTAAAGCTGCTGTTGTGTGAAACGGCCACAAGGTGGCAGCAGTTCACCCTTACCAAATCTGGTTACTAGGGCAAGAGAGCCTCAGTGGAAGTGGTGTCCTAGATTGGAGTTTACAATGGAATGTGCCAGGAGAAAGCCCCTCACGTTTGTCTCACTACTTCTTGTTCGTGTTTTTAATTTAATTTTTTATTTTTTATTACAGCAAGTTTGATTACAATATTTGGCTTGCTGTAGGTGTGGAAGATGTGGTTCTTTTACACATATACAGATGACTGTTCTTCCTGGGATCCTTTTCCCATGTACGTTATGACAGAATGTTGAGTAGTCCTCTCTTGGTATTCTGTAGGTCTTTGGTGATTATATATGTCACCTGTGTTTGTATATGTCTGTTAAGCCCGATATCGTAATGAAACCAATCCTCACACCTTTCCATTGGTGAACCATAAGTTTGTTTAATGAATCTGTGATTGCCCTTCTCCGTGGAAATATCTGCCCTGGTATCCATTTTTAGGTAACACCTATAAGTGATATGATATGATATGTGTCTTTCACTTTCTGACTTACTACAAGTCACGTGATTACTTCTAGACGCATCTACGGTGCTGCAAATGGCATTGTGTCCTTTTTTCCCTTGGCTTCTCTTCTGCCTTAGCGGGGTCCATTTTCAACAATGTGATTCCCTGAGGGTTGTGGATTATCTGACCTGGGCAGCCTTACCCTGCCGGCCCGCCCTCCCCAGGTGTGCCTCTTTGAGGTCAATATAAACAGCGCTCCAGGCAGCAATAGCCCCTGAAGCTGTGCCTGACTCCATATTCTCTGCCCCGTCAGCAGTCTCGGGGCTGTGCTGGTGGGAGGGAGTGAGGGGCCACAGCTTTGTGGGTGGCCCGGTGTGAGTGGGGTTCTGCTGGCCTTTCTGCAGGAGATGCCAGGCTGCCGCCTGTAAAGAAGAGGATGTGTCAACCATACCTTCCGCTGGAATTTCTCTCCAGACAGAGGTGAGGAAGGAAAAAAGCAGTGGGGTCCGGGAAGGAGGGGTTTTTCAGGCAGGGCAATGGAAAGCTTCTTGAAGAGCGCCCGGGGCCAGGACCACCCTGGCTGGCCTGCAGGCACCAAGTTGGTCTGCGTGCTGTCGCTGGTGTGGCTCCACGGTCCTTCCTCTAGGCTTTCAAGCCCTTATACATATTCAGGTGTTTTACCTGGAAAGGGTGGGAACAGTTCAGCAGCAGCTGGCCTGGGGCTCAGCTCACGTTTACTCACAGATGCCTCAGCACGATCCCCCAGCTTTGCAATGAGGACGCTTTTTGCGTGGGGGGTGGGTTGCTGGCTCTATGGGAGATGATTCCCCACCTCTGACCAATTTCAGAATTGTTTACCACTGGAGCAAGTGCCCTGATAGGGTTTTCCTCTGTATAACTCGTGGGTTCAGGATTTTCTTTTCTTTTATGGTTCAAGTTAGATTTTATTCCTCTTTTATGTATTTATAGATAGAAGCATGGAAATAATTCATTGCTATAAATACATCAGTGTGACGGGAAGAACTTTTTTCTGTTTTATTTTTAAATTTTATTTTTTAAAATTTTGAAATTTTATTTTATTTATTTTTTTTATACAGCACGTTATTATTAGTTATGTATTTTATGCATATACATGTATACAGGTCATTCCCAAACTCCCAACTCATCCCACCACCACCACCCCATGGCTTCCCACACTTGGTGTCCATACGTTTGTTCTCTACCTCTGTGTCTCTATTTCTTCCCTGCCAACCAGTTCATCTGTACCATTTTTAGGCTCCACATATATGCGTTAATAGACAATATTTGTTTTCCTCTTTCTGACTTACTTCATTCTGTATGACAGTCTCTCGATCCATCGATGTCTCTACCAATGACCCAGTTTCATTCCTTTTTATGGCCGAGTAATATTCCATTTTATATATGTACCACATCTTTATCCATTCATCTGTCTGTGGGCATTTAGGTTGCTTCCATTACCTGGCTATTGTAAATAGTGCTGCAACGAACATTGTGGTGAATGTGCCTTTTTGAAATACGGTTTTCTCTGGGTATATGCCCAGAAGTGGGATTGCTGGATCAGATGGTAATTCTATTTCTAGTTTTTTTAAGGAAACTCCATACTGTTCTCCATAGTGACTGTATCAATTTACATTCCCACCAATAGTGGAAGAGGGCTCCTTTTGTCCACACCCTCCCCAGAATTGGTTGTTTGTAGATAATCTGATGATGCCGATTCTAACAGGTGTGAGGTGATACCTCATTGTAGTTTTGATTTGCATTTCTCTAATAATTAGTGCTGTTGAGCAGCTTTCCATGTGCGTCTTGGCCATATCTGTGTCTTCTTTGAAGAAACGTCTCTTTAGATCTTCTGCCCATTTTTGTATTGGGTTGTTTGTTTTTTTAATATTAAGCTGCATGAGCTGTTTATATATATTGGAGATTAAACCTCTGTCCATTGATTTGTTTGCCACGATTTTCACCCATTCTGAGGGAGGCCTTTTTCCATTCCCGTTTTTTTTAACAAAAAAGGAAAGAAAGGAAAAGAAGCAGAACACTAATGTGCGTAAAATATGCCTTTTGAAACGGTCGTTTTGAAATATGGACGTCCTTTGAATTTTTTGGTCGATATGTGACCCCAGGATTTGTTTTCAGGGCAGGTGTCATTTACAGGCCTGCACTGATTTTGAATATCAACTGACCATTAGCATTGGGATTAAAGCTGCTGTTGTGTGAAACGGCCACAAGGTGGCAGCAGTTCACCCTTACCAAATCTGGTTACTAGGGCAAGAGAGCCTCAGGGGAAGTGGTGTTCTAGATTGGAGTTTAGAATGGAATGTGCCAGGAGAAAGCCCCTCACGTTTCTCTCACTACTTCTTGTTCGTGTTTTTAATTTAATTTTTTATTTTTTATTACAGCAAGTTTGATTACAATGTTTGGCTTGTTGTAGGTGTGGAAGATGTGGTTCTTTTACACATATACAGATGTCTGTTCTTCCTGGGATCCTTTTCCCATGTACGTTATGACAGAATGTTGAGTAGTCCTCTCTTGGTATTCTGTAGGTCTTTGGTGATTATATATGTCACCTGTGTTTGTATATGTCTGTTAACCCCGATATCGTAATGAAACCAATCCTCACACCTTTCCATTGGTGAACCATAAGTTTGTTTAATGAATCTGTGATTGCCCTTCTCCGTGGAAATATCTGCCCTGGTATCCATTTCTAGGTAACACCTATAAGTGATATGATATGATATGTGTCTTTCACTTTCTGACTTACTACAAGTCACGTGATTACTTCTGGACTCATCTACGGTGCTGCAAATGGCATTGTGTCCTTTTTTCCCTTGGCTTCTCTTCTGCCTTAGCGGGGTCCATTTTCAACAATGTGATTCCCTGAGGGTTGTGGATTAGCTGACCTGGGCAGCCTTAACCTGCCAGCCCGCCCTCCCCAGGTGTGCCTCGTTGAGTTCAATATAAACAGCGCTCCAGGCAGCAATAGCCCCTGAAGCTGTGCCTGACTCCATATTCTCTGCCCCGTCAGCAGTCTCGGGGCTGTGCTGGTGGGAGGGAGTGAGGGGCCACAGCTTTGTGGGTGGCCCGGTGTGAGTGGGGTTCTGCTGTCCTTTCTGCAGGAGTGGCCAGGCTCTCGCCTGTAAAGAAGAGGATGTGTCACCCATACCTTCCGCTGGAATTTCTCTCCGGACAGAGGTGAGGAAGGAAAAAAAGCAGTGGGGGCCGGGACAGGAGGGGTATCTCAGGCAGGGCAATGGAAAGCTTCTGGAAGAGCGCCCGGGGCCAGGACCACCCTGGCTGGCCTGCAGGCACCAAGTTGGCCTGCGTGCTGTCGCTGGTGTGGCTCCACGGTCCTTCCTCTAGGCTTTCAAGCCCTTGTACATATTCAGGTGTTTTACCTGGAAAGGGTGGGAACAGTTCAGCAGCAGCTGGCCTGGGGCTCAGCTCACGTTTACTCACAGATGCCTCGGCACGGTCCCCCAGCTTTGCAATGAGGACCCTCCTTGCGTGGGGGGTGGGTTGCTGGCTGTATGGGAGATGATTCCCCACCTCTGACCAATTTCAGAATTGTTTACCACTGGAGCAAGTGCCCTGATAGGGTTTTCCTCTGTATAACTCGTGGGTTCAGGATTTTATTTTCTTTTATGGTTCAAATTAGATTTTATTCCTCTTTTATGTATTTATAGATATAAGCATGGAAATAATTCATTCCTATAAATACATCTGTGTGACGGGAAGAACTTTTTTCTGTTTTATTTTTAAATTTTATTTTTTAAAATTTTGAAATTTAATTTTATTTATTTTTTTATACAGCACGTTATTATTAGTTATGTATTTTATGCATATACATGTATACAGGTCAATCCCAAACTCCCAACTCATCCCACCACCACCACCCCATGGCTTCCCACACTTGGTGTCCATACGTTTGTTCTCTACCTCTGTGTCTCTATTTCTTCCCTGCAAACCAGTTCATCTGTACCATTTTTAGGCTCCACATATATGCGTTAATAGACAATATTTGTTTTCCTCTTTCTGACTTACTTCATTCTGTATGACAGTCTCTCGATCCATCGATGTCTCTACAAATGACCCAGTTTCATTCCTTTTTATGGCCGAGTAATATTCCATTTTATATATGTACCACATCTTTATCCATTCATCTGTCTGTGGGCATTTAGGTTGCTTCCATTACCTGGCTATTGTAAATAGTGCTGCAACGAACATTGTGGTGAATGTGCCTTTTTGAAATACGGTTTTCTCTGGGTATATGCCCAGAAGTGGGATTGCTGGATCAGATGGTAATTCTATTTCTAATTTTTTTAAGGAAACTCCATACTGTTCTCCATAGTGACTGTATCAATTTATATTCCCACCAATAGTGGTAGAGGGCTCCTTTTGTCCACACCCTCCCCAGAATTGGTTGTTTGTAGATTATCTGATGATGCCGATTCTAACAGGTGTGAGGTGATACCTCATTGTCGTTTTGATTTGCATTTTTCTAATAATTAGTGCTGTTGAGCAGCTTTTCATGTGTGTCTTGGCCATCTCTGTGTCTCCTTTGAAGAAACGTCTCTTTAAATCTTCTGCCCATTTTTTTTGGCTTGTTTGTTTTTTTAATATTAAGCTGCATGAGCTGTTTATATATATTGGAGATTAAACCTCTGTCCATTGATTCGTCTGCAACGATTTTCGCCCATTCTGAGGGATGCCTTTTTCCATTCCCGTGTTTTTTAACAAAAAAGGAAAGAAAGGAAAAGAAGCAGAACACTAATGTGCCTAAAATATGCCTTTTGAAACGGTCGTTTTGACATATGGACGTCCTTTGAATTTTTTGGTCGATATGTGACCCCAGGATTTGTTTTCAGGGCAGGTGTCATTTACAGGCCTGAAATGATTTTGAATATCAACTGACCATTAGCGCTGGGATTAAAGCTGCTGTTGTGTGAAACGGCCACAAGGTGGCAGCAGTTCACCCTTACCAAATCTGGTTACTAGGGCAAGAGAGCCTCAGTGGAAGTGGTGTTCTAGATTGGAGTTTAGAATGAAATGTGCCAGGAGAAACCCCCTCACGTTTGTCTCACTACTTCTTGTTCGTGTTTTTAATTTAATTTTTTATTTTTTATTACAGCAAGTTTGATTACAATGTTTGGCTTGTTGTAGGTGTGGAAGATGTGGTTCTTTTACACATATACAGATGACTGTTCTTCCTGGGATCCTTTTCCCATGTACGTTATGACAGAATGTTGAGTAGTCCTCTCTTGGTATTCTGTAGGTCTTTGGTGATTATATATGTCACCTGTGTTTGTATATGTCTGTTAACCCCGATATCGTAATGAAACCAATCCTCACACCTTTCCATTGGTGAACCATAAGTTTGTTTAATGAATCTGTGATTGCCCTTCTCCGTGGAAATATCTGCCTTGGTATCCATTTTTAGGTAACACCTATAAGTGATATGATATGATATGTGTCTTTCACTTTCTGACTTACTACAAGTCACGTGATTACTTCTAGACTCATCTACGGTGCTGCAGATGGCATTGTGCCCTTTTTTTCCTTGGCTTCTATTCTTCCTTAGCGAGGTCCATTTTCAACAATGTGATTCCCTGAGGGTTGTGGATTAGCTGACCTGGGCAGCCTTACCCTGCCGGCCTGCCCTCCGCAGGTGTGCCTCGTTGAGGTCAATATAAACAGCTCTCCAGGCAGCAATAGCCCCTGAAGCTGTGCCTGACTCCATATTCTCTGCCCCTTCAGCAGTCTCAGGGCTGTGCTGGTGGGAGGGAGTGAGGAGCCACAGCATTGTGGGTGGCCCGGTGTGAGTGGGGCTCTGCTGGCCTTTCTGCAGGAGTTGCCAGGCTGCCGCCTGTAAAGAAGAGGATGTGTCAACCATACCTTCCGCTGGAATATCTCTCCGGACAGATGTGAGGAAGGAAAAAAGCAGTGGATGCCGGGACAAGAGGGGTATCTCAGGCAGGGCAATGGAAAGCTTCAGGAAGAGCGCCCGGGGCCAGGACAACCCTGGCTGGCCTTCAGGCACCAAGTTGGCCTGCGTGCTGTCGCTTGTGTGGCTCCGCGGCCCTTCCTCGAGGCTTTCAAGCCCTTGTACATATTCAGGTGTTTTACCTGGGAAGGGTGGGAACAGTTCAGCAGCAGCTGGCCTGGGGCTCAGCTCACGTTTACTCACAGATGCCTCGTCACGGTCCCCCAGCTTTTCAATGAGGACGCTCGTTGCGTGGGAGGTGGGTTGCTGGCTGTATGGGAGATGGTTCCCCACCCCTGACCAATTTCAGAATTGTTTACCGCTAGAGCAAGTGCCCTGATAGGGATTTCCTGTGTATAAGTCGTGGGTTCATTTTTTTTTTTCTTTTATGGTTCAAGTTAGATTTTATTCCTCTTTTATGTATTTATAGATAAAAGCATGGAAATAATTCATTCCTATAAATACATCTGTGTGACGGGAAGAACTTTTTTCTGTTTTATTTTTAAATTTTATTTTTTAAAATTTTGAAATTTAATTTTATTTATTTTTTTATACAGCACGTTATTATTAGTTATGTATTTTATGCATATACATGTACACAGGTCAATCCCAAACTCCCAACTCATCCCACCACCAACACCCCATGGCTTCCCACACTTGGTGTCCATACGTTTGTTCTCTACCTCTATGTCTCTATTTCTTCCCTGCAAACCAGTTCATCTGTACTATTTTTAGGCTCCACATATATGCATTAATAGACAATATTTGTTTTCCTCTTTCTGACTTACTTCATTCTGTATGACAGTCTCTCGATCCATCGATGTCTCTACAAATGACCCAGTTTCATTCCTTTTTATGGCCGAGTAATATTCCATTTTATATATGTACCACATCTTTATCCATTCATCTGTCTGTGGGCATTTAGGTTGCTTCCATTACGTGGCTATTGTAAATAGTGCTGCAACGAACATTGTGGTGAATGTGCCTTTTTGAAATACGGTTTTCTCTGGGTATATGCCCAGAAGTGGGATTGCTGGATCAGATGGTAATTCTATTTCTAGTTTTTTTAAGGAAACTCCATACTGTTCTCCATAGTGACTGTATCAATTTACATTCCCACCAATAGTGGAAGAGGGCTCCTTTTGTCCACACCCTCCCCAGAATTGGTTGTTTGTAGATTTTCTGATGATGCCGATTCTAACAGGTGTGAGGTGATACCTCATTGTAGTTTTGATTTGCATTTCTCTAATAATTAGTGCTGTTGAGCAGCTTTTCATGTGTGTCTTGGCCATCTCTGTGTCTTCTTTGAAGAAACGTCTCTTTAGATCTTCTGCCCATTTTTTTTGGGTTGTTTGTTTTTTTTAATATTAAGCTGCATGAGCTGTTTATATATATTGGAGATTAAACCTCTGTCCATTGATTCGTCTGCAATGATTTTCGCCCATTCTGAGGGATGCCTTTTTCCATTCTCGTGTTTTTTAACAAAAAAGGAAAGAAAGGAAAAGAAGCAGAACACTAATGTGCGTAAAATATGCCTTTTGAAATGGTCGTTTTGAAATATGGACGTCCTTTGAATTTTTTGGTCGATATGTGACCCCAGGATTTGTTTTCAGGGCAGGTGTCATTTACAGGCCTGCAATGATTTTGAATATCAACTGACCATTAGAGCTGGGATTAAAGCTGCTGTTGTGTGAAACGGCCACAAGGTGGCAGCAGTTCACCCTTACCAAATCTGGTTACTAGGGCAAGAGAGCCTCAGTGGAAGTGGTGTTCTAGATTGGAGTTTAGAATGGAATGTGCCAGGAGAAAGCCCCTCACGTTTGTCTCACTACTTCTTGTTCGTGTTTTTAATTTAATTTTTTATTTTTTATTACAGCAAGTTTGATTACAATGTTTGGCTTGTTGTAGGTGTGGAAGATGTGGTTCTTTTACACATATACAGATGACTGTTCCTCCTGGGATCCTTTTCCCATGTACGTTATGACAGAATGTTGAGTAGTCCTCTCTTGGTATTCTGTAGGTCTTTGGTGATTATATATGTCACCTGTGTTTGTATATGTCTGGTAACCCCGATATCGTAATGAAACCAATCCTCACACCTTTCCATTGGTGAACCATAAGTTTGTTTAATGAATCTGTGATTGCCCTTCTCCGTGGAAATATCTGCCCTGGTATCCATTTTTAGGTAACACCTATAAGTGATATGATATGATATGTGTCTTCCACTTTCTGACTTACTACAAGTCACGTGATTACTTCTAGACTCATCTACGGTGCTGCAAATGGCATTGTGTCCTTTTTTCCCTTGGCTTCTCTTCTGCCTTAGCGGGGTCCATTTTCAACAATGTGATTCCCTGAGGGTTGTGGATTAGCTGACCTGGGCAGCCTTACCCTGCTGGCCCGCCCTCCCCAGGTGTGCCTCGTTGAGGTCAATATAAACAGCGCTCCAGGCAGCAATAGCCCCTGAAGCTGTGCCTGACTCCATATTCTCTGCCCCGTCAGCAGTCTCGGGGCTGTGCTGGTGGGAGGGAGTGAGGGGCCACAGCTTTGTGGGTGGCCCGGTGTGAGTGGGGTTCTGCTGGCCTTTCTGCAGGAGTTGCCAGGCTGCCGCCTGTAAAGAAGAGGTTGTGTCACCCATACCTTCCGCTGGAATTTCTCTCCGGACAGAGGTGAGGAAGGAAAAAAGCAGTGGGGGCCGGGATAGGAGGGGTATCTCAGGCAGGGCAATGGAACGCTTCTGGAAGAGCGCCCGGGGCCAGGACCACCCTGGCTGGCCTGCAGGCACCAAGTTGGCCTGCGTGCTGTCGCTGGTGTGGCTCCACGGTCCTTCCTCTAGGCTTTCAAGCCCTTGTACATATTCAGGTGTTTTACCTGGGAAGGGTGGGGACAGTTCAGCAGCAGCTGGCCTGGGGCTCAGCTCACGTTTACTCACAGATGCCTCGGCATGGTCCCCCAGCTTTGCAATGAGGACGCTCCTTGCGTGGGGTGTGGGTTGCTTGCTGTATGGGAGATGGTTCCCCACATCTGACCAAATTCAGAATTGTTTACCGCAGGAGCAAGTGCCGGGATAGGGTTTTCCTCTGTATAACTCGTGGCTTCAATTTTTTTTTCTTTTATCGTTCAAGTTAGATTTTATTCCTCTTTTATGTATTTATAGATATAAGCATGGAAATAATTCATTCCTATAAATACATCTGTGTCACGGGAAGAACTTTTTTCTGTTTTATTTTTAAATTTTATTTTTTAAAATTTTGAAATTTAATTTTATTTTTTTTTTTTATACAGCACTTTATTATTAGTTATGTATTTTATGCATATACATGTATACAGGTCAATCCCAAACTCCCAACTCATCCCACCACCACCACCCCATGGCTTCCCACACTTGGTGTCCATACGTTTGTTCTCTACCTCTGTGTCTCTATTTCTTCCCTGCAAACCAGTTCATCTGTACCATTTTAAGGCTCCACATATATGCATTAATATACAATATTTGATTTCCTCTTTCTGACTTACTTCATTCTGTATGACAGTCTCTCGATCCATCGATGTCTCTACAAATGACCCAGTTTCATTCCTTTTTATGGCCGAGTAATATTCCATTTTATACATGTACCACATCTTTATCCATTCATCTGTCTGTGGGCATTTAGGTTGCTTCCATTACCTGGCTATTGTAAATAGTGCTGCAACGAACATTGTGGTGAATGTGCCTTTTTGAAATACGGTTTTCTCTGGGTATATGCCCAGAAGTGGGATTGCTGGATCAGATGGTAATTCTATTTCTAATTTTTTTAAGGAAACTCCATACTGTTCTCCATAGTGACTGTATCAATTTACATTCCCACCAATAGTGGAAGAGGGCTCCTTTTGTCCACACCCTCCCCAGAATTGGTTGTTTGTAGATTATCTGATGATGCCGATTCTAACAGGTGTGAGGTGATACCTCATTGTCGTTTTGATTTGCATTTTTCTAATAATTAGTGCTGTTGAGCAGCTTTTCATGTGTGTCTTGGCCATCTCTGTGTCTTCTTTGAAGAAACGTCTCTTTAGATCTTCTGCCCATTTTTGTATTGGGTTGTTTGTTTTTTTAATATTAAGCTGAATGAGCTGTTTATATATATTGGAGATTAAACCTCTGTCCATTGATTCGTCTGCAACGATTTTCGCCCATTCTGAGGGATGCCTTTTTCCATTCCCGTGTTTTTTAACAAAAAAGGAAAGAAAGGAAAAGAAGCAGAACACTAGTGTGCGTAAAATATGCCTTTTGAAACGGTCCTTTTGAAATATGGACGTCCTTTGAATTTTTTGGTCGATATGTGGCCCCAGGATTTGTTTTCAGGGCAGGTGTCATTTACAGGCCTGCAATGATTTTGAATATCAACTGACCATTAGCGTTGGGATTAAAGCTGCTGTTGTGTGAAACGGCCACAAGGTGGCAGCAGTTCACCCTTACCAAATCTGGTTACTAGGGCAAGAGAGCCTCAGTGGAAGTGGTGTTCTAGATTGGAGTTTAGAATGGAATGTGCCAGGAGAAAGCCCCTCACGTTTGTCTCACTACTTCTTGTTCGTGTTTTTAATTTAATTTTTTATTTTTTATTACAGCAAGTTTGATTACAATGTTTGGCTTGTTGTAGGTGTGGAAGATGTGGTTCTTTTACACATATACAGATGACTGTTCTTCCTGGGATCCTTTTCCCATGTACGTTATGACAGAATGTTGAGTAGTCCTCTCTTGGTATTCTGTAGGTCTTTGGTTATGATATATGTCACCTGTGTTTGTATATGTCTGTTAACCCCGATATCATAATGAAACCAATCCTCACACCTTTCCATTGGTGAACCATAAGTTTGTTTAATGAATCTGTGATTGCCCTTCTCCGTGGAAATATCTGCCCTGGTATCCATTTTTAGATAACACCTATAAGTGATATGATATGATATGTGTCTTTCACTTTCTGACTTACTACAAGTCACGTGATTACTTCTAGACTCATCTACGGTGCTGCAAATGGCATTGTGTCCTTTTTTCCCTTGGCTTCTCTTCTGCCTGAGCGGGGTCCATTTTCAACAATGTGATTCCCTGAGGGTTGTGGATTAGCTGACCTGGGCAGCCTTACCCTGCCAGCCCACCCTCCCCAGGTGTGCCTCGTTGATGTCAATATAAAGAGCGCGCCAGGAGGCAATAGCCCCTGAAGCTGTGCCTGACTCCATATTCTCTGCCGCATCAGCAGTCTCGGGGCTGTGCTGGTGGGAGGGAGTGAGGGGCCACAGCTTTGTGGGTGGCCCAGTGTGAGTGGGGTTCTGCTGTCCTTTCTGCAGGAGTTGCCAGGCTCTCGCCTGTAAAGAAGAGGATGTGTCACCCATACCTTCCGCTGGAATTTCTCTCCGGACAGAGGTGAGGAAGGAAAAAATCAGTGGGGGCCGGGACAGGAGGGGTATCTCAGGCAGGGCAATGGAAAGCTTCTGGAAGAGCGCCCGGGTCCAGGACCACCCTGGCTGGCCTGCAGGCACCAAGTTGGCCTGCGTGCTGTTGCTGGTGTGGCTCCACGTTCCTTCCTCTAGGCTTTCAAGCCCTTGTACATATTCACGTGTTTTACCTGCAAAGGGTGGGGACAGTTCAGCAGCAGCTGGCCTGGGGCTCAGCTCACGTTTACTCACAGATGCCTCGGCACGGTCCCCCAGCTTTGCAATGAGGACGCTCCTTGCGTGGGGGGTGGGTTGCTGGCTGTAGGGGAGACGATTCCCCATCTCTGACCTATTTCCGAATTGTTTACCACTGGAGCAAGTGCCCTGATAGGGTTTTCCTCTGTATAACTCGTGGGTTCAGGATTTTATTTTCTTTTATGTTTCAAGTTAGATTTTATTCCTCTTTTATGTATTTATAGATATAAGCATGGAAATAATTCATTCCTATAAATACATCTGTGTGATGGGAAGAACTTTTTTCTGTTTTATTTTTAAATTTTATTTTTTAAAATTTTGAAATTTAATTTTATTTATTTTTGTATACAGCACGTTATTATTAGTTATGTATTTTATGCATATACATGTATACAGGTCAATCCCAAACTCCCAACTCATCCCACCACCACCACCCCATGGCTTCACACACTTGGTGTCCATACGTGTGTTCTCTACCTCTGTGTCTCTATTTCTTCCCTGCAAACCAGTTCATCTGTACCATTTTTAGGCTCCACATATATGCGTTAATAGACAATATTTGTTTTCCTCATTCTGACTTACTTCATTCTGTATGACAGTCTCTCGATCCATCGATGTCTCTACAAATGACCCAGTTTCATTCCTTTTTATGGCCGAGTAATATTCCATTTTATATATGTACCACATCTTTATCCATTCATCTGTCTGTGGGCATTTAGGTTGCTTCCATTACCTGGCTATTGTAAATAGTGCTGCAACGAACATTGTGGTGAATGTGCCTTTTTGAAATACGGTTTTCTCTGGGTATATGCCCAGAAGTGGGATTGCTGGATCAGATGGTAATTCTATTTCTAATTTTTTTAAGGAAACTCCATACTGTTCTCCATAGTGACTGTATCAATTTACATTCCCACCAATAGTGGTAGAGGGCTCCTTTTGTCCACACCCTCCCCAGAATTGGTTGTTTGTAGATTATCTGATGATGCCGATTCTAACAGGTGTGAGGTGATACCTCATTGTCGTTTTGATTTGCATTTTTCTAATAATTAGTGCTGTTGAGCAGCTTTTCATGTGCGTCTTGGCCATCTCTGTGTCTCCTTTGAAGAAACGTCTCTTTAGATCTTCTGCCCATTTTTTTTGTCTTGTTTGTTTTTTTTTAATATTAAGCTGCATGAGCTGTTTATATATATTGGAGATTAAACCTCTGTCCATTGATTCGTCTGCAATGATTTTCGCCCATTCTGAGGGATGCCTTTTTCCATTCCCGTGTTTTTTAACAAAAAAGGAAAGAAAGGAAAAGAAGCAGAACACTAATGTGCCTAAAATATGCCTTTTGAAACGGTCGTTTTGACATGTGGACGTCCTTTGAATTTTTTGGTCGATATGTGACCCCAGGATTTGTTTTCAGGGCAGGTGTCATTTACAGGCCTGCAATGATTTTGAATATCAACTGACCATTAGTGTTGGGATTAAACCTGCTGTTGTGTGAAACGGCCACAAGGTGGCAGCAGTTCACCCTTACCAAATCTGGTTACTAGGGCAAGAGAGCCTCAGTGGAAGTGGTGTTCTAGATTGGAGTTTAGAATGGAATGTGCCAGGAGAAAGCCCCTCACGTTTGTCTCACTACTTCTTGTTCGTGTTTTTAATTTAATTTTTTATTTTTTATTACAGCAAGTTTGATTACAATGTTTGGCTTGTTGTAGGTGTGGAAGATGTGGTTCTTTTACACATATACAGATGTCTGTTCTTCCTGGGATCCCTTTCCCATGTATGTTATGACAGAATATTGAGTAGTCCTCTCTTGGTATTCTGTAGGTCTTTGGTGATTATATATGTCACCTGTGTTTGTATATGTCTGTTAACCCCGATATCGTAATGAAACCAATCCTCACACCTTTCCATTGGTGAACCATAAGTCTGTTTAATGAATCTGTGATTGCCCATCTCCGTGGAAATATCTGCCCTGGTATCCATTTTTAGGTAACACCTATAAGTGATATGATATGATATGTGTCTTCCACTTTCTGACTTACTACAAGTCACGTGATTACTTCTAGACTCATCTACGGTGCTGCAAATGGCATTGTGTCCTTTTTTCCCTTGGCTTCTCTTCTGCCTTAGCGGGGTCCATTTTCAACAATGTGATTCCCTGACGGTTGTGGATTAGCTGACCTGGGCAGCCTTACCCTGCCGGCCCGCCCTCCCCAGGTGTGCCTCGTTGAGGTCAATATAAACAGCGCTCCAGGCAGCAATAGGCCCTGAAGCTGTGCCTGACTCCATATTCTCTGCCCCGTCAGCAGTCTCGGGGCTGTGCTGGTGGGAGGGAGTGAGGGGCCACAGCTTTGTGGGTGGCCCGGTGTGAGTGGGGTTCTGCTGGCCTTTCTGCAGGAGTTGCCAGGCTGCCGCCTGTAAAGAAGAGGATGTGGCACCCATACCTTCCGCTGGAATTTCTCTCCGGACTGAGGTGAGGAAGGATAAAAGCAGTGGGGGCCGGGACAGGATGGGTATGTCAGGCAGGGCAATGGAAAGCTTCTGGAAGAGCGCCAGGGTCCAGGACCACCCTGGCAGGCCTGCAGGCACCAAGTTGGCCTGCGTGCTGTTGCTGGTGTGGCTCCACGGTCCTTCCTCTAGGCTTTCAAGCCCTTGTACATATTCAGGTGTTTTACCTGGAAAGGGTGGGAACAGTTCAGCAGCAGCTGGACTGGGGCTCAGCTCACGTTTACTCACAGATGCCTCGGCACGGTCCCCCAGCTTTGCAATGAGGACGCTCCTTGTGTTGGGGGTGGGTTGCTGGCTGTATGGGAGACGATTCCCCACCTCTGACCTATTTCAGAATTGTTTACCGCTGGAGCAAGTGCCCTGATAGGGTTTTCCTCTGTATAACTCGTGGGTACAGGATTTTATTTTCTTTTATATTTCAAGTTAGATTTTATTCCTCTTTTATGTATTTATAGATATAAGCATGGAAATAATTCATTCCTATAAATACATCTGTGTGACGGGAAGAACTTTTTTCTGTTTTATTTTTAAATTTTATTTTTTAAAATTTTGAAATTTAATTTTATTTATTTTTTTTATACAGCACGTTATTATTAGTTATGTATTTTATGCATATACATGTACACAGGTCAATCCCAAACTCCCAACTCATCCCACCACCACCACCCCATGGCTTCCCACACTTGGTGTCCATACGTTAGTTCTCTACCTCTATGTCTCTATTACTTCCCTGCAAACCAGTTCATCTGTACCATTTTTAGGCTCCACATATATGCATTAATATACAATATTTGATTTCCTCTTTCTGACTTACTTCATTCTGTATAACAGTCTGTCGATCTATCGATGTCTCTACAAATGACCCAGTTTCATTCCTTTTTATGGCCGAGTAATATTCCATTTTATATATGTACCACATCTTTATCCATTCATCTGTCTGTGGGCATTTAGGTTGCTTCCATTACCTGACTATTGTAAATAGTGCTGCAACGAACATTGTGGTGAATGTGCCTTTTTGAAATACAGTTTTCTCTGGGTATATGCCCAGAAGTGCGATTGCTGGATCAGATGGTAATTCTATTTCTAATTTTTTTAAGGAAACTCCATACTGTTCTCCATAGTGACTGTATCAATTTACATTCCCACCAATAGTGGAAGAGGGCTCCTTTTGTCCACACCCTCCCCAGAATTGGTTGTTTGTAGATTTTCTGATGATGCCGATTCTAACAGGTGTGAGGTGATACCTCATTGTAGTTTTGATTTGCATTTCTCTAATAATTAGTGCTGTTGAGCAGCTTTTCATGTGTGTCTTTGCCATCTCTGTGTCTTATTTGAAGAAACGTCTCTTTAGATCTTCTGCCCATTTTTGTATTGGGTTGTTTGTTTTTTTAATATTAAGCTGCATGAGCTGTTTATATATATTGGAGATTAAACCTCTGTCCATTGATTCGTCTGCAACGATCTTCGCCCATTCTGAGGGATGCCTTTTTCCATTCCCGTGTTTTTTAACAAAAAAGGAAAGAAATGAAAAGAAGCAGAACACTAATGTGCATAAAATATGCCTTTTGAAACGGTCGTTTTGAAATATGGACGTCCTTTGAATTTTTTGGTCGATATGTGACCCCAGGATTTGTTTTCAGGGCAGGTGTCATTTACAGGCCTGCAATGATTTTGAATATCAACTGACCATTAGCGCTGGGATTAAAGCTGCTGTTGTGTGAAACGGCCACAAGTTGGCAGCAGTTCACCCTTACCAAATCTGGTTACTAGGGCAAGAGAGCCTCAGTGGAAGTGGTGTTCTAGATTGGAGTTTAGAATGAAATGTGCCAGGAGAAAGCCCCTCACGTTTGTCTCACAACTTCTTGTTCGTGTTTTTAATTTAATTTTTTATTTTTTATTACAGCAAGTTTGATTACAATGTTTGGATTTTTGTAGGTGTGGAAGATGTGGTTCTTCTACACATATACAGATGACTGTACTTCCTGGGATCCTTTTCCCATGTACGTTATGACAGAATGTTGAGTAGTCCTCTCTTGGTATTCTGTAGGTCTTTGGTGATTATATATGTCACCTGTGTTTGTATATGTCTGTTAACCCCGATATCGTAATGAAACCAATCCTCACACCTTTCCATTGGTGAACCAAAATTTTGTGTAATGAATCTGTGATTGCCCTTCTCCCTGGAAATATCTCCCCTGGTATCCATTTTTAGGTAACACCTATAAGTGATATGATATGATATGTGTCTTTCACTTTCTGACTTACTACAAGTCACGTGATTACTTCTAGACTCATCTACGGTGCTGCAAATGGCATTGTGTCCTTTTTTCCCTTGGCTTCTCTTCTGCCTTAGCGGGGTCCATTTTCAACAATGTGATTCCCTGAGGGTTGTGGATTAGCTGACCTGGGCAGCCTTACCCTGCCGGCCCGCCCTCCCCAGGTGTGCCTCATTGAGGTCAATATAAACAGAGCTCCAGGCAGCAATAGCCCCTGAAGCTGTGCCTGACACCATATTCCCTGCCCCGTCAGCAGTCTCGGGGCTGTGCTGGTGGGAGGGAGTGAGGGGCCACAGCTTTGTGGGTGGCCCGGTGTGAGTGGGGTTCTGCTGACCTTTCTGCAGGAGTTGCCAGGCTGCCGCCTGTAAAGAAGAGGATGTGTCACCCATACCTTCCGCTGGAATTTCTCTCCGGACAGTGGTGATGAAGTAAAAAAGCAGTGGGGGCCGGGGCAAGAGGGTTTTCTCAGGCAGGGCAATGGAAAGCTTCTGGAAGAGCGCCAGGGTCCAGGACGACCCTGGCTGGCCTGCAGGCACCAATTTGGCCTGCGTGCTGTCGCTGGTGTGGCTCCACGGTCCTTCCTCTAGGCTTTCAAGCCCTTGTACATATTCAGGTGTTTTACCTGGAAAGGGTTGGGACAGTTCAGCAGCAGCTGGCCTGTGGCTCAGCTCACGTTTACTCACAGATGCCTCGGCACGGACCCCCAGTTTTGCAATGAGGACGCTCCTTGTGTGGGGGGTGGGTTGCTGGCTGTATGGGAGATGGTTCCCCACCTCTGACCAATTTCAGAATTGTTTACGGCTGGAGCAAGTGCCGTGATAGGGTTTTCCTCTGTATAACTCGTGGGTTCACTTTTTTTTTCTTTTATCGTTCAAGTTAGATTTTATTCCTCTTTTATGTATTTATAGATATAAGCATGGAAATAATTCATTCCTATAAATACATCTGTGTGACGGGAAGAACTTTTTTCTGTTTTATTTTTAAATTTTATTTTTTAACATTTTGAAATTTAATTTTATTTATTTTTTTAAAGAGCACGTTATTATTAGTTATGTATTTTATGCATATACATGTATATAGGTCAATCCCAATCTCCCAACTCATCCCACCACCACCACCCCATGGCTTCACACACTTGGTGTCCATACGTTTGTTCTCTACCTCTGTGTCTCTATTTCTTCCCTGCAAACCAGTTCATCTGTACCATTTTTTAGGCTTCACTTATATGCATTAATATACAATATTTGTTTTCCTCTTTCTGACTTACTTCATTTTGTATAACAGTCTCTCCATCCATCGATGTCTCTACACATGACTCAGTTTCAATCCTTTTTCTGGCCGAGTAATATTCCATTTTATATATGTACCACATCTTTATCCATTCATCTGTCTGTGGGCATTTAGGTAGCTTCCATTACCTGGCTAATGTAAATAGTGCTGCAACGAACATTGTGGTGAATGTGCCTTTTTGTTTTACGGTTTTCTCTGGGTATATGCCCAGAAGTAGGATTGCTGGATCAGATGGTAATTTTATTTCTAGTTTTTTTAAGGAATCTCCATACTGTTCTCCATAGTGACTGTATCAATTTACATTCCCACCAATAGTGGAAGAGGGCTCCTTTTGTCCACACCCTCCCCAGAATTGGTTGTTTGTAGATTTTCTGATGATGCCGATTGTAACAGGTGTGAGGTGATACCTCATTGTAGTTTTGATTTGCATTTCTCTAATAATTAGTGCTGTTGAGCAGCTTTTCATGTGCGTCTTGGCCATCTCTGTGTCTTCTTTGAAGAAACGTCTCTTTAGATCTTCTGCCCATTTTTGTATTGGGTTGTTTGTTTTTTAATATTAAGCTGCATGAGCTGTTTATATATATTGGAGATTAAACCTCTGTCCATTGATTCGTTTGCAACGATTTTCGCCCATTCTGAGGGATGCCTTTTTCCATTCCCGTGTTTTTTAACAAAAAAGGAAAGAAAGGAAAAGAAGCAGAACACTAATGTGCGTAAAATATGCCTTTTGAAACGGTCGTTTTGAAATATGGACGTCCTTTGAAATTTTTGGTTGATATGTGACCCCAGGATTTGTTTTCAGGGCAGGTGTCATTTACAGGCCTGCAATGATTTAGAATATCAACTGACCATTAGCGCTGGGATTAAAGCTGCTGTTGTGTGAAACGGCCACAAGGTGGCAGCAGTTCACCCTTACCAAATCTGGTTACTAGGGCAAGAGAGCCTCAGTGGAAGTTGTGTTCTAGATTGGAGTTTAGAATGGAATGTGCCAGGAGAAAGCCCCTCACGTTTGTCTCACTACTTCTTGTTCGTGTTTTTAATTTAATTTTTTTATTTTTTATTACAGCAAGTTTGATTACAATGTTTGGCTTGCTGTAGGTGTGGAAGATGTGGTTCTTTTACACATATACAGATGACTGTTCTTCCTGGGATCCTTTTCCCATGCACGTTATGACAGAATGTTGAGTAGTCCTCTCTTGGTATTCTGTAGGCCTTTGGTGATTATATATGTCACCTGTGTTTGTATATGTCTGTTAACCCCGATATCGTAATGAAACCAATCCTCACACCTTTCCATTGGTGAACCATAAGTCTGTTTAATGAATCTGTGATTGCCCATCTCCGTGGAAATATCTGCCCTGGTATCCATTTTTAGGTAACACCTATAAGTGATATGATATGATATGTGTCTTCCACTTTCTGACTTACTACAAGTCACGTGATTACTTCTAGACTCATCTACGGTGCTGCAAATGGCATTGTGTCCTTTTTTCCCTTGGCTTCTCTTCTGCCTTAGCGGGGTCCATTTTCAACAATGTGATTCCCTGACGGTTGTGGATTAGCTGACCTGGGCAGCCTTACCCTGCCGGCCCGCCCTCCCCAGGTGTGCCTCGTTGAGGTCAATATAAACAGCGCTCCAGGCAGCAATAGGCCCTGAAGCTGTGCCTGACTCCATATTCTCTGCCCCGTCAGCAGTCTCGGGGCTGTGCTGGTGGGAGGGAGTGAGGGGCCACAGCTTTGTGGGTGGCCCGGTGTGAGTGGGGTTCTGCTGGCCTTTCTGCAGGAGTTGCCAGGCTGCCGCCTTTAAAGAAGAGGATGTGGCACCCATACCTTCCGCTGGAATTTCTCTCCGGACAGAGGTGAGGAAGGATAAAAGCAGTGGGGGCCGGGACAGGATGGGTATGTCAGGCAGGGCAATGGAAAGCTTCTGGAAGAGCGCCAGGGTCCAGGACCACCCTGGCAGGCCTGCAGGCACCAAGTTGGCCTGCGTGCTGTTGCTGGTGTGGCTCCACGGTCCTTCCTCTAGGCTTTCAAGCCCTTGTACATATTCAGGTGTTTTACCTGGAAAGGGTGGGAACAGTTCAGCAGCAGCTGGACTGGGGCTCAGCTCACGTTTACTCACAGATGCCTCGGCACGGTCCCCCAGCTTTGCAATGAGGACGCTCCTTGTGTTGGGGGTGGGTTGCTGGCTGTATGGGAGACGATTCCCCACCTCTGACCTATTTCAGAATTGTTTACCGCTGGAGCAAGTGCCCTGATAGGGTTTTCCTCTGTATAACTCATGGGTACAGGATTTTATTTTCTTTTATATTTCAAGTTAGATTTTATTCCTCTTTTATGTATTTATAGATATAAGCATGGAAATAATTCATTCCTATAAATACATCTGTGTGACGGGAAGAACTTTTTTCTGTTTTATTTTTAAATTTTATTTTTTAAAATTTTGAAATTTAATTTTATTTATTTTTTTTATACAGCACGTTATTATTAGTTATGTATTTTATGCATATACATGTACACAGGTCAATCCCAAACTCCCAACTCATCCCACCACCACCACCCCATGGCTTCCCACACTTGGTGTCCATACGTTAGTTCTCTACCTCTATGTCTCTATTACTTCCCTGCAAACCAGTTCATCTGTACCATTTTTAGGCTCCACATATATGCATTAATATACAATATTTGATTTCCTCTTTCTGACTTACTTCATTCTGTATAACAGTCTGTCGATCTATCGATGTCTCTACAAATGACCCAGTTTCATTCCTTTTTATGGCCGAGTAATATTCCATTTTATATATGTACCACATCTTTATCCATTCATCTGTCTGTGGGCATTTAGGTTGCTTCCATTACCTGACTATTGTAAATAGTGCTGCAACGAACATTGTGGTGAATGTGCCTTTTTGAAATACAGTTTTCTCTGGGTATATGCCCAGAAGTGCGATTGCTGGATCAGATGGTAATTCTATTTCTAATTTTTTTAAGGAAACTCCATACTGTTCTCCATAGTGACTGTATCAATTTACATTCCCACCAATAGTGGAAGAGGGCTCCTTTTGTCCACACCCTCCCCAGAATTGGTTGTTTGTAGATTTTCTGATGATGCCGATTCTAACAGGTGTGAGGTGATACCTCATTGTAGTTTTGATTTGCATTTCTCTAATAATTAGTGCTGTTGAGCAGCTTTTCATGTGTGTCTTTGCCATCTCTGTGTCTTATTTGAAGAAACGTCTCTTTAGATCTTCTGCCCATTTTTGTATTGGGTTGTTTGTTTTTTTAATATTAAGCTGCATGAGCTGTTTATATATATTGGAGATTAAACCTCTGTCCATTGATTCGTCTGCAACGATCTTCGCCCATTCTGAGGGATGCCTTTTTCCATTCCCGTGTTTTTTAACAAAAAAGGAAAGAAAGGAAAAGAAGCAGAACACTAATGTGCATAAAATATGCCTTTTGAAACGGTCGTTTTGAAATATGGACGTCCTTTGAATTTTTTGGTCGATATGTGACCCCAGGATTTGTTTTCAGGGCAGGTGTCATTTACAGGCCTGCAATGATTTTGAATATCAACTGACCATTAGCGCTGGGATTAAAGCTGCTGTTGTGTGAAACGGCCACAAGTTGGCAGCAGTTCACCCTTACCAAATCTGGTTACTAGGGCAAGAGAGCCTCAGTGGAAGTGGTGTTCTAGATTGGAGTTTAGAATGAAATGTGCCAGGAGAAAGCCCCTCACGTTTGTCTCACAACTTCTTGTTCGTGTTTTTAATTTAATTTTTTATTTTTTATTACAGCAAGTTTGATTACAATGTTTGGATTTTTGTAGGTGTGGAAGATGTGGTTCTTTTACACATATACAGATGACTGTACTTCCTGGGATCCTTTTCCCATGTACGTTATGACAGAATGTTGAGTAGTCCTCTCTTGGTATTCTGTAGGTCTTTGGTGATTATATATGTCACCTGTGTTTGTATATGTCTGTTAACCCCGATATCGTAATGAAACCAATCCTCACACCTTTCCATTGGTGAACCAAAATTTTGTGTAATGAATCTGTGATTGCCCTTCTCCCTGGAAATATCTGCCCTGGTATCCATTTTTAGGTAACACCTATAAGTGATATGATATGATATGTGTCTTTCACTTTCTGACTTACTACAAGTCACGTGATTACTTCTAGACTCATCTACGGTGCTGCAAATGGCATTGTGTCCTTTTTTCCCTTGGCTTCTCTTCTGCCTTAGCGGGGTCCATTTTCAACAATGTGATTCCCTGAGGGTTGTGGATTAGCTGACCTGGGCAGCCTTACCCTGCCGGCCCGCCCTCCCCAGGTGTGCCTCATTGAGGTCAATATAAACAGAGCTCCAGGCAGCAATAGCCCCTGAAGCTGTGCCTGACACCATATTCCCTGCCCCGTCAGCAGTCTCGGGGCTGTGCTGGTGGGAGGGAGTGAGGGGCCACAGCTTTGTGGGTGGCCCGGTGTGAGTGGGGTTCTGCTGACCTTTCTGCAGGAGTTGCCAGGCTGCCGCCTGTAAAGAAGAGGATGTGTCACCCATACCTTCCGCTGGAATTTCTCTCCGGACAGTGGTGATGAAGTAAAAAAGCAGTGGGGGCCGGGGCAAGAGGGTTTTCTCAGGCAGGGCAATGGAAAGCTTCTGGAAGAGCGCCAGGGTCCAGGACGACCCTGGCTGGCCTGCAGGCACCAATTTGGCCTGCGTGCTGTCGCTGGTGTGGCTCCACGGTCCTTCCTCTAGGCTTTCAAGCCCTTGTACATATTCAGGTGTTTTACCTGGAAAGGGTTGGGACAGTTCAGCAGCAGCTGGCCTGTGGCTCAGCTCACGTTTACTCACAGATGCCTCGGCACGGACCCCCAGTTTTGCAATGAGGACGCTCCTTGTGTGGGGGGTGGGTTGCTGGCTGTATGGGAGATGGTTCCCCACCTCTGACCAATTTCAGAATTGTTTACGGCTGGAGCAAGTGCCGTGATAGGGTTTTCCTCTGTATAACTCGTGGGTTCACTTTTTTTTTCTTTTATCGTTCAAGTTAGATTTTATTCCTCTTTTATGTATTTATAGATATAAGCATGGAAATAATTCATTCCTATAAATACATCTGTGTGACGGGAAGAACTTTTTTCTGTTTTATTTTTAAATTTTATTTTTTAACATTTTGAAATTTAATTTTATTTATTTTTTTAAAGAGCACGTTATTATTAGTTATGTATTTTATGCATATACATGTATATAGGTCAATCCCAATCTCCCAACTCATCCCACCACCACCACCCCATGGCTTCACACACTTGGTGTCCATACGTTTGTTCTCTACCTCTGTGTCTCTATTTCTTCCCTGCAAACCAGTTCATCTGTACCATTTTTTAGGCTTCACTTATATGCATTAATATACAATATTTGTTTTCCTCTTTCTGACTTACTTCATTTTGTATAACAGTCTCTCCATCCATCGATGTCTCTACACATGACTCAGTTTCAATCCTTTTTCTGGCCGAGTAATATTCCATTTTATATATGTACCACATCTTTATCCATTCATCTGTCTGTGGGCATTTAGGTAGCTTCCATTACCTGGCTAATGTAAATAGTGCTGCAACGAACATTGTGGTGAATGTGCCTTTTTGTTTTACGGTTTTCTCTGGGTATATGCCCAGAAGTAGGATTGCTGGATCAGATGGTAATTTTATTTCTAGTTTTTTTAAGGAATCTCCATACTGTTCTCCATAGTGACTGTATCAATTTACATTCCCACCAATAGTGGAAGAGGGCTCCTTTTGTCCACACCCTCCCCAGAATTGGTTGTTTGTAGATTTTCTGATGATGCCGATTGTAACAGGTGTGAGGTGATACCTCATTGTAGTTTTGATTTGCATTTCTCTAATAATTAGTGCTGTTGAGCAGCTTTTCATGTGCGTCTTGGCCATCTCTGTGTCTTCTTTGAAGAAACGTCTCTTTAGATCTTCTGCCCATTTTTGTATTGGGTTGTTTGTTTTTTAATATTAAGCTGCATGAGCTGTTTATATATATTGGAGATTAAACCTCTGTCCATTGATTCGTTTGCAACGATTTTCGCCCATTCTGAGGGATGCCTTTTTCCATTCCCGTGTTTTTTAACAAAAAAGGAAAGAAAGGAAAAGAAGCAGAACACTAATGTGCGTAAAATATGCCTTTTGAAACGGTCGTTTTGAAATATGGACGTCCTTTGAAATTTTTGGTTGATATGTGACCCCAGGATTTGTTTTCAGGGCAGGTGTCATTTACAGGCCTGCAATGATTTAGAATATCAACTGACCATTAGCGCTGGGATTAAAGCTGCTGTTGTGTGAAACGGCCACAAGGTGGCAGCAGTTCACCCTTACCAAATCTGGTTACTAGGGCAAGAGAGCCTCAGTGGAAGTTGTGTTCTAGATTGGAGTTTAGAATGGAATGTGCCAGGAGAAAGCCCCTCACGTTTGTCTCACTACTTCTTGTTCGTGTTTTTAATTTAATTTTTTTATTTTTTATTACAGCAAGTTTGATTACAATGTTTGGCTTGCTGTAGGTGTGGAAGATGTGGTTCTTTTACACATATACAGATGACTGTTCTTCCTGGGATCCTTTTCCCATGCACGTTATGACAGAATGTTGAGTAGTCCTCTCTTGGTATTCTGTAGGCCTTTGGTGATTATATATGTCACCTGTGTTTGTATATGTGTGTTAACCCCGATATCGTAATGAAACCAATCCTCACACCTTTCCATTGGTGAACCATAAGTTTGTTTAATGAATCTGTGATTGCCCTTCTCCGTGGAAATATCTGCCCTGGTATCCATTTTTAGGTAACACCTATAAGTGATATGATATGATATGTGTCTTTCACTTTCTGACTTACTACAAGTCACGTGAATATTTCTAGACTCATCTACGGTGCTGCAAATGGCATTGTGTCCTTTTTTTCCTTGGCTTCTCTTCTGCCTTAGTGGGGTCCATTTTCAACAATGTGGTTCCCTGAGGGTTTTGGATTAGCTGACCTGGGCAGCCTTACCCTGCCGGCCCGCCCTCCCCAGGTGTGCCTCGTTGAGGTCAATATAAACAGCGCTCCAGGCAGCAATAGCCCCTGAAGCTGTGCCTGCCTCCATATTCTCTGCCCCGTCAGCTGTCTCGGGTCTGTGCTGGTGGGAGGGAGTGAGGAGCCACAGCTTTGTGGGTGGCCCGGTGTGAGTGGGTTTCTGCTGGCCTTTCTGCAGGAGTTGCCAGGCTGCCGCCTGTAAAGAAGAGGATGTGTCACCCATACCTTCCGCTGGAATTTCTCTCCGGACAGAGGTGAGGAAGGAAAAAGCCAGTGGGGGCCGGGACAGGAGGGGTATCTCAGGCAGGGCAATGGAAAGCTTCTGGAAGAGCGCCAGGATCCAGGACCACCCTGGCTGGCCTGCAGGCACCAAGTTGGCCTGCGTGCTGTAACTGGTGTGGCTCCACGGTCTTTCCTCTAGGCCTTCAAGCCCTTGTACATATTCAGGTGTTTTACCTGGGAAGGGTGGGGACAGTTCAGCAGCAGCTGGCCTGGGGCTCAAGTCACGTTTACTCACAGATGCCTCGGCACTGTCCCCCAGCTTTGCAATGAGGACGCTCCTTGCGTTGGGGGTGGGTTGCTGACTGTATGGGAGAGGATTCCCCACCTCTGACCAATTTCAGAATTGTTTACCGCTGGAGCAAGTGCCGTGATAGGGTTTTCCTCTGTATAACTCGTGGGTTCACTTTTTTATTCTTTTATCGTTCAAGTTAGATTTTATTCCTCTTTTATGTATTTTTAGATATAAGCATGGAAATAATTCATTCCTATAAATACATCTGTGTGACGGGAAGAACTTATTTCTGTTTTATTTTTAAATTTTATTTTTTAAAATTTTGAAATTTAATTTTATTTATTTTTTTATACAGCACGTTACTATTAGTTATGTATTTTATGCATATACATGTATACAGGTCAATCCCAAACTCCCAACTCATCCCACCACCACCACCCCATGACTTCCCACACTTGGTGTCCATACGTTTGTTCTCTACCTCTATGTCTCTATTACTTCCCTGCAAACCAGTTCATCTGTACCATTTTTAGGCTCCACATATATGCATTAATAGACAATATTTGTTTTCCTCTTTCTGACTTACTTTATTCTGTATGACAGTCTGTCGATCCAACAATGTCTCTACAAATGACCCAGTTTCATTCCTTTTTATGGCCGAGTAATATTCCATTTTATATATGTACCACATCTTTATCCATTCATCTGTCTGTGGGCATTTAGGTTGCTTCCATTACCTGGCTATTGTAAATAGTGCTGCAACGAACATTGTGGTGAATGTGCCTTTTTGAAATACGGTTTTCTCTGGGTATATGCCCAGAAGTGCGATTGCTGGATCAGATGGTAATTCTATTTCTAATTTTCTTAAGAAAACTCCATACTGTTCTCCATAGTGACTGTATCAATTTACATTCCCACCAATAGTGGAAGAGGGCTCCTTTTGTCCACACCCTCCCCAGAATTGGTTGTTTGTAGATTTTCTGATGATGCCGATTCTAACAGGTGTGAGGTGATACCTCATTGTAGTTTTGATTTGCATTTCTCTAATAATTAGTGCTGTTGAGCAGCTTTTCACGTGCGTCTTGGCCATCTCTGTGTCTAGTTTGAAGAAACGTCTCTTTAGATCTTCTGCCCATTTTTTGGGGTGTTGTTTGTTTTTTTAATATTAAGCTGCATGAGCTGTTTATATATATTGGAGATTAAACCTCTGTCCATTGATTCGTCTGCAACGATTTTCGCCCATTCTGAGGGATTCCTTTTCCATTCCCGTGTTTTTTAACAAAAAAGGAAAGAAAGGAAAAGAAGCAGAACACTAATGTGCGTAAAATATTCCTTTTGAAACGGTCGTTTTGAAATATGGACGTCCTTTGAATTTTTTGGTCGATATGTGGCCCCAGGATTTGTTTTCAGGGCAGGTGTCATTTACAGGCCTGCAATGATTTTGAATATCAACTGACCATTAGCGCTGGGATTAAAGCTGCTGTTGTGTGAAACGGCCACAAGGTGGCAGCAGTTCACCCTTACCAAATCTGGTTACTAGGGCAAGAGAGCCTCAGTGGAAGTGGTGTTCTAGATTGGAGTTTAGAATGGAATGTGCCAGGAGAAAGCCCCTCACGTTTGTCTCACTACTTCTTGTTCGTGTTTTTAATTTAATTTTTCATTTTTTATTACAGCAAGTTTGATTACAATGTTTGGCTTGTTGTAGGTGTGGAAGATGTGGTTCTTTTACACATATACAGATGACTGTTCTTCCTGGGAGACTTTTCCCATGTACGTTATGACAGAATGTTGAGTAGTCCTGTCTTGGTATTCTGTAGGTCTTTGGTGATTATATATGTCACCTGTGTTTGTATATGTCTGTTAACCCCGATATCGTAATGAAACCAATCCTCACACCTTTCCATTGGTGAACCATAAGTTTGTTTAATGAATCTGTGATTGCCCTTCTCCCTGGAAATATCTGCCCTGGTATCCATTTTTAGGTAACACCTATAAGTGATATGATATGATATGTGTCTTTCACTTTCTGACTTACTACAAGTCACGTGATTACTTCTAGACTCATCTACGGTGCGGCAAATGGCATTGTGTCCTTTTTTTCCTTGGCATCTCTTCTGCCTTAGCGGGGTCCATTTTCAACAATGTGATTCCCTGAGGGTTGTGGATTAGCTGACCTGGGCCGCCTTACCCTGCCAGCCCGGCCTCCCCAGGTGTGCCTCTTTGAGGTCAATATAAACAGAGCTCCAGGCAGCAATAGCCCCTGAAGCTGTGCCTGACTCCATATTCTCTGCCCCGTCAGCAGTCTCGGGGCTGTGCTGGTGGGAGGGAGAGAGGAGCCACAGCTTTGTGGGTGGCCCGGTGTGAGTGGGGTTCTGCTGGCCTTTCTGCAGGAGTTGCCAGGCTGCCGCCTGTAAAGAAGAGGTTGTGTCACACATACCTTCCGCTGGAATTTCTCTCCGGACAGAGGTGAGGAAGGAAAAAACAGTGGGGGCCGGGAGAGGAGGGGTATCTCAGGAAGCGCAATGGAAAGCTTCTGGAAGAGCGCCAGGGTCCAGGACCACCCTGGCTGGCCTGCAGGCACCAAGTTGGCCTGCGTGCTGTCGCTGATGAGGCTCCACAGTCCTTCCTCTAAGGTTTCAAGCCCTTGTACATATTCAGGTGGTTTACCTGGAAAGGGTGGGGACAGTTCAGCAGCAGCTGGCCTGGGGCTCAACTCACGTTTACTCACAGATGCCTCGGCACTGTCCCCCAGTTTTGCAATGAGGACGCTCATTGCGTGGGGGGTGTGTTGCTGGCTGTATGGGAGAGGATTCCCCACCTCTGACCAATTTCAGAATTGTTTACCACTGGAGCAAGTGCCGTGATATGGTTTTCCTCTGTATAACTCGTGGGTTCACTTTTTTCTTCTTTTATCGTTCAAGTTAGATTTTATTCCTCTTTTATGTATTTATAGATATAAGCATGGAAATAATTCATTCCTATAAATACATCTGTGTGACGGGAAGAACTTATTTCTGTTTTATTTTTAAATTTTATTTTTAAAAATTCTGAAATTTAATTTTATTCATTTTTTTATACACCACGTTATTATTAGTTATGTATTTTATGCATATACATGTATACAGGTCAATCCCAAACTCCCAACTCATCCCACCACCACCACCCCATGACTTCCCACACTTGGTGTCCATACGTTTGTTCTCTACCTCTATGTCTCTATTACTTCCCTGCAAACCAGTTCATCTGTACCATTTTTAGGCTCCACATATATGCATTAATATACAATATTTGTTTTCCTCTTTCTGACTTACTTCATTCTGTATGACAGTCTGTCGTTCCAACAATGTCTCTACAAATGACCCAGTTTCATTCCTTTATATGGCCGAGTAATATTCCATTTTATATATGTACCACATCTTTATCCATTCATCTGTCTGTGGGCATTTAGGTTGCTTCCATTACCTGGCTATTGTAAATAGTGCTGCAACGAACATTGTGGTGAATGTGCCTTTTTGAAATACGGTTTACTCTGGGTATATGCCCAGAAGTGGGATTGCTGGATCAGATGGTAATTCTATTTCCAATTTTTTTAAGGAAACTCCATACTGTTCTCCATAGTGACTGTATCAATTTACATTCCCACCAATAGTGGAAGAGGGCTCCTTTTGTCCACACCCTCCCCAGAATTGGTTGTTTGTAGATTTCCTGATGATGCCGATTCTAACAGGTGTGAGGTGATACCTCATTGTAGTTTTGATTTGCATTTCTCTAATAATTAGTGCTGTTGAGCAGCTTTTCACGTGCGTCTTGGCCATCTCTGTGTCTCCTTTAAGAAACGTCTCTTTAGATCTTCTGCCCATTTTTTGGGTGGTTGTTTGTTTTTTTAATATTAAGCTGCATGAGCTGTTTATATATATTGGAGATTAAACCTCTGTCCATTGATTCGTCTGCAAGGATTTTCGCCCATTCTGAGGGATGCCTTTTTCCATTCCCGTGTTTTTTAACAAAAAAGGAAAGAAAGGAAAAGAAGCAGAACACTAATGTGCGTAAAATATGCCTTTTGAAACGGTCGTTTTGAAATATGGCCGTCCTTTGAATTTTTTGGTCGATATGTGACCCCAGGATTTGTTTTCAGGGCAGGTGTCATTTACAGGCCTGCAATGATTTTGAATATCAACTGACCATTAGCGCTGGGATTAAAGCTGCTGTTGTGTGAAACGGCCACAAGGTGGCAGCAGTTCACCCTTACCAAATCTGGTTACTAGGGCAAGAGAGCCTCAGTGGAAGTGGTGTTCTAGATTGGAGTTTAGAATGGAATGTGCCAGGAGAAAGCCCCTCACGTTTGTCTCACTACTTCTTGTTCGTGTTTTTAATTTATTTTTTTATTTTTTATTACAGCAAGTTTGATTACAATGTTTGGCTTGTTGTAGGTGTGGAAGATATGGTTCTTTTACACATATACAGATGACTGTTCTTCCAGGGAGCCTTTTCCCATGTACGTTATGACAGAATGTTGAGTAGTCCTCTCTTGGTATTCTGTAGGTCTTTGGTGATTATATATGTCACCTGTGTTTGTATATGTCTGTTAACTCCGATATCGTAATGAAACCAATCCTCACACCTTTCCATTGGTGAACCATAAGTTTGTTTAATGAATCTGTGATTGCCCTTCTCCCTGGAAATATCTGCCCTGGTATCCATTTTTAGGTAACACCTATAAGTGATATGATATGATATGTGTCTTTCACTTTCTGACTTACTACAAGTCACGTGATTACTTCTAGACTCATCTACGGTGCTGCAAATTGCATTGTGTCATTTTTTTCCTTGGCATCTCTTCTGCCTTAGCGGGGTCCATTTTCAACAATGTGATTCCCTGAGGGTTGTGGATTAGCTGACCTGGGCAGCCTTACCCTGCCAGCCCGCCCTCCCCAGGTGTGCATCTTTGAGGTCAATATAAACAGAGCTCCAGGCAGCAATAGCCCCTGAAGCTGTGCCTGACTCCATATTCTCTGCCCCGTCAGCAGCCTCGGGGCTGTGCTGGTGGGAGGGAGTGAGGGGCCACAGCTTTGTGGGTGGCCCGGTGTGAGTGGGTTTCTGCTGGCCTTTCTGCAGGAGTTGCCAGGCTGCCGCCTGTAAAGTAGAGGATGTGTCACCCATACCTTCTGCTGGAATTTCTCTCCGGACAGAGGTGATGAAGGAAAAAAGCTGTGGGGGCCGGGACAAGAGGGTTATCTCAGGCAGGGCAATGGAAAGCTTCTGGAAGAGCGCCTGGGGACAGGACCACCCTGGCTGGCCTGCAGGCACCAAGTTGGCCTGCGTGCTGTCGCTGGTGTGGCTCCACGGTCCTTCCTCTAGGCTTTCAAGCCCTTGTACATATTCATGTGTTTTACCTGGAAAGGGTGGGAACAGTTCAGCAGCAGCTGGCCTGGGGCTCAGCTCACGTTTACTCACAGATGCCTCGGCACGGACCCCCAGCTTTGCAATGAGGACGCTCCTTGCGTGGGGGGTGGGTTGCTGGCTGTATGGGAGATGGTTCCCCACCTCTGAACAATTTCTGAATAGTTTACCACTGGAGCAAGTGCCGTGGTAGGGTTTTCCTCTGTATAACTCGTGGGTTCACTTTTTTTTCTTTTATCGTTCAAGTTAGATTTTATTCCTCTTTTATGTATTTATAGATATAAGCATGGAAATAATTCATTCCTATAAATACATCTGTGTGATGGGAAGAACTTTTTTCTGTTTTATTTTTAAATTTTATTTTTTTAAATTTTGAAATTTAATTTTATTTTTTTTTATACAGCACGTTATTATTAGTTATGTATTTTATGCATATACATGTATACAGGTCAATCCCAAACTCCCAACTCATCCCACCACCACCACCCCATGGCTTCCCACACTTGGTGTCCATACGTTTGTTCTCTACCTCTGTGTCTCTATTTCTTCCCTGCAAACCAGTTCATCTGTACTATTTTTAGGCTCCACATATATGCATTAATATACAATATTTGTTTTCCTCTTTCTGACTTACTTCATTCTGTATGACAGTCTCTCGATCCATCGATGTCTCTACAAATGACCCAGTTTCATTCCATTTTATGGCCGAGTAATATTCCATTTTATATATGTACCACATCTTTATCCATTCATCTGTCTGTGGGCATTTAGGTTGCTTCCATTACCTGGCTATTGTAAATAGTTCTGCAACAAACATTGTGGTGAATGTGCCTTTTTGAAATACGGTTTTCTCTGGGTATATGCCCAGAAGTGGGATTGCTGGATCAGATGGTAATTCTATTTCTAATTTTTTTAAGGAAAGTCCATACTGTACTCCATAGTGACTGTATCAATTTACATTCCCACCAATAGTGGAAGAGGGCTCCTTTTGTCCACACCCTCCCCAGAATTGGTTGTTTGTAGATTTCCTGATGATGCCGATTCTAACAGGTGTGAGGTGATACCTCATTGTAGTTTTGATTTGCATTTCTCTAATAATTAGTGCTGTTGAGCAGCTTTTCACGTGCGTCTTGGCCATCTCTGTGTCTCCTTTGAAGAAACGTCTCTTTAGATCTTCTGCCCATTTTTTTTGGGTTGTTTGTTTTTTTAATATTAAGCTGCATGAGCTGTTTATATATATTGGAGATTAAACCTCTGTCCATTGATTCGTCTGCAACGATTTTCGCCCATTCTGAGGGATGCCTTTTTCCATTCCCGTGTTTTTTAACAAAAAAGGAAAGAAAGGAAAAGAAGCAGAACACTATTGTGCGTAAAATATGCCTTTTGAAACGGTCGTTTTGAAATATGGACGTCCTTTGAATTTTTTGGTCGATATGTGACCCCAGGATTTGTTTTCAGGGCAGGTGTCATTTACAGGCCTGCAATGATTTTGAATATCAACTGACCATTAGCGCTGGGATTAAAGCTGCTGTTGTGTGAAACGGCCACAAGGTGGCAGCATTTCACCCTTAACAAATCTTTTTACTAGGGCAAGAGAGCCTCAGTGGAAGTGGTGTTCTAGATTGGAGTTTAGAATGGAATGTGCCAGGAGAAAGCCCCTCACGTTTGTCTCACTACTTCTTGTTCGTGTTTCTAATTTAATTTTTATTTTTTATTACAGCAAGTTTGATTACAATGTTTGGCTTCTTGTAGGTGTGGAAGATGTGGTTCTTTTACACATATACAGATGACTGTTCTTCCTGGGATCCTTTTCCCATGTACGTTATGACAGAATGTTGAGTAGTCCTCTCTTGGTATTCTGTAGGTCTTTGGTGATTATATATGTCACCTGTGTTTGTATATGTCTGTTAACCCCGATATCGTAATGAAACCAATCCTCACACCTTTCCATTGGTGAACCATAAGTTTGTTTAATGAATCTGTGATTGCCCTTCTCCGTGGAAATATCTGCCCTGGTATCCATTTTTAGGTAACACCTATAAGTGATATGATATGATAGGTGTCTTTCACTTTCTGACTTACTACAAGTCACGTGAATACTTCTAGACACATCTACGGTGCTGCAAATGACTTTGTGTCCTTTTTTTCCTTGGCTTCTCTTCTGCCTTAGTGGGGTCCATTTTCAACAATGTGATTCCCTGAGGGTTGTGGATTAGCTGACCTGGGCAGCCTTACCCTGCCAGCCCGCCGTCCCCAGGTGTGCCTCGTTGAGGTCAATATAAACAGAGCTCCAGGCAGCAATAGCCCCTGAAGCTGTGCCTGACTCCATATTCTCTGCCTCGTCAGCAGTCTCGGGGCTGTGCTGGTGGGAGGGAGTGAGGAGCCACAGCTTTGTGGGTGGCCCGGTGTGAGTGGGGTTCTGCTGGCCTTTCTGCAGGAGTTGCCAGGCTGCCGCCTGTAAAGAAGAGGATGTGTCACCCATACCTTCTGCTGGAATTTCTCTCCGGACAGAGGTGTAGAAGGAAAAAAGCAGTGGGGGCCGGGACAGGAGGGGTATCTCAGGCAGGGCAATGGAAAGCTTCTGGAAGAGCGCCAGGGTCCAGGACCACCCTGGCTGGCCTGCAGGCACCAAGTTGGCCTGCGTGCTGTCGCTGGTGTGGCTCCACGGTCCTTCCTCTAGGGTTTCAAGCCCTTGTACATATTCAGGTGTTTTACCTGGAAAGGGTGGGGACAGTTCAGCAGCAGCTGGCCTGGGGCTCCACTCACGTTTACTCACAGATGCCTCGGCACGGTCCCCCAGCTTTGCAATGAGGACGCTCCTTGCTTGGGGATGGGTTGCTGGCTGTATGGGAGAGGGTTCCCCACCTCTGACCAATTTCAGTATTGTTTCCCGCTGGAGCAAGTGCCGTGATAGGGTTTTCCTCTGTATAACTCGTGGGTTCACTTTTTTCTTCTTTTATCGTTCAAGTTAGATATTATTCCTCTTTTATGTATTTATAGATATAAGCATGGAAATTATTCATTCCTATAAATACATCTGTGTGACGGGAAGAATTTTTTCTGTTTTATTTTTAAATTTTATTTTTGAAAATTTTGAAATTTAATTTTATTTATTTTTTTATACAGCACGTTATTATTAGTTATGTATTTTATGCATATACATGTATACAGGTCAATCCCAAACTCCCAACTCATCCCACCACCACCACCCCATGGCTTCCCACACTTGGTGTCCATACGTTTGTTCTCTACTTCTGTGTCTCTATTTCTTCCCTGCAAACCAGTTCATCTGTACCATTTTTAGGCTCCACATATATGCGTTAATAGACAATATTTGTTTTCCTCTTTCTGACTTACTTCATTCTGTATGACAGTCTCTCGATCCATCGATGTCTCTACAAATGACCCAGTTTCATTCCTTTTTATGGCTGAGTAATATTCCATTTTATATATGTACCACATCTTTATCCATTCATCTGTCTGTGGGCATTTAGTTTGCTTCCATTACCTGGCTATTGTAAATAGTGCTGCAACGAACATTGTGGTGAATGTGCCTTTTTGAAATACGGTTTTCTCTGGGTATATGCCCAGAAGTGCGATTGCTGGATCAGATGGTAATTCTATTTCTAGATTTTTTAAGGAAACTCCATACTGTTCTCCATAGTGACTGTATCAATTTACATTCCCACCAATAGTGGAAGAGGGCTCCTTTTGTCCACACCCTCCCCAGAATTGGTTGTTTGTAGATTTTCTGATGATGCCGATTCTAACAGGTGTGAGGTGATACCTCATTGTAGTTTTGATTTGCATTTCTCTAATAATTAGTGCTGTTGAGCAGCTTTTCACGTGCGTCTTGGCCATCTCTGTGTCTCCTTTGAAGAAACGTCTCTTTAGATCTTCTGCCCATTTTTTGGTTGTGTTGTTTGTTTTTTTTAATATTAAGCTGCATGAGCTGTTTATATATATTGGAGATTAAACCTCTGTCCATTGATTCGTCTGCAACGATTTTCGCCCATTCTGAGGGATTCCTTTTCCATTCCCGTGTTTTTTAACAAAAAAGGAAAGAAAGGAAAAGAAGCAGAACACTAATGTGCGTAAAATATGCCTTTTGAAACAGTCGTTTTGAAATATGGACGTCCTTTGAATTTTTTGGTCGATATGTGACCCCAGGATTTGTTTTCAGGGCAGGTGTCATTTACAGGCCTGCAATGATTTTGAATATCAACTGACCATTAGCGTTGGGATTAAAGCTGCTGTTGTGTGAAACGGCCACCATGTGGCAGCAGTTCACCCTTACCAAATCTGGTTACTAGGGCAAGAGAGCCTCAGTGGAAGTGGTGTTCTAGATTGGAGTTTAGAATGGAATGTGCCAGGAGAAAGCCAATCACGTTTGTCTCACTACTTCTTGTTCGTGTTTTTAATTTAATTTTTTATTTTTTATTACAGCAAGTTTGATTACAATGTTTGGCTTGCTGTAGGTGTGGAAGATGTGGTTCTTTTACACATATACAGATGTCTGTTCTTCCTGGGATCCTTTTCCCAGGTACGTTATGACAGAATGTTGAGTAGTCCTCTCTTGGTATTCTGTAGGTCTTTGGTGATTATATATGTCACCTGTGTTTGTATATGTCTGTTATCCCCGATATCGTAATGAAACCAATCCTCACACCTTTCCATTGGTGAACCATAAGTTTGTTTAATGAATCTGTGATTGCCCTTCTCCGTGGAAATATCTGCCCTGGTATCCATTTTTAGGTAACACCTATAAGTGATATGATATGATATGTATCTTTCACTTTCTGACTTACTACAAGTCACGTGAATACTTCTAGACACATCTACGGTGCTGCAAATGACATTGTGTCCTTTTTTCCCTTGGCTTCTCTTCTGCCTTAGTGGGGTCCATTTTCAACAATGTGATTCCCTGAGGGTTGTGGATTAGCTGACCTGGGCAGCCTTACCCTGCCGGCCCGCCCTCCCCAGGTGTGCCTTGTTGAGGTCAATATAAACAGAGCTCCAGGCAGCAATAGCCCCTGAAGCTGTGCCTGACTCCATATTCTCTGCCTCGTCAGCAGTCTCGGGGCTGTGCTGGTGGGAGGGAGTGAGGAGCCACAGCTTTGTGGGTGGCCCGGTGTGAGTGGGGTTCTTCTGGACTTTCTGCAGGAGTTGCCAGTCTGCCGCCTGTAAAGAAGAGGATGTGTCACCCATACCTTCCGCTGGAATTTCTCTCTGGACAGAGGTGAGGACGGAAAAAAGCAGTGGGGGCCGGGACAGGAGGGGTATCTCAGGCAGGGCAATGGAAAGCTTCTGGAAGAGCGCCAGGGTCCAGGACCACCCTGTCTGGCCTGCAGGCACCAAGTTGGCCTGCGTGCTGTCGCTGGCGTGGCTCCACGGTCCTTCCTCTAGGCTTTCAAGCCCTTGTACATATTCAGGTGATTTACCTGGAAAGGGTGGGAACAGTTCAGCAGCAGCTGGCCTGGGGCTCAGCTCACGTTTACTCATAGATGCCTCGGCACTCTCCCCCAGCTTTGCAATGAGGACGCTCCTTGCGTGGGGGGTGGGTTGCTGGCTGTATGGGAGATGGTTCCCCACCTCTGACCAATTTCAGAATTGTTTACCACTGGAGCAAGTGCCCTGATAGGGTTTTCCTCTGTATAACTCGTGTGTTCTCTTTTTTTTTTTCTTTTATCGTTCAAGTTAGATTTTATTCCTCTTTTATGTATTTATAAATATAAGCATGGAAATAATTCATTCCTTTAAATACATCTGTGTGACGGGAAGAATTTTTTCTGTTTTATTTTTAAATTTTATTTTTTAAAATTTTGAAATTTCATTTTATTTATGTTTTTATACAGCAGGTTATTATTAGTTATGTATTTTATGCATATACATGTATACAGGTCAATCCCAATCTCCAAACTCATCCCACCACCACCACCCCATGGCTTCCCACAATTGGTGTCCATACGTTTGTTCTCTACCTCTGTGTCTCTATTTCTTCCCTGCAAACCAGTTCATCCGTACCATTTTTTTAGGTTCCACATATATGCATTAATATACAATATTTGTTTTCCTCTTTCTGACTTACTTCATTCTGTATGACAGTCTCTCGATCCATCGATGTCTCTACAAATGACCCAGTTTCATTCCTTTTTATGGCCGAGTAATATTCCATTTCATATATGTACCACATCTTTATCCATTCATTTGTCTGTGGGCATTTAGGTTGCTTCCATTACTTTCCTATTGTAAATAGTGCTGCAGCGAACATTGTGGTGAATGTGCCTTTTTGAAATACGGTTTTCTCTGGGTATATGCGCAGAAGTGGGATTGCTGGATCAGATGGTAATTCTATTTCCAGTTTTTTTAAGGAAACTCCATACTGTTCTCCATATAGACTGTATCAATTTACATTCCCACCAATAGTGGAAGAGGGCTCCTTTTGTCCACACCCTCCCCAGAATTGGTTGTTTGTAGATTTTCTGATGATGCTGATTCTAACAGGTGTGAGGTGATACCTCATTGTAGTTTTCTCCTGAATATATTCAGGAGAAAACGCATACGCACTTTTTGGCCAAGTGCATCATTGTCGAATTTGTGCCCCTCTTCCTGTGCTTTACAGGCGATTCCAACGTACCTCTTGAAATCTGTTTCCTGCTATTCTGCCTTGCTTTCAAGTCCGCCTCGTTGCCTTCCCTCAACAGATTTTTGGACGATAGTTGGCCTTGATTACTCTGCCAGTTTGTGAATTGCTGTGCCCCTGAGCTCCATTTATCAACTCGTTTCTTATGAGCTGAACGCAAGTCCAAACTTTTGGTTCAGGACCTATACTGGTTCCCGGTGGGTGGCTGAGACTTTGGTTCATTCTTCTTCCTGCCGGGAAATTAGAGTGACATGTGCCCATCCAAATGCCTAACAGCTACTCTCTCATTGGTTCTCCCTCTTCCCTTTCATCCTCTGCCAAATTGGCAACCTGTGCGAACCAGGAGCTTAAAGGGGCTGTCTCTCCAAGTTGGGAGATTGATAGGAAAGCAGTTGGAAAGTCAAACCGGAGCACCAGGAGAGGGGCTCTTCGTTGCGTTTTAGAAACCTGTCGTATTCACAGTGTGTCCATTCTCTAGGTTTCCCGTACACGTTATAGCTGTAGTAATATTCCCTTCAACCTGGAGAGCTGGGACCCATGGAATGGGTGCCATGCATTATTGCTTTAAAGGGTCTGCATTTGCTCACCCAATCTCACCAATCCTCTCAGTCCCAAGTGTCCAGCCTTATGCCACATCCAGCTGTCATTGTAGATAGGGTCATTCCAGGTTGCATCAGAGACCCTGAAGGAATTGTAAAGAATTTCCCTGTTTCTTTGTTCTGTTTTTGAAATTCCTTTTTAGAGTGGGTTTGAGCTGATTCTCGCTGCCCTGTTTATGCCAGTCTAGACACACTTGATTCCCTTACGGAGACATATCAATACATAGGTTTTAAGATTCTTACTAGTCAGATCTATTCCTCTGCGGGAAATATGGGGTTTTGAGTCCCTTTCACTGAGGAAGGTGTAGGTCTTGTCTATTCCATAGTTGGTTTTTGGAACGGTACCTGTGCTTATATCAAACTCTGGTTTGATGCATCACCCCACCTCTCCTTCCCCCGTAAGCAGGCATAAGAGTGTTTTCTAAATGTGAGACTCTGTTCTCTTGCCTAACTCAGTTCATGTGTAGCCATGTTTACAGGATCTTCCTAAGTGATATCTTATGATAAGTTTCTTTTTCTGTGTGACTTCTTTCACTTAGAATCATCGTACCTGAATCCACTCATTTTGCTGCTACTGGTCTTATGACATTGATTTCATGGCTGAGGGATATTCCATCGTACGTAAGTTCCACGATGTTTGGAACCATTTTTATATTTCCTGGGATATTTCAGGTGTACCCAGGTTGAGGTTCCTGTAAGCAGTGCAGCCCTCAATTTGGGGGTGGCTCTGTCTTATGGATTTTCAGTTTTCCCAAAGTATATTCCCTAGACTGGAAGTGCCCTTGGCTCTGTAGCTCTGTTGTTTACTTGTTTTAGGGAACACAATGCACTCCTCCAGTGAGGCAGTTGGCAACTTACATCCCGCCCATCAGCATAACAAGGCTCCCTGTTCTCCAGGGCCTGCCTTGCCTTTCTGGTTTTTACACATTTTGTGGATGTCCCTTTTGACCGGTGGGAAGTGATACTTCTTTGTAGTGCAGATTTGCATTGCCCGCTTGCTTGCTTGGCCAAAAAGGGCGTATGCGTTTTCTCCTGAATATATTCAGGAGAAAACGCATACGCCCTTTTTGGCCAAGTGCATCATTGTCGAAGTTGTGCCCCTCTTCCTGTGCTTTACAGGCGATTCCAACGTACCTCTTGAAATCTCTTTCCTGCTATTCTGCCTCGCTTTCAAGTCCGCCTCGTTGCCTTCCCTCAACAGATTTTTGGACGATAGTTGGCCTTGATTACTCTGCCAGTTTGTGAATTGCTGTGCCCCTGAGCACCATTTTTCAACTCGTTTTTTGTGAGCTGAACGCAAGTCCAAACTTTTGGTTCAGGACTTATACTGGTTCCCGGTGGGTGGCTGAGACTTTGGTTCATTCTTCTTCCTGCCGGGAAATTAGAGTGACATGTGCCCGTCCAAATGCCTAAGAGCTACTCTCTCATTGGTTCTCCCTCTTCCCTTTCATCCTCTGCCAAATTGGCAACCTGTGCGAACCAGGAGCTTAAACGGGCTGTCTCTCCAAGTTGGGAGATTGATAGGAAAGCAGTTGGAAAGTCAAACCGGAGCACCAGGCGAGGGGCTCTTCGTTGAGTTTTAGAAACCTGTCGTATTCACAGTGTGTCCATTCTCTAGGTTTCCCGTACACGTTATAGCTGTAGTAATATTCCCTTCAACCTGGAGAGCTGGGACCCATGGAATGGGTGCCATGCATTATTGCTTTAAAGGGTCTGCATTTGCTCACCCAATCTCACCAATCCTCTCAGTCCCAAGTGTCCAGCCTTATGCCACATCCAGCTGTCATTGTAGATAGGGTCATTCCAGGTTGCATCAGAGACCCTGAAGGAATTGTAAAGAATTTCCCTGTTTCTTTGTTCTGTTTTTGAAATTCCTTTTTAGAGTGGGTTTGAGCTGATTCTCGCTGCCCTGTTTATGCCAGTCTAGACACACTTGATTCCCTTACGGAGACATATCAATACATAGGTTTTAAGATTCTTACTAGTCAGATCTATTCCTCTGCGGGAAATATGGGGTTTTGAGTCCCTTTCACTGAGGAAGGTGTAGGTCTTGTCTATTCCATAGTTGGTTTTTGGAACGGTACCTGTGCTTATATCAAACTCTGGTTTGATGCATCACCCCACCTCTCCTTCCCCCTTAAGCAGGCATAAGAGTGTTTTCTAAATGTGAGACTCTGTTCTCTTGCCTAACTCAGTTCATGTGTAGCCATGTTTACAGGATCTTCCTAAGTGATATCTTATGATAAGTTTCTTTTTCTGTGTGACTTCTTTCACTTAGAATCATCGTACCTGAATCCACTCATTTTGCTGCTACTGGTCTTATGACATTGATTTCATGGCTGAGGGATATTCCATCGTACGTAAGTTCCACGATGTTTGGAACCATTTTTATATTTCCTGGGATATTTCAGGTGTACCCAGGTTGAGGTTCCTGTAAGCAGTGCAGCCCTCAATTTGGGGGTGGCTCTGTCTTATGGATTTTCAGTTTTCCCAAAGTATATTCCCTAGACTGGAAGTGCCCTTGGCTCTGTAGCTCTGTTGTTTACTTGTTTTAGGGAACACAATGCACTCCTCCAGTGAGGCAGTTGGCAACTTACATCCCGCCCATCAGCATAACAAGGCTCCCTGTTCTCCAGGGCCTGCCTTGCCTTTCTGGTTTTTACACATTTTGTGGATGTCCCTTTTGACCGGTGGGAAGTGATACTTCTTTGTAGTGCAGATTTGCATTGCCCGCTTGCTTGCTTGGCCAAAAAGGGCGTATGCGTTTTCTCCTGAATATATTCAGGAGAAAACGCATACGCCCTTTTTGGCCAAGTGCATCATTGTCGAAGTTGTGCCCCTCTTCCTGTGCTTTACAGGCGATTCCAACGTACCTCTTGAAATCTCTTTCCTGCTATTCTGCCTCGCTTTCAAGTCCGCCTCGTTGCCTTCCCTCAACAGATTTTTGGACGATAGTTGGCCTTGATTACTCTGCCAGTTTGTGAATTGCTGTGCCCCTGAGCACCATTTTTCAACTCGTTTTTTGTGAGCTGAACGCAAGTCCAAACTTTTGGTTCAGGACTTATACTGGTTCCCGGTGGGTGGCTGAGACTTTGGTTCATTCTTCTTCCTGCCGGGAAATTAGAGTGACATGTGCCCGTCCAAATGCCTAAGAGCTACTCTCTCATTGGTTCTCCCTCTTCCCTTTCATCCTCTGCCAAATTGGCAACCTGTGCGAACCAGGAGCTTAAAGGGGCTGTCTCTCCAAGTTGGGAGATTGATAGGAAAGCAGTTGGAAAGTCAAACCGGAGCACCAGGCGAGGGGCTCTTCGTTGAGTTTTAGAAACCTGTCGTATTCACAGTGTGTCCATTCTCTAGGTTTCCCGTACACGTTATAGCTGTAGTAATATTCCCTTCAACCTGGAGAGCTGGGACCCATGGAATGGGTGCCATGCATTATTGCTTTAAAGGGTCTGCATTTGCTCACCCAATCTCACCAATCCTCTCAGTCCCAAGTGTCCAGCCTTATGCCACATCCAGCTGTCATTGTAGATAGGGTCATTCCAGGTTGCATCAGAGACCCTGAAGGAATTGTAAAGAATTTCCCTGTTTCTTTGTTCTGTTTTTGAAATTCCTTTTTAGAGTGGGTTTGAGCTGATTCTCGCTGCCCTGTTTATGCCAGTCTAGACACACTTGATTCCCTTACGGAGACATATCAATACATAGGTTTTAAGATTCTTACTAGTCAGATCTATTCCTCTGCGGGAAATATGGGGTTTTGAGTCCCTTTCACTGAGGAAGGTGTAGGTCTTGTCTATTCCATAGTTGGTTTTTGGAACGGTACCTGTGCTTATATCAAACTCTGGTTTGATGCATCACCCCACCTCTCCTTCCCCCGTAAGCAGGCATAAGAGTGTTTTCTAAATGTGAGACTCTGTTCTCTTGCCTAACTCAGTTCATGTGTAGCCATGTTTACAGGATCTTCCTAAGTGATATCTTATGATAAGTTTCTTTTTCTGTGTGACTTCTTTCACTTAGAATCATCGTACCTGAATCCACTCATTTTGCTGCTACTGGTCTTATGACATTGATTTCATGGCTGAGGGATATTCCATCGTACGTAAGTTCCACGATGTTTGGAACCATTTTTATATTTCCTGGGATATTTCAGGTGTACCCAGGTTGAGGTTCCTGTAAGCAGTGCAGCCCTCAATTTGGGGGTGGCTCTGTCTTATGGATTTTCAGTTTTCCCAAAGTATATTCCCTAGACTGGAAGTGCCCTTGGCTCTGTAGCTCTGTTGTTTACTTGTTTTAGGGAACACAATGCACTCCTCCAGTGAGGCAGTTGGCAACTTACATCCCGCCCATCAGCATAACAAGGCTCCCTGTTCTCCAGGGCCTGCCTTGCCTTTCTGGTTTTTACACATTTTGTGGATGTCCCTTTTGACCGGTGGGAAGTGATACTTCTTTGTAGTGCAGATTTGCATTGCCCGCTTGCTTGCTTGGCCAAAAAGGGCGTATGCGTTTTCTCCTGAATATATTCAGGAGAAAACGCATACGCCCTTTTTGGCCAAGTGCATCATTGTCGAAGTTGTGCCCCTCTTCCTGTGCTTTACAGGCGATTCCAACGTACCTCTTGAAATCTCTTTCCTGCTATTCTGCCTCGCTTTCAAGTCCGCCTCGTTGCCTTCCCTCAACAGATTTTTGGACGATAGTTGGCCTTGATTACTCTGCCAGTTTGTGAATTGCTGTGCCCCTGAGCTCCATTTTTCAACTCGTTTTTTGTGAGCTGAACGCAAGTCCAAACTTTTGGTTCAGGACTTATACTGGTTCCCGGTGGGTGGCTGAGACTTTGGTTCATTCTTCTTCCTGCCGGGAAATTAGAGTGACATGTGCCCGTCCAAATGCCTAAGAGCTACTCTCTCATTGGTTCTCCCTCTTCCCTTTCATCCTCTGCCAAATTGGCAACCTGTGCGAACCAGGAGCTTAAAGGGGCTGTCTCTCCAAGTTGGGAGATTGATAGGAAAGCAGTTGGAAAGTCAAACCGGAGCACCAGGAGAGGGGCTCTTCGTTGAGTTTTAGAAACCTGTCGTATTCACAGTGTGTCCATTCTCTAGGTTTCCCGTACACGTTATAGCTGTAGTAATATTCCCTTCAACCTGGAGAGCTGGGACCCATGGAATGGGTGCCATGCATTATTGCTTTAAAGGGTCTGCATTTGCTCACCCAATCTCACCAATCCTCTCAGTCCCAAGTGTCCAGCCTTATGCCACATCCAGCTGTCATTGTAGATAGGGTCATTCCAGGTTGCATCAGAGACCCTGAAGGAATTGTAAAGAATTTCCCTGTTTCTTTGTTCTGTTTTTGAAATTCCTTTTTAGAGTGGGTTTGAGCTGATTCTCGCTGCCCTGTTTATGCCAGTCTAGACACACTTGATTCCCTTACGGAGACATATCAATACATAGGTTTTAAGATTATTACTAGTCAGATCTATTCCTCTGCGGGAAATATGGGGTTTTGAGTCCCTTTCACTGAGGAAGGTGTAGGTCTTGTCTATTCCATAGTTGGTTTTTGGAACGGTACCTGTGCTTATATCAAACTCTGGTTTGATGCATCACCCCACCTCTCCTTCCCCCTTAAGCAGGCATAAGAGTGTTTTCTAAATGTGAGACTCTGTTCTCTTGCCTAACTCAGTTCATGTGTAGCCATGTTTACAGGATCTTCCTAAGTGATATCTTATGATAAGTTTCTTTTTCTGTGTGACTTCTTTCACTTAGAATCATCGTACCTGAATCCACTCATTTTGCTGCTACTGGTCTTATGACATTGATTTCATGGCTGAGGGATATTCCATCGTACATAAGTTCCACGATGTTTGGAACCATTTTTATATTTCCTGGGATATTTCAGGTGTACCCAGGTTGAGGTTCCTGTAAGCAGTGCAGCCCTCAATTTGGGGGTGGCTCTGTCTTATGGATTTTCAGTTTTCCCAAAGTATATTCCCTAGACTGGAAGTGCCCTTGGCTCTGTAGCTCTGTTGTTTACTTGTTTTAGGGAACACAATGCACTCCTCCAGTGAGGCAGTTGGCAACTTACATCCCGCCCATCAGCATAACAAGGCTCCCTGTTCTCCAGGGCCTGTCTTGCCTTTCTGGTTTTTACACATTTTGTGGATGTCCCTTTTGACCGGTGGGAAGTGATACTTCTTTGTAGTGCAGATTTGCATTGCCCGCTTGCTTGCTTGGCCAAAAAGGGCGTATGCGTTTTCTCCTAAATATATTCAGGAGAAAACGCATACGCCCTTTTTGGCCAAGTGCATCATTGTCGAAGTTGTGCCCCTCTTCCTGTGCTTTACAGGCGATTCCAACGTACCTCTTGAAATCTCTTTCCTGCTATTCTGCCTCGCTTTCAAGTCCGCCTCGTTGCCTTCCCTCAACAGATTTTTGGACGATAGTTGGCCTTGATTACTCTGCCAGTTTGTGAATTGCTGTGCCCCTGAGCACCATTTTTCAACTCGTTTTTTGTGAGCTGAACGCAAGTCCAAACTTTTGGTTCAGGACTTATACTGGTTCCCGGTGGGTGGCTGAGACTTTGGTTCATTCTTCTTCCTGCCGGGAAATTAGAGTGACATGTGCCCGTCCAAATGCCTAAGAGCTACTCTCTCATTGGTTCTCCCTCTTCCCTTTCATCCTCTGCCAAATTGGCAACCTGTGCGAACCAGGAGCTTAAAGGGGCTGTCTCTCCAAGTTGGGAGATTGATAGGAAAGCAGTTGGAAAGTCAAACCGGAGCACCAGGAGAGGGGCTCTTCGTTGAGTTTTAGAAACCTTTCGTATTCACAGTGTGTCCATTCTCTAGGTTTCCCGTACACGTTATAGCTGTAGTAATATTCCCTTCAACCTGGAGAGCTGGGACCCATGGAATGGGTGCCATGCATTATTGCTTTAAAGGGTCTGCATTTGCTCACCCAATCTCACCAATCCTCTCAGTCCCAAGTGTCCAGCCTTATGCCACATCCAGCTGTCATTGTAGATAGGGTCATTCCAGGTTGCATCAGAGACCCTGAAGGAATTGTAAAGAATTTCCCTGTTTCTTTGTTCTGTTTTTGAAATTCCTTTTTAGAGTGGGTTTGAGCTGATTCTCGCTGCCCTGTTTATGCCAGTCTAGACACACTTGATTCCCTTACGGAGACATATCAATACATAGGTTTTAAGATTCTTACTAGTCAGATCTATTCCTCTGCGGGAAATATGGGGTTTTGAGTCCCTTTCACTGAGGAAGGTGTAGGTCTTGTCTATTCCATAGTTGGTTTTTGGAACAGTACCTGTGCTTATATCAAACTCTGGTTTGATGCATCACCCCACCTCTCCTTCCCCCTTAAGCAGGCATAAGAGTGTTTTCTAAATGTGAGACTCTGTTCTCTTGCCTAACTCAGTTCATGTGTAGCCATGTTTACAGGATCTTCCTAAGTGATATCTTATGATAAGTTTCTTTTTCTGTGTGACTTCTTTCACTTAGAATCATCGTACCTGAATCCACTCATTTTGCTGCTACTGGTCTTATGACATTGATTTCATGGCTGAGGGATATTCCATCGTACGTAAGTTCCACGATGTTTGGAACCATTTTTAAATTTCCTGGGATATTTCAGGTGTACCCAGGTTGAGGTTCCTGTAAGCAGTGCAGCCCTCAATTAGGGGGTGGCTCTGTCTTATGGATTTTCAGTTTTCCCAAGGTATATTCCCTAGACTGGACGTGCCCTTGGCTCTGTAGCTCTGTTGTTTACTTGTTTTAGGGAACACAATGCACTCCTCCAGTGAGGCAGTTGGCAGCTTACAGCCCGCCCATCAGCATAACAAGGCTCCCTGTTCTCCAGGGCCTGCCTTGCCTTTCTGGTTTTTACACATTTTGTGGATGTCCCTTTTGACTGGTGGGAAGTGATACTTCTTTGTAGTGCAGATTTGCATTGCCCGCTTGCTTGCTTGGCCAAAAAGGGCGTATGCGTTTCCTCCTGAATATATTCAGGAGAAAACGCATACGCCCTTTTTGGCCAAGTGCATCATTGTCGAAGTTGTGCCCCTCTTCCTGTGCTTTACAGGCGATTCCAACGTACCTCTTGAAATCTGTTTCCTGCTATTCTGCCTCGCTTTCAAGTCCGCCTCGTTGCCTTCCCTCAACAGATTTTTGGACGATAGTTGGCCTTGATTACTCTGCCAGTTTGTGAATTGCTGTGCCCCTGAGCTCCATTTTTCAACTCGTTTTTTGTGAGCTGAACGCAAGTCCAAACTTTTGGTTCAGGACCTATACTGGTTCCCGGTGGGTGGCTGAGACTTTGGTTCATTCTTCTTCCTGCCGGGAAATTAGAGTGACATGTGCCCATCCAAATGCCTAACAGCTACTCTCTCATTGGTTCTCCCTCTTCCCTTTCATCCTCTGCCAAATTGGCAACCTGTGCGAACCAGGAGCTTAAAGGGGCTGTCTCTCCAAGTTGGGAGATTGATAGGAAAGCAGTTGGAAAGTCAAACCGGAGCACCAGGAGAGGGGCTCTTCGTTGCGTTTTAGAAACCTGTCGTATTCACAGTGTGTCCATTCTCTAGGTTTCCCGTACACGTTATAGCTGTAGTAATATTCCCTTCCACCTGGAGAGCTGGGACCCATGGGATGGGTGCCATGCATTAGTGCTTTAAAGGGTCTGCATTTGCTCACCCAATCTCACCAATCCTCTCAGTCCCAAGTGTCCAGCCTTATGCCACATCCAGCTGTCATTGTAGATAGGGTCATTCCAGGTTGCATCAGAGACCCTGAAGGAATTGTAAAGAATTTCCCTGTTTCTTTGTTCTGTTTTTGAAATTCCTTTTTAGAGTGGGTTTGAGCTGATTCTCGCTGCCATGTTTATGCCAGTCTAGACACACTTGATTCCCTTACGGAGACATATCAATACATAGGTTTTAAGATTCTTACTAGTCAGATCTATTCCTCTGCGGGAAATATGGGGTTTTGAGTCCCTTTCACTGAGGAAGGTGTAGGTCTTGTCTATTCCATAGTTGGTTTTTGGAACGGTACCTGTGCTTATATCAAACTCTGGTTTGATGCATCACCCCACCTCTCCTTCCCCTTTAAGCAGGCATAAGAGTGTTTTCTAAATGTGAGACTCTGTTCTCTTGCCTAGCTCAGTTCATGTGTAGCCATGTTTACAGGATCTTCCTAAGTGATATCTTATGATAAGTTTCTTTTTCTGTGTGACTTCTTTCACTTAGAATCATCGTACCTGAATCCACTCATTTTGCTGCTACTGGTCTTATGACATTGATTTCATGGCTGAGGGATATTCCATCGTACGTAAGTTCCACGATGTTTGGAACCATTTTTATATTTCCTGGGATATTTCAGGTGTACCCAGGTTGAGGTTCCTGTAAGCAGTGCAGCCCTCAATTTGGGGGTGGCTCTGTCTTATGGATTTTCAGTTTTCCCAAGGTATATTCCCTAGACTGGAAGTGCCCTTGGCTCTGTAGCTCTATTGTTTACTTGTTTTAGGGAACACAATGCACTCCTCCAGTGAGGCAGTTGGCAACTTACATCCCGCCCATCAGCATAACAAGGCTCCCTGTTCTCCAGGGCCTGTCTTGCCTTTCTGGTTTTTACACATTTTGTGGATGTCCCTTTTGATCGGTGGGAAGTGATACTTCTTTGTAGTGCAGATTTGCATTGCCCGCTTGCTTGCTTGGCCAAAAAGGGCGTATGCGTTTTCTCCTGAATATATTCAGGAGAAAACGCATACGCCCTTTTTGGCCAAGTGCATCATTGTCGAAGTTGTGCCCCTCTTCCTGTGCTTTACAGGCGATTCCAATGTACCTCTTGAAATCTGTTTCCTGCTATTCTGCCTCGCTTTCAAGTCCGCCTCGTTGCCTTCCCTCAACAGATTTTTGGACGATAGTTGGCCTTGATTACTCTGCCAGTTTGTGAATTGCTGTGCCCCTGAGCTCCATTTTTCAACTCGTTTTTTGTGAGCTGAACGCAAGTCCAAACTTTTGGTTCAGGACCTCTACTGGTTCCCGGTGGGTGGCTGAGACTTTGGTTCATTCTTCTTCCTGCCGGGAAATTAGAGTGACATGTGCCCATCCAAATGCCTAACAGCTACTCTCTCATTGGTTCTCCCTCTTCCCTTTCATCCTCTGCCAAATTGGCAACCTGTGCGAACCAGGAGCTTAAAGGGGCTGTCTCTCCAAGTTGGGAGATTGATAGGAAAGCAGTTGGAAAGTCAAACCGGAGCACCAGGAGAGGGGCTCTTCGTTGCGTTTTAGAAACCTGTCGTATTCACAGTGTGTCCATTCTCTAGGTTTCCCGTACACGTTATAGCTGTAGTAATATTCCCTTCCACCTGGAGAGCTGGGACCCATGGAATGGGTGCCATGCATTAGTGCTTTAAAGGGTCTGCATTTGCTCACCCAATCTCACCAATCCTCTCAGTCCCAAGTGTCCAGCCTTATGCCACATCCAGCTGTCATTGTAGATAGGGTCATTCCAGGTTGCATCAGAGACCCTGAAGGAATTGTAAAGAATTTCCCTGTTTCTTTGTTCTGTTTTTGAAATTCCTTTTTAGAGTGGGTTTGAGCTGATTCTCGCTGCCATGTTTATGCCATTCTAGACACACTTGATTCCCTTACGGAGACATATCAATACATAGGTTTTAAGATTCTTACTAGTCAGATCTATTCCTCTGCGGGAAATATGGGGTTTTGAGTCCCTTTCACTGAGGAAGGTGTAGGTCTTGTATATTCCATAGTTGGTTTTTGGAACGGTACCTGTGCTTATATCAAACTCTGGTTGGATGCATCACCCCACCTCTCCTTCCCCCTTAAGCAGACATAAGAGTGTTTTCTAAATGTGAGACTCTGTTCTCTTGCCTAACTCAGTTCATGTGTAGCCATGTTTACAGGATCTTCCTAAGTGATATCTTATGATAAGTTTCTTTTTCTGTGTGACTTCTTTCACTTAGAATCATCGTACCTGAATCCACTCATTTTGCTGCTACTGGTCTTATGACATTGATTTCATGGCTGAGGGATATTCCATCGTACGTAAGTTCCACGATGTTTGGAACCATTTTTATATTTCCTGGGATATTTCAGGTGTACCCAGGTTGAGGTTCCTGTAAGCAGTGCAGCCCTCAATTTGGGGGTGGCTCTGTCTTATGGATTTTCAGTTTGCCCAAGGTATATTCCCTAGACTGGACGTGCACTTGGCTCTGTAGCTCTGTTGTTTACTTGTTTTAGGGAACACAATGCACTCCTCCAGTGAGGCAGTTGGCAACTTACATCCCGCCCATCAGCATAACAAGGCTCCCTGTTCTCCAGGGCCTGTCTTGCCTTTCTGGTTTTTACACATTTTGTGGATGTCCCTTTTGACCAGTGGGAAGTGATACTTCTTTGTAGTGCAGATTTGCATTGCCCGCTTGCTTGCTTGGCCAAAAAGGGCGTATGCGTTTTCTCCTGAATATATTCAGGAGAAAACGCATACGCCCTTTTTGGCCAAGTGCATCATTGTCGAAGTTGTGCCCCTCTTCCTGTGCTTTACAGGCGATTCCAACGTACCTCTTGAAATCTGTTTCCTGCTATTCTGCCTCGCTTTCAAGTCCGCCTCGTTGCCTTCCCTCAACAGATTTTTGGACGATAGTTGGCCTTGATTACTCTGCCAGTTTGTGAATTGCTGTGCCCCTGAGCTCCATTTTTCAACTCGTTTTTTGTGAGCTGAACGCAAGTCCAAACTTTTGGTTCAGGACCTCTACTGGTTCCCGGTGGGTGGCTGAGACTTTGGTTCATTCTTCTTCCTGCCGGGAAATTAGAGTGACATGTGCCCATCCAAATGCCTAACAGCTACTCTCTCATTGGTTCTCCCTCTTCCCTTTCATCCTCTGCCAAATTGGCAACCTGTGCGAACCAGGAGCTTAAAGGGGCTGTCTCTCCAAGTTGGGAGATTGATAGGAAAGCAGTTGGAAAGTCAAACCGGAGCACCAGGAGAGGGACTCTTCGTTGAGTTTTAGAAACCTTTCGTATTCACTGTGTGTCCATTCTCTAGGTTTCCCGTACACGTTATAGCTGTAGTAATATTCCCTTCAACCTGGAGAGCTGGGACCCATGGAATGGGTGCCATGCGTTATTGCTTTAAAGGGTCTGCATTTGCTCACCCAATCTCACCAATCCTCTCAGTCCCAAGTGTCCAGCCTCATTCCACTTCCAGCTGTCATTGTAGATAGGGTCATTCCAGGTTGCATCAGAGACCCTGAAGGAATTGTAAAGAATTTCCCTGTTTCTTTGTTCTGTTTTTGAAATTCCTTTTTAGAGTGGGTTTGAGCTGATTCTCGCTGCCCTGTTTATGCCAGTCTAGACACACTTGATTCCCTTACGGAGACATATCAATACATAGGTTTTAAGATTCTTACTAGTCAGATCTATTCCTCTGCGGGAAATATGGGGTTTTGAGTCCCTTTCACTGAGGAAGGTGTAGGTCTTGTCTATTCCATAGTTGGTTTTTGGAACGGTACCTGTGCTTATATCAAACTCTGGTTTGATGCATCACCCCACCTCTCCTTCCCCCTTAAGCAGGCATAAGAGTGTTTTCTAAATGTGAGACTCTGTTCTCTTGCCTAACTCAGTTCATGTGTAGCCATGTTTACAGGATCTTCCTAAGTGATATCTTATGATAAGTTTCTTTTTCTGTGTGACTTCTTTCACTTAGAATCATCGTACCTGAATCCACTCATTTTGCTGCTACTGGTCTTATGACATTGATTTCATGGCTGAGGGATATTCCATCGTACGTAAGTTCCACGATGTTTGGAACCATTTTTATATTTCCTGGGATATTTCAGGTGTACCCAGGTTGAGGTTCCTGTAAGCAGTGCAGCCCTCAATTTGGGGGTGGCTCTGTCTTATGGATTTTCAGTTTTCCCAAGGTATATTCCCTAGACTGGACGTGCCCTTGGCTCTGTAGCTCTGTTGTTTACTTGTTTTAGGGAACACAATGCACTCCTCCAGTGAGGCAGTTGGCAACTTACATCCCGCCCATCAGCATAACAAGGCTCCCTGTTCTCCAGGGCCTGTCTTGCCTTTCTGGTTTTTACACATTTTGTGGATGTCCCTTTTGACCGGTGGGAAGTGATACTTCTTTGTAGTGCAGATTTGCATTGCCCGCTTGCTTGCTTGGCCAAAAAGGGCGTATGCGTTTTCTCCTAAATATATTCTGGAGAAAACGCATACGCCCTTTTTGGCCAAGTGCATCATTGTCGAAGTTGTGCCCCTCTTCCTGTGCTTTACAGGCGATTCCAACGTACCTCTTGAAATCTCTTTCCTGCTATTCTGCCTCGCTTTCAAGTCCGCCTCGTTGCCTTCCCTCAACAGATTTTTGGACGATAGTTGGCCTTGATTACTCTGCCAATTTGTGAATTGCTGTGCCCCTGAGCTCCATTTTTCAACTCGTTTTTTGTGAGCTGAACGCAAGTCCAAACTTTTGGTTCAGGACCTATACTGGTTCCCGGTGGGTGGCTGAGACTTTGGTTCATTCTTCTTCCTGCCGGGAAATTAGAGTGACATGTGCCCATCCAAATGCCTAACAGCTACTCTCTCATTGGTTCTCCCTCTTCCCTTTCATCCTCTGCCAAATTGGCAAACTGTGCGAACCAGGAGCTTAAAGGGGCTGTCTCTCCATGTTGGAAATTGATAGGAAAGCAGTTGGAAAGTCAAAGCGGAGCACCAGGAGAGGGGCTCTTCGTTGAGTTTTAGAAACCTTTCGTATTCACAGTGTGTCCATTCTCTAGGTTTCCCGTACACGTTATAGCTGTAGTAATATTCCCTTCAACCTGCAGAGCTGGGACCCATGGAATGGGTGCCATGCATTATTGCTTTAAAGGGTGTGCATTTGCTCACCCAATCTCACCAATCCTCTCAGTCCCAAGTGTCCAGCCTTATGCCACATCCAGCTGTCATTGTAGATAGGGTCATTCCAGGTTGCATCAGAGACCCTGAAGGAATTGTAAAGAATTTCCCTGTTTCTTTGTTCTGTTTTTGAAATTCCTTTTTAGAGTGGGTTTGAGCTGATTCTCTCTGCCATGTTTATGCCAGTCTAGACACACTTGATTCCCTTACGGAGACATATCAATACATAGGTTTTAAGATTCTTACTAGTCAGATCTATTCCTCTGCGGGAAATATGGGGTTTTGAGTCCCTTTCACTGAGGAAGGTGTAGGTCTTGTCTATTCCATAGTTGGTTTTTGGAACGGTACCTGTGCTTATATCAAACTCTGGTTTGATGCATCACCCCACCTCTCCTTCCCCCTTAAGCAGGCATAAGAGTGTTTTCTAAATGTGAGACTCTGTTCTCTTGCCTAACTCAGTTCATGTGTAGCCATGTTTACAGGATCTTCCTAAGTGATATCTTATGATAAGTTTCTTTTTCTGTGTGACTTCTTTCACTTAGAATCATCGTACCTGAATCCACTCATTTTGCTGCTACTGGTCTTATGACATTGATTTCATGGCTGAGGGATATTCCATCGTACGTAAGTTCCACGATGTTTGGAACCATTTTTATATTTCCTGGGATATTTCAGGTGTACCCAGGTTGAGGTTCCTGTAAGCAGTGCAGCCCTCAATTTGGGGGTGGCTCTGTCTTATGGATTTTCAATTTTCCCAAGGTTTATTCCCTAGACTGGAAGTGCCCTTGGCTCTGTAGCTCTGTTGTTTACTTGTTTTAGGGAACACAATGCACTCCTCCAGTGAGGCAGTTGGCAACTTACATCCCGCCCATCAGCATAACAAGGCTCCCTGTTCTCCAGGGCCTGTCTTGCCTTTCTGGTTTTTACACATTTTGTGGATGTCCCTTTTGACCGGTGGGAAGTGATACTTCTTTGTAGTGCAGATTTGCATTGCCCGCTTGCTTGCTTGGCCAAAAAGGGCGTATGCGTTTTCTCCTGAATATATTCAGGAGAAAACGCATACGCCCTTTTTGGCCAAGTGCATCATTGTCGAAGTTGTGCCCCTCTTCCTGTGCTTTACAGGCGATTCCAATGTACCTCTTGAAATCTCTTTCCTGCTCTTCTGCCTCGCTTTCAAGTCCGCCTCGTTGCGTTCCCTCAACAGATTTTTGGACGATAGTTGGCCTTGATTACTCTGCCAGTTTGTGAATTGCTGTGCCCCTGAGCTCCATTTTTCAACTCGTTTTTTGTGAGCTGAACGCAAGTCCAAACTTTTGGTTCAGGACCTATACTGGTTCCCGGTGGGTGGCTGAGACTTTGGTTCATTCTTCTTCCTGCCGGGAAATTAGAGTGACATGTGCCCATCCAAATGCCTAACAGCTACTCTCTCATTGGTTCTCCCTCTTCCCTTTCATCCTCTGCCAAATTGGCAACCTGTGCGAACCAGGAGCTTAAAGGGGCTGTCTCTCCAAGTTGGGAGATTGATAGGAAAGCAGTTGGAAAGTCAAACCGGAGCACCAGGAGAGGGGCTCTTCGTTGCGTTTTAGAAACCTGTCGTATTCACAGTGTGTCCATTCTCTAGGTTTCCCGTACACGTTATAGCTGTAGTAATATTCCCTTCAACCTGGGGAGCTGGGACCCATGGAATGGGTGCCATGCATTATTGTTTAAAGGGTCTGCATTTGCTCACCCAATCTCACCAATCCTCTCAGTCCCAAGTGTCCAGCCTTATGCCACATCCAGCTGTCATTGTAGATAGGGTCATTCCAGGTTGCATCAGAGACCCTGAAGGAATTGTAAAGAATTTCCCTGTTTCTTTGTTCTGTTTTTGAAATTCCTTTTTAGAGTGGGTTTGAGCTGATTCTCGCTGCCCTGTTTATGCCAGTCTAGACACACTTGATTCCCTTACGGAGACATATCAATACATAGGTTTTAAGATTCTTACTAGTCAGATCTATTCCTCTGCGGGAAATATGGGGTTTTGAGTCCCTTTCACTGAGGAAGGTGTAGGTCTTGTCTATTCCATAGTTGGTTTTTGGAACGGTACCTGTGCTTATATCAAACTCTGGTTTGATGCATCACCCCACCTCTCCTTCCCCCTTAAGCAGGCATAAGAGTGTTTTCTAAATGTGAGACTCTGTTCTCTTGCCTAACTCAGTTCATGTGTAGCCATGTTTACAGGATCTTCCTAAGTGATATCTTATGATAAGTTTCTTTTTCTGTGTGACTTCTTTCACTTAGAATCATCGTACCTGAATCCACTCATTTTGCTGCTACTGGTCTTATGACATTGATTTCATGGCTGAGGGATATTCCATCGTACGTAAGTTCCACGATGTTTGGAACCATTTTTATATTTCCTGGGATATTTCAGGTGTACCCAGGTTGAGGTTCCTGTAAGCAGTGCAGCCCTCAATTTGGGGGTGGCTCTGTCTTATGGATTTTCAGTTTTCCCAAGGTATATTCCCTAGACTGGACGTGCCCTTGGCTCTGTAGCTCTGTTGTTTACTTGTTTTAGGGAACACAATGCACTCCTCCAGTGAGGCAGTTGGCAGCTTACATCCCGCCCATCAGCATAACAAGGCTCCCTGTTCTCCAGGGCCTGCCTTGCCTTTCTGGTTTTTACACATTTTGTGGATGTCCCTTTTGAACGGTGGGAAGTGATACTTCTTTGTAGTGCAGATTTGCATTGCCCGCTTGCTTGCTTGGCCAAAAAGGGCGTATGCGTTTTCTCCTGAATATATTCAGGAGAAAACGCATATGCCCTTTTTGGCCAAGTGCATCATTGTCGAAGTTGTGCCCCTCTTCCTGTGCTTTACAGGCGATTCCAACGTACCTCTTGAAATCTCTTTCCTGCTATTCTGCCTCGCTTTCAAGTCCGCCTCGTTGCCTTCCCTCAACAGATTTTTGGACGATAGTGGGCCTTGATTACTCTGTCAATTTGTGAATTGCTGTGCCCCTGAGCTCCATTTTTCAACTCGTTTTTTGTGAGCTGAACGCAAGTCCAAACTTTTGGTTCAGGACCTATACTGGTTCCCGGTGGGTGGCTGAGACTTTGGTTCATTCTTCTTCCTGCCGGGAAATTAGAGTGACATGTGCCCATCCAAATGCCTAACAGCTACTCTCTCATTGGTTCTCCCTCTTCCCTTTCATCCTCTGCCAAATTGGCAACCTGTGCGAACCAGGAGCTTAAAGGGGCTGTCTCTCCAAGTTGGGAGATTGATAGGAAAGCAGTTGGAAAGTCAAACCGGAGCACCAGGAGAGGGGCTCTTCGTTGCGTTTTAGAAACCTGTCGTATTCACAGTGTGTCCATTCTCTAGGTTTCCCGTACACGTTATAGCTGTAGTAATATTCCCTTCAACCTGGAGAGCTGGGACCCATGGAGTGGGTGCCATGCGTTATTGCTTTAAAGGGTCTGCATTTGCTCACCCAATCTCACCAATCCTCTCAGTCCCAAGTGTCCAGCCTTATGCCACATCCAGCTGTCATTGTAGATAGGGTCATTCCAGGTTGCATCAGAGACCCTGAAGGAATTGTAAAGAATTTCCCTGTTTCTTTGTTCTGTTTTTGAAATTCCTTTTTAGAGTGGGTTTGACCTGATTCTCGCTGCCATGTTTATGCCAGTCTAGACACACTTGATTCCCTTACGGAGACATATCAATACATAGGTTTTAAGATTCTTACTAGTCAGATCTATTCCTCTGCGGGAAATATGGGGTTTTGAGTCCCTTTCACTGAGGAAGGTGTAGGTCTTGTCTATTCCATAGTTGGTTTTTGGAACGGTACCTGTGCTTATATCAAACTCTGGTTTGATGCATCACCCCACCTCTCCTTCCCCCTTAAGCAGGCATAAGAGTGTTTTCTAAATGTGAGACTCTGTTCTCTTGCCTAACTCAGTTCATGTGTAGCCATGTTTACAGGATCTTCCTAAGTGATATCTTATGATAAGTTTCTTTTTCTGTGTGACTTCTTTCACTTAGAATCATCGTACCTGAATCCACTCATTTTGCTGCTACTGGTCTTATGACATTGATTTCATGGCTGAGGGATATTCCATCGTACGTAAGTTCCACGATGTTTGGAACCATTTTTATATTTCCTGGGATATTTCAGGTGTACCCAGGTTGAGGTTCCTGTAAGCAGTGCAGCCCTCAATTTGGGGGTGGCTCTGTCTTATGGATTTTCAGTTTTCCCAAGGTATATTCCCTAGACTGGACGTGCCCTTGGCTCTGTAGCTCTGTTGTTTACTTGTTTTAGGGAACACAATGCACTCCTCCAGTGAGGCAGTTGGCAGCTTACATCCCGCCCATCAGCATAACAAGGCTCCCTGTTCTCCAGGGCCTGCCTTGCCTTTCTGGTTTTTACACATTTTGTGGATGTCCCTTTTGACCGGTGGGAAGTGATACTTCTTTGTAGTCCAGATTTGCATTGCCCGCTTGCTTGCTTGGCCAAAAAGGGCGTATGCGTTTTCTCCTGAATATATTCAGGAGAAAACGCATACGCCCTTTTTGGCCAAGTGCATCATTGTCGAAGTTGTGCCCCTCTTCCTGTGCTTTACAGGCGATTCCAACGTACCTCTTGAAATCTCTTTCCTGCTATTCTGCCTCGCTTTCAAGTCCGCCTCGTTGCCTTCCCTCAACAGATTTTTGGACGATAGTTGGCCTTGATTACTCTGTCAATTTGTGAATTGCTGTGCCCCTGAGCTCCATTTTTCAACTCGTTTTTTGTGAGCTGAACGCAAGTCCAAACTTTTGGTTCAGGACCTATACTGGTTCCCGGTGGGTGGCTGAGACTTTGGTTCATTCTTCTTCCTGCCGGGAAATTAGAGTGACATGTGCCCATCCAAATGCCTAACAGCTACTCTCTCATTGGTTCTCCCTCTTCCCTTTCATCCTCTGCCAAATTGGCAACCTGTGCGAACCAGGAGCTTAAAGGGGCTGTCTCTCCAAGTTGGGAGATTGATAGGAAAGCAGTTGGAAAGTCAAACCGGAGCACCAGGAGAGGGGCTCTTCGTTGCGTTTTAGAAACCTGTCGTATTCACAGTGTGTCCATTCTCTAGGTTTCCCGTACACGTTATAGCTGTAGTAATATTCCCTTCAACCTGGAGAGCTGGGACCCATGGAGTGGGTGCCATGCGTTATTGCTTTAAAGGGTCTGCATTTGCTCACCCAATCTCACCAATCCTCTCAGTCCCAAGTGTCCAGCCTTATGCCACATCCAGCTGTCATTGTAGATAGGGTCATTCCAGGTTGCATCAGAGACCCTGAAGGAATTGTAAAGAATTTCCCTGTTTCTTTGTTCTGTTTTTGAAATTCCTTTTTAGAGTGGGTTTGAGCTGATTCTCGCTGCCATGTTTATGCCAGTCTAGACACACTTGATTCCCTTACGGAGACATATCAATACATAGGTTTTAAGATTCTTACTAGTCAGATCTATTCCTCTGCGGGAAATATGGGGTTTTGAGTCCCTTTCACTGAGGAAGGTGTAGGTCTTGTCTATTCCATAGTTGGTTTTTGGAACGGTACCTGTGCTTATATCAAACTCTGGTTTGATGCATCACCCCACCTCTCCTTCCCCCTTAAGCAGGCATAAGAGTGTTTTCTAAATGTGAGACTCTGTTCTCTTGCCTAACTCAGTTCATGTGTAGCCATGTTTACAGGATCTTCCTAAGTGATATCTTATGATAAGTTTCTTTTTCTGTGTGACTTCTTTCACTTAGAATCATCGTACCTGAATCCACTCATTTTGCTGCTACTGGTCTTATGACATTGATTTCATGGCTGAGGGATATTCCATCGTACGTAAGTTCCACGATGTTTGGAACCATTTTTATATTTCCTGGGATATTTCAGGTGTACCCAGGTTGAGGTTCCTGTAAGCAGTGCAGCCCTCAATTTGGGGGTGGCTCTGTCTTATGGATTTTCAGTTTTCCCAAGGTATATTCCCTAGACTGGACGTGCCCTTGGCTCTGTAGCTCTGTTGTTTACTTGTTTTAGGGAACACAATGCACTCCTCCAGTGAGGCAGTTGGCAGCTTACATCCCGCCCATCAGCATAACAAGGCTCCCTGTTATCCAGGGCCTGCCTTGCCTTTCTGGTTTTTACACATTTTGTGGATGTCCCTTTTGACCGGTGGGAAGTGATACTTCTTTGTAGTGCAGATTTGCATTGCCCGCTTGCTTGCTTGGCCAAAAAGGGCGTATATTCAGGAGAAAACGCATACGCCCTTTTTGGCCAAGTGCATCATTGTCGAAGTTGTGACCCTCTTCCTGTGCTTTACAGGCGATTCCAACGTACCTCTTGAAATCTCTTTCCTGCTATTCTGCCTCGCTTTCAAGTCCGCCTCGTTGCGTTCCCTCAACAGATTTTTGGACGATATTTGGCCTTGATTACTCTGCCAGTTTGTGAATTGCTGTGCCCCTGAGCTCCATTTTTCAACTCGTTTTTTGTGAGCTGAACGCAAGTCCAAACTTTTGGTTCAGGACCTATACTGGTTCCCGGTGGGTGGCTGAGACTTTGGTTCATTCTTCTTCCTGCCGGGAAATTAGAGTGACATGTGCCCATCCAAATGCCTAACAGCTACTCTCTCATTGGTTCTCCCTCTTCCCTTTCATCCTCTGCCAAATTGGCAACCTGTGCGAACCAGGAGCTTAAAGGGGCTGTCTCTCCAAGTTGGGAGATTGATAGGAAAGCAGTTGGAAAGTCAAACCGGAGCACCAGGAGAGGGGCTCTTCGTTGCGTTTTAGAAACCTGTCGTATTCACAGTGTGTCCATTCTCTAGGTTTCCCGTACACGTTATAGCTGTAGTAATATTCCCTTCAACCTGGGGAGCTGGGACCCATGGAATGGGTGCCATGCATTATTGCTTTAAAGGGTCTGCATTTGCTCACCCAATCTCACCAATCCTCTCAGTCCCAAGTGTCCAGCCTTATGCCACATCCAGCTGTCATTGTAGATAGGGTCATTCCAGGTTGCATCAGAGACCCTGAAGGAATTGTAAAGAATTTCCCTGTTTCTTTGTTCTGTTTTTGAAATTCCTTTTTAGAGTGGGTTTGAGCTGATTCTCGCTGCCCTGTTTATGCCAGTCTAGACACACTTGATTCCCTTACGGAGACATATCAATATATAGGTTTTAAGATTCTTACTAGTCAGATCTATTCCTCTGCGGGAAATATGGGGTTTTGAGTCCCTTTCACTGAGGAAGGTGTAGGTCTTGTCTATTCCATAGTTGGTTTTTGGAACGGTACCTGTGCTTATATCAAACTCTGGTTTGATGCATCACCCCACCTCTCCTTCCCCCTTAAGCAGGCATAAGAGTGTTTTCTAAATGTGAGACTCTGTTCTCTTGCCTAACTCAGTTCATGTGTAGCCATGTTTACAGGATCTTCCTAAGTGATATCTTATGATAAGTTTCTTTTTCTGTGTGACTTCTTTCACTTAGAATCATCGTACCTGAATCCACTCATTTTGCTGCTACTGGTCTTATGACATTGATTTCATGGCTGAGGGATATTCCATCGTACGTAAGTTCCACGATGTTTGGAACCATTTTTATATTTCCTGGGACATTTCAGGTGTACCCAGGTTGAGGTTCCTGTAAACAGTGCAGCCCTCAATTTGGGGGTGGCTCTGTCTTATGGATTTTCAGTTTGCCCAATGTATATTCCCTAGACTGGACGTGCCCTTGGCTCTGTAGCTCTGTTGTTTACTTGTTTTAGGGAACACAATGCACTCCTCCAGTGAGGCAGTTGGCAACTTACATCCCGCCCATCAGCATAACAAGGCTCCCTGTTCTCCAGGGCCTGTCTTGCCTTTCTGGTTTTTACACATTTTGTGGATGTCCCTTTTGACCGGTGGGAAGTGATACTTCTTTGTAGTGCAGATTTGCATTGCCCGCTTGCTTGCTTGGCCAAAAAGGGCGTATGCGTTTTCTCCTGAATATATTCAGGAGAAAACGCATACGCCCTTTTTGGCCAAGTGCATCATTGTCGAAGTTGTGCCCCTCTTCCTGTGCTTTACAGGCGATTCCAACGTACCTCTTGAAATCTCTTTCCTGCTATTCTGCCTCACTTTCAAGTCCGCCTCGTTGCCTTCCCTCAACAGATTTTTGGACGATAGTTGGCCTTGATTACTCTGCCAATTTGTGAATTGCTGTGCCCCTGAGCTCCATTTTTCAACTCGTTTTTTGTGAGCTGAACGCAAGTCCAAACTTTTGGTTCAGGACCTATACTGGTTCCCGGTGGGTGGCTGAGACTTTGGTTCATTCTTCTTCCTGCCGGGAAATTAGAGTGACATGTGCCCATCCAAATGCCTAACAGCTACTCTCTCATTGGTTCTCCCTCTTCCCTTTCATCCTCTGCCAAATTGGCAACCTTTGCGAACCAGGAGCTTAAAGGGGCTGTCTCTCCAAGTTGGGAGATTGATAGGAAAGCAGTTGGAAAGTCAAACCGGAGCACCAGGAGAGGGGCTCTTCATTGAGTTTTAGAAACCTTTCGTATTCACAGTGTGTCCATTCTCTAGGTTTCCCGTACACGTTATAGCTGTAGTAATATTCCCTTCAACCTGGAGAGCTGGGACCCATGGAATGGGTGCCATGCATTATTGCTTTAAAGGGTCTGCATTTGCTCACCCAATCTCACCAATCCTCTCAGTCCCAAGTGTCCAGCCTTATGCCACATCCAGCTGTCATTGTAGATAGGGTCATTCCAGGTTGCATCAGAGACCCTGAAGGAATTGTAAAGAATTTCCCTGTTTCTTTGTTCTGTTTTTGAAATTCCTTTTTAGAGTGGGTTTGACCTGATTCTCGCTGCCCTGTTTATGCCAGTCTAGACACACTTGATTCCCTTACGGAGACATATCAATACATAGGTTTTAAGATTCTTACTAGTCAGATCTATTCCTCTGCGGGAAATATGGGGTTTTGAGTCCCTTTCACTGAGGAAGGTGTAGGTCTTGTCTATTCCATAGTTGGTTTTTGGAACGGCACCTGTGCTTATATCAAACTCTGGTTTGATGCATCACCCCACCTCTCCTTCCTCCTTAAGCAGGCATAAGAGTGTTTTCTAAATGTGAGACTCTGTTCTCTTGCCTAACTCAGTTCATGTGTAGCCATGTTTACAGGATCTTCCTAAGTGATATCTTATGATAAGTTTCTTTTTCTGTGTGACTTCTTTCACTTAGAATCATCGTACCTGAATCCACTCATTTTGCTGCTACTGGTCTTATGACATTGATTTCATGGCTGAGGGATATTCCATCGTACGTAAGTTCCACGATGTTTGGAACCATTTTTATATTTCCTGGGATATTTCAGGTGTACCCAGGTTGAGGTTCCTGTAAGCAGTGCAGCCCTCAATTTGGGGGTGGCTCTGTCTTATGGATTTTCAGTTTTCCCAAGGTATATTCCCTAGACTGGACGTGCCCTTGGCTCTGTAGCTCTGTTGTTTACTTGTTTTAGGGAACACAATGCACTCCTCCAGTGAGGCAGTTGGCAGCTTACATCCCGCCCATCAGCATAACAAGGCTCCCTGTTCTCCAGGGCCTGCCTTGCCTTTCTGGTTTTTACACATTTTGTGGATGTCCCTTTTGACCGGTGGGAAGTGATACTTCTTTGTAGTGCAGATTTGCATTGCCCGCTTGCTTGCTTGGCCAAAAAGGGCGTATGCGTTTTCTCCTGAATATATTCAGGAGAAAACGCATACGCCCTTTTTGGCCAAGTGCATCATTGTCGAAGTTGTGCCCCTCTTCCTGTGCTTTACAGGCGATTCCAACGTACCTCTTGAAATCTCTTTCCTGCTATTCTGCCTCGCTTTCAAGTCCGCCTCGTTGCCTTCCCTCAACAGATTTTTGGACGATAGTTGGCCTTGATTACTCTGTCAATTTGTGAATTGCTGTGCCCCTGAGCTCCATTTTTCAACTCGTTTTTTGTGAGCTGAACGCAAGTCCAAACTTTTGGTTCAGGACCTATACTGGTTCCCGGTGGGTGGCTGAGACTTTGGTTCATTCTTCTTCCTGCCGGGAAATTAGAGTGACATGTGCCCATCCAAATGCCTAACAGCTACTCTCTCATTGGTTCTCCCTCTTCCCTTTCATCCTCTGCCAAATTGGCAACCTGTGCGAACCAGGAGCTTAAAGGGGCTGTCTCTCCAAGTTGGGAGATTGATAGGAAAGCAGTTGGAAAGTCAAACCGGAGCACCAGGAAAGGGGCTCTTCGTTGCGTTTTAGAAACCTGTCGTATTCACAGTGTGTCCATTCTCTAGGTTTCCCGTACACGTTATAGCTGTAGTAATATTCCCTTCAACCTGGAGAGCTGGGACCCATGGAGTGGGTGCCATGCGTTATTGCTTTAAAGGGTCTGCATTTGCTCACCCAATCTCACCAATCCTCTCAGTCCCAAGTGTCCAGCCTTATGCCACATCCAGCTGTCATTGTAGATAGGGTCATTCCAGGTTGCATCAGAGACCCTGAAGGAATTGTAAAGAATTTCCCTGTTTCTTTGTTCTGTTTTTGAAATTCCTTTTTAGAGTGGGTTTGAGCTGATTCTCGCTGCCATGTTTATGCCAGTCTAGACACACTTGATTCCCTTACGGAGACATATCAATACATAGGTTTTAAGATTCTTACTAGTCAGATCTATTCCTCTGCGGGAAATATGGGGTTTTGAGTCCCTTTCACTGAGGAAGGTGTAGGTCTTGTCTATTCCATAGTTGGTTTTTGGAACGGTACCTGTGCTTATATCAAACTCTGGTTTGATGCATCACCCCACCTCTCCTTCCCCCTTAAGCAGGCATAAGAGTGTTTTCTAAATGTGAGACTCTGTTCTCTTGCCTAACTCAGTTCATGTGTAGCCATGTTTACAGGATCTTCCTAAGTGATATCTTATGATAAGTTTCTTTTTCTGTGTGACTTCTTTCACTTAGAATCATCGTACCTGAATCCACTCATTTTGCTGCTACTGGTCTTATGACATTGATTTCATGGCTGAGGGATATTCCATCGTACGTAAGTTCCACGATGTTTGGAACCATTTTTATATTTCCTGGGATATTTCAGGTGTACCCAGGTTGAGGTTCCTGTAAGCAGTGCAGCCCTCAATTTGGGGGTGGCTCTGTCTTATGGATTTTCAGTTTTCCCAAGGTATATTCCCTAGACTGGACGTGCCCTTGGCTCTGTAGCTCTGTTGTTTACTTGTTTTAGGGAACACAATGCACTCCTCCAGTGAGGCAGTTGGCAGCTTACATCCCGCCCATCAGCATAACAAGGCTCCCTGTTATCCAGGGCCTGCCTTGCCTTTCTGGTTTTTACACATTTTGTGGATGTCCCTTTTGACCGGTGGGAAGTGATACTTCTTTGTAGTGCAGATTTGCATTGCCCGCTTGCTTGCTTGGCCAAAAAGGGCGTATATTCAGGAGAAAACGCATACGCCCTTTTTGGCCAAGTGCATCATTGTCGAAGTTGTGACCCTCTTCCTGTGCTTTACAGGCGATTCCAACGTACCTCTTGAAATCTCTTTCCTGCTATTCTGCCTCGCTTTCAAGTCCGCCTCGTTGCGTTCCCTCAACAGATTTTTGGACGATAGTTGGCCTTGATTACTCTGCCAGTTTGTGAATTGCTGTGCCCCTGAGCTCCATTTTTCAACTCGTTTTTTGTGAGCTGAACGCAAGTCCAAACTTTTGGTTCAGGACCTATACTGGTTCCCGGTGGGTGGCTGAGACTTTGGTTCATTCTTCTTCCTGCCGGGAAATTAGAGTGACATGTGCCCATCCAAATGCCTAACAGCTACTCTCTCATTGGTTCTCCCTCTTCCCTTTCATCCTCTGCCAAATTGGCAACCTGTGCGAACCAGGAGCTTAAAGGGGCTGTCTCTCCAAGTTGGGAGATTGATAGGAAAGCAGTTGGAAAGTCAAACCGGAGCACCAGGAGAGGGGCTCTTCGTTGCGTTTTAGAAACCTGTCGTATTCACAGTGTGTCCATTCTCTAGGTTTCCCGTACACGTTATAGCTGTAGTAATATTCCCTTCAACCTGGGGAGCTGGGACCCATGGAATGGGTGCCATGCATTATTGCTTTAAAGGGTCTGCATTTGCTCACCCAATCTCACCAATCCTCTCAGTCCCAAGTGTCCAGCCTTATGCCACATCCAGCTGTCATTGTAGATAGGGTCATTCCAGGTTGCATCAGAGACCCTGAAGGAATTGTAAAGAATTTCCCTGTTTCTTTGTTCTGTTTTTGAAATTCCTTTTTAGAGTGGGTTTGAGCTGATTCTCGCTGCCCTGTTTATGCCAGTCTAGACACACTTGATTCCCTTACGGAGACATATCAATATATAGGTTTTAAGATTCTTACTAGTCAGATCTATTCCTCTGCGGGAAATATGGGGTTTTGAGTCCCTTTCACTGAGGAAGGTGTAGGTCTTGTCTATTCCATAGTTGGTTTTTGGAACGGTACCTGTGCTTATATCAAACTCTGGTTTGATGCATCACCCCACCTCTCCTTCCCCCTTAAGCAGGCATAAGAGTGTTTTCTAAATGTGAGACTCTGTTCTCTTGCCTAACTCAGTTCATGTGTAGCCATGTTTACAGGATCTTCCTAAGTGATATCTTATGATAAGTTTCTTTTCCTGTGTGACTTCTTTCCCTTAGAATCATCGTACCTGAATCCACTCATTTTGCTGCTACTGGTCTTATGACATTGATTTCGTGGTTGAGGGATGTTCCATCGTACGTAAGTTCCACGATGTTTTGAACCATTTTTATATTTCCTGGGATATTTCAGGTGTACCCAGGTTGAGGTTCTTGTAAGCAGTGCAGCCCTCAATTTGGGGGTGGCTCTGTCTTATGGATTTTCAGTTTTCCCAAGGTATATTCCCTAGACTGGAAGTGCCCTTGGCTCTGTAGCTCGGTTGTTTACTTGTTTTAGGGAACACAATGCACTCCTCCAGTGAGGCAGTTGGCAACTTACATCCCGCCCATCAGCATAACAAGGCTCCCTGTTCTCCAGGGCCTGTCTTGCCTTTCTGGTTTTTACACATTTTGTGGATGTCCCTTTTGACCGGTGGGAAGTGATACTTCTTTGTAGTGCAGATTTGCATTGCCCGCTTGCTTGCTTGGCCAAAAAGGGCGTATGCGTTTTCTCCTGAATATATTCAGGAGAAAACGCATACGCCCTTTTTGGCCAAGTGCATCATTGTCGAAGTTGTGCCCCTCTTCCTGTGCTTTACAGGCGATTCCAACGTACCTCTTGAAATCTCTTTCCTGCTATTCTGCCTCACTTTCAAGTCCGCCTCGTTGCCTTCCCTCAACAGATTTTTGGACGATAGTTGGCCTTGATTACTCTGCCAATTTGTGAATTGCTGTGCCCCTGAGCTCCATTTTTCAACTCGTTTTTTGTGAGCTGAACGCAAGTCCAAACTTTTGGTTCAGGACCTATACTGGTTCCCGGTGGGTGGCTGAGACTTTGGTTCATTCTTCTTCCTGCCGGGAAATTAGAGTGACATGTGCCCATCCAAATGCCTAACAGCTACTCTCTCATTGGTTCTCCCTCTTCCCTTTCATCCTCTGCCAAATTGGCAACCTTTGCGAACCAGGAGCTTAAAGGGGCTGTCTCTCCAAGTTGGGAGATTGATAGGAAAGCAGTTGGAAAGTCAAACCGGAGCACCAGGAGAGGGGCTCTTCGTTGAGTTTTAGAAACCTGTCGTATTCACAGTGTGTCCATTCTCTAGGTTTCCCGTACACGTTATAGCTGTAGTAATATTCCCTTCAACCTGGAGAGCTGGGACCCATGGAATGGGTGCCATGCATTATTGCTTTAAAGGGTCTGCATTTGCTCACCCAATCTCACCAATCCTCTCAGTCCCAAGTGTCCAGCCTTATGCCACATCCAGCTGTCATTGTAGATAGGGTCATTCCAGGTTGCATCAGAGACCCTGAAGGAATTGTAAAGAATTTCCCTGTTTCTTTGTTCTGTTTTTGAAATTCCTTTTTAGAGTGGGTTTGACCTGATTCTCGCTGCCCTGTTTATGCCAGTCTAGACACACTTGATTCCCTTACGGAGACATATCAATACATAGGTTTTAAGATTCTTACTAGTCAGATCTATTCCTCTGCGGGAAATATGGGGTTTTGAGTCCCTTTCACTGAGGAAGGTGTAGGTCTTGTCTATTCCATAGTTGGTTTTTGGAACGGTACCTGTGCTTATATCAAACTCTGGTTTGATGCATCACCCCACCTCTCCTTCCCCCTTAAGCAGGCATAAGAGTGTTTTCTAAATGTGAGACTCTGTTCTCTTGCCTAACTCAGTTCATGTGTAGCCATGTTTACAGGATCTTCCTAAGTGATATCTTATGATAAGTTTCATTTTCTGTGTGACTTCTTTCACTTAGAATCATCGTACCTGAATCCACTCATTTTGCTGCTACTGGTCTTATGACATTGATTTCATGGCTGAGGGATATTCCATCGTACGTAAGTTCCACGATGTTTGGAACCATTTTTATATTTCCTGGGATATTTCAGGTGTACCCAGGTTGAGGTTCCTGTAAGCAGTGCAGCCCTCAATTTGGGGGTGGCTCTGTCTTATGGATTTTCAGTTTTCCCAAGGTATATTCCCTAGACTGGACGTGCCCTTGGCTCTGTAGCTCTGTTGTTTACTTGTTTTAGGGAACACAATGCACTCCTCCAGTGAGGCAGTTGGCAGCTTACATCCCGCCCAGCAGCATAACAAGGCTCCCTGTTCTCCAGGGCCTGCCTTGCCTTTCTGGTTTTTACACATTTTGTGGATGTCCCTTTTGACCAGTGGGAAGTGATACTTCTTTGTAGTGCAGATTTGCATTGCCCGCTTGCTTGCTTGGCCAAAAAGGGCGTATGCGTTTTCTCCTGAATATATTCAGGAGAAAACGCATACGCCCTTTTTGGCCAAGTGCATCATTGTCGAAGTTGTGCCCCTCTTCCTGTGCTTTACAGGCGATTCCAACGTACCTCTTGAAATCTCTTTCCTGCTATTCTGCCTCGCTTTCAAGTCCGCCTCGTTGCCTTCCCTCAACAGATTTTTGGACGATAGTTGGCCTTGATTACTCTGTCAATTTGTGAATTGCTGTGCCCCTGAGCTCCATTTTTCAACTCGTTTTTTGTGAGCTGAACGCAAGTCCAAACTTTTGGTTCAGGACCTCTACTGGTTCCCGGTGGGTGGCTGAGACTTTGGTTCATTCTTCTTCCTGCCGGGAAATTAGAGTGACATGTGCCCATCCAAATGCCTAACAGCTACTCTCTCATTGGTTCTCCCTCTTCCCTTTCATCCTCTGCCAAATTGGCAACCTGTGCGAACCAGGAGCTTAAAGGGGCTGTCTCTCCAAGTTGGGAGATTGATAGGAAAGCAGTTGGAAAGTCAAACCGGAGCACCAGGAGAGGGGCTCTTCGTTGCGTTTTAGAAACCTGTCGTATTCACAGTGTGTCCATTCTCTAGGTTTCCCGTACACGTTATAGCTGTAGTAATATTCCCTTCAACCTGGAGAGCTGGGACCCATGGAGTGGGTGCCATGCGTTATTGCTTTAAAGGGTCTGCATTTGCTCACCCAATCTCACCAATCCTCTCAGTCCCAAGTGTCCAGCCTTATGCCACATCCAGCTGTCATTGTAGATAGGGTCATTCCAGGTTGCATCAGAGACCCTGAAGGAATTGTAAAGAATTTCCCTGTTTCTTTGTTCTGTTTTTGAAATTCCTTTTTAGAGTGGGTTTGAGCTGATTCTCGCTGCCATGTTTATGCCAGTCTAGACACACTTGATTCCCTTACGGAGACATATCAATACATAGGTTTTAAGATTCTTACTAGTCAGATCTATTCCTCTGCGGGAAATATGGGGTTTTGAGTCCCTTTCACTGAGGAAGGTGTAGGTCTTGTCTATTCCATAGTTGGTTTTTGGAACGGTACCTGTGCTTATATCAAACTCTGGTTTGATGCATCACCCCACCTCTCCTTCCCCCTTAAGCAGGCATAAGAGTGTTTTCTAAATGTGAGACTCTGTTCTCTTGCCTAACTCAGTTCATGTGTAGCCATGTTTACAGGATCTTCCTAAGTGATATCTTATGATAAGTTTCTTTTTCTGTGTGACTTCTTTCACTTAGAATCATCGTACCTGAATCCACTCATTTTGCTGCTACTGGTCTTATGACATTGATTTCATGGCTGAGGGATATTCCATCGTACGTAAGTTCCACGATGTTTGGAACCATTTTTATATTTCCTGGGATATTTCAGGTGTACCCAGGTTGAGGTTCCTGTAAGCAGTGCAGCCCTCAATTTGGGGGTGGCTCTGTCTTATGGATTTTCAGTTTTCCCAAGGTATATTCCCTAGACTGGACGTGCCCTTGGCTCTGTAGCTCTGTTGTTTACTTGTTTTAGGGAACACAATGCACTCCTCCAGTGAGGCAGTTGGCAGCTTACATCCCGCCCATCAGCATAACAAGGCTCCCTGTTCTCCAGGGCCTGCCTTGCCTTTCTGGTTTTTACACATTTTGTGGATGTCCCTTTTGACCGGTGGGAAGTGATACTTCTTTGTAGTGCAGATTTGCATTGCCCGCTTGCTTGCTTGGCCAAAAAGGGCGTATGCGTTTTCTCCTGAATATATTCAGGAGAAAACGCATACGCCCTTTTTGGCCAAGTGCATCATTGTCGAAGTTGTGCCCCTCTTCCTGTGCTTTACAGGCGATTCCAACGTACCTCTTGAAATCTCTTTCCTGCTATTCTGCCTCGCTTTCAAGTCCACCTCGTTGCCTTCCCTCAACAGATTTTTGGACGATAGTTGGCCTTGATTACTCTGCCAATTTGTGAATTGCTGTGCCCCTGAGCTCCATTTTTCAACTCGTTTTTTGTGAGCTGAACGCAAGTCCAAACTTTTGGTTCAGGACCTATACTGGTTCCCGGTGGGTGGCTGAGACTTTGGTTCATTCTTCTTCCTGCCGGGAAATTAGAGTGACATGTGCCCATCCAAATGCCTAACAGCTACTCTCTCATTGGTTCTCCCTCTTCCCTTTCATCCTCTGCCAAATTGGCAACCTGTGCGAACCAGGAGCTTAAAGGGGCTGTCTCTCCAAGTTGGGAGATTGATAGGAAAGCAGTTGGAAAGTCAAACCGGAGCACCAGGAGAGGGGCTCTTCGTTGCGTTTTAGAAACCTGTCGTATTCACAGTGTGTCCATTCTCTAGGTTTCCCGTACACGTTATAGCTGTAGTAATATTCCCTTCAACCTGGAGAGCTGGGACCCATGGAATGGGTGCCATGCATTATTGCTTTAAAGGGTCTGCATTTGCTCACCCAATCTCACCAATCCTCTCAGTCCCAAGTGTCCAGCCTTATGCCACATCCAGCTGTCATTGTAGATAGGGTCATTCCAGGTTGCATCAGAGACCCTGAAGGAATTGTAAAGAATTTCCCTGTTTCTTTGTTCTGGTTTTGAAATTCCTTTTTAGAGTGGGTTTGAGCTGATTCTCGCTGCCCTGTTTATGCCAGTCTAGACACACTTGATTCCCTTACGGAGACATATCAATACATAGGTTTTAAGATTCTTACTAGTCAGATCTATTCCTCTGCGGGAAATATGGGGTTTTGAGTCCCTTTCACTGAGGAAGGTGTAGGTCTTGTCTATTCCATAGTTGGTTTTTGGAACGGTAGCTGTGCTTATATCAAACTCTGGTTTGATGCATCACCCCACCTCTCCTTCCCCCTTAAGCAGGCATAAGAGTGTTTTCTAAATGTGAGACTCTGTTCTCTTGCCTAACTCAGTTCATGTGTAGCCATGTTTACAGGATCTTCCTAAGTGATATCTTATGATAAGTTTCTTTTTCTGTGTGACTTCTTTCACTTAGAATCATCGTACCTGAATCCACTCATTTTGCTGCTACTGGTCTTATGACATTGATTTCATGGCTGAGGGATATTCCATCGTACATAAGTTCCACGATGTTTGGAACCATTTTTATATTTCCTGGGATATTTCAGGTGTACCCAGGTTGAGGTTCCTGTAAGCAGTGCAGCCCTCAATTTGGGGGTGGCTCTGTCTTATGGATTTTCAGTTTTCCCCAGGTATATTCCCTAGACTGGACGTGCCCTTGGCTCTGTAGCTCTGTTGTTTACTTGTTTTAGGGAACACAATGCACTCCTCCAGTGAGGCAGTTGGCAACTTACATCCCGCCCATCAGCATAACAAGGCTCCCTGTTCTCCAGGGCCTGTCTTGCCTTTCTGGTTTTTACACATTTTGTGGATGTCCCTTTTGACCGGTGGGAAGTGATACTTCTTTGTAGTGCAGATTTGCATTGCCCGCTTGCTTGCTTGGCCAAAAAGGGCGTATGCGTTTTCTCCTAAATATATTCAGGAGAAAACTCATACGCCATTTTTGGCCAAGTGCATCATTGTCGAAGTTGTGCCCCTCTTCCTGTGCTTTACAGGCGATTCCAACGTACCTCTTGAAATCTCTTTCCTGCTATTCTGCCTCGCTTTCAAGTCCGCCTCGTTGCCTTCCCTCAACAGATTTTTGGACGATAGTTGGCCTTGATTACTCTGCCAATTTGTGAGTTGCTGTGCCCCTGAGCTCCATTTTTCAACTCGTTTTTTGTGAGCTGAACGCAAGTCCAAACTTTTGGTTCAGGACCTATACTGGTTCCCGGTGGGTGGCTGAGACTTTGGTTCATTCTTCTTCCTGCCGGGAAATTAGAGTGACATGTGCCCATCCAAATGCCTAACAGCTACTCTCTCATTGGTTCTCCCTCTTCCCTTTCATCCTCTGCCAAATTGGCAACCTGTGCGAACCAGGAGCTTAAAGGGGCTGTCTCTCCAAGTTGGGAGATTGATAGGAAAGCAGTTGGAAAGTCAAACCGGAGCACCAGGAGAGGGGCTCTTCGTTGCGTTTTAGAAACCTGTCGTATTCACAGTGTGTCCATTCTCTAGGTTTCCCGTACACGTTATAGCTGTAGTAATATTCCCTTCAACCTGGGGAGCTGGGACCCATGGAATGGGTGCCATGCATTATTGCTTTAAAGGGTCTGCATTTGCTCACCCAATCTCACCAATCCTCTCAGTCCCAAGTGTCCAGCCTTATGCCACATCCAGCTGTCATTGTAGATAGGGTCATTCCAGGTTGCATCAGAGACCCTGAAGGAATTGTAAAGAATTTCCCTGTTTCTTTGTTCTGTTTTTGAAATTCCTTTTTAGAGTGGGTTTGAGCTGATTCTCGCTGCCCTGTTTATGCCAGTCTAGACACACTTGATTCCCTTACGGAGACATATCAATACATAGGTTTTAAGATTCTTACTAGTCAGATCTATTCCTCTGCGGGAAATATGGGGTTTTGAGTCCCTTTCACTGAGGAAGGTGTAGGTCTTGTCTATTCCATAGTTGGTTTTTGGAACGGTACCTGTGCTTATATCAAACTCTGGTTTGATGCATCACCCCACCTCTCCTTCCCCCTTAAGCAGGCATAAGAGTGTTTTCTAAATGTGAGACTCTGTTCTCTTGCCTAACTCAGTTCATGTGTAGCCATGTTTACAGGATCTTCCTAAGTGATATCTTATGATAAGTTTCTTTTTCTGTGTGACTTCTTTCACTTAGAATCATCGTACCTGAATCCACTCATTTTGCTGCTACTGGTCTTATGACATTGATTTCATGGCTGAGGGATATTCCATCGTACATAAGTTCCACGATGTTTGGAACCATTTTTATATTTCCTGGGATATTTCAGGTGTACCCAGGTTGAGGTTCCTGTAAGCAGTGCAGCCCTCAATTTGGGGGTGGCTCTGTCTTATGGATTTTCAGTTTTCCCCAGGTATATTCCCTAGACTGGACGTGCCCTTGGCTCTGTAGCTCTGTTGTTTACTTGTTTTAGGGAACACAATGCACTCCTCCAGTGAGGCAGTTGGCAACTTACATCCCGCCCATCAGCATAACAAGGCTCCCTGTTCTCCAGGGCCTGTCTTGCCTTTCTGGTTTTTACACATTTTGTGGATGTCCCTTTTGACCGGTGGGAAGTGATACTTCTTTGTAGTGCAGATTTGCATTGCCCGCTTGCTTGCTTGGCCAAAAAGGGCGTATGCGTTTTCTCCTAAATATATTCAGGAGAAAACTCATACGCCCTTTTTGGCCAAGTGCATCATTGTCGAAGTTGTGCCCCTCTTCCTGTGCTTTACAGGCGATTCCAACGTACCTCTTGAAATCTCTTTCCTGCTATTCTGCCTCGCTTTCAAGTCCGCCTCGTTGCCTTCCCTCAACAGATTTTTGGACGATAGTTGGCCTTGATTACTCTGCCAATTTGTGAATTGCTGTGCCCCTGAGCTCCATTTTTCAACTCGTTTTTTGTGAGCTGAACGCAAGTCCAAACTTTTGGTTCAGGACCTATACTGGTTCCCGGTGGGTGGCTGAGACTTTGGTTCATTCTTCTTCCTGCCGGGAAATTAGAGTGACATGTGCCCATCCAAATGCCTAACAGCTACTCTCTCATTGGTTCTCCCTCTTCCCTTTCATCCTCTGCCAAATTGGCAACCTGTGCGAACCAGGAGCTTAAAGGGGCTGTCTCTCCAAGTTGGGAGATTGATAGGAAAGCAGTTGGAAAGTCAAACCGGAGCACCAGGAGAGGGGCTCTTCGTTGCGTTTTAGAAACCTGTCGTATTCACAGTGTGTCCATTCTCTAGGTTTCCCGTACACGTTATAGCTGTAGTAATATTCCCTTCAACCTGGGGAGCTGGGACCCATGGAATGGGTGCCATGCATTATTGCTTTAAAGGGTCTGCATTTGCTCACCCAATCTCACCAATCCTCTCAGTCCCAAGTGTCCAGCCTTATGCCACATCCAGCTGTCATTGTAGATAGGGTCATTCCAGGTTGCATCAGAGACCCTGAAGGAATTGTAAAGAATTTCCCTGTTTCTTTGTTCTGTTTTTGAAATTCCTTTTTAGAGTGGGTTTGAGCTGATTCTCGCTGCCCTGTTTATGCCAGTCTAGACACACTTGATTCCCTTACGGAGACATATCAATACATAGGTTTTAAGATTCTTACTAGTCAGATCTATTCCTCTGCGGGAAATATGGGGTTTTGAGTCCCTTTCACTGAGGAAGGTGTAGGTCTTGTCTATTCCATAGTTGGTTTTTGGAACGGTACCTGTGCTTATATCAAACTCTGGTTTGATGCATCACCCCACCTCTCCTTCCCCCTTAAGCAGGCATAAGAGTGTTTTCTAAATGTGAGACTCTGTTCTCTTGCCTAACTCAGTTCATGTGTAGCCATGTTTACAGGATCTTCCTAAGTGATATCTTATGATAAGTTTCTTTTTCTGTGTGACTTCTTTCACTTAGAATCATCGTACCTGAATCCACTCATTTTGCTGCTACTGGTCTTATGACATTGATTTCATGGCTGAGGGATATTCCATCGTACGTAAGTTCCACGATGTTTGGAACCATTTTTATATTTCCTGGGATATTTCAGGTGTACCCAGGTTGAGGTTCCTGTAAGCAGTGCAGCCCTCAATTTGGGGGTGGCTCTGTCTTATGGATTTTCAGTTTTCCCAAGGTATATTCCCTAGACTGGACGTGCCCTTGGCTCTGTAGCTCTGTTGTTTACTTGTTTTAGGGAACACAATGCACTCCTCCAGTGAGGCAGTTGGCAACTTACATCCCGCCCATCAGCATAACAAGGCTCCCTGTTCTCCAGGGCCTGTCTTGCCTTTCTGGTTTTTACACATTTTGTGGATGTCCCTTTTGACCGGTGGGAAGTGATACTTCTTTGTAGTGCAGATTTGCATTGCCCGCTTGCTTGCTTGGCCAAAAAGGGCGTATGCGTTTTCTCCTGAATATATTCAGGAGAAAACGCATACGCCCTTTTTGGCCAAGTGCATCATTGTCGAAGTTGTGCCCCTCTTCCTGTGCTTTACAGGCGATTCCAACGTACCTCTTGAAATCTCTTTCCTGCTATTCTCCCTCGCTTTCAAGTCCGCCTCGTTGCCTTCCCTCAACAGATTTTTGGACGATAGTTGGCCTTGATTACTCTGCCAATTTGTGAATTGCTGTGCCCCTGAGCTCCATTTTTCAACTCGTTTTTTGTGAGCTGAACGCAAGTCCAAACTTTTGGTTCAGGACCTATACTGGTTCCCGGTGGGTGGCTGAGACTTTGGTTCATTCTTCTTCCTGCCGGGAAATTAGAGTGACATGTGCCCATCCAAATGCCTAACAGCTACTCTCTCATTGGTTCTCCCTCTTCCCTTTCATCCTCTGCCAAATTGGCAACCTGTGCGAACCAGGAGCTTAAAGGGGCTGTCTCTCCAAGTTGGGAGATTGATAGGAAAGCAGTTGGAAAGTCAAACCGGAGCACCAGGAGAGGGGCTCTTCGTTGCGTTTTAGAAACCTGTCGTATTCACAGTGTGTCCATTCTCTAGGTTTCCCGTACACGTTATAGCTGTAGTAATATTCCCTTCAACCTGGAGAGCTGGGACCCATGGAATGGGTGCCATGCGTTATTGCTTTAAAGGGTCTGCATTTGCTCACCCAATCTCACCAATCCTCTCAGTCCCAAGTGTCCAGCCTTATGCCACATCCAGCTGTCATTGTAGATAGGGTCATTCCAGGTTGCATCAGAGACCCTGAAGGAATTGTAAAGAATTTCCCTGTTTCTTTGTTCTGTTTTTGAAATTCCTTTTTAGAGTGGGTTTGAGCTGATTCTCGCTGCCCTGTTTATGCCAGTCTAGACACACTTGATTCCCTTACGGAGACATATCAATACATAGGTTTTAAGATTCTTACTAGTCAGATCTATTCCTCTGCGGGAAATATGGGGTTTTGAGTCCCTTTCACTGAGGAAGGTGTAGGTCTTGTCTATTCCATAGTTGGTTTTTGGAACGGTACCTGTGCTTATATCAAACTCTGGTTTGATGCATCACCCCACCTCTCCTTCCCCCTTAAGCAGGCATAAGAGTGTTTTCTAAATGTGAGACTCTGTTCTCTTGCCTAACTCAGTTCATGTGTAGCCATGTTTACAGGATCTTCCTAAGTGATATCTTATGATAAGTTTCTTTTTCTGTGTGACTTCTTTCACTTAGAATCATCGTACCTGAATCCACTCATTTTGCTGCTACTGGTCTTATGACATTGATTTCATGGCTGAGGGATATTCCATCGTACATAAGTTCCACGAAGTTTGGAACCATTTTTATATTTCCTGGGATATTTCAGGTGTACCCAGGTTGAGGTTCCTGTAAGCAGTGCAGCCCTCAATTTGGGGGTGGCTCTGTCTTATGGATTTTCAGTTTTCCCAAGGTATATTCCCTAGACTGGACGTGCCCTTGGCTCTGTAGCTCTGTTGTTTACTTGTTTTAGGGAACACAATGCACTCCTCCAGTGAGGCAGTTGGCAACTTACATCCCGCCCATCAGCATAACAAGGCTCCCTGTTCTCCAGGGCCTGTCTTGCCTTTCTGGTTTTTACACATTTTGTGGATGTCCCTTTTGACCGGTGGGAAGTGATACTTCTTTGTAGTGCAGATTTGCATTGCCCGCTTGCTTGCTTGGCCAAAAAGGGCGTATGCGTTTTCTCCTAAATATATTCAGGAGAAAACTCATACGCCCTTTTTGGCCAAGTGCATCATTGTCGAAGTTGTGCCCCTCTTCCTGTGCTTTACAGGCGATTCCAACGTACCTCTTGAAATCTCTTTCCTGCTATTCTGCCTCGCTTTCAAGTCCGCCTCGTTGCCTTCCCTCAACAGATTTTTGGACGATAGTTGGCCTTGATTACTCTGCCAATTTGTGAATTGCTGTGCCCCTGAGCTCCATTTTTCAACTCGTTTTTTGTGAGCTGAACGCAAGTCCAAACTTTTGGTTCAGGACCTATACTGGTTCCCGGTGGGTGGCTGAGACTTTGGTTCATTCTTCTTCCTGCCGGGAAATTAGAGTGACATGTGCCCATCCAAATGCCTAACAGCTACTCTCTCATTGGTTCTCCCTCTTCCCTTTCATCCTCTGCCAAATTGGCAACCTGTGCGAACCAGGAGCTTAAAGGGGCTGTCTCTCCAAGTTGGGAGATTGATAGGAAAGCAGTTGGAAAGTCAAACCGGAGCACCAGGAGAGGGGCTCTTCGTTGCGTTTTAGAAACCTGTCGTATTCACAGTGTGTCCATTCTCTAGGTTTCCCGTACACGTTATAGCTGTAGTAATATTCCCTTCAACCTGGGGAGCTGGGACCCATGGAATGGGTGCCATGCATTATTGCTTTAAAGGGTCTGCATTTGCTCACCCAATCTCACCAATCCTCTCAGTCCCAAGTGTCCAGCCTTATGCCACATCCAGCTGTCATTGTAGATAGGGTCATTCCAGGTTGCATCAGAGACCCTGAAGGAATTGTAAAGAATTTCCCTGTTTCTTTGTTCTGTTTTTGAAATTCCTTTTTAGAGTGGGTTTGAGCTGATTCTCGCTGCCCTGTTTATGCCAGTCTAGACACACTTGATTCCCTTACGGAGACATATCAATACATAGGTTTTAAGATTCTTACTAGTCAGATCTATTCCTCTGCGGGAAATATGGGGTTTTGAGTCCCTTTCACTGAGGAAGGTGTAGGTCTTGTCTATTCCATAGTTGGTTTTTGGAACGGTACCTGTGCTTATATCAAACTCTGGTTTGATGCATCACCCCACCTCTCCTTCCCCCTTAAGCAGGCATAAGAGTGTTTTCTAAATGTGAGACTCTGTTCTCTTGCCTAACTCAGTTCATGTGTAGCCATGTTTACAGGATCTTCCTAAGTGATATCTTATGATAAGTTTCTTTTTCTGTGTGACTTCTTTCACTTAGAATCATCGTACCTGAATCCACTCATTTTGCTGCTACTGGTCTTATGACATTGATTTCATGGCTGAGGGATATTCCATCGTACGTAAGTTCCACGATGTTTGGAACCATTTTTATATTTCCTGGGATATTTCAGGTGTACCCAGGTTGAGGTTCCTGTAAGCAGTGCAGCCCTCAATTTGGGGGTGGCTCTGTCTTATGGATTTTCAGTTTTCCCAAGGTATATTCCCTAGACTGGACGTGCCCTTGGCTCTGTAGCTCTGTTGTTTACTTGTTTTAGGGAACACAATGCACTCCTCCAGTGAGGCAGTTGGCAACTTACATCCCGCCCATCAGCATAACAAGGCTCCCTGTTCTCCAGGGCCTGCCTTGCCTTTCTGGTTTTTACACATTTTGTGGATGTCCCTTTTGACCGGTGGGAAGTGATACTTCATTGTAGTGCAGATTTGCATTGCCCGCTTGCTTGCTTGGCCAAAAAGGGCGTATGCGTTTTCTCCTGAATATATTCAGGAGAAAACGCATACGCCCTTTTTGGCCAAGTGCATCATTGTCGAAGTTGTGCCCCTCTTCCTGTGCTTTACAGGCGATTCCAACGTACCTCTTGAAATCTCTTTCCTGCTATTCTGCCTCGCTTTCAAGTCCGCCTCGTTGCCTTCCCTCAACAGATTTTTGGACGATAGTTGGCCTTGATTACTCTGCCAATTTGTGAATTGCTGTGCCCCTGAGCTCCATTTTTCAACTCGTTTTTTGTGAGCTGAACGCAAGTCCAAACTTTTGGTTCAGGACCTATACTGGTTCCCGGTGGGTGGCTGAGTCTTTGGTTCATTCTTCTTCCTGCCGGGAAATTAGAGTGACATGTGCCCATCCAAATGCCTAACAGCTACTCTCTCATTGGTTCTCCCTCTTCCCTTTCATCCTCTGCCAAATTGGCAACCTGTGCGAACCAGGAGCTTAAAGGGGCTGTCTCTCCAAGTTGGGAGATTGATAGGAAAGCAGTTGGAAAGTCAAACCGGAGCACCAGGAGAGGGGCTCTTCGTTGCGTTTTAGAAACCTGTCGTATTCACAGTGTGTCCATTCTCTAGGTTTCCCGTACACGTTATAGCTGTAGTAATATTCCCTTCAACCTGGAGAGCTGGGACCCATGGAATGGGTGCCATGCGTTATTGCTTTAAAGGGTCTGCATTTGCTCACCCAATCTCACCAATCCTCTCAGTCCCAAGTGTCCAGCCTTATGCCACATCCAGCTGTCATTGTAGATAGGGTCATTCCAGGTTGCATCAGAGACCCTGAAGGAATTGTAAAGAATTTCCCTGTTTCTTTGTTCTGTTTTTGAAATTCCTTTTTAGAGTGGGTTTGAGCTGATTCTCGCTGCCCTGTTTATGCCAGTCTAGACACACTTGATTCCCTTACGGAGACATATCAATACATAGGTTTTAACATTCTTACTAGTCAGATCTATTCCTCTGCGGGAAATATGGGGTTTTGAGTCCCTTTCACTGAGGAAGGTGTAGGTTTGTCTATTCCATAGTTGGTTTTTGGAACAGTACCTGTGCTTATATCAAACTCTGGTTTGATGCATCACCCCACCTCTCCTTCCCCCTTAAGCAGGCATAAGAGTGTTTTCTAAATGTGAGACTCTGTTCTCTTGCCTAACTCAGTTCATGTGTAGCCATGTTTACAGGATCTTCCTAAGTGATATCTTATGATAAGTTTCTTTTTCTGTGTGACTTCTTTCACTTAGAATCATCGTACCTGAATCCACTCATTTTGCTGCTACTGGTCTTATGACATTGATTTCATGGCTGAGGGATATTCCATCGTACGTAAGTTCCACGATGTTTGGAACCATTTTTATATTTCCTGGGATATTTCAGGTGTACCCAGGTTGAGGTTCCTGTAAGCAGTGCAGCCCTCAATTTGGGGGTGGCTCTGTCTTATGGATTTTCAGTTTTCCCAAGGTATATTCCCTAGACTGGACGTGCCCTTGGCTCTGTAGCTCTGTTGTTTACTTGTTTTAGGGAACACAATGCACTCCTCCAGTGAGGCAGTTGGCAACTTACATCCCGCCCATCAGCATAACAAGGCTCCCTGTTCTCCAGGGCCTGCCTTGCCTTTCTGGTTTTTACACATTTTGTGGATGTCCCTTTTGACCGGTGGGAAGTGATACTTCATTGTAGTGCAGATTTGCATTGCCCGCTTGCTTGCTTGGCCAAAAAGGGCGTATGCGTTTTCTCCTGAATATATTCAGGAGAAAATGCATACGCCCTTTTTGGCCAAGTGCATCATTGTCGAAGTTGTGCCCCTCTTCCTGTGCTTTACAGGCGATTCCAACGTACTTCTTGAAATCTCTTTCCTGCTATTCTGCCTCGCTTTCAAGTCCGCCTCGTTGCCTTCCCTCAACAGATTTTTGGACGATAGTTGGCCTTGATTACTCTGCCAATTTGTGAATTGCTGTGCCCCTGAGCTCCATTTTTCAACTCGTTTTTTGTGAGCTGAACGCAAGTCCAAACTTTTGGTTCAGGACCTATACTGGTTCCCGGTGGGTGGCTGAGACTTTGGTTCATTCTTCTTCCTGCCCCGAAATTAGAGTGACATGTGCCCATCCAAATGCCTAACAGCTACTCTCTCATTGGTTCTCCCTCTTCCCTTTCATCCTCTGCCAAATTGGCAACCTGTGCGAACCAGGAGCTTAAAGGGGCTGTCTCTCCAAGTTGGGAGATTGATAGGAAAGCAGTTGGAAAGTCAAACCGGAGCACCAGGAGAGGGGCTCTTCGTTGCGTTTTAGAAACCTGTCGTATTCACAGTGTGTCCATTCTCTAGGTTTCCCGTACACGTTATAGCTGTAGTAATATTCCCTTCAACCTGGAGAGCTGGGACCCATGGAATGGGTGCCATGCGTTATTGCTTTAAAGGGTCTGCATTTGCTCACCCAATCTCACCAATCCTCTCAGTCCCAAGTGTCCAGCCTTATGCCACATCCAGCTGTCATTGTAGATAGGGTCATTCCAGGTTGCATCAGAGACCCTGAAGGAATTGTAAAGAATTTCCCTGTTTCTTTGTTCTGTTTTTGAAATTCCTTTTTAGAGTGGGTTTGAGCTGATTCTCGCTGCCCTGTTTATGCCAGTCTAGACACACTTGATTCCCTTACGGAGACATATCAATACATAGGTTTTAAGATTCTTACTAGTCAGATCTATTCCTCTGCGGGAAATATGGGGTTTTGAGTCCCTTTCACTGAGGAAGGTGTAGGTCTTGTCTATTCCATAGTTGGTTTTTGGAACGGTACCTGTGCTTATATCAAACTCTGGTTTGATGCATCACCCCACCTCTCCTTCCCCCTTAAGCAGGCATAAGAGTGTTTTCTAAATGTGAGACTCTGTTCTCTTGCCTAACTCAGTTCATGTGTAGCCATGTTTACAGGATCTTCCTAAGTGATATCTTATGATAAGTTTCTTTTTCTGTGTGACTTCTTTCACTTAGAATCATCGTACCTGAATCCACTCATTTTGCTGCTACTGGTCTTATGACATTGATTTCATGGCTGAGGGATATTCCATCGTACGTAAGTTCCACGATGTTTGGAACCATTTTTATATTTCCTGGGATATTTCAGGTGTACCCAGGTTGAGGTTCCTGTAAGCAGTGCAGCCCTCAATTTGGGGGTGGCTCTGTCTTATGGATTTTCAGTTTTCCCAAGGTATATTCCCTAGACTGGACGTGCCCTTGGCTCTGTAGCTCTGTTGTTTACTTGTTTTAGGGAACACAATGCACTCCTCCAGTGAGGCAGTTGGCAACTTACATCCCGCCCATCAGCATAACAAGGCTCCCTGTTCTCCAGGGCCTGCCTTGCCTTTCTGGTTTTTACACATTTTGTGGATGTCCCTTTTGACTGGTGGGATGTGATACTTCTTTGTAGTGCAGATTTGCATTGCCCGCTTGCTTGCTTGGCCAAAAAGGGCGTATGCGTTTTCTCCTGAATATATTCAGGAGAAAACGCATACGCCCTTTTTGGCCAAGTGCATCATTGTCGAAGTTGTGCCCCTCTTCCTGTGCTTTACAGGCGATTCCAACGTACCTCTTGAAATCTCTTTCCTGCTCTTCTGCCTCGCTTTCAAGTCCGCCTCGTTGCCTTCCCTCAACAGATTTTTGGACGATAGTTGGCCTTGATTACTCTGCCAGTTTGTGAATTGCTGTGCCCCTGAGCTCCATTTTTCAACTCGTTTTTTGTGAGCTGAACGCAAGTCCAAACTTTTGGTTCAGGACCTATACTGGTTCCCGGTGGGTGGCTGAGACTTTGGTTCATTCTTCTTCCTGCCGGGAAATTAGAGTGACATGTGCCCATCCAAATGCCTAACAGCTACTCTCTCATTGGTTCTCCCTCTTCCCTTTCATCCTCTGCCAAATTGGCAACCTGTGCGAACCAGGAGCTTAAAGGGGCTGTCTCTCCAAGTTGGGAGATTGATAGGAAAGCAGTTGGAAAGTCAAACCGGAGCACCAGGAGAGGGGCTCTTCGTTGAGTTTTAGAAACCTGTCGTATTCACAGTGTGTCCATTCTCTAGGTTTCCCATACACGTTATAGCTGTAGTAATATTCCCTTCAACCTGGAGAGCTGGGACCCATGGAATGGGTGCCATGCATTATTGCTTTAAAGGGTGTGCATTTGCTCACCCAATCTCACCAATCCTCTCAGTCCCAAGTGTCCAGCCTTATGCCACATCCAGCTGTCATTGTAGATAGGGTCATTCCAGGTTGCATCAGAGACCCTGAAGGAATTGTAAAGAATTTCCCTGTTTCTTTGTTCTGTTTTTGAAATTCCTTTTTAGAGTGGGTTTGACCTGATTCTCGCTGCCCTGTTTATGCCAGTCTAGACACAATTGATTCCCTTACGGAGACATATCAATACATAGGTTTTAAGATTCTTACTAGTCAGATCTATTCCTCTGCGGGAAATATGGGGTTTTGAGTCCCTTTCACTGAGGAAGGTGTAGGTCTTGTCTATTCCATAGTTGGTTTTTGGAACGGTACCTGTGCTTATATCAAACTCTGGTTTGATGCATCACCCCACCTCTCCTTCCCCCTTAAGCAGGCATAAGAGTGTTTTCTAAATGTGAGACTCTGTTCTCTTGCCTAACTCAGTTCATGTGTAGCCATGTTTACAGGATCTTCCTAAGTGATATCTTATGATAAGTTTCTTTTTCTGTGTGACTTCTTTCACTTAGAATCATCGTACCTGAATCCACTCATTTTGCTGCTACTGGTCTTATGACATTGATTTCATGGCTGAGGGATATTCCATCGTACGTAAGTTCCACGATGTTTGGAACCATTTTTATATTTCCTGGGATATTTCAGGTGTACCCAGGTTGAGGTTCCTGTAAGCAGTGCAGCCCTCAATTTGGGGGTGGCTCTGTCTTATGGATTTTCAGTTTTCCCAAGGTATATTCCCTAGACTGGACGTGCCCTTGGCTCTGTAGCTCTGTTGTTTACTTGTTTTAGGGAACACAATGCACTCCTCCAGTGAGGCAGTTGGCAACTTACATCCCGCCCATCAGCATAACAAGGCTCCCTGTTCTCCAGGGCCTGTCTTGCCTTTCTGGTTTTTACACATTTTGTGGATGTCCCTTTTGACCGGTGGGAAGTGATACTTCTTTGTAGTGCAGATTTGCATTGCCCGCTTGCTTGCTTGGCCAAAAAGGGCGTATGCGTTTTCTCCTGAATATATTCAGGAGAAAACGCATACGCCCTTTATGGCCAAGTGCATCATTGTCGAAGTTGTGCCCCTCTTCCTGTGCTTTACAGGCGATTCCAACGTACCTCTTGAAATCTGTTTCCTGCTATTCTGCCTCGCTTTCAAGTCCGCCTCGTTGCCTTCCCTCAACAGATTTTTGGACGATAGTTGGCCTTGATTACTCTGCCAGTTTGTGAATTGCTGTGCCCCTGAGCTCCATTTTTCAACTCGTTTTCTGTGAGCTGAAGGCAAGTCCAAACTTTTGGTTCAGAACCTATACTGGTTCCCAGTGGGTGGCTGAGACTTTGGTTCATTCTTCTTCCTGCCGGGAAATTAGAGTGACATGTGCCCATCCAAATGCCTAACAGCTACTCTCTCATTGGTTCTCCCTCTTCCCTTTCATCCTCTGCCAAATTGGCAACCTGTGCGAACCAGGAGCTTAAAGGGGCTGTCTCTCCAAGTTGGGAGATTGATAGGAAAGCAGTTGGAAAGTCAAACCGGAGCACCAGGAGAGGGGTTCTTCGTTGAGTTTTAGAAACCTGTCGTATTCACAGTGTGTCCATTCTCTAGGTTTCCCGTACACGTTATAGCTGTAGTAATATTCCCTTCAACCTGGAGAGCTGGGACCCATGGAATGGGTGCCATGCATTATTGCTTTAAAGGGTCTGCATTTGCTCACCCAATCTCACCAATCCTCTCAGTCCCAAGTGTCCAGCCTTATGCCACATCCAGCTGTCATTGTAGATAGGGTCATTCCAGGTTGCATCAGAGACCCTGAAGGAATTGTAAAGAATTTCCCTGTTTCTTTGTTCTGTTTTTGAAATTCCTTTTTAGAGTGGGTTTGAGCTGATTCTCGCTGCCCTGTTTATGCCAGTCTAGACACACTTGATTCCCTTACGGAGACATATCAATACATAGGTTTTAAGATTCTTACTAGTCAGATCTATTCCTCTGCGGGAAATATGGGGTTTTGAGTCCCTTTCACTGAGGAAGGTGTAGGTCTTGTCTATTCCATAGTTGGTTTTTGGAACGGTACCTGTGCTTATATCAAACTCTGGTTTGATGCATCACCCCACCTCTCCTTCCCCCTTAAGCAGGCATAAGAGTGTTTTCTAAATGTGAGACTCTGTTCTCTTGCCTAACTCAGTTCATGTGTAGCCATGTTTACAGGATCTTCCTAAGTGATATCTTATGATAAGTTTCTTTTTCTGTGTGACTTCTTTCACTTAGAATCATCGTACCTGAATCCACTCATTTTGCTGCTACTGGTCTTATGACATTGATTTCATGGCTGAGGGATATTCCATCGTACGTAAGTTCCACGATGTTTGGAACCATTTTTATATTTCCTGGGATATTTCAGGTGTACCCAGGTTGAGGTTCCTGTAAGCAGTGCAGCCCTCCATTTGGGGGTGGCTCTGTCTTATGGATTTTCAGTTTTCCCAAGGTATATTCCCTAGACTGGACGTGCCCTTGGCTCTGTAGCTCTGTTGTTTACTTGTTTTAGGGAACACAATGCACTCCTCCAGTGAGGCAGTTGGCAACTTACATCCCGCCCATCAGCATAACAAGGCTCCCTGTTCTCCAGGGCCTGTCTTGCCTTTCTGGTTTTTACACATTTTGTGGATGTCCCTTTTGACCGGTGGGAAGTGATACTCCTTTGTAGTGCAGATTTGCATTGCCCGCTTGCTTGCTTGGCCAAAAAGGGCGTATGCGTTTTCTCCTGAATATATTCAGGAGAAAACGCATACGCCCTTTTTGGCCAAGTGCATCATTGTCGAAGTTGTGCCCCTCTTCCTGTGCTTTACAGGCGATTCCAACGTACCTCTTGAAATCTCTTTCCTGCTCTTCTGCCTCGCTTTCAAGTCCGCCTCGTTGCCTTCCCTCAACAGATTTTTGGACGATAGTTGGCCTTGATTACTCTGCCAGTTTGTGAATTGCTGTGCCCCTGAGCTCCATTTTTCAACTCGTTTTTTGTGAGCTGAACGCAAGTCCAAACTTTTGGTTCAGGACCTATACTGGTTCCCGGTGGGTGGCTGAGACTTTGGTTCATTCTTCTTCCTGCCGGGAAATTAGAGTGACATGTGCCCATCCAAATGCCTAACAGCTACTCTCTCATTGGTTCTCCCTCTTCCCTTTCATCCTCTGCCAAATTGGCAACCTGTGCGAACCAGGAGCTTAAAGGGGCTGTCTCTCCAAGTTGGGAGATTGATAGGAAAGCAGTTGGAAAGTCAAACCGGAGCACCAGGAGAGGGGCTCTTCGTTGAGTTTTAGAAACCTTTCGTATTCACAGTGTGTCCATTCTCTAGGTTTCCCGTACACGTTATAGCTGTAGTAATATTCCCTTCAACCTGGAGAGCTGGGACCCATGGAATGGGTGCCATGCATTATTGCTTTAAAGGGTCTGCATTTGCTCACCCAATCTCACCAATCCTCTCAGTCCCAAGTGTCCAGCCTTATGCCACATCCAGCTGTCATTGTAGATAGGGTCATTCCAGGTTGCATCAGAGTCCCTGAAGGAATTGTAAAGAATTTCCCTGTTTCTTTGTTCTGTTTTTGAAATTCCTTTTTAGAGTGGGTTTGAGCTGATTCTCGCTGCCCTGTTTATGCCAGTCTAGACACACTTGATTCCCTTACGGAGACATATCAATACATAGGTTTTAAGATTCTTACTAGTCAGATCTATTCCTCTGCGGGAAATATGGGGTTTTGAGTCCCTTTCACTGAGGAAGGTGTAGGTCTTGTCTATTCCATAGTTGGTTTTTGGAACGGTACCTGTGCTTATATCAAACTCTGGTTTGATGCATCACCCCACCTCTCCTTCCCCCTTAAGCAGGCATAAGAGTGTTTTCTAAATGTGAGACTCTGTTCTCTTGCCTAACTCAGTTCATGTGTAGCCATGTTTACAGGATCTTCCTAAGTGATATCTTATGATAAGTTTCTTTTTCTGTGTGACTTCTTTCACTTAGAATCATCGTACCTGAATCCACTCATTTTGCTGCTACTGGTCTTATGACATTGATTTCATGGCTGAGGGATATTCCATCGTACGTAAGTTCCACGATGTTTGGAACCATTTTTATATTTCCTGGGATATTTCAGGTGTACCCAGGTTGAGGTTCCTGTAAGCAGTGCAGCCCTCAATTTGGGGGTGGCTCTGTCTTATGGATTTTCAATTTTCCCAAGGTATATTCCCTAGACTGGACGTGCCCTTGGCTCTGTAGCTCTGTTGTTTACTTGTTTTAGGGAACACAATGCACTCCTCCAGTGAGGCAGTTGGCAACTTACATCCCGCCCATCAGCATAACAAGGCTCCCTGTTCTCCAGGGCCTGTCTTGCCTTTCTGGTTTTTACACATTTTGTGGATGTCCCTTTTGACCGGTGGGAAGTGATACTCCTTTGTAGTGCAGATTTGCATTGCCCGCTTGCTTGCTTGGCCAAAAAGGGCGTATGCGTTTTCTCCTGAATATATTCAGGAGAAAACGCATACGCCCTTTTTGGCCAAGTGCATCATTGTCGAAGTTGTGCCCCTCTTCCTGTGCTTTACAGGCGATTCCAACGTACCTCTTGAAATCTCTTTCCTGCTCTTCTGCCTCGCTTTCAAGTCCGCCTCGTTGCCTTCCCTCAACAGATTTTTGGACGATAGTTGGCCTTGATTACTCTGCCAATTTGTGAATTGCTGTGCCCCTGAGCTCCATTTTTCAACTCGTTTTTTGTGAGCTGAACGCAAGTCCAAACTTTTGGTTCAGGACCTATACTGGTTCCCGGTGGGTGGCTGAGACTTTGGTTCATTCTTCTTCCTGCCGGGAAATTAGAGTGACATGTGCCCATCCAAATGCCTAACAGCTACTCTCTCATTGGTTCTCCCTCTTCCCTTTCATCCTCTGCCAAATTGGCAACCTGTGCGAACCAGGAGCTTAAAGGGGCTGTCTCTCCAAGTTGGGAGATTGATAGGAAAGCAGTTGGAAAGTCAAACCGGAGCACCAGGAGAGGGGCTCTTCGTTGAGTTTTAGAAACCTGTCGTATTCACAGTGTGTCCATTCTCTAGGTTTCCCGTACACGTTATAGCTGTAGTAATATTCCCTTCAACCTGGAGAGCTGGGACCCATGGAATGGGTGCCATGCATTATTGCTCTAAAGGGTCTGCATTTGCTCACCCAATCTCACCAATCCTCTCAGTCCCAAGTGTCCAGCCTTATGCCACATCCAGCTGTCATTGTAGATAGGGTCATTCCAGGTTGCATCAGAGACCCTGAAGGAATTGTAAAGAATTTCCCTGTTTCTTTGTTCTGTTTTTGAAATTCCTTTTTAGAGTGGGTTTGAGCTGATTCTCGCTGCCCTGTTTATGCCAGTCTAGACACACTTGATTCCCTTACGGAGACATATCAATACATAGGTTTTAAGATTCTTACTAGTCAGATCTATTCCTCTGCGGGAAATATGGGGTTTTGAGTCCCTTTCACTGAGGAAGGTGTAGGTCTTGTCTATTCCATAGTTGGTTTTTGGAACGGTACCTGTGCTTATATCAAACTCTGGTTTGATGCATCACCCCACCTCTCCTTCCCCCTTAAGCAGGCATAAGAGTGTTTTCTAAATGTGAGACTCTGTTCTCTTGCCTAACTCAGTTCATGTGTAGCCATGTTTACAGGATCTTCCTAAGTGATATCTTATGATAAGTTTCTTTTTCTGTGTGACTTCTTTCACTTAGAATCATCGTACCTGAATCCACTCATTTTTGCTGCTAGTGGTCTTATGACATGGATTTCGTGGCTGAGGGATATTCCATCGTACGTAAGTTCCACGATGTTTGGAACCATTTTTATATTTCCTGGGATATTTCAGGTGTACCCAGGTTGAGGTTCCTGTAAGCAGTGCAGCCCTCAATTTGGGGGTGGCTCTGTCTTATGGATTTTCAGTTTTCCCAAGGTATATTCCCTAGACTGGACGTGCCCTTGGCTCTGTAGCTCTGTTGTTTACTTGTTTTAGGGAACACAATGCACTCCTCCAGTGAGGCAGTTGGCAACTTACATCCCGCCCATCAGCATAACAAGGCTCCCTGTTCTCCAGGGCCTGTCTTGCCTTTCTGGTTTTTACACATTTTGTGGATGTCCCTTTTGACCGGTGGGAAGTGATACTCCTTTGTAGTGCAGATTTGCATTGCCCGCTTGCTTGCTTGGCCAAAAAGGGCGTATGCGTTTTCTCCTGAATATATTCAGGAGAAAACGCATACGCCCTTTTAGGCCAAGTGCATCATTGTCGAAGTTGTGCCCCTCTTCCTGTGCTTTACAGGCGATTCCAACGTACCTCTTGAAATCTCTTTCCTGCTCTTCTGCCTCGCTTTCAAGTCCGCCTCGTTGCCTTCCCTCAACAGATTTTTGGACGATAGTTGGCCTTGATTACTCTGCCAATTTGTGAATTGCTGTGCCCCTGAGCTCCATTTTTCAACTCGTTTTTTGTGAGCTGAACGCAAGTCCAAACTTTTGGTTCAGGACCTATACTGGTTCCCGGTGGGTGGCTGAGACTTTGGTTCATTCTTCTTCCTGCCGGGAAATTAGAGTGACATGTGCCCATCCAAATGCCTAACAGCTACTCTCTCATTGGTTCTCCCTCTTCCCTTTCATCCTCTGCCAAATTGGCAACCTGTGCGAACCAGGAGCTTAAAGGGGCTGTCTCTTCAAGTTGGGAGATTGATAGGAAAGCAGTTGGAAAGTCAAACCGGAGCACCAGGAGAGGGGCTCTTCGTTGAGTTTTAGAAACCTTTCGTATTCACAGTGTGTCCATTCTCTAGGTTTCCCGTACACGTTATAGCTGTAGTAATATTCCCTTCAACCTGGAGAGCTGGGACCCATGGAATGGGTGCCATGCATTATTGCTTTAAAGGGTCTGCATTTGCTCACCCAATCTCACCAATCCTCTCAGTCCCAAGTGTCCAGCCTTATGCCACATCCAGCTGTCATTGTAGATAGGGTCATTCCAGGTTGCATCAGAGACCCTGAAGGAATTGTAAAGAATTTCCCTGTTTCTTTGTTCTGTTTTTGAAATTCCTTTTTAGAGTGGGTTTGACCTGATTCTCGCTGCCCTGTTTATGCCAGTCTAGACACACTTGATTCCCTTACGGAGACATATCAATACATAGGTTTTAACATTCTTACTAGTCAGATCTATTCCTCTGCGGGAAATATGGGGTTTTGAGTCCCTTTCACTGAGGAAGGTGTAGGTCTTGTCTATTCCATAGTTGGTTTTTGGAACGGTACCTGTGCTTATATCAAACTCTGGTTTGATGCATCACCCCACCTCTCCTTCCCCCTTAAGCAGGCATAAGAGTGTTTTCTAAATGTGAGACTCTGTTCTCTTGCCTAACTCAGTTCATGTGTAGCCATGTTTACAGGATCTTCCTAAGTGATATCTTATGATAAGTTTCTTTTTCTGTGTGACTTCTTTCACTTAGAATCATCGTACCTGAATCCACTCATTTTGCTGCTACTGGTCTTATGACATTGATTTCATGGCTGAGGGATATTCCATCGTACGTAAGTTCCACGATGTTTGGAACCATTTTTATATTTCCTGGGATATTTCAGGTGTACCCAGGTTGAGGTTCCTGTAAGCAGTGCAGCCCTCAATTTGGGGGTGGCTCTGTCTTATGGATTTTCAGTTTTCCCAAGGTATATTCCCTAGACTGGACGTGCCCTTGGCTCTGTAGCTCTGTTGTTTACTTGTTTTAGGGAACACAATGCACTCCTCCAGTGAGGCAGTTGGCAACTTACATCCCGCCCATCAGCATAACAAGGCTCCCTGTTCTCCAGGGCCTGTCTTGCCTTTCTGGTTTTTACACATTTTGTGGATGTCCCTTTTGACCGGTGGGAAGTGATACTTCTTTGTAGTGCAGATTTGCATTGCCCGCTTGCTTGCTTGGCCAAAAAGGGCGTATGCGTTTTCTCCTGAATATATTCAGGAGAAAACGCATACGCCCTTTATGGCCAAGTGCATCATTGTCGAAGTTGTGCCCCTCTTCCTGTGCTTTACAGGCGATTCCAACGTACCTCTTGAAATCTCTTTCCTGCTCTTCTGCCTCGCTTTCAAGTCCGCCTCGTTGCCTTCCCTCAACAGATTTTTGGACGATAGTTGGCCTTGATTACTCTGCCAGTTTGTGAATTGCTGTGCCCCTGAGCTCCATTTTTCAACTCGTTTTTTGTGAGCTGAACGCAAGTCCAAACTTTTGGTTCAGGACCTATACTGGTTCCCGGTGGGTGGCTGAGACTTTGGTTCATTCTTCTTCCTGCCGGGAAATTAGAGTGACATGTGCCCATCCAAATGCCTAACAGCTACTCTCTCATTGGTTCTCGCTCTTCCCTTTCATCCTCTGCCAAATTGGCAACATGTGCGAACCAGGAGCTTAAAGGGGCTGTCTCTCCAAGTTGGGAGATTGATAGGAAAGCAGTTGGAAAGTCAAACCGGAGCACCAGGAGAGGGGCTCTTCGTTGAGTTTTAGAAACCTGTCGTATTCACAGTGTGTCCATTCTCTAGGTTTCCCGTACACGTTATAGCTGTAGTAATATTCCCTTCAACCTGGAGAGCTGGGACCCATGGAATGGGTGTCATGCATTATTGCTTTAAAGGGTGTGCATTTGCTCACCCAATCTCACCAATCCTCTCAGTCCCAAGTGTCCAGCCTTATGCCACATCCAGCTGTCATTGTAGATAGGGTCATTCCAGGTTGCATCAGAGACCCTGAAGGAATTGTAAAGAATTTCCCTGTTTCTTTGTTCTGTTTTTGAAATTCCTTTTTAGAGTGGGTTTGACCTGATTCTCGCTGCCCTGTTTATGCCAGTCTAGACACACTTGATTCCCTTACGGAGACATATCAATATATAGGTTTTAAGATTCTTACTAGTCAGATCTATTCCTCTGCGGGAAATATGGGGTTTTGAGTCCCTTTCACTGAGGAAGGTGTAGGTCTTGTCTATTCCATAGTTGGTTTTTGGAACGGTACCTGTGCTTATATCAAACTCTGGTTTGATGCATCACCCCACCTCTCCTTCCCCCTTAAGCAGGCATAAGAGTGTTTTCTAAATGTGAGACTCTGTTCTCTTGCCTAACTCAGTTCATGTGTAGCCATGTTTACAGGATCTTCCTAAGTGATATCTTATGATAAGTTTCTTTTTCTGTGTGACTTCTTTCACTTAGAATCATCGTACCTGAATCCACTCATTTTGCTGCTACTGGTCTTATGACATTGATTTCATGGCTGAGGGATATTCCATCGTACGTAAGTTCCACGATGTTTGGAACCATTTTTATATTTCCTGGGATATTTCAGGTGTACCCAGGTTGAGGTTCCTGTAAGCAGTGCAGCCCTCAATTTGGGGGTGGCTCTGTCTTATGGATTTTCAGTTTTCCCAAGGTATATTCCCTAGACTGGACGTGCCCTTGGCTCTGTAGCTCTGTTGTTTACTTGTTTTAGGGAACACAATGCACTCCTCCAGTGAGGCAGTTGGCAACTTACATCCCGCCCATCAGCATAACAAGGCTCCCTGTTCTCCAGGGCCTGCCTTGCCTTTCTGGTTTTTACACATTTTGTGGATGTCCCTTTTGACTGGTGGGATGTGATACTTCTTTGTAGTGCAGATTTGCATTGCCCGCTTGCTTGCTTGGCCAAAAAGGGCGTATGCGTTTTCTCCTGAATATATTCAGGAGAAAACGCATACGCCCTTTTTGGCCAAGTGCATCATTGTCGAAGTTGTGCCCCTCTTCCTGTGCTTTACAGGCGATTCCAACGTACCTCTTGAAATCTCTTTCCTGCTCTTCTGCCTCGCTTTCAAGTCCGCCTCGTTGCCTTCCCTCAACAGATTTTTGGACGATAGTTGGCCTTGATTACTCTGCCAGTTTGTGAATTGCTGTGCCCCTGAGCTCCATTTTTCAACTCGTTTTTTGTGAGCTGAACGCAAGTCCAAACTTTTGGTTCAGGACCTATACTGGTTCCCGGTGGGTGGCTGAGACTTTGGTTCATTCTTCTTCCTGCCGGGAAATTAGAGTGACATGTGCCCATCCAAATGCCTAACAGCTACTCTCTCATTGGTTCTCCCTCTTCCCTTTCATCCTCTGCCCAATTGGCAACCTGTGCGAACCAGGAGCTTAAAGGGGCTGTCTCTCCAAGTTGGGAGATTGATAGGAAAGCAGTTGGAAAGTCAAACCGGAGCACCAGGAGAGGGGCTCTTCGTTGAGTTTTAGAAACCTTTCGTATTCACAGTGTGTCCATTCTCTAGGTTTCCCATACACGTTATAGCTGTAGTAATATTCCCTTCAACCTGGAGAGCTGGGACCCATGGAATGGGTGCCATGCATTATTGCTTTAAAGGGTGTGCATTTGCTCACCCAATCTCACCAATCCTCTCAGTCCCAAGTGTCCAGCCTTATGCCACATCCAGCTGTCATTGTAGATAGGGTCATTCCAGGTTGCATCAGAGACCCTGAAGGAATTGTAAAGAATTTCCCTGTTTCTTTGTTCTGTTTTTGAAATTCCTTTTTAGAGTGGGTTTGACCTGATTCTCGCTGCCCTGTTTATGCCAGTCTAGACACACTTGATTCCCTTACGGAGACATATCAATACATAGGTTTTAAGATTCTTACTAGTCAGATCTATTCCTCTGCGGGAAATATGGGGTTTTGAGTCCCTTTCACTGAGGAAGGTGTAGGTCTTGTCTATTCCATAGTTGGTTTTTGGAACGGTACCTGTGCTTATATCAAACTCTGGTTTGATGCATCACCCCACCTCTCCTTCCCCCTTAAGCAGGCATAAGAGTGTTTTCTAAATGTGAGACTCTGTTCTCTTGCCTAACTCAGTTCATGTGTAGCCATGTTTACAGGATCTTCCTAAGTGATATCTTATGATAAGTTTCTTTTTCTGTGTGACTTCTTTCACTTAGAATCATCGTACCTGAATCCACTCATTTTGCTGCTACTGGTCTTATGACATTGATTTCATGGCTGAGGGATATTCCATCGTACGTAAGTTCCACCATGTTTGGAACCATTTTTATATTTCCTGGGATATTTCAGGTGTACCCAGGTTGAGGTTCCTGTAAGCAGTGTAGCCCTCAATTTGGGGGTGGCTCTGTCTTATGGATTTTCAGTTTTCCCAAGGTATATTCCCTAGACTGGACGTGCCCTTGGCTCTGTAGCTCTGTTGTTTACTTGTTTTAGGGAACACAATGCACTCCTCCAGTGAGGCAGTTGGCAACTTACATCCCGCCCATCAGCATAACAAGGCTCCCTGTTCTCCAGGGCCTGTCTTGCCTTTCTGGTTTTTACACATTTTGTGGATGTCCCTTTTGACCGGTGAGAAGTGATACTTCTTTGTAGTGCAGATTTGCATTGCCCGCTTGCTTGCTTGGCCAAAAAGGGCGTATGCGTTTTCTCCTGAATATATTCAGGAGAAAACGCATACGCCCTTTATGGCCAAGTGCATCATTGTCGAAGTTGTGCCCCTCTTCCTGTGCTTTACAGGCGATTCCAACGTACCTCTTGAAATCTGTTTCCTGCTATTCTGCCTCGCTTTCAAGTCCGCCTCGTTGCCTTCCCTCAACAGATTTTTGGACGATAGTTGGCCTTGATTACTCTGCCAGTTTGTGAATTGCTGTGCCCCTGAGCTCCATTTTTCAACTCGTTTTTTGTGAGCTGAAGGCAAGTCCAAACTTTTGGTTCAGAACCTATACTGGTTCCCAGTGGGTGGCTGAGACTTTGGTTCATTCTTCTTCCTGCCGGGAAATTAGAGTGACATGTGCCCATCCAAATGCCTAACAGCTACTCTCTCATTGGTTCTCCCTCTTCCCTTTCATCCTCTGCCAAATTGGCAACCTGTGCGAACCAGGAGCTTAAAGGGGCTGTCTCTCCAAGTTGGGAGATTGATAGGAAAGCAGTTGGAAAGTCAAACCGGAGCACCAGGAGAGGGGTTCTTCGTTGAGTTTTAGAAACCTGTCGTATTCACAGTGTGTCCATTCTCTAGGTTTCCCGTACACGTTATAGCTGTAGTAATATTCCCTTCAACCTGGAGAGCTGGGACCCATGGAATGGGTGCCATGCATTATTGCTTTAAAGGGTCTGCATTTGCTCACCCAATCTCACCAATCCTCTCAGTCCCAAGTGTCCAGCCTTATGCCACATCCAGCTGTCATTGTAGATAGGGTCATTCCAGGTTGCATCAGAGACCCTGAAGGAATTGTAAAGAATTTCCCTGTTTCTTTGTTCTGTTTTTGAAATTCCTTTTTAGAGTGGGTTTGAGCTGATTCTCGCTGCCCTGTTTATGCCAGTCTAGACACACTTGATTCCCTTACGGAGACATATCAATACATAGGTTTTAAGATTCTTACTAGTCAGATCTATTCCTCTGCGGGAAATATGGGGTTTTGAGTCCCTTTCACTGAGGAAGGTGTAGGTCTTGTCTATTCCATAGTTGGTTTTTGGAACGGTACCTGTGCTTATATCAAACTCTGGTTTGATGCATCACCCCACCTCTCCTTCCCCCTTAAGCAGGCATAAGAGTGTTTTCTAAATGTGAGACTCTGTTCTCTTGCCTAACTCAGTTCATGTGTAGCCATGTTTACAGGATCTTCCTAAGTGATATCTTATGATAAGTTTCTTTTTCTGTGTGACTTCTTTCACTTAGAATCATCGTACCTGAATCCACTCATTTTGCTGCTACTGGTCTTATGACATTGATTTCATGGCTGAGGGATATTCCATCGTACGTAAGTTCCACGATGTTTGGAACCATTTTTATATTTCCTGGGATATTTCAGGTGTACCCAGGTTGAGGTTCCTGTAAGCAGTGCAGCCCTCAATTTGGGGGTGGCTCTGTCTTATGGATTTTCAGTTTTCCCAAGGTATATTCCCTAGACTGGACGTGCCCTTGGCTCTGTAGCTCTGTTGTTTACTTGTTTTAGGGAACACAATGCACTCCTCCAGTGAGGCAGTTGGCAACTTACATCCCGCCCATCAGCATAACAAGGCTCCCTGTTCTCCAGGGCCTGCCTTGCCTTTCTGGTTTTTACACATTTTGTGGATGTCCCTTTTGACCGGTGGGAAGTGATACTTCTTTGTAGTGCAGATTTGCATTGCCCGCTTGCTTGCTTGGCCAAAAAGGGCGTATGCGTTTTCTCCTGAATATATTCAGGAGAAAACGCATACGCCCTTTTTGGCCAAGTGCATCATTGTCGAAGTTGTGCCCCTCTTCCTGTGCTTTACAGGCGATTCCAACGTACCTCTTGAAATCTCTTTCCTGCTATTCTGCCTCGCTTTCAAGTCCGCCTAGTTGCCTTCCCTCAACAGATTTTTGGACGATAGTTGGCCTTGATTACTCTGCCAGTTTGTGAATTGCTGTGCCCCTGAGCTCCATTTTCCAACTCGTTTTTTGTGAGCTGAAGGCAAGTCCAAACTTTTGGTTCAGGACCTATACTGGTTCCCGGTGGGTGGCTGAGACTTTGGTTCATTCTCCTTCCTGCCGGGAAATTAGAGTGACATGTGCCCATCCAAATGCCTAACAGCTACTCTCTCATTGGTTCTCCCTCTTCCCTTTCATCCTCTGCCAAATTGGCAACCTGTGCTAACCAGAAGCTTAAAGGGGCTGTCTCTCCAATTTGGGAGATTGATAGGAAAGCAGTTGGAAAGTCAAACCGGAGCACCAGGAGAGGGGCTCTTCGTTGAGTTTTAGAAACCTGTCGTATTCACAGTGTGTCCATTCTCTAGGTTTCCCGTACACGTTATAGCTGTAGTAATATTCCCTTCAACCTGGAGAGCTGGGACCCATGGAATGGGTGCCATGCATTATTGCTTTAAAGGGTCTGCATTTGCTCACCCAATCTCACCAATCCTCTCAGTCCCAAGTGTCCAGCCTTATGCCACATCCAGCTGTCATTGTAGATAGGGTCATTCCAGGTTGCATCAGAGACCCTGAAGGAATTGTAAAGAATTTCCCTGTTTCTTTGTTCTGTTTTTGAAATTCCTTTTTAGAGTGGGTTTGAGCTGATTCTCGCTGCCCTGTTTATGCCAGTCTAGACACACTTGATTCGCTTACGGAGACATATCAGTACATAGGTTTTAAGATTCTTACTAGTCAGATCTATTCCTCTGCGGGAAATATGGGGTTTTGAGTCCCTTTCACTGAGGAAGGTGTAGGTCTTGTCTATTCCATAGTTGGTTTTTGGAACGGTACCTGTGCTTATATCAAACTCTGGTTTGATGCATCACCCCACCTCTCCTTCCCCCTTAAGCAGGCATAAGAGTGTTTTCTAAATGTGAGACTCTGTTCTCTTGCCTAACTCAGTTCATGTGTAGCCATGTTTACAGGATCTTCCTAAGTGATATCTTATGATAAGTTTCTTTTTCTGTGTGACTTCTTTCACTTAGAATCATCGTACCTGAATCCACTCATTTTGCTGCTACTGGTCTTATGACATTGATTTCATGGCTGAGGGATATTCCATCGTACGTAAGTTCCACCATGTTTGGAACCATTTTTATATTTCCTGGGATATTTCAGGTGTACCCAGGTTGAGGTTCCTGTAAGCAGTGCAGCCCTCAATTTGGGGGTGGCTCTGTCTTATGGATTTTCAGTTTTCCCAAGGTATATTCCCTAGACTGGACGTGCCCTTGGCTCTGTAGCTCTGTTGTTTACTTGTTTTAGGGAACACAATGCACTCCTCCAGTGAGGCAGTTGGCAACTTACATCCCGCCCATCAGCATAACAAGGCTCCCTGTTCTCCAGGGCCTGCCTTGCCTTTCTGGTTTTTACACATTTTGTGGATGTCCCTTGTGACCGGTGGGAAGTGATTCTTCTTTGTAGTGCAGATTTGCATTGCCCGCTTGCTTGCTTGGCCAAAAAGGGCGTATGCGTTTTCTCCTGAATATATTCAGGAGAAAACGCATACGCCCTTTTTGGCCAAGTGCATCATTGTCGAAGTTGTGCCCCTCTTCCTGTGCTTTACAGGCGATTCCAACGTACCTCTTGAAATCTGTTTCCTGCTATTCTGCCTCGCTTTCAAGTCCGCCTCGTTGCCTTCCCTCAACAGATTTTTGGACGATAGTTGGCCTTGATTACTCTGCCAGTTTGTGAATTGCTGTGCCCCTGAGCTCCATTTTTCAACTCGTTTTTTGTGAGCTGAAGGCAAGTCCAAACTTTTGGTTCAGGACCTATACTGGTTCCCGGTGGGTGGCTGAGACTTTGGTTAATTCTTCTTCCTGCCGGGAAATTAGAGTGACATGTGCCCATCCAAATGCCTAACAGCTACTCTCTCATTGGTTCTCCCTCTTCCCTTTCATCCTCTGCCCAATTGGCAACCTGTGCGAACCAGGAGCTTAAAGGGGCTGTCTCTCCAAGTTGGGAGATTGATAGGAAAGCAGTTGGAAAGTCAAACCGGAGCACCAGGAGAGGGGCTCTTGGTTGAGTTTTAGAAACCTTTTGTATTCACAGTGTGTCCATTCTCTAGGTTTCCCGTACATGTTATAGCTGTAGTAATATTCCCTTCAACCTGGAGAGCTGGGACCCATGGAATGGGTGCCATGCATTATTGCTTTAAAGGGTCTGCATTTGCTCACCCAATCTCACCAATCCTCTCAGTCCCAAGAGTCCAGCCTTATGCCACATCCAGCTGTCATTGTAGATAGGGTCATTCCAGGTTGCATCAGAGACCCTGAAGGATTTGTAAAGAATTTCCCTGTTTCTTTGTTCTGTTTCTGAAATTCCTTTTTAGAGTGGGTTTGAGCTGATTCACGCTGCCATGTTTATGCCAGTCTAGACACACTTGATTCCCTTATGGAGACATATCAATACATAGGTTTTAAGATTCTTACTAGTCAGATCTATTCCTCTGCGGGAAATATGGGGTTTTGAGTCCCTTTCACTGAGGAAGGTGTAGGTCTTCTCTATTCCATAGATGGTTTTTGGAACCGTACCTGTGCTTATATCAAACTCTGGTTTGATGCATCACCCCACCTGTCCTTCCCCCTTAAGCAGACATAAGAGTGTTTTCTAAATAGGAGACTCTGTTTGCTTTCCTAACTCAGTTCATGTGTAGCCATGTTTACAGGATCTTCCTAAGTGATATCTTATGATAAGTTACTTTTTCTGTGTGACTGCTTTCACTTAGAATCATCGTACCTGAATCCACTCATTTTGCTGCTACTGGTCTTATGACATTGATTTCATGGCTGAGGGATATTCCATCGTACGTAATTTCCACAATGTTTTGAACCACTTTTATATTTCCTGGGATATTTCAGGTGTACCCAGGTTGAGGTTCTTGTAAGCAGTGCAGCCCTCAATTTGGGGGTGGCTCTGTCTTATGGATTTTCAGTTTTCCCAAGGTATATTCCCTAGACTGGAAGTGCCCTTGGCTCTGTAGCTCTGTTGTTTACTTGTTTTAGGGAACACAATGCACTCCTCCAGTGAGGCAGTTGGCAACTTACATCCCGCCCATCAGCATAACAAGGCTCCCTGTTCTCCACGGCCTGCCTTGCCTTTCTGGTTTTTACACATTTTGTGGATGTCCCTTTTGACCGGTGGGAAGTGATACTTCTTTGTAGTGCAGATTTGCATTGCCCGCTTGCTTGCTTGGCCAAAAAGGGCGTATGCGTTTTCTCCTGAATATATTAAGGAGAAAACACATACGCCCTTTTTGGCCAAGTGCATCATTGTCGAAGTTGTGCCCCTCTTCCTGTGCTTTACAGGCGATTCCAACGTTCCTCTTGAAATCTCTTTCCTGCTACTCTGCCTCGCTTTCAAGTCCACCTCGTTGCCTTCCCTCAACAGATTTTTGGACGATAGTTGGCCTTGATTACTCTGCCAGTTTGTGAATTGCTGTGCCCCTGAGCTCCATTTTTCAACTCGTTTTTTGTGAGCTGAACGCAAGGCCAAACTTTTGGTTCAGGACCTATACTGGTTCCCGGTGGGTGGCTGAGACTTTGGTTAATTCTTCTTCCTGCCGGGAAATTAGAGTGACATGTGCCCATCCAAATGCCTAACATCTACTCTCTCATTGGTTCTCCCTCTTCCCTTTCATCCTCTGCCAGATTGGCAACCTGTGCGAACCAGGAGCTTAAAGGGGCTGTCTCTCCAAGTTGGGAGATTGATAGGAAAGCAGTTGGAAAGTCAAACCGGAGCACCAGGAGAGGGACTCTTCGTTGAGTTTTAGAAACCTTTCGTATTCACAGTGTGTCCATTCTCTAGGTTTCCCGTACATGTTATAGCTGTAGTAATATTCCCTTCAACCTGGAAGTTGGGACCCATGGAATGGGTGCAATACATTATTGCTTTAAAGGGTCTGCATTTGCTCACCCAATCTCACCAATCCTCTCAGTCCCATGTGTCCAGCCTTATGCTACATCCAGCTGTCATTGTAGATAGGGTCATTCCAGGTTGCATCAGAGACCCTGAAGGAATTGTAAAGAATTTCCCTGTTTCTTTGTTCTGTTTTTGAAATTCCTTTTTAGAGTGGCTTTGAGCTGATTCTCGCTGCCAAGTTTATGCCAGTCTAGACACACTTGATTCCCTTACGGAGACATATCAATACATAGGTTTTAAGATTCTTACTAGTCAGATCTATTCCTCTGCGGGAAATATGGGGTTTTGAGTCCCTTTCACTCAGGAAGGTGTAGGTCTTGTCTAATCCATAGTTGGTTTCTGGAACCGTACCTGTGCTTATATCAAACTCTGGTTTGATGCATCACCCCACCTCTCCTTCCCCCTTAAGCAGGCATAAGAGTGTTTTCTAAATGTGAGACTCTGTTCGCTTTCCTAACTCAGTTCATGTGTAGCCATGTTTACAGGATCTTCCTAAGTGATATCTTATGATAAGTTTCTTTTCCTGTGTGACTTCTTTCACTTAGAATCATCGTACCTGAATCCACTCATTTTGCTGCTACTGGTCTTATGACATTGATTTCATGGCTGAGGGATATTCCATCGTACGTAAGTTCCACAATGTTTTGAACCATTTTTGTATTTCCTGGGATATTTCAGGTGTACCCAGGTTGAGGTTCTTGTAAGCAGTGCAGCCCTCAATTTGGGGGTGGCTCTGTCTTATGGATTTTCAGTTTTCCCAAGGTATATTCCCTAGACTGGAAGTGCCCTTGGCTCTGTAGCTCTGTTGTTTACTTGTTTTAGGGAACACAATGCACTCCTCCAGTGAGGCAGTTGGCAACTTACATCCCGCCCATCAGCATAACAAGGCTCCCTGTTCTCCAGGGCCTGTCTTGCCTTTCTGGTTTTTACACATTTTGTGGATGTCCCTTTTGACCGGTGGGAAGTGATACTTCTTTGTAGTGCAGATTTGCATTGCCCGCTTGCTTGCTTGGCCAAAAAGGGCGTATGCGTTTTCTCCTGAATATATTCAGGAGAAAACGCATACGCCCTTTTTGGCCAAGTGCATCATTGTCGAAGTTGTGCCCCTCTTCCTGTGCTTTACAGGCGATTCCAACGTACCTCTTGAAATCTCTTTCCTGCTATTCTGCCTCGCTTTCAAGTCCGCCTCGTTGCCTTCCCTCAACAGATTTTTGGACGATAGTTGGCCTTGATTACTCTGCCAGTTTGTGAATTGCTGTGCCCCTGAGCTCCATTTTTCAACTCGTTTTTTCTGAGCTGAACGCAAGGCCAAACTTTTGGTTCAGGACCTATACTGGTTCACGGTGGGTGGCTGAGACTTTGGTTAATTCTTCTTCCTGCCGGGAAATTAGAGTGACATGTGCCCATCCAAATGCCTAAAAGCTACTCTCTCATTGGTTCTCCCTCTTCCCTTTCATCCTCTGCCAAATTGGCAACCTGTGCGAACCAGGAGCTTAAAGGGGCTGTCTCTCCAAGTTGGGAGATTGATAGGAAAGCAGTTGGAAAGTCAAACCGGAGCACCAGGAGAGGGACTCTTCGTTGAGTTTTAGAAACCTTTCGTATTCACAGTGTGTCCATTCTCTAGGTTTCCCGTACATGTTATAGCTGTAGTAATATTCCCTTCAACCTGGAGAGTTGGGACCCATGGAATGGGTGCCATGCATTATTGCTTTAAAGGGTCTGCATTTGCTCACCCAATCTCACCAATCCTCTCAGTCCCAAGTGTCCAGCCTTATGCCACATCCAGCTGTCATTGTAGATAGGGTCATTCCAGGTTGCATCAGAGACCCTGAAGGAATTGTAAAGAATTTCCCTGTTTCTTTGTTCTGGTTTTGAAATTCCTTTTTAGAGTGGGTTTGAGCTGATTCTCGCTGCCCTGTTTATGCCAGTCTAGACACACTTGATTCCCTTACGGAGACATATCAATACATAGGTTTTAAGATTCTTACTAGTCAGATCTATTCCTCTGCGGGAAATATGGGGTTTTGAGTACCTTTCACTGAGGAAGGTGTAGGTCTTGTCTATTCCATAGTTGGTTTTTGGAACGGTACCTGTGCTTATATCAAACTCTGGTTTGATGCATCACCCCACCTCTCCTTCCCCCTTAAGCAGGCATAAGAGTGTTTTCTAAAGGTGAGACTCTGTACTCTTGCCTAACTCAGTTCATGTGTAGCCATGTTTACAGGATCTTCCTAAGTGATATCTTATGATAAGTTTCTTTTCCTGTGTGACTTCTTTCACTTAGAATCATCGTACCTGAATCCACTCATTTTGCTGCTACTGGTCTTATGACATTGATTTCGTGGCTGAGGGATATTCCATCGTACGTAAGTTCCACAATGTTTGGAACCATTTTTATATTTCCTGGGATATTTCAGGTGTACCCAGGTTGAGGTTCTTGTAAGCAGTGCAGCCCTCAATTTGGGGGTGGCTCTGTCTTATGGATTTTCAGTTTTCCCAAGGTATATTCCCTAGACTGGAAGTGCCCTTGGCTCTGTAGCTCTGTTGTTTACTTGTTTTAGGGAACACAATGCACTCCTCCAGTGAGGCAGTTGGCAACTTACATCCCGCCCATCAGCATAACAAGGCTCCCTGTTCTCCAGGGCCTGTCTTGCCTTTCTGGTTTTTACACATTTTGTGGATGTCCCTTTTGACCGGTGGGAAGTGATACTTCTTTGTAGTGCAGATTTGCATTGCCCGCTTGCTTGCTTGGCCAAAAAGGGCGTATGCGTTTTCTCCTGAATATATTCAGGAGAAAACGCGTACGCCCTTTTTGGCCAAGTGCATCATTGTCGAAGTTGTGCCCCTCTTCCTGTGCTTTACAGGCGATTCCAACGTACCTCTTGAAATCTCTTTCCTGCTCTTCTGCCTCGCTTTCAAGTCCGCCTCGTTGCCTTCCCTCAACAGATTTTTGGACGATAGTGGGCCTTGATTACTCTGCCAGTTTGTGAATTGCTGTGCCCCTGAGCTCCATTTTTCAACTCGTTTTTTGTGAGCTGAACGCAAGGCCAAACTTTTGGTTCAGGACCTATACTGGTTCCCGGTGGGTGGCTGAGACTTTGGTTAATTCTTCTTCCTGCCGGGAAATTAGAGTGACATGTGCCCATCCAAATGCCTAACAGCTACTCTCTCATTGGTTCTCCCTCTTCCCTTTCATCCTCTGCCATATTGAAACCTGTGCGAACCAGGAGCTTAAAGGGGCTGTCTCTCCAAGTTGGGAGATTGATAGGAAAGCAGTTGGAAAGTCAAACCGGAGCACCAGGAGAGGGACTCTTCGTTGAGTTTTAGAAACCTTTCGTATTCACAGTGTGTCCATTCTCTAGGTTTCCCGTACATGTTATAGCTGTAGTAATATTCCCTTCAACCTGGAGAGCTGGGACCCATGGAATGGGTGCCATGCGTTATTGCTTTAAAGGGTCTGCATTTGCTCACCCAATCTCACCAATCCTCTCAGTTCCAAGTGTCCAGCCTTATGCTACATCCAGCTGTCATTGTAGATAGGGTCATTCCAGGTTGCATCAGAGACCCTGAAGGAATTGTAAAGAATTTCCCTGTTTCTTTGTTCTGGTTCTGAAATTCCTTTTTAGAGTGGGTTTGAGCTGATTCTCGCTGCCCTGTTTATGCCAGTCTAGACACACTTGATTCCCTTATGGAGACATATCAATACATAGGTTTTAAGATTCTTACTAGTCAGATCTATTCCTCTGCGGGAAATATGGGGTTTTGAGTCCCTTTCACTGAGGAAGGTGTAGGTCTTGTCTATTCCATAGTTTGTTTTTGGAACGGTACCTGTGCTTATATCAAACTCTGGTTTGATGCATCACCCCACCTCTCCTTCCCCCTTAAGCAGGCATAAGAGTGTTTTCTAAATGTGAGACTCTGTTCTCTTGCCTAACTCAGTTCATGTGTAGCCATGTTTACAGGATCTTCCTAAGTGATATCTTATGATAAGTTTCTTTTCCTGTGTGACTTCTTTCCCTTAGAATCATCGTACCTGAATCCACTCATTTTGCTGCTACTGGTCTTATGACATTGATTTCGTGGCTGAGGGATATTCCGTCGTACGTAAGTTCCACAATGTTTGGAACCATTTTTATATTTCCTGGGATATTTCAGGTGTACCCAGGTTGAGGTTCTTGTAAGCAGTGCATCCTTCAATTTGGGGGTGGCTCTGTCTTATGGATTTTCAGTTTTCCCAAGGTATATTCCCTAGACTGGAAGTGCCCTTGGCTCTGTAGCTCTGTTGTTTACTTGTTTTAGGGAACACAATGCACTCCTCCAGTGAGGCAGTTGGCAACTTACATCCCGCCCATCAGCATAACAAGGCTCCCTGTTCTCCAGGGCCTGCCTTGCCTTTCTGGTTTTTACACATTTTGTGGATGTCCCTTTTGACCGGTGGGAAGTGATACTTCTTTGTAGTGCAGATTTGCATTGCCCGCTTGCTTGCTTGGCCAAAAAGGGCGTATGCGTTTTCTCCTGAATATATTCAGGAGAAAACGCATACGCCCTTTTTGGCCAAGTGCATCATTGTCGAAGTTGTGCCCCTCTTCCTGTGCTTTACAGGCGATTCCAACGTACCTCTTGAAATCTCTTTCCTGCTATTCTGCCTCGCTTTCAAGTCCGCCTCGTTGCCTTCCCTCAACAGATTTTTGGACGATAGTTGGCCTTGATTACTCTGCCAGTTTGTGAATTGCTGTGCCCCTGAGCTCCATTTTTCAACTCGTTTTTTGTGAGCTGAACGCAAGTCCAAACTTTTGGTTCAGGACCTATACTGGTTCCCGGTGGGTGGCTGAGACTTTGGTTAATTCTTCTTCCTGCCGGGAAATTAGAGTGACATGTGCCCATCCAAATGCCTAACAGCTACTCTCTCATTGGTTCTCCCTCTTCCCTTTCATCCTCTGCCAAATTGGCAACCTGTGCGAACCAGGAGCTTAAAGGGGCTGTCTCTCCAAGTTGGGAGATTGATAGGAAAGCAGTTGGAAAGTCAAACCGGAGCACCAGGAGAGGGACTCTTCGTTGAGTTTTAGAAACCTTTCGTATTCACAGTGTGTCCATTCTCTAGGTTTCCCGTACATGTTATAGCTGTAGTAATATTCCCTTCAACCTGGAGAGCTGGGACCCATGGAATGGGTGCCATGCGTTATTGCTTTAAAGGGTCTGCATTTGCTCACCCAATCTCACCAATCCTCTCAGTCCCAAGTGTCCAGCCTTATGCCACATCCAGCTGTCATTGTAGATAGGGTCATTCCAGGTTGCATCAGAGACCCTGAAGGAATTGTAAAGAATTTCCCTGTTTCTTTGTTCTGGTTTTGAAATTCCTTTTTAGAGTGGGTTTGAGCTGATTCTCGCTGCCCTGTTTATGCCAGTCTAGACACACTTGATTCCCTTACGGAGACATATCAATACATAGGTTTTAAGATTCTTACTAGTCAGATCTATTCCTCTGCGGGAAATATGGGGTTTTGAGTCCCTTTCACTGAGGAAGGTGTAGGTCTTGTCTATTCCATAGTTGGTTTTTGGAACGGTACCTGTGCTTATATCAAACTCTGGTTTGATGCATCACCCCACCTCTCCTTCCCCCTTAAGCAGGCATAAGAGTGTTTTCTAAATGTGAGACTCTGTTCTCTTGCCTAACTCAGTTCATGTGTAGCCATGTTTACAGGATCTTCCTAAGTGATATCTTATGATAAGTTTCTTTTCCTGTGTGACTTCTTTCCCTTAGAATCATCGTACCTGAATCCACTCATTTTGCTGCTACTGGTCTTATGACATTGATTTCGTGGCTGAGGGATATTCCGTCGTACGTAAGTTCCACAATGTTTGGAACCATTTTTATATTTCCTGGGATATTTCAGGTGTACCCAGGTTGAGGTTCTTGTAAGCAGTGCATCCTTCAATTTGGGGGTGGCTCTGTCTTATGGATTTTCAGTTTTCCCAAGGTATATTCCCTAGACTGGAAGTGCCCTTGGCTCTGTAGCTCTGTTGTTTACTTGTTTTAGGGAACACAATGCACTCCTCCAGTGAGGCAGTTGGCAACTTACATCCCGCCCATCAGCATAACAAGGCTCCCTGTTCTCCAGGGCCTGCCTCGCCTTTCTGGTTTTTACACATTTTGTGGATGTCCCTTTTGACCGGTGGGAAGTGATACTTCTTTGTAGTGCAGATTTGCATTGCCCGCTTGCTTGCTTGGCCAAAAAGGGCGTATGCGTTTTCTCCTGAATATATTCAGGAGAAAACGCATACGCCCTTTTTGGCCAAGTGCATCATTGTCGAAGTTGTGCCCCTCTTCCTGTGCTTTACAGGCGATTCCAACGTACCTCTTGAAATCTCTTTCCTGCTATTCTGCCTCGCTTTCAAGTCCGCCTCGTTGCCTTCCCTCAACAGATTTTTGGACGATAGTGGGCCTTGATTACTCTGCCAGTTTGTGAATTGCTGTGCCCCTGAGCTCCATTTTTCAACTCGTTTTTTGTGAGCTGAACGCAAGGCCAAACTTTTGGTTCAGGACCTATACTGGTTCCCGGTGGGTGGCTGAGACTTTGGTTCATTCTTCTTCCTGCCGGGAAATTAGAGTGACATGTGCCTATCCAAATGCCTAACAGCTACTCTCTCATTGGTTCTCCCTCTTCCCTTTCATCCTCTGCCATATTGGCAACCTGTGCGAACCAGGAGCTTAAAGGGGCTGTCTCTCCAAGTTGGGAGATTGATAGGAAAGCAGTTGGAAAGTCAAACCGGAGCACCAGGAGAGGGACTCTTCGTTGAGTTTTAGAAACCTTTCGTATTCACAGTGTGTCCATTCTCTAGGTTTCCTGTACATGTTATAGCTGTAGTAATATTCCCTTCAACCTGGAGAGCTGGGACCCATGGAATGGGTGCCATGCGTTATTGCTTTAAAGGGTCTGCATTTGCTCACCCAATCTCACCAATCCTCTCAGTTCCAAGTGTCCAGCCTTATGCCACATCCAGCTGTCATTGTAGATAGGGTCATTCCAGGTTGCATCAGAGACCCTGAAGGAATTGTAAAGAATTTCCCTGTTTCTTTGTTCTGGTTTTGAAATTCCTTTTTAGAGTGGGTTTGAGCTGATTCTCGCTGCCCTGTTTATGCCAGTCTAGACACACTTGATTCCCTTATGGAGACATATCAATACATAGGTTTTAAGATTCTTACTAGTCAGATCTATTCCTCTGCGGGAAATATGGGGTTTTGAGTCCCTTTCACTGAGGAAGGTGTAGGTCTTGTCTATTCCATAGTTTGTTTTTGGAACGGTACCTGTGCTTATATCAAACTCTGGTTTGATGCATCACCCCACCTCTCCTTCCCCCTTAAGCAGGCATAAGAGTGTTTTCTAAATGTGAGACACTGTTCTCTTGCCTAACTCAGTTCATGTGTAGCCATGTTTACAGGATCTTCCTAAGTGATATCTTATGATAAGTTTCTTTTCCTGTGTGACTTCTTTCCCTTAGAATCATCGTACCTGAATCCACTCATTTTGCTGCTACTGGTCTTATGACATTGATTTCGTGGCTGAGGGATATTCCGTCGTACGTAAGTTCCACAATGTTTGGAACCATTTTTATATTTCCTGGGATATTTCAGGTGTACCCAGGTTGAGGTTCTTGTAAGCAGTGCATCCTTCAATTTGGGGGTGGCTCTGTCTTATGGATTTTCAGTTTTCCCAAGGTATATTCCCTAGACTGGAAGTGCCCTTGGCTCTGTAGCTCTGTTGTTTACTTGTTTTAGGGAACACAATGCACTCCTCCAGTGAGGCAGTTGGCAACTTACATCCCGCCCATCAGCATAACAAGGCTCCCTGTTCTCCAGGGCCTGCCTTGCCTTTCTGGTTTTTACACATTTTGTGGATGTCCCTTTTGACCGGTGGGAAGTGATACTTCTTTGTAGTGCAGATTTGCATTGCCCGCTTGCTTGCTTGGCCAAAAAGGGCGTATGCGTTTTCTCCTGAATATATTCAGGAGAAAACGCATACGCCCTTTTTGGCCAAGTGCATCATTGTCGAAGTTGTGCCCCTCTTCCTGTGCTTTACAGGCGATTCCAACGTACCTCTTGAAATCTCTTTCCTGCTATTCTGCCTCGCTTTCAAGTCCGCCTCGTTGCCTTCCCTCAACAGATTTTTGGACGATAGTTGGCCTTGATTACTCTGCCAGTTTGTGAATTGCTGTGCCCCTGAGCTCCATTTTTCAACTCGTTTTTTGTGAGCTGAACGCAAGTCCAAACTTTTGGTTCAGGACCTATACTGGTTCCCGGTGGGTGGCTGAGACTTTGGTTCATTCTTCTTCCTGCCGGGAAATTAGAGTGACATGTGCCCATCCAAATGCCTAACAGCTACTCTCTCATTGGTTCTCCCTCTTCCCTTTCATCCTCTGCCCAATTGGCAACCTGTGCGAACCAGGAGCTTAAAGGGGCTGTCTCTCCAAGTTGGGAGATTGATAGGAAAGCAGTTGGAAAGTCAAACCGGAGCACCAGGAGAGGGACTCTTCGTTGAGTTTTAGAAACCTTTCGTATTCACAGTGTGTCCATTCTCTAGGTTTCCCGTACATGTTATAGCTGTAGTAATATTCCCTTCAACCTGGAGAGCTGGGACCCATGGAATGGGTGCCATGCGTTATTGCTTTAAAGGGTCTGCATTTGCTCACCCAATCTCACCAATCCTCTCAGTCCCAAGTGTCCAGCCTTATGCCACATCCAGCTGTCATTGTAGATAGGGTCATTCCAGGTTGCATCAGAGACCCTGAAGGAATTGTAAAGAATTTCCCTGTTTCTTTGTTCTGGTTTTGAAATTCCTTTTTAGAGTGGGTTTGAGCTGATTCTCGCTGCCCTGTTTATGCCAGTCTAGACACACTTGATTCCCTTATGGAGACATATCAATACATAGGTTTTAAGATTCTTACTAGTCAGATCTATTCCTCTGCGGGAAATATGGGGTTTTGAGTCCCTTTCACTGAGGAAGGTGTAGGTCTTGTCTATTCCATAGTTGGTTTTTGGAACGGTACCTGTGCTTATATCAAACTCTGGTTTGATGCATCACCCCACCTCTCCTTCCCCCTTAAGCAGGCATAAGAGTGTTTTCTAAATGTGAGACTCTGTTCTCTTGCCTAACTCAGTTCATGTGTAGCCATGTTTACAGGATCTTCCTAAGTGATATCTTATGATAAGTTTCTTTTCCTGTGTGACTTCTTTCCCTTAGAATCATCGTACCTGAATCCACTCATTTTGCTGCTACTGGTCTTATGACATTGATTTCGTGGCTGAGGGATATTCCGTCGTACGTAAGTTCCACAATGTTTGGAACCATTTTTATATTTCCTGGGATATTTCAGGTGTACCCAGGTTGAGGTTCTTGTAAGCAGTGCATCCTTCAATTTGGGGGTGGCTCTGTCTTATGGATTTTCAGTTTTCCCAAGGTATATTCCCTAGACTGGAAGTGCCCTTGGCTCTGTAGCTCTGTTGTTTACTTGTTTTAGGGAACACAATGCACTCCTCCAGTGAGGCAGTTGGCAACTTACATCCCGCCCATCAGCATAACAAGGCTCCCTGTTCTCCAGGGCCTGCCTTGCCTTTCTGGTTTTTACACATTTTGTGGATGTCCCTTTTGACCGGTGGGAAGTGATACTTCTTTGTAGTGCAGATTTGCATTGCCCGCTTGCTTGCTTGGCCAAAAAGGGCGTATGCGTTTTCTCCTGAATATATTCAGGAGAAAACGCATATGCCCTTTTTGGCCAAGTGCATCATTGTCGAAGTTGTGCCCCTCTTCCTGTGCTTTACAGGCGATTCCAACGTACCTCTTGAAATCTCTTTCCTGCTATTCTGCCTCGCTTTCAAGTCCGCCTCGTTGCCTTCCCTCAACAGATTTTTGGACGATAGTGGGCCTTGATTACTCTGCCAGTTTGTGAATTGCTGTGCCCCTGAGCTCCATTTTTCAACTCGTTTTTTGTGAGCTGAACGCAAGTCCAAACTTTTGGTTCAGGACCTATACTGGTTCCCGGTGGGTGGCTGAGACTTTGGTTAATTCTTCTTCCTGCCGGGAAATTAGAGTGACATGTGCCCATCCAAATGCCTAACAGCTACTCTCTCATTGGTTCTCCCTCTTCCCTTTCATCCTCTGCCCAATTGGCAACCTGTGCGAACCAGGAGCTTAAAGGGGCTGTCTCTCCAAGTTGGGAGATTGATAGGAAAGCAGTTGGAAAGTCAAACCGGAGCACCAGGAGAGGGGCTCTTCGTTGAGTTTTAGAAACCTTTCGTATTCACAGTGTGTCCATTCTCTAGGTTTCCCGTACATGTTATAGCTGTAGTAATATTCCCTTCAACCTGGAGAGCTGGGACCCATGGAATGGGTGCCATGCGTTATTGCTTTAAAGGGTCTGCATTTGCTCACCCAATCTCACCAATCCTCTCAGTCCCAAGTGTCCAGCCTTATGCCACATCCAGCTGTCATTGTAGATAGGGTCATTCCAGGTTGCATCAGAGACCCTGAAGGAATTGTAAAGAATTTCCCTGTTTCTTTGTTCTGTTTTTGAAATTCCTTTTTAGAGTGGGTTTGAGCTGATTCTCGCTGCCCTGTTTATGCCAGTCTAGACACACTTGATTCCCTTACGGAGACATATCAATACATAGGTTTTAAGATTCTTACTAGTCAGATCTATTCCTCTGCGGGAAATATGGGGTTTTGAGTCCCTTTCACTGAGGAAGGTGTAGGTCTTGTCTATTCCATAGTTGGTTTTTGGAACGGTACCTGTGCTTATATCAAACTCTGGTTTGATGCATCACCCCACCTCTCCTTCCCCCTTAAGCAGGCATAAGAGTGTTTTCTAAATGTGAGACTCTGTTCTCTTGCCTAACTCAGTTCATGTGTAGCCATGTTTACAGGATCTTCCTAAGTGATATCTTATGATAAGTTTCTTTTCCTGTGTGACTTCTTTCCCTTAGAATCATCATACCTGAATCCACTCATTTTGCTGCTACTGGTCTTATGACATTGATTTCGTGGCTGAGGGATATTCCGTCGTACGTAAGTTCCACAATGTTTGGAACCATTTTTATATTTCCTGGGATATTTCAGGTGTACCCAGGTTGAGGTTCTTGTAAGCAGTGCATCCTTCAATTTGGGGGTGGCTCTGTCTTATGGATTTTCAGTTTTCCCAAGGTATATTCCCTAGACTGGAAGTGCCCTTGGCTCTGTAGCTCTGTTGTTTACTTGTTTTAGGGAACACAATGCACTCCTCCAGTGAGGCAGTTGGCAACTTACATCCCGCCCATCAGCATAACAAGGCTCCCTGTTCTCCAGGGCCTGCCTTGCCTTTCTGGTTTTTACACATTTTGTGGATGTCCCTTTTGACCGGTGGGAAGTGATACTTCTTTGTAGTGCAGATTTGCATTGCACGCTTGCTTGCTTGGCCAAAAAGGGCGTATGCGTTTTCTCCTGAATATATTCAGGAGAAAACGCATACGCCCTTTTTGGCCAAGTGCATCATTGTCGAAGTTGTGCCCCTCTTCCTGTGCTTTACAGGCGATTCCAACGTACCTCTTGAAATCTCTTTCCTGCTATTCTGCCTCGCTTTCAAGTCCGCCTCGTTGCCTTCCCTCAACAGATTTTTGGACGATAGTGGGCCTTGATTACTCTGCCAGTTTGTGAATTGCTGTGCCCCTGAGCTCCATTTTTCAACTCGTTTTTTGTGAGCTGAACGCAAGGCCAAACTTTTGGTTCAGGACCTATACTGGTTCCCGGTGGGTGGCTGAGACTTTGGTTCATTCTTCTTCCTGCCGGGAAATTAGAGTGACATGTGCCTATCCAAATGCCTAACAGCTACTCTCTCATTGGTTCTCCCTCTTCCCTTTCATCCTCTGCCATATTGGCAACCTGTGCGAACCAGGAGCTTAAAGGGGCTGTCTCTCCAAGTTGGGAGATTGATAGGAAAGCAGTTGGAAAGTCAAACCGGAGCACCAGGAGAGGGACTCTTCGTTGAGTTTTAGAAACCTTTCGTATTCACAGTGTGTCCATTCTCTAGGTTTCCCGTACATGTTATAGCTGTAGTAATATTCCCTTCAACCTGGAGAGCTGGGACCCATGGAATGGGTGCCATGCGTTATTGCTTTAAAGGGTCTGCATTTGCTCACCCAATCTCACCAATCCTCTCAGTTCCAAGTGTCCAGCCTTATGCCACATCCAGCTGTCATTGTAGATAGGGTCATTCCAGGTTGCATCAGAGACCCTGAAGGAATTGTAAAGAATTTCCCTGTTTCTTTGTTCTGGTTTTGAAATTCCTTTTTAGAGTGGGTTTGAGCTGATTCTCGCTGCCCTGTTTATGCCAGTCTAGACACACTTGATTCCCTTATGGAGACATATCAATACATAGGTTTTAAGATTCTTACTAGTCAGATCTATTCCTCTGCGGGAAATATGGGGTTTTGAGTCCCTTTCACTGAGGAAGGTGTAGGTCTTGTCTATTCCATAGTTTGTTTTTGGAACGGTACCTGTGCTTATATCAAACTCTGGTTTGATGCATCACCCCACCTCTCCTTCCCCCTTAAGCAGGCATAAGAGTGTTTTCTAAATGTGAGACACTGTTCTCTTGCCTAACTCAGTTCATGTGTAGCCATGTTTACAGGATCTTCCTAAGTGATATCTTATGATAAGTTTCTTTTCCTGTGTGACTTCTTTCCCTTAGAATCATCGTACCTGAATCCACTCATTTTGCTGCTACTGGTCTTATGACATTGATTTCATGGCTGAGGGATATTCCGTCGTACGTAAGTTCCACAATGTTTGGAACCATTTTTATATTTCCTGGGATATTTCAGGTGTACCCAGGTTGAGGTTCTTGTAAGCAGTGCATCCTTCAATTTGGGGGTTGCTCTGTCTTATGGATTTTCAGTTTTCCCAAGGTATATTCCCTAGACTGGAAGTGCCCTTGGCTCTGTAGCTCTGTTGTTTACTTGTTTTAGGGAACACAATGCACTCCTCCAGTGAGGCAGTTGGCAACTTACATCCCGCCCATCAGCATAACAAGGCTCCCTGTTATCCAGGGCCTGCCTTGCCTTTCTGGTTTTTACACATTTTGTGGATGTCCCTTTTGACCGGTGGGAAGTGATACTTCTTTGTAGTGCAGATTTGCATTGCCCGCTTGCTTGCTTGGCCAAAAAGGGCGTATGCGTTTTCTCCTGAATATATTCAGGAGAAAACGCATACGCCCTTTTTGGCCAAGTGCATCATTGTCGAAGTTGTGCCCCTCTTCCTGTGCTTTACAGGCGATTCCAACGTACCTCTTGAAATCTCTTTCCTGCTATTCTGCCTCGCTTTCAAGTCCGCCTCGTTGCCTTCCCTCAACAGATTTTTGGACGATAGTTGGCCTTGATTACTCTGCCAGTTTGTGAATTGCTGTGCCCCTGAGCTCCATTTTTCAACTCGTTTTTTGTGAGCTGAACGCAAGTCCAAACTTTTGGTTCAGGACCTATACTGGTTCCCGGTGGGTGGCTGAGACTTTGGTTAATTCTTCTTCCTGCCGGGAAATTAGAGTGACATGTGCCCATCCAAATGCCTAACAGCTACTCTCTCATTGGTTCTCCCTCTTCCCTTTCATCCTCTGCCAAATTGGCAACCTGTGCGAACCAGGAGCTTAAAGGGGCTGTCTCTCCAAGTTGGGAGATTGATAGGAAAGCAGTTGGAAAGTCAAACCGGAGCACCAGGAGAGGGAGTCTTCTTTGAGTTTTAGAAACCTTTCGTATTCACAGTGTGTCCATTCTCTAGGTTTCCCGTACATGTTATAGCTGTAGTAATATTCCCTTCAACCTGGAGAGCTGGGACCCATGGAATGGGTGCCATGCGTTATTGCTTTAAAGGGTCTGCATTTGCTCACCCAATCTCACCAATCCTCTCAGTCCCAAGTGTCCAGCCTTATGCCACATCCAGCTGTCATTGTAGATAGGGTCATTCCAGGTTTCATCAGAGACCCTGAAGGAATTGTAAAGAATTTCCCTGTTTCTTTGTTCTGTTTTTGAAATTCCTTTTTAGAGTGGGTTTGAGCTGATTCTCGCTGCCCTGTTTATGCCAGTCTAGACACACTTGATTCCCTTACGGAGACATATCAATACATAGGTTTTAAGATTCTTACTAGTCAGATCTATTCCTCTGCGGGAAATATGGGGTTTTGAGTCCCTTTCACTGAGGAAGGTGTAGGTCTTGTCTATTCCATAGTTGGTTTTTGGAACGGTACCTGTGCTTATATCAAACTCTGGTTTGATGCATCACCCCACCTCTCCTTCCCCCTTAAGCAGGCATAAGAGTGTTTTCTAAATGTGAGACTCTGTTCTCTTGCCTAACTCAGTTCATGTGTAGCCATGTTTACAGGATCTTCCTAAGTGATATCTTATGATAAGTTTCTTTTCCTGTGTGACTTCTTTCCCTTAGAATCATCGTACCTGAATCCACTCATTTTGCTGCTACTGGTCTTATGACATTGATTTCGTGGCTGAGGGATATTCCGTCGTACGTAAGTTCCACAATGTTTGGAACCATTTTTATATTTCCTGGGATATTTCAGGTGTACCCAGGTTGAGGTTCTTGTAAGCAGTGCATCCTTCAATTTGGGGGTGGCTCTGTCTTATGGATTTTCAGTTTTCCCAAGGTATATTCCCTAGACTGGAAGTGCCCTTGGCTCTGTAGCTCTGTTGTTTACTTGTTTTAGGGAACACAATGCACTCCTCCAGTGAGGCAGTTGGCAACTTACATCCCGCCCATCAGCATAACAAGGCTCCCTGTTCTCCAGGGCCTGCCTTGCCTTTCTGGCTTTTACACATTTTGTGGATGTCCCTTTTGACCGGTGGGAAGTGATACTTCTTTGTAGTGCAGATTTGCATTGCCCGCTTGCTTGCTTGGCCAAAAAGGTCGTATGCGTTTTCTCCTGAATATATTCAGGAGAAAACGCATACGCCCTTTTTGGCCAAGTGCATCATTGTCGAAGTTGTGCCCCTCTTCCTGTGCTTTACAGGCGATTCCAACGTACCTCTTGAAATCTCTTTCCTGCTATTCTGCCTCGCTTTCAAGTCCGCCTCGTTGCCTTCCCTCAACAGATTTTTGGACGATAGTTGGCCTTGATTACTCTGCCAGTTTGTGAATTGCTGTGCCCCTGAGCTCCATTTTTCAACTCGTTTTTTGTGAGCTGAACGCAAGTCCAAACTTTTGGTTCAGGACCTATACTGGTTCCCGGTGGGTGGCTGAGACTTTGGTTAATTCTTCTTCCTGCCGGGAAATTAGAGTGACATGTGCCCATCCAAATGCCTAACAGCTACTCTCTCATTGGTTCTCCCTCTTCCCTTTCATCCTCTGCCAAATTGGCAACCTGTGCGAACCAGGAGCTTAAAGGGGCTGTCTCTCCAAGTTGGGAGATTGATAGGAAAGCAGTTGGAAAGTCAAACCGGAGCACCAGGAGAGGGGCTCTTCGTTGAGTTTTAGAAACCTTTCGTATTCACAGTGTGTCCATTCTCTAGGTTTCCCGTACATGTTATAGCTGTAGTAATATTCCCTTCAACCTGGAGAGCTGGGACCCATGGAATGGGTGCCATGCGTTATTGCTTTAAAGGGTCTGCATTTGCTCACCCAATCTCACCAATCCTCTCAGTCCCAAGTGTCCAGCCTTATGACACATCCAGCTGTCATTGTAGATAGGGTCATTCCAGGTTGCATCAGAGACCCTGAAGGAATTGTAAAGAATTTCCCTGTTTCTTTGTTCTGTTTTTGAAATTCCTTTTTAGAGTGGGTTTGAGCTGATTCTCGCTGCCCTGTTTATGCCAGTCTAGACACACTTGATTCCCTTACGGAGACATATCAATACATAGGTTTTAAGATTCTTACTAGTCAGATCTATTCCTCTGCGGGAAATATGGGGTTTTGAGTCCCTTTCACTGAGGAAGGTGTAGGTCTTGTCTATTCCATAGTTGGTTTTTGGAACGGTACCTGTGCTTATATCAAACTCTGGTTTGATGCATCACCCCACCTCTCCTTCCCCCTTAAGCAGGCATAAGAGTGTTTTCTAAATGTGAGACTCTGTTCTCTTGCCTAACTCAGTTCATGTGTAGCCATGTTTACAGTATCTTCCTAAGTGATATCTTATGATAAGTTTCTTTTCCTGTGTGACTTCTTTCCCTTAGAATCATCGTACCTGAATCCACTCATTTTGCTGCTACTGGTCTTATGACATTGATTTCGTGGCTGAGGGATATTCCGTCGTACGTAAGTTCCACAATGTTTGGAACCATTTTTATATTTCCTGGGATATTTCAGGTGTACCCAGGTTGAGGTTCTTGTAAGCAGTGCATCCTTCAATTTGGGGGTGGCTCTGTCTTATGGATTTTCAGTTTTCCCAAGGTATATTCCCTAGACTGGAAGTGCCCTTGGCTCTGTAGCTCTGTTGTTTACTTGTTTTAGGGAACACAATGCACTCCTCCAGTGAGGCAGTTGGCAACTTACATCCCGCCCATCAGCATAACAAGGCTCCCTGTTCTCCAGGGCCTGCCTTGCCTTTCTGGTTTTTACACATTTTGTGGATGTCCCTTTTGACCGGTGGGAAGTGATACTTCTTTGTAGTGCAGATTTGCATTGCCCGCTTGCTTGCTTGGCCAAAAAGGGCGTATGCGTTTTCTCCTGAATATATTCAGGAGAAAACGCATATGCCCTTTTTGGCCAAGTGCATTATTGTCGAAGTTGTGCCCCTCTTCCTGTGCTTTACAGGCGATTCCAACGTACCTCTTGAAATCTCTTTCCTGCTATTCTGCCTCGCTTTCAAGTCCGCCTCGTTGCCTTCCCTCAACAGATTTTTGGACGATAGTGGGCCTTGATTACTCTGCCAGTTTGTGAATTGCTGTGCCCCTGAGCTCCATTTTTCAACTCGTTTTTTCTGAGCTGAACGCAAGTCCAAACTTTTGGTTCAGGACCTATACTGGTTCCCGGTGGGTGGCTGAGACTTTGGTTAATTCTTCTTCCTGCCGGGAAATTAGAGTGACATGTGCCCATCCAAATGCCTAACAGCTACTCTCTCATTGGTTCTCCCTCTTCCCTTTCATCCTCTGCCAAATTGGCAACCTGTGCGAACCAGGAGCTTAAAGGGGCTGTCTCTCCAAGTTGGGAGATTGATAGGAAAGCAGTTGGAAAGTCAAACCGGAGCACCAGGAGAGGGGCTCTTCGTTGAGTTTTAGAAACCTTTCGTATTCACAGTGTGTCCATTCTCTAGGTTTCCCGTACATGTTATAGCTGTAGTAATATTCCCTTCAACCTGGAGAGCTGGGACCCATGGAATGGGTGCCATGCGTTATTGCTTTAAAGGGTCTGCATTTGCTCACCCAATCTCACCAATCCTCTCAGTCCCAAGTGTCCAGCCTTATGCCACATCCAGCTGTCATTGTAGATAGGGTCATTCCAGGTTGCATCAGAGACCCTGAAGGAATTGTAAAGAATTTCCCTGTTTCTTTGTTCTGTTTTTGAAATTCCTTTTTAGAGTGGGTTTGACCTGATTCTCGCTGCCCTGTTTATGCCAGTCTAGACACACTTGATTCCCTTACGGAGACATATCAATACATAGGTTTTAAGATTCTTACTAGTCAGATCTATTCCTCTGCGGGAAATATGGGGTTTTGAGTCCCTTTCACTGAGGAAGGTGTAGGTCTTGTCTATTCCATAGTTGGTTTTTGGAACGGTACCTGTGCTTATATCAAACTCTGGTTTGATGCATCACCCCACCTCTCCTTCCCCCTTAAGCAGGCATAAGAGTGTTTTCTAAATGTGAGACTCTGTTCTCTTGCCTAACTCAGTTCATGTGTAGCCATGTTTACAGGATCTTCCTAAGTGATATCTTATGATAAGTTTCTTTTTCTGTGTGACTTCTTTCACTTAGAATCATCGTACCTGAATCCACTCATTTTGCTGCTACTGGTCTTATGACATTGATTTCATGGCTGAGGGATATTCCATCGTACGTAAGTTCCACGATGTTTGGAACCATTTTTATATTTCCTGGGATATTTCAGGTGTACCCAGGTTGAGGTTCCTGTAAGCAGTGCAGCCCTCAATTTGGGGGTGGCTCTGTCTTATGGATTTTCAGTTTTCCCAAGGTATATTCCCTAGACTGGAAGTGCCCTTGGCTCTGTAGCTCTGTTGTTTACTTGTTTTAGGGAACACAATGCACTCCTCCAGTGAGGCAGTTGGCAACTTACATCCCGCCCATCAGCATAACAAGGCTCCCTGTTCTCCAGGGCCTGCCTTGCCTTTCTGGTTTTTACACATTTTGTGGATGTCCCTTTTGACCGGTGGGAAGTGATACTTCTTTGTAGTGCAGATTTGCATTGCCCGCTTGCTTGCTTGGCCAAAAAGGGCGTATGCGTTTTCTCCTGAATATATTCAGGAGAAAACGCATACGCCCTTTTTGGCCAAGTGCATCTTTGTCGAAGTTGTGCCCCTCTTCCTGTGCTTTACAGGCGATTCCAACGTACCTCTTGAAATCTCTTTCCTGCTATTCTGCCTCGCTTTCAAGTCCGCCTCGTTGCCTTCCCTCAACAGATTTTTGGACGATAGTTGGCCTTGATTACTCTGCCAGTTTGTGAATTGCTGTGCCCCTGAGCTCCATTTTTCAACTCGTTTTTTGTGAGCTGAACGCAAGTCCAAACTTTTGGTTCAGGACCTCTACTGGTTCCCGGTGGGTGGCTGAGACTTTGGTTCATTCTTCTTCCTGCCGGGAAATTAGAGTGACATGTGCCCATCCAAATGCCTAACAGCTACTCTCTCATTGGTTCTCCCTCTTCCCTTTCATCCTCTGCCAAATTGGCAACCTGTGCGAACCAGGAGCTTAAAGGGGCTGTCTCTCCAAGTTGGGAGATTGATAGGAAAGCAGTTGGAAAGTCAAACCGGAGCACCAGGAGAGGGGCTCTTCGTTGCGATTTAGAAACCGGTCGTATTCACAGTGTGTCCATTCTCTAGGTTTCCCGTACACGTTATAGCTGTAGTAATATTCCCTTCAACCTGGAGAGCTGGGACCCATGGAATGGGTGCCATGCGTTATTGCTTTAAAGGGTCTGCATTTGCTCACCCAATCTCACCAATCCTCTCAGTCCCAAGTGTCCAGCCTTATGCCACATCCAGCTGTCATTGTAGATAGGGTCCTTCCAGGTTGCATCAGAGACCCTGAAGGAATTGTAAAGAATTTCCCTGTTTCTTTGTTCTGTTTTTGAAATTCCTTTTTAGAGTGGGTTTGAGCTGATTCTCGCTGCCCTGTTTATGCCAGTCTAGACACACTTGATTCCCTTACGGAGACATATCAATACATAGGTTTTAAGATTCTTACTAGTCAGATCTATTCCTCTGCGGGAAATATGGGGTTTTGAGTCCCTTTCACTGAGGAAGGTGTAGGTCTTGTCTATTCCATAGTTGGTTTTTGGAACGGTACCTGTGCTTATATCAAACTCTGGTTTGATGCATCACCCCACCTCTCCTTCCCCCTTAAGCAGACATAAGAGTGTTTTCTAAATGTGAGACTCTGTTCTCTTGCCTAACTCAGTTCATGTGTAGCCATGTTTACAGGATCTTCCTAAGTGATATCTTATGATAAGTTTCTTTTTCTGTGTGACTTCTTTCACTTAGAATCATCGTACCTGAATCCACTCATTTTGCTGCTACTGGTCTTATGACATTGATTTCATGGCTGAGGGATATTCCATCGTACGTAAGTTCCACGATGTTTGGAACCATTTTTATATTTCCTGGGATATTTCAGGTGTACCCAGGTTGAGGTTCCTGTAAGCAGTGCAGCCCTCAATTTGGGGGTGGCTCTGTCTTATGGATTTTCAGTTTGCCCAAGGTATATTCCCTAGACTGGACGTGCCCTTCGCTCTGTAGCTCTGTTGTTTACTTGTTTTAGGGAACACAATGCACTCCTCCAGTGAGGCAGTTGGCAACTTACATCCCGCCCATCAGCATAACAAGGCTCCCTGTTCTCCAAGGCCTGTCTTGCCTTTCTGGTTTTTACACATTTTGTGGATATCCCTTTTGACCAGTGGGAAGTGATACTTCTTTGTAGTGCAGATTTGCATTGCCCGCTTGCTTGCTTGGCCAAAAAGGGTGTATGCGTTTTCTCCTGAATATATTCAGGAGAAAACGCATACGCCCTTTTTGGCCAAGTGCATCTTTGTCGAAGTTGTGCCCCTCTTCCTGTGCTTTACAGGCGATTCCAACCTACCTCTTGAAATCTCTTTCCTGCTATTCTGCCTCGCTTTCAAGTCCGCCTCGTTGCCTTCCCTCAACAGATTTTTGGACGATAGTGTGCCTTGATTACTCTGCCAGTTTGTGAATTGCTGTGCCCCTGAGCTCCATTTTTCAACTCGTTTTTTGTGAGCTGAACGCAAGGCCAAACTTTTGGTTCAGGACCTCTACTGGTTCCCGGTGGGTGGCTGAGACTTTGGTTAATTCTTCTTCCTGCCGGGAAATTAGAGTGACATGTGCCCATCCAAATGCCTAACAGCTACTCTCTCATTGGTTCTCCCTCTTCCCTTTCATCCTCTGCCAAATTGGCAACCTGTGCGAACCAGGAGCTTAAAGGGGCTGTCTCTCCAAGTTGGGAGATTGATAGGAAAGCAGTTGGAAAGTCAAACCGGAGCACCAGGAGAGGGACTCTTCGTTGAGTTTTAGAAACCTTTCGTATTCACTGTGTGTCCATTCTCTAGGTTTCCCGTACACGTTATAGCTGTAGTAATATTCCCTTCAACCTGGAGAGCTGGGACCCATGGAATGGGTGCCATGCGTTATTGCTTTAAAGGGTCTGCATTTGCTCACCCAATCTCACCAATCCTCTCAGTCCCAAGTGTCCAGCCTCATGCCACATCCAGCTGTCATTGTAGATAGGGTCATTCCAGGTTGCATCAGAGACCCTGAAGGAATTGTAAAGAATTTCCCTGTTTCTTTGTTCTGTTTTTGAAATTCCTTTTTAGAGTGGGTTTGAGCTGATTCTCGCTGCCCTGTTTATGCCAGTCTAGACACACTTGATTCCCTTACGGAGACATATCAATACATAGGTTTTAAGATTCTTACTAGTCAGATCTATTCCTCTGCGGGAAATATGGGGTTTTGAGTCCCTTTCACTGAGGAAGGTGTAGGTCTTGTCTATTCCATAGTTGGTTTTTGGAACGGTACCTGTGCTTATATCAAACTCTGGTTTGATGCATCACCCCACCTCTCCTTCCCCCTTAAGCAGGCATAAGAGTGTTTTCTAAATGTGAGACTCTGTTCTCTTGCCTAACTCAGTTCATGTGTAGCCATGTTTACAGGATCTTCCTAAGTGATATCTTATGATAAGTTTCTTTTTCTGTGTGACTTCTTTCACTTAGAATCATCGTACCTGAATCCACTCATTTTGCTGCTACTGGTCTTATGACATTGATTTCATGGCCGAGGGATATTCCATCGTACGTAAGTTCCACGATGTTTGGAACCATTTTTATATTTCCTGGGATATTTCAGGTGTACCCAGGTTGAGGTTCCTGTAAGCAGTGCAGCCCTCAATTTGGGGGTGGCTCTGTCTTATGGATTTTCAGTTTTCCCAAGGTATATTCCCTAGACTGGACGTGCCCTTGGCTCTGTAGCTCTGTTGTTTACTTGTTTTAGGGAACACAATGCACTCCTCCAGTGAGGCAGTTGGCAACTTACATCCCTCCCATCAGCATAACAAGGCTCCCTGTTCTCCAGGGCCTGTCTTGCCTTTCTGGTTTTTACACATTTTGTGGATGTCCCTTTTGACCGGTGGGAAGTGATACTTCTTTGTAGTGCAGATTTGCATTGCCCGCTTGCTTGCTTGGCCAAAAAGGGCGTATGCGTTTTCTCCTAAATATATTCAGGAGAAAACGCATACGCCCTTTTTGGCCAAGTGCATCATTGTCGAAGTTGTGCCCCTCTTCCTGTGCTTTACAGGCGATTCCAACGTACCTCTTGAAATCTCTTTCCTGCTATTCTGCCTCGCTTTCACGTCCGCCTCGTTGCCTTCCCTCAACAGATTTTTGGACGATAGTTGGCCTTGATTACTCTGCCAATTTGTGAATTGCTGTGCCCCTGAGCTCCATTTTTCAACTCGTTTTTTGTGAGCTGAACGCAAGTCCAAACTTTTGGTTCAGGACCTATACTGGTTCCCGGTGGGTGGCTGAGACTTTGGTTCATTCTTCTTCCTGCCGGGAAATTAGAGTGACATGTGCCCATCCAAATGCCTAACAGCTACTCTCTCATTGGTTCTCCCTCTTCCCTTTCATCCTCTGCCAAATTGGCAACCTGTGCGAACCAGGAGCTTAAAGGGGCTGTCTCTCCATGTTGGAAATTGATAGGAAAGCAGTTGGAAAGTCAAAGCGGAGCACCAGGAGAGGGGCTCTTCGTTGCGTTTTAGAAACCTGTCGTATTCACAGTGTGTCCATTCTCTAGGTTTCCCGTACACGTTATAGCTGTAGTAATATTCCCTTCAACCTGGAGAGCTGGGACCCATGGAATGGGTGCCATGCGTTATTGCTTTAAAGGGTCTGCATTTGCTCACCCAATCTCACCAATCCTCTCAGTCCCAAGTGTCCAGCCTTATGCCACATCCAGCTGTCATTGTAGATAGGGTCATTCCAGGTTGCATCAGAGACCCTGAAGGAATTGTAAAGAATTTCCCTGTTTCTTTGTTCTGTTTTTGAAATTCCTTTTTAGAGTGGGTTTGAGCTGATTCTCTCTGCCATGTTTATGCCAGTCTAGACACACTTGATTCCCTTACGGAGACATATCAATACATAGGTTTTAAGATTCTTACTAGTCAGATCTATTCCTCTGCGGGAAATATGGGGTTTTGAGTCCCTTTCACTGAGGAAGGTGTAGGTCTTGTCTATTCCATAGTTGGTTTTTGGAACGGTACCTGTGCTTATATCAAACTCTGGTTTGATGCATCACCCCACCTCTCCTTCCCCCTTAAGCAGGCATAAGAGTGTTTTCTAAATGTGAGACTCTGTTCTCTTGCCTAACTCAGTTCATGTGTAGCCATGTTTACAGGATCTTCCTAAGTGATATCTTATGATAAGTTTCTTTTTCTGTGTGACTTCTTTCACTTAGAATCATCGTACCTGAATCCACTCATTTTGCTGCTACTGGTCTTATGACATTGATTTCATGGCTGAGGGATATTCCATCGTACGTAAGTTCCACGATGTTTGGAACCATTTTTATATTTCCTGGGATATTTCAGGTGTACCCAGGTTGAGGTTCCTGTAAGCAGTGCAGCCCTCAATTTGGGGGTGGCTCTGTCTTATGGATTTTCAATTTTCCCAAGGTTTATTCCCTAGACTGGAAGTGCCCTTGGCTCTGTAGCTCTGTTGTTTACTTGTTTTAGGGAACACAATGCACTCCTCCAGTGAGGCAGTTGGCAACTTACATCCCGCCCATCAGCATAACAAGGCTCCCTGTTCTCCAGGGCCTGTCTTGCCTTTCTGGTTTTTACACATTTTGTGGATGTCCCTTTTGACCGGTGGGAAGTGATACTTCTTTGTAGTGCAGATTTGCATTGCCCGCTTGCTTGCTTGGCCAAAAAGGGCGTATGCGTTTTCTCCTGAATATATTCAGGAGAAAACGCATACGCCCTTTTTGGCCAAGTGCATCATTGTCGAAGTTGTGCCCCTCTTCCTGTGCTTTACAGGCGATTCCAATGTACCTCTTGAAATCTCTTTCCTGCTCTTCTGCCTCGCTTTCAAGTCCGCCTCGTTGCATTCCCTCAACAGATTTTTGGACGATAGTTGGCCTTGATTACTCTGCCAGTTTGTGAATTGCTGTGCCCCTGAGCTCCATTTTTCAACTCGTTTTTTGTGAGCTGAACGCAAGTCCAAACTTTTGGTTCAGGACCTATACTGGTTCCCGGTGGGTGGCTGAGACTTTGGTTCATTCTTCTTCCTGCCGGGAAATTAGAGTGACATGTGCCCATCCAAATGCCTAACAGCTACTCTCTCATTGGTTCTCCCTCTTCCCTTTCATCCTCTGCCAAATTGGCAACCTGTGCGAACCAGGAGCTTAAAGGGGCTGTCTCTCCAAGTTGGGAGATTGATAGGAAAGCAGTTGGAAAGTCAAACCGGAGCACCAGGAGAGGGGCTCTTCGTTGCGTTTTAGAAACCTGTCGTATTCACAGTGTGTCCATTCTCTAGGTTTCCCGTACACGTTATAGCTGTAGTAATATTCCCTTCAACCTGGGGAGCTGGGACCCATGGAATGGGTGCCATGCATTATTGCTTTAAAGGGTCTGCATTTGCTCACCCAATCTCACCAATCCTCTCAGTCCCAAGTGTCCAGCCTTATGCCACATCCAGCTGTCATTGTAGATAGGGTCATTCCAGGTTGCATCAGAGACCCTGAAGGAATTGTAAAGAATTTCCCTGTTTCTTTGTTCTGTTTTTGAAATTCCTTTTTAGAGTGGGTTTGAGCTGATTCTCGCTGCCCTGTTTATGCCAGTCTAGACACACTTGATTCCCTTACGGAGACATATCAATACATAGGTTTTAAGATTCTTACTAGTCAGATCTATTCCTCTGCGGGAAATATGGGGTTTTGAGTCCCTTTCACTGAGGAAGGTGTAGGTCTTGTCTATTCCATAGTTGGTTTTTGGAACGGTACCTGTGCTTATATCAAACTCTGGTTTGATGCATCACCCCACCTCTCCTTCCCCCTTAAGCAGGCATAAGAGTGTTTTCTAAATGTGAGACTCTGTTCTCTTGCCTAACTCAGTTCATGTGTAGCCATGTTTACAGGATCTTCCTAAGTGATATCTTATGATAAGTTTCTTTTTCTGTGTGACTTCTTTCACTTAGAATCATCGTACCTGAATCCACTCATTTTGCTGCTACTGGTCTTATGACATTGATTTCATGGCTGAGGGATATTCCATCGTACGTAAGTTCCACGATGTTTGGAACCATTTTTATATTTCCTGGGACATTTCAGGTGTACCCAGGTTGAGGTTCCTGTAAACAGTGCAGCCCTCAATTTGGGGGTGGCTCTGTCTTATGGATTTTCAGTTTGCCCAAGGTATATTCCCTAGACTGGACGTGCCCTTGGCTCTGTAGCTCTGTTGTTTACTTGTTTTAGGGAACACAATGCACTCCTCCAGTGAGGCAGTTGGCAACTTACATCCCGCCCATCAGCATAACAAGGCTCCCTGTTCTCCAGGGCCTGTCTTGCCTTTCTGGTTTTTACACATTTTGTGGATGTCCCTTTTGACCGGTGGGAAGTGATACTTCTTTGTAGTGCAGATTTGCATTGCCCGCTTGCTTGCTTGGCCAAAAAGGGCGTATGCGTTTTCTCCTGAATATATTCAGGAGAAAACGCATACGCCCTTTTTGGCCAAGTGCATCATTGTCGAAGTTGTGCCCCTCTTCCTGTGCTTTACAGGCGATTCCAACGTACCTCTTGAAATCTCTTTCCTGCTATTCTGCCTCACTTTGAAGTCCGCCTCATTGCCTTCCCTCAACAGATTTTTGGACGATAGTTGGCCTTGATTACTCTGCCAATTTGTGAATTGCTGTGCCCCTGAGCTCCATTTTTCAACTCGTTTTTTGTGAGCTGAACGCAAGTCCAAACTTTTGGTTCAGGACCTATACTGGTTCCCGGTGGGTGGCTGAGACTTTGGTTCATTCTTCTTCCTGCCGGGAAATTAGAGTGACATGTGCCCATCCAAATGCCTAACAGCTACTCTCTCATTGGTTCTCCCTCTTCCCTTTCATCCTCTGCCAAATTGGCAACCTGTGCGAACCAGGAGCTTAAAGGGGCTGTCTCTCCAAGTTGGGAGATTGATAGGAAAGCAGTTGGAAAGTCAAACCGGAGCACCAGGAGAGGGGCTCTTCGTTGAGTTTTAGAAACCTGTCGTATTCACAGCGTGTCCATTCTCTAGGTTTCCCGTACACGTTATAGCTGTAGTAATATTCCCTTCAACCTGGAGAGCTGGGACCCATGGAATGGGTGCCATGCATTATTGCTTTAAAGGGTCTGCATTTGCTCACCCAATCTCACCAATCCTCTCAGTCCCAAGTGTCCAGCCTTATGCCACATCCAGCTGTCATTGTAGATAGGGTCATTCCAGGTTGCATCAGAGACCCTGAAGGAATTGTAAAGAATTTCCCTGTTTCTTTGTTCTGTTTTTGAAATTCCTTTTTAGAGTGGGTTTGAGCTGATTCTCGCTGCCCTGTTTATGCCAGTCTAGACACACTTGATTCCCTTACGGAGACATATCAATACATAGGTTTTAAGATTCTTACTAGTCAGATCTATTCCTCTGCGGGAAATATGGGGTTTTGAGTCCCTTTCACTGAGGAAGGTGTAGGTCTTGTCTATTCCATAGTTGGTTTTTGGAACGGTACCTGTGCTTATATCAAACTCTGGTTTGATGCATCACCCCACCTCTCCTTCCCCCTTAAGCAGGCATAAGAGTGTTTTCTAAATGTGAGACTCTGTTCTCTTGCCTAACTCAGTTCATGTGTAGCCATGTTTACAGGATCTTCCTAAGTGATATCTTATGATAAGTTTCTTTTTCTGTGTGACTTCTTTCACTTAGAATCATCGTACCTGAATCCACTCATTTTGCTGCTACTGGTCTTATGACATTGATTTCATGGCTGAGGGATATTCCATCGTACGTAAGTTCCACGATGTTTGGAACCATTTTTATATTTCCTGGGATATTTCAGGTGTACCCAGGTTGAGGTTCCTGTAAGCAGTGCAGCCCTCAATTTGGGGGTGGCTCTGTCTTATGGATTTTCAGTTTTCCCAAGGTATATTCCCTAGACTGGACGTGCCCTTGGCTCTGTAGCTCTGTTGTTTACTTGTTTTAGGGAACACAATGCACTCCTCCAGTGAGGCAGTTGGCAACTTACATCCCGCCCATCAGCATAACAAGGCTCCCTGTTCTCCAGGGCCTGCCTTGCCTTTCTGGTTTTTACACATTTTGTGGATGTCCCTTTTGACCGGTGGGAAGTGATACTTCTTTGTAGTGCAGATTTGCATTGCCCGCTTGCTTGCTTGGCCAAAAAGGGCGTATGCGTTTTCTCCTGAATATATTCAGGAGAAAACGCATACGCCCTTTTTGGCCAAGTGCATCATTGTCGAAGTTGTGACCCTCTTCCTGTGCTTTACAGGCGATTCCAACGTACCTCTTGAAATCTCTTTCCTGCTATTCTGCCTCGCTTTCAAGTCCACCTCGTTGCCTTCCCTCAACAGATTTTTGGACGATAGTTGGCCTTGATTACTCTGCCAATTTGTGAATTGCTGTGCCCCTGAGCTCCATTTTTCAACTCGTTTTTTGTGAGCTGAACGCAAGTCCAAACTTTTGGTTCAGGACCTATACTGGTTCCCGGTGGGTGGCTGAGACTTTGGTTCATTCTTCTTCCTGCCGGGAAATTAGAGTGACATGTGCCCATCCAAATGCCTAACAGCTACTCTCTCATTGGTTCTCCCTCTTCCCTTTCATCCTCTGCCAAATTGGCAACCTGTGCGAACCAGGAGCTTAAAGGGGCTGTCTCTCCAAGTTGGGAGATTGATAGGAAAGCAGTTGGAAAGTCAAACCGGAGCACCAGGAGAGGGGCTCTTCGTTGCGTTTTAGAAACCTGTCGTATTCACAGTGTGTCCATTCTCTAGGTTTCCCGTACACGTTATAGCTGTAGTAATATTCCCTTCAACCTGGAGAGCTGGGACCCATGGAATGGGTGCCATGCATTATTGCTTTAAAGGGTCTGCATTTGCTCACCCAATCTCACCAATCCTCTCAGTCCCAAGTGTCCAGCCTTATGCCACATCCAGCTGTCATTGTAGATAGGGTCATTCCAGGTTGCATCAGAGACCCTGAAGGAATTGTAAAGAATTTCCCTGTTTCTATGTTCTGTTTTTGAAATTCCTTTTTAGAGTGGGTTTGAGCTGATTCTCACTGCCCTGTTTATGCCAGTCTAGACACACTTGATTCCCTTACGGAGACATATCAATACATAGGTTTTAAGATTCTTACTAGTCAGATCTATTCCTCTGCGGGAAATATGGGGTTTTGAGTCCCTTTCACTGAGGAAGGTGTAGGTCTTGTCTATTCCATAGTTGGTTTTTGGAACGGTACCTGTGCTTATATCAAACTCTGGTTTGATGCATCACCCCACCTCTCCTTCCCCCTTAAGCAGGCATAAGAGTGTTTTCTAAATGTGAGACTCTGTTCTCTTGCCTAACTCAGTTCATGTGTAGCCATGTTTACAGGATCTTCCTAAGTGATATCTTATGATAAGTTTCTTTTTCTGTGTGACTTCTTTCACTTAGAATCATCGTACCTGAATCCACTCATTTTGCTGCTACTGGTCTTATGACATTGATTTCATGGCTGAGGGATATTCCATCGTACGTAAGTTCCACGATGTTTGGAACCATTTTTATATTTCCTGGGATATTTCAGGTGTACCCAGGTTGAGGTTCCTGTAAGCAGTGCAGCCCTCAATTTGGGGGTGGCTCTGTCTTATGGATTTTCAGTTTTCCCAAGGTATATTCCCTAGACTGGACGTGCCCTTGGCTCTGTAGCTCTGTTGTTTACTTGTTTTAGGGAACACAATGCACTCCTCCAGTGAGGCAGTTGGCAACTTACATCCCGCCCATCAGCATAACAAGGCTCCCTGTTCTCCAGGGCCTGTCTTGCCTTTCTGGTTTTTACACATTTTGTGGATGTCCCTTTTGACCGGTGGGAAGTGATACTTCTTTGTAGTGCAGATTTGCATTGCCCGCTTGCTTGCTTGGCCAAAAAGGGCGTATGCGTTTTCTCCTAAATATATTCAGGAGAAAACTCATACGCCCTTTTTGGCCAAGTGCATCATTGTCGAAGTTGTGCCCCTCTTCCTGTGCTTTACAGGCGATTCCAACGTACCTCTTGAAATCTCTTTCCTGCTATTCTGCCTCGCTTTCAAGTCCGCCTCGTTGCCTTCCCTCAACAGATTTTTGGACGATAGTTGGCCTTGATTACTCTGCCAATTTGTGAATTGCTGTGCCCCTGAGCTCCATTTTTCAACTCGTTTTTTGTGAGCTGAACGCAAGTCCAAACTTTTGGTTCAGGACCTATACTGGTTCCCGGTGGGTGGCTGAGACTTTGGTTCATTCTTCTTCCTGCCGGGAAATTAGAGTGACATGTGCCCATCCAAATGCCTAACAGCTACTCTCTCATTGGTTCTCCCTCTTCCCTTTCATCCTCTGCCAAATTGGCAACCTGTGCGAACCAGGAGCTTAAAGGGGCTGTCTCTCCAAGTTGGGAGATTGATAGGAAAGCAGTTGGAAAGTCAAACCGGAGCACCAGGAGAGGGGCTCTTCGTTGCGTTTTAGAAACCTGTCGTATTCACAGTGTGTCCATTCTCTAGGTTTCCCGTACACGTTATAGCTGTAGTAATATTCCCTTCAACCTGGGGAGCTGGGACCCATGGAATGGGTGCCATGCATTATTGCTTTAAAGGGTCTGCATTTGCTCACCCAATCTCACCAATCCTCTCAGTCCCAAGTGTCCAGCCTTATGCCACATCCAGCTGTCATTGTAGATAGGGTCATTCCAGGTTGCATCAGAGACCCTGAAGGAATTGTAAAGAATTTCCCTGTTTCTTTGTTCTGTTTTTGAAATTCCTTTTTAGAGTGGGTTTGAGCTGATTCTCGCTGCCCTGTTTATGCCAGTCTAGACACACTTGATTCCCTTACGGAGACATATCAATACATAGGTTTTAAGATTCTTACTAGTCAGATCTATTCCTCTGCGGGAAATATGGGGTTTTGAGTCCCTTTCACTGAGGAAGGTGTAGGTCTTGTCTATTCCATAGTTGGTTTTTGGAACGGTACCTGTGCTTATATCAAACTCTGGTTTGATGCATCACCCCACCTCTCCTTCCCCCTTAAGCAGGCATAAGAGTGTTTTCTAAATGTGAGACTCTGTTCTCTTGCCTAACTCAGTTCATGTGTAGCCATGTTTACAGGATCTTCCTAAGTGATATCTTATGATAAGTTTCTTTTTCTGTGTGACTTCTTTCACTTAGAATCATCGTACCTGAATCCACTCATTTTGCTGCTACTGGTCTTATGACATTGATTTCATGGCTGAGGGATATTCCATCGTACGTAAGTTCCACGATGTTTGGAACCATTTTTATATTTCCTGGGATATTTCAGGTGTACCCAGGTTGAGGTTCCTGTAAGCAGTGCAGCCCTCAATTTGGGGGTGGCTCTGTCTTATGGATTTTCAGTTTTCCCAAGGTATATTCCCTAGACTGGACGTGCCCTTGGCTCTGTAGCTCTGTTGTTTACTTGTTTTAGGGAACACAATGCACTCCTCCAGTGAGGCAGTTGGCAGCTTACATCCCGCCCATCAGCATAACAAGGCTCCCTGTTCTCCAGGGCCTGCCTTGCCTTTCTGGTTTTTACACATTTTGTGGATGTCCCTTTTGACCGGTGGGAAGTGATACTTCATTGTTGTGCAGATTTGCATTGCCCGCTTGCTTGCTTGGCCAAAAAGGGCGTATGCGTTTTCTCCTGAATATATTCAGGAGAAAACGCATACGCCCTTTTTGGCCAAGTGCATCATTGTCGAAGTTGTGCCGCTCTTCCTGTGCTTTACAGGCGATTCCAACGTACCTCTTGAAATCTCTTTCCTGCTATTCTGCCTCGCTTTCAAGTCCGCCTCGTTGCCTTCCCTCAACAGATTTTTGGACGATAGTTGGCCTTGATTACTCTGCCAATTTGTGAATTGCTGTGCCCCTGAGCTCCATTTTTCAACTCGTTTTTTGTGAGCTGAACGCAAGTCCAAACTTTTGGTTCAGGACCTATACTGGTTCCCGGTGGGTGGCTGAGACTTTGGTTCATTCTTCTTCCTGCCGGGAAATTAGAGTGACATGTGCCCATCCAAATGCCTAACAGCTACTCTCTCATTGGTTCTCCCTCTTCCCTTTCATCCTCTGCCCAATTGGCAACCTGTGCGAACCAGGAGCTTAAAGGGGCTGTCTCTCCAAGTTGGGAGATTGATAGGAAAGCAGTTGGAAAGTCAAACCGGAGCACCAGGAGAGGGGCTCTTCGTTGCGTTTTAGAAACCTGTCGTATTCACAGTGTGTCCATTCTCTAGGTTTCCCGTACACGTTATAGCTGTAGTAATATTCCCTTCAACCTGGAGAGCTGGGACCCATGGAATGGGTGCCATGCGTTATTGCTTTAAAGGGTCTGCATTTGCTCACCCAATCTCACCAATCCTCTCAGTCCCAAGTGTCCAGCCTTATGCCACATCCAGCTGTCATTGTAGATAGGGTCATTCCAGGTTGCATCAGAGACCCTGAAGGAATTGTAAAGAATTTCCCTGTTTCTTTGTTCTGTTTTTGAAATTCCTTTTTAGAGTGGGTTTGAGCTGATTCTCGCTGCCCTGTTTATGCCAGTCTAGACACACTTGATTCGCTTACGGAGACATATCAATACATAGGTTTTAAGATTCTTACTAGTCAGATCTATTCCTCTGCGGGAAATATGGGGTTTTGAGTCCCTTTCACTGAGGAAGGTGTAGGTCTTGTCTATTCCATAGTTGGTTTTTGGAACGGTACCTGTGCTTATATCAAACTCTGGTTTGATGCATCACCCCACCTCTCCTTCCCCCTTAAGCAGGCATAAGAGTGTTTTCTAAATGTGAGACTCTGTTCTCTTGCCTAACTCAGTTCATGTGTAGCCATGTTTACAGGATCTTCCTAAGTGATATCTTATGATAAGTTTCTTTTTCTGTGTGACTTCTTTCACTTAGAATCATCGTACCTGAATCCACTCATTTTGCTGCTACTGGTCTTATGACATTGATTTCATGGCTGAGGGATATTCCATCGTACATAAGTTCCACGATGTTTGGAACCATTTTTATATTTCCTGGGATATTTCAGGTGTACCCAGGTTGAGGTTCCTGTAAGCAGTGCAGCCCTCAATTTGGGGGTGGCTCTGTCTTATGGATTTTCAGTTTTCCCAAGGTATATTCCCTAGACTGGACGTGCCCTTGGCTCTGTAGCTCTGTTGTTTACTTGTTTTAGGGAACACAATGCACTCCTCCAGTGAGGCAGTTGGCAACTTACATCCCGCCCATCAGCATAACAAGGCTCCCTGTTCTCCAGGGCCTGTCTTGCCTTTCTGGTTTTTACACATTTTGTGGATGTCCCTTTTGACCGGTGGGAAGTGATACTTCTTTGTAGTGCAGATTTGCATTGCCCGCTTGCTTGCTTGGCCAAAAAGGGCGTATGCGTTTTCTCCTGAATATATTCAGGAGAAAACGCATACGCCCTTTTTGGCCAAGTGCATCATTGTCGAAGTTGTGCCCCTCTTCCTGTGCTTTACAGGCGATTCCAACGTACCTCTTGAAATCTCTTTCCTGCTATTCTGCCTCGCTTTCAAGTCCGCCTCGTTGCCTTCCCTCAACAGATTTTTGGACGATAGTTGGCCTTGATTACTCTGCCAGTTTGTGAATTGCTGTGCCCCTGAGCTCCATTCTTCAACTCGTTTTTGTGAGCTGAACGCAAGTCCAAACTTTTGGTTCAGGACCTATACTGGTTCCCGGTGGGACGCTGAGACTTTGGTTCATTCTTCTTCCTGCCGGGAAATTAGAGTGACATGTGCCCATCCAAATGCCTAACAGCTACTCTCTCATTGGTTCTCCCTCTTCCCTTTCATCCTCTGCCAAATTGGCAACCTGTGCGAACCAGGAGCTTAAAGGGGCTGTCTCTCCAAGTTGGGAGATTGATAGGAAAGCAGTTGGAAAGTCAAACCGGAGCACCAGGAGAGGGGCTCTTCTTTGCGTTTTAGAAACCTGTCGTATTCACAGTGTGTCCATTCTCTAGGTTTCCCGTACACGTTATAGCTGTAGTAATATTCCCTTCAACCTGGGGAGCTGGGACCCATGGAATGGGTGCCATGCATTATTGCTTTAAAGGGTCTGCATTTGCTCACCCAATCTCACCAATCCTCTCAGTCCCAAGTGTCCAGCCTTATGCCACATCCAGCTGTCATTGTAGATAGGGTCATTCCAGGTTGCATCAGAGACCCTGAAGGAATTGTAAAGAATTTCCCTGTTTCTTTGTTCTGTTTTTGAAATTCCTTTTTAGAGTGGGTTTGAGCTGATTCTCGCTGCCCTGTTTATGCCAGTCTAGACACACTTGATTCGCTTACGGAGACATATCAATACATAGGTTTTAAGATTCTTACTAGTCAGATCTATTCCTCTGCGGGAAATATGGGGTTTTGAGTCCCTTTCACTGAGGAAGGTGTAGGTCTTGTCTATTCCATAGTTGGTTTTTGGAACGGTACCTGTGCTTATATCAAACTCTGGTTTGATGCATCACCCCACCTCTCCTTCCCCCTTAAGCAGGCATAAGAGTGTTTTCTAAATGTGAGACTCTGTTCTCTTGCCTAACTCAGTTCATGTGTAGCCATGTTTACAGGATCTTCCTAAGTGATATCTTATGATAAGTTTCTTTTTCTGTGTGACTTCTTTCACTTAGAATCATCGTACCTGAATCCACTCATTTTGCTGCTACTGGTCTTATGACATTGATTTCATGGCTGAGGGATATTCCATCGTACATAAGTTCCACGATGTTTGGAACCATTTTTATATTTCCTGGGATATTTCAGGTGTACCCAGGTTGAGGTTCCTGTAAGCAGTGCAGCCCTCAATTTGGGGGTGGCTCTGTCTTATGGATTTTCAGTTTTCCCAAGGTATATTCCCTAGACTGGACGTGCCCTTGGCTCTGTAGCTCTGTTGTTTACTTGTTTTAGGGAACACAATGCACTCCTCCAGTGAGGCAGTTGGCAACTTACATCCCGCCCATCAGCATAACAAGGCTCCCTGTTCTCCAGGGCCTGTCTTGCCTTTCTGGTTTTTACACATTTTGTGGATGTCCCTTTTGACCGGTGGGAAGTGATACTTCTTTGTAGTGCAGATTTGCATTGCCCGCTTGCTTGCTTGGCCAAAAAGGGCGTATGCGTTTTCTCCTGAATATATTCAGGAGAAAACGCATACGCCCTTTTTGGCCAAGTGCATCATTGTCGAAGTTGTGCCCCTCTTCCTGTGCTTTACAGGCGATTCCAACGTACCTCTTGAAATCTCTTTCCTGCTATTCTGCCTCGCTTTCAAGTCCGCCTCGTTGCCTTCCCTCAACAGATTTTTGGACGATAGTTGGCCTTGATTACTCTGCCAGTTTGTGAATTGCTGTGCCCCTGAGCTCCATTCTTCAACTCGTTTTTGTGAGCTGAACGCAAGTCCAAACTTTTGGTTCAGGACCTATACTGGTTCCCGGTGGGACGCTGAGACTTTGGTTCATTCTTCTTCCTGCCGGGAAATTAGAGTGACATGTGCCCATCCAAATGCCTAACAGCTACTCTCTCATTGGTTCTCCCTCTTCCCTTTCATCCTCTGCCAAATTGGCAACCTGTGCGAACCAGGAGCTTAAAGGGGCTGTCTCTCCAAGTTGGGAGATTGATAGGAAAGCAGTTGGAAAGTCAAACCGGAGCACCAGGAGAGGGGCACTTCTTTGCGTTTTAGAAACCTGTCGTATTCACAGTGTGTCCATTCTCTAGGTTTCCCGTACACGTTATAGCTGTAGTAATATTCCCTTCAACCTGGGGAGCTGGGACCCATGGAATGGGTGCCATGCATTATTGCTTTAAAGGGTCTGCATTTGCTCACCCAATCTCACCAATCCTCTCAGTCCCAAGTGTCCAGCCTTATCCCACATCCAGCTGTCATTGTAGATAGGGTCATTCCAGGTTGCATCAGAGACCCTGAAGGAATTGTAAAGAATTTCCCTGTTTCTTTGTTCTGTTTTTGAAATTCCTTTTTAGAGTGGGTTTGAGCTGATTCTCGCTACCCTGTTTATGCCAGTCTAGACACACTTGATTCCCTTACGGAGACATATCAATACATAGGTTTTAAGATTCTTACTAGTCAGATCTATTCCTCTGCGGGAAATATGGGGTTTTGAGTCCCTTTCACTGAGGAAGGTGTAGGTCTTGTCTATTCCATAGTTGGTTTTTGGAACGGTACCTGTGCTTATATCAAACTCTGGTTTGATGCATCACCCCACCTCTCCTTCCCCCTTAAGCAGGCATAAGAGTGTTTTCTAAATGTGAGACTCTGTTCTCTTGCCTAACTCAGTTCATGTGTAGCCATGTTTATAGGATCTTCCTAAGTGATATCTTATGATAAGTTTCTTTTTCTGTGTGACTTCTTTCACTTAGAATCATCGTACCTGAATCCACTCATTTTGCTGCTACTGGTCTTATGACATTGATTTCATGGCTGAGGGATATTCCATCGTACGTAAGTTCCACGATGTTTGGAACCATTTTTATATTTCCTGGGATATTTCAGGTGTACCCAGGTTGAGGTTCCTGTAAGCAGTGCAGCCCTCAATTTCGGGGTGGCTCTGTCTTATGGATTTTCAGTTTTCCCAAGGTATATTCCCTAGACTGGACGTGCCCTTGGCTCTGTAGCTCTGTTGTTTACTTGTTTTAGGGAACACAATGCACTCCTCCAGTGAGGCAGTTGGCAACTTACATCCCGCCCATCAGCATAACAAGGCTCCCTGTTCTCCAGGGCCTGTCTTGCCTTTCTGGTTTTTACACATTTTGTGGATGTCCCTTTTGACCGGTAGGAAGTGATACTTCTTTGTAGTGCAGATTTGCATTGCCCGCTTGCTTGCTTGGCCAAAAAGGGCGTATGCGTTTTCTCCTGAATATATTCAGGAGAAAACGCATATGCCCTTTTTGGCCAAGTGCATCATTGTCGAAGTTGTGCCCCTCTTCCTGTGCTTTACAGGCGATTCCAACGTACCTCTTGAAATCTCTTTCCTGCTATTCTGCCTCGCATTCAAGTCCGCCTCGTTGCCTTCCCTCAACAGATTTTTGGACGATAGTTGGCCTTGATTACTCTGCCAGTTTGTGAATTGCTGTGCCCCTGAGCTCCATTTTTCAACTCGTTTTTTGTGAGCTGAACGCAAGTCCAAACTTTTGGTTCAGGACTTATACTGGTTCCCGGTGGGTGGCTGAGACTTTGGTTAATTCTTCTTCCTGCCGGGAAATTAGAGTGACATGTGCCCATCCAAATGCCTAACAGCTACTCTCTCATTGGTTCTCCCTCTTCCCTTTCATCCTCTGCCCAATTGGCAACCTGTGCGAACCAGGAGCTTAAAGGGGCTGTCTCTCCAAGTTGGGAGATTGATAGGAAAGCAGTTGGAAAGTCAAACCGGAGCACCAGGAGAGGGGCTCTTCGTTGCGTTTTAGAAACCTGTCGTATTCACAGTGTGTCCATTCTCTAGGTTTCCCGTACACGTTATAGCTGTAGTAATATTCCCTTCAACCTGGAGAGCTGGGACCCATGGAATGGGTGCCATGCATTATTGCTTTAAAGGGTCTGCATTTGCTCACCCAATCTCACCAATCCTCTCAGTCCCAAGTGTCCAGCCTTATGCCACATCCAGCTGTCATTGTAGATAGGGTCATTCCAGGTTGCATCAGAGACCCTGAAGGAATTGTAAAGAATTTCCCTGTTTCTTTGTTCTGTTTTTGAAATTCCTTTTTAGAGTGGGTTTGAGCTGATTCTCGCTGCCCTGTTTATGCCAGTCTAGACACACTTGATTCCCTTACGGAGACATATCAATACATAGGTTTTAAGATTCTTACTAGTCAGATCTATTCCTCTGCGGGAAATATGGGGTTTTGAGTCCCTTTCACTGAGGAAGGTGTAGGTTTGTCTATTCCATAGTTGGTTTTTGGAACAGTACCTGTGCTTATATCAAACTCTGGTTTGATGCATCACCCCACCTCTCCTTCCCCCTTAAGCAGGCATAAGAGTGTTTTCTAAATGTGAGACTCTGTTCTCTTGCCTAACTCAGTTCATGTGTAGCCATGTTTACAGGATCTTCCTAAGTGATATCTTATGATAAGTTTCTTTTTCTGTGTGACTTCTTTCACTTAGAATCATCGTACCTGAATCCACTCATTTTGCTGCTACTGGTCTTATGACATTGATTTCATGGCTGAGGGATATTCCATCGTACGTAAGTTCCACGATGTTTGGAACCATTTTTATATTTCCTGGGATATTTCAGGTGTACCCAGGTTGAGGTTCCTGTAAGCAGTGCAGCCCTCAATTTGGGGGTGGCTCTGTCTTATGGATTTTCAGTTTTCCCAAGGTATATTCCCTAGACTGGACGTGCCCTTGGCTCTGTAGCTCTGTTGTTTACTTGTTTTAGGGAACACAATGCACTCCTCCAGTGAGGCAGTTGGCAGCTTACATCCCGCCCATCAGCATAACAAGGCTCCCTGTTCTCCAGGGCCTGCCTTGCCTTTCTGGTTTTTACACATTTTGTGGATGTCCCTTTTGACCGGTGGGAAGTGATACTTCATTGTAGTGCAGATTTGCATTGCCCGCTTGCTTGCTTGGCCAAAAAGGGCGTATGCGTTTTCTCCTGAATATATTCAGGAGAAAACGCATACGCCCTTTTTGGCCAAGTGCATCATTGTCGAAGTTGTGCCCCTCTTCCTGTGCTTTACAGGCGATTCCAACGTACCTCTTGAAATCTCTTTCCTGCTATTCTGCCTCGCTTTCAAGTCCGCCTCGTTGCCTTCCCTCAACAGATTTTTGGACGATAGTTGGCCTTGATTACTCTGCCAGTTTGTGAATTGCTGTGCCCCTGAGCTCCATTTTTCAACTCGTTTTTAGTGAGCTGAACGCAAGTCCAAACTTTTGGTTCAGGACCTATACTGGTTCCCGGTGGGTGGCTGAGACTTTGGTTCATTCTTCTTCCTGCCGGGAAATTAGAGTGACATGTGCCCATCCAAATGCCTAACAGCTACTCTCTCATTGGTTCTCCCTCTTCCCTTTCATCCTCTGCCAAATTGGCAACCTGTGCGAACCAGGAGCTTAAAGGGGCTGTCTCTCCAAGTTGGGAGATTGATAGGAAAGCAGTTGGAAAGTCAAACCGGAGCACCAGGAGAGGGGCTCTTCGTTGCGTTTTAGAAACCTGTCGTATTCACAGTGTGTCCATTCTCTAGGTTTCCCGTACACGTTATAGCTGTAGTAATATTCCCTTCAACCTGGAGAGCTGGGACCCATGGAATGGGTGCCATGCGTTATTGCTTTAAAGGGTCTGCATTTGCTCACCCAATCTCACCAATCCTCTCAGTCCCAAGTGTCCAGCCTTATGCCACATCCAGCTGTCATTGTAGATAGGGTCATTCCAGGTTGCATCAGAGACCCTGAAGGAATTGTAAAGAATTTCCCTGTTTCTTTGTTCTGTTTTTGAAATTCCTTTTTAGAGTGGGTTTGAGCTGATTCTCGCTGCCCTGTTTATGCCAGTCTAGACACACTTGATTCCCTTACGGAGACATATCAATACATAAGATTCTTACTAGTCAGATCTATTCCTCTGCGGGAAATATGGGGTTTTGAGTCCCTTTCACTGAGGAAGGTGTAGGTCTTGTCTATTCCATAGTTGGTTTTTGGAACGGTACCTGTGCTTATATCAAACTCTGGTTTGATGCATCACCCCACCTCTCCTTCCCCCTTAAGCAGGCATAAGAGTGTTTTCTAAATGTGAGACTCTGTTCTCTTGCCTAACTCAGTTCATGTGTAGCCATGTTTACAGGATCTTCCTAAGTGATATCTTATGATAAGTTTCTTTTTCTGTGTGACTTCTTTCACTTAGAATCATCGTACCTGAATCCACTCATTTTGCTGCTACTGGTCTTATGACATTGATTTCATGGCTGAGGGATATTCCATCGTACGTAAGTTCCACGATGTTTGGAACCATTTTTATATTTCCTGGGATATTTCAGGTGTACCCAGGTTGAGGTTCCTGTAAGCAGTGCAGCCCTCAATTTGGGGGTGGCTCTGTCTTATGGATTTTCAGTTTTCCCAAGGTATATTCCCTAGACTGGACGTGCCCTTGGCTCTGTAGCTCTGTTGTTTACTTGTTTTAGGGAACACAATGCACTCCTCCAGTGAGGCAGTTGGCAGCTTACATCCCGCCCATCAGCATAACAAGGCTCCCTGTTCTCCAGGGCCTGCCTTGCCTTTCTGGTTTTTACACATTTTGTGGATATCCCTTTTGACCGGTGGGAAGTGATACTTCTTTGTAGTGCAGATTTGCATTGCCCGCTTGCTTGCTTGGCCAAAAAGGGCGTATGCGTTTTCTCCTGAATATATTCAGGAGAAAACGCATACGCCCTTTTTGGCCAAGTGCATCATTGTCGAAGTTGTGCCCCTCTTCCTGTGCTTTACAGGCGATTCCAACGTACCTCTTGAAATCTCTTTCCTGCTCTTCTGCCTCGCTTTCAAGTCCACCTCGTTGCCTTCCCTCAACAGATTTTTGGACGATAGTTGGCCTTGATTACTCTGCCAATTTGTGAATTGCTGTGCCCCTGAGCTCCATTTTTCAACTCGTTTTTTGTGAGCTGAACGCAAGTCCAAACTTTTGGTTCAGGACCTCTACTGGTTCCCGGTGGGTGGCTGAGACTTTGGTTCATTCTTCTTCCTGCCGGGAAATTAGAGTGACATGTGCCCATCCAAATGCCTAACAGCTACTCTCTCATTGGTTCTCCCTCTTCCCTTTCATCCTCTGCCAAATTGGCAACCTGTGCGAACCAGGAGCTTAAAGGGGCTGTCTCTCCAAGTTGGGAGATTGATAGGAAAGCAGTTGGAAAGTCAAACCGGAGCACCAGGAGAGGGGCTCTTCGTTGCGTTTTAGAAACCTGTCGTATTCACAGTGTGTCCATTCTCTAGGTTTCCCGTACACGTTATAGCTGTAGTAATATTCCCTTCAACCTGGGGAGCTGGGACCCATGGAATGGGTGCCATGCATTATTGCTTTAAAGGGTCTGCATTTGCTCACCCAATCTCACCAATCCTCTCAGTCCCAAGTGTCCAGCCTTATGCCACATCCAGCTGTCATTGTAGATAGGGTCATTCCAGGTTGCATCAGAGACCCTGAAGGAATTGTAAAGAATTTCCCTGTTTCTATGTTCTGTTTTTGAAATTCCTTTTTAGAGTGGGTTTGAGCTGATTCTCGCTGCCCTGTTTATGCCAGTCTAGACACACTTGATTCCCTTACGGAGACATATCAATATATAGGTTTTAAGATTCTTACTAGTCAGATCTATTCCTCTGCGGGAAATATGGGGTTTTGAGTCCCTTTCACTGAGGAAGGTGTAGGTCTTGTCTATTCCATAGTTGGTTTTTGGAACGGTACCTGTGCTTATATCAAACTCTGGTTTGATGCATCACCCCACCTCTCCTTCCCCCTTAAGCAGGCATAAGAGTGTTTTCTAAATGTGAGACTCTGTTCTCTTGCCTAACTCAGTTCATGTGTAGCCATGTTTACAGGATCTTCCTAAGTGATATCTTATGATAAGTTTCTTTTTCTGTGTGACTTCTTTCACTTAGAATCATCGTACCTGAATCCACTCATTTTGCTGCTACTGGTCTTATGACATTGATTTCATGGCTGAGGGATATTCCATCGTACGTAAGTTCCACGATGTTTGGAACCATTTTTATATTTCCTGGGATATTTCAGGTGTACCCAGGTTGAGGTTCCTGTAAGCAGTGCAGCCCTCAATTTGGGGGTGGCTCTGTCTTATGGATTTTCAGTTTTCCCAAGGTATATTCCCTAGACTGGACGTGCCCTTGGCTCTGTAGCTCTGTTGTTTACTTGTTTTAGGGAACACAATGCACTCCTCCAGTGAGGCAGTTGGCAACTTACATCCCGCCCATCAGCATAACAAGGCTCCCTGTTCTCCAGGGCCTGTCTTGCCTTTCTGGTTTTTACACATTTTGTGGATGTCCCTTTTGACCGGTGGGAAGTGATACTTCTTTGTAGTGCAGATTTGCATTGCCCGCTTGCTTGCTTGGCCAAAAAGGGCGTATGCGTTTTCTCCTAAATATATTCAGGAGAAAACTCATACGCCCTTTTTGGCCAAGTGCATCATTGTCGAAGTTGTGCCCCTCTTCCTGTGCTTTACAGGCGATTCCAACGTACCTCTTGAAATCTCTTTCCTGCTCTTCTGCCTCGCTTTCAAGTCCGCCTCGTTGCCTTCCCTCAACAGATTTTTGGACGATAGTTGGCCTTGATTACTCTGCCAATTTGTGAATTGCTGTGCCCCTGAGCTCCATTTTTCAACTCGTTTTTTGTGAGCTGAACGCAAGTCCAAACTTTTGGTTCAGGACCTATACTGGTTCCCGGTGGGTGGCTGAGACTTTGGTTCATTCTTCTTCCTGCCGGGAAATTAGAGTGACATGTGCCCATCCAAATGCCTAACAGCTACTCTCTCATTGGTTCTCCCTCTTCCCTTTCATCCTCTGCCAAATTGGCAACCTGTGCGAACCAGGAGCTTAAAGGGGCTGTCTCTCCAAGTTGGGAGATTGATAGGAAAGCAGTTGGAAAGTCAAACCGGAGCACCAGGAGAGGGGCTCTTCGTTGCGTTTTAGAAACCTGTCGTATTCACAGTGTGTCCATTCTCTAGGTTTCCCGTACACGTTATAGCTGTAGTAATATTCCCTTCAACCTGGGGAGCTGGGACCCATGGAATGGGTGCCATGCATTATTGCTTTAAAGGGTCTGCATTTGCTCACCCAATCTCACCAATCCTCTCAGTCCCAAGTGTCCAGCCTTATGCCACATCCAGCTGTCATTGTAGATAGGGTCATTCCAGGTTGCATCAGAGACCCTGAAGGAATTGCAAAGAATTTCCCTGTTTCTTTGTTCTGTTTTTGAAATTCCTTTTTAGAGTGGGTTTGAGCTGATTCTCGCTGCCCTGTTTATGCCAGTCTAGACACACTTGATTCCCTTACGGAGACATATCAATACATAGGTTTTAAGATTCTTACTAGTCAGATCTATTCCTCTGCGGGAAATATGGGGTTTTGAGTCCCTTTCACTGAGGAAGGTGTAGGTCTTGTCTATTCCATAGTTGGTTTTTGGAACGGTACCTGTGCTTATATCAAACTCTGGTTTGATGCATCACCCCACCTCTCCTTCCCCCTTAAGCAGGCATAAGAGTGTTTTCTAAATGTGAGACTCTGTTCTCTTGCCTAACTCAGTTCATGTGTAGCCATGTTTACAGGATCTTCCTAAGTGATATCTTATGATAAGTTTCTTTTTCTGTGTGACTTCTTTCACTTAGAATCATCGTACCTGAATCCACTCATTTTGCTGCTACTGGTCTTATGACATTGATTTCATGGCTGAGGGATATTCCATCGTACGTAAGTTCCACGATGTTTGGAACCATTTTTATATTTCCTGGGATATTTCAGGTGTACCCAGGTTGAGGTTCCTGTAAGCAGTGCAGCCCTCAATTTGGGGGTGGCTCTGTCTTATGGATTTTCAGTTTTCCCAAGGTATATTCCCTAGACTGGACGTGCCCTTGGCTCTGTAGCTCTGTTGTTTACTTGTTTTAGGGAACACAATGCACTCCTCCAGTGAGGCAGTTGGCAGCTTACATCCCGCCCATCAGCATAACAAGGCTCCCTGTTCTCCAGGGCCTGCCTTGCCTTTCTGGTTTTTACACATTTTGTGGATGTCCCTTTTGACCGGTGGGAAGTGATACTTCATTGTTGTGCAGATTTGCATTGCCCGCTTGCTTGCTTGGCCAAAAAGGGCGTATGCGTTTTCTCCTGAATATATTCAGGAGAAAACGCATACGCCCTTTTTGGCCAAGTGCATCATTGTCGAAGTTGTGCCGCTCTTCCTGTGCTTTACAGGCGATTCCAACGTACCTCTTGAAATCTCTTTCCTGCTATTCTGCCTCGCTTTCAAGTCCGCCTCGTTGCCTTCCCTCAACAGATTTTTGGACGATAGTTGGCCTTGATTACTCTGCCAATTTGTGAATTGCTGTGCCCCTGAGCTCCATTTTTCAACTCGTTTTTTGTGAGCTGAACGCAAGTCCAAACTTTTGGTTCAGGACCTATACTGGTTCCCGGTGGGTGGCTGAGACTTTGGTTCATTCTTCTTCCTGCCGGGAAATTAGAGTGACATGTGCCCATCCAAATGCCTAACAGCTACTCTCTCATTGGTTCTCCCTCTTCCCTTTCATCCTCTGCCCAATTGGCAACCTGTGCGAACCAGGAGCTTAAAGGGGCTGTCTCTCCAAGTTGGGAGATTGATAGGAAAGCAGTTGGAAAGTCAAACCGGAGCACCAGGAGAGGGGCTCTTCGTTGCGTTTTAGAAACCTGTCGTATTCACAGTGTGTCCATTCTCTAGGTTTCCCGTACACGTTATAGCTGTAGTAATATTCCCTTCAACCTGGAGAGCTGGGACCCATGGAATGGGTGCCATGCGTTATTGCTTTAAAGGGTCTGCATTTGCTCACCCAATCTCACCAATCCTCTCAGTCCCAAGTGTCCAGCCTTATGCCACATCCAGCTGTCATTGTAGATAGGGTCATTCCAGGTTGCATCAGAGACCCTGAAGGAATTGTAAAGAATTTCCCTGTTTCTTTGTTCTGTTTTTGAAATTCCTTTTTAGAGTGGGTTTGAGCTGATTCTCGCTGCCCTGTTTATGCCAGTCTAGACACACTTGATTCGCTTACGGAGACATATCAATACATAGGTTTTAAGATTCTTACTAGTCAGATCTATTCCTCTGCGGGAAATATGGGGTTTTGAGTCCCTTTCACTGAGGAAGGTGTAGGTCTTGTCTATTCCATAGTTGGTTTTTGGAACGGTACCTGTGCTTATATCAAACTCTGGTTTGATGCATCACCCCACCTCTCCTTCCCCCTTAAGCAGGCATAAGAGTGTTTTCTAAATTTGAGACTCTGTTCTCTTGCCTAACTCAGTTCATGTGTAGCCATGTTTACAGGATCTTCCTAAGTGATATCTTATGATAAGTTTCTTTTTCTGTGTGACTTCTTTCACTTAGAATCATCGTACCTGAATCCACTCATTTTGCTGCTACTGGTCTTATGACATTGATTTCATGGCTGAGGGATATTCCATCGTACGTAAGTTCCACGATGTTTGGAACCATTTTTATATTTCCTGGGATATTTCAGGTGTACCCAGGTTGAGGTTCCTGTAAGCAGTGCAGCCCTCAATTTGGGGGTGGCTCTGTCTTATGGATTTTCAGTTTTCCCAAGGTATATTCCCTAGACTGGACGTGCCCTTGGCTCTGTAGCTCTGTTGTTTACTTGTTTTAGGGAACACAATGCACTCCTCCAGTGAGGCAGTTGGCAACTTACATCCCGCCCATCAGCATAACAAGGCTCCCTGTTCTCCAGGGCCTGTCTTGCCTTTCTGGTTTTTACACATTTTGTGGATGTCCCTTTTGACCGGTGGGAAGTGATACTTCTTTGTAGTGCAGATTTGCATTGCCCGCTTGCTTGCTTGGCCAAAAAGGGCGTATGCGTTTTCTCCTAAATATATTCAGGAGAAAACGCATACGCCCTTTTTGGCCAAGTGCATCATTGTCGAAGTTGTGCCGCTCTTCCTGTGCTTTACAGGCGATTCCAACGTACCTCTTGAAATCTCTTTCCTGCTCTTCTGCCTCGCTTTCAAGTCCGCCTCGTTGCCTTCCCTCAACAGATTTTTGGACGATAGTTGGCCTTGATTACTCTGCCAATTTGTGAATTGCTGTGCCCCTGAGCTCCATTTTTCAACTCGTTTTTTGTGAGCTGAACGCAAGTCCAAACTTTTGGTTCAGGACCTATACTGGTTCCCGGTGGGTGGCTGAGACTTTGGTTCATTCTTCTTCCTGCCGGGAAATTAGAGTGACATGTGCCCATCCAAATGCCTAACAGCTACTCTCTCATTGGTTCTCCCTCTTCCCTTTCATCCTCTGCCAAATTGGCAACCTGTGCGAACCAGGAGCTTAAAGGGGCTGTCTCTCCAAGTTGGGAGATTGATAGGAAAGCAGTTGGAAAGTCAAACCGGAGCACCAGGAGAGGGGCTCTTCGTTGCGTTTTAGAAACCTGTCGTATTCACAGTGTGTCCATTCTCTAGGTTTCCCGTACACGTTATAGCTGTAGTAATATTCCCTTCAACCTGGGGAGCTGGGACCCATGGAATGGGTGCCATGCATTATTGCTTTAAAGGGTCTGCATTTGCTCACCCAATCTCACCAATCCTCTCAGTCCCAAGTGTCCAGCCTTATGCCACATCCAGCTGTCATTGTAGATAGGGTCATTCCAGGTTGCATCAGAGACCCTGAAGGAATTGCAAAGAATTTCCCTGTTTCTTTGTTCTGTTTTTGAAATTCCTTTTTAGAGTGGGTTTGAGCTGATTCTCGCTGCCCTGTTTATGCCAGTCTAGACACACTTGATTCCCTTACGGAGACATATCAATACATAGGTTTTAAGATTCTTACTAGTCAGATCTATTCCTCTGCGGGAAATATGGGGTTTTGAGTCCCTTTCACTGAGGAAGGTGTAGGTCTTGTCTATTCCATAGTTGGTTTTTGGAACGGTACCTGTGCTTATATCAAACTCTGGTTTGATGCATCACCCCACCTCTCCTTCCCCCTTAAGCAGGCATAAGAGTGTTTTCTAAATGTGAGACTCTGTTCTCTTGCCTAACTCAGTTCATGTGTAGCCATGTTTACAGGATCTTCCTAAGTGATATCTTATGATAAGTTTCTTTTTCTGTGTGACTTCTTTCACTTAGAATCATCGTACCTGAATCCACTCATTTTGCTGCTACTGGTCTTATGACATTGATTTCATGGCTGAGGGATATTCCATCGTACGTAAGTTCCACGATGTTTGGAACCATTTTTATATTTCCTGGGATATTTCAGGTGTACCCAGGTTGAGGTTCCTGTAAGCAGTGCAGCCCTCAATTTGGGGGTGGCTCTGTCTTATGGATTTTCAGTTTTCCCAAGGTATATTCCCTAGACTGGACGTGCCCTTGGCTCTGTAGCTCTGTTGTTTACTTGTTTTAGGGAACACAATGCACTCCTCCAGTGAGGCAGTTGGCAGCTTACATCCCGCCCATCAGCATAACAAGGCTCCCTGTTCTCCAGGGCCTGCCTTGCCTTTCTGGTTTTTACACATTTTGTGGATGTCCCTTTTGACCGGTGGGAAGTGATACTTCATTGTTGTGCAGATTTGCATTGCCCGCTTGCTTGCTTGGCCAAAAAGGGCGTATGCGTTTTCTCCTGAATATATTCAGGAGAAAACGCATACGCCCTTTTTGGCCAAGTGCATCATTGTCGAAGTTGTGCCGCTCTTCCTGTGCTTTACAGGCGATTCCAACGTACCTCTTGAAATCTCTTTCCTGCTATTCTGCCTCGCTTTCAAGTCCGCCTCGTTGCCTTCCCTCAACAGATTTTTGGACGATAGTTGGCCTTGATTACTCTGCCAATTTGTGAATTGCTGTGCCCCTGAGCTCCATTTTTCAACTCGTTTTTTGTGAGCTGAACGCAAGTCCAAACTTTTGGTTCAGGACCTATACTGGTTCCCGGTGGGTGGCTGAGACTTTGGTTCATTCTTCTTCCTGCCGGGAAATTAGAGTGACATGTGCCCATCCAAATGCCTAACAGCTACTCTCTCATTGGTTCTCCCTCTTCCCTTTCATCCTCTGCCCAATTGGCAACCTGTGCGAACCAGGAGCTTAAAGGGGCTGTCTCTCCAAGTTGGGAGATTGATAGGAAAGCAGTTGGAAAGTCAAACCGGAGCACCAGGAGAGGGGCTCTTCGTTGCGTTTTAGAAACCTGTCGTATTCACAGTGTGTCCATTCTCTAGGTTTCCCGTACACGTTATAGCTGTAGTAATATTCCCTTCAACCTGGAGAGCTGGGACCCATGGAATGGGTGCCATGCGTTATTGCTTTAAAGGGTCTGCATTTGCTCACCCAATCTCACCAATCCTCTCAGTCCCAAGTGTCCAGCCTTATGCCACATCCAGCTGTCATTGTAGATAGGGTCATTCCAGGTTGCATCAGAGACCCTGAAGGAATTGTAAAGAATTTCCCTGTTTCTTTGTTCTGTTTTTGAAATTCCTTTTTAGAGTGGGTTTGAGCTGATTCTCGCTGCCCTGTTTATGCCAGTCTAGACACACTTGATTCGCTTACGGAGACATATCAATACATAGGTTTTAAGATTCTTACTAGTCAGATCTATTCCTCTGCGGGAAATATGGGGTTTTGAGTCCCTTTCACTGAGGAAGGTGTAGGTCTTGTCTATTCCATAGTTGGTTTTTGGAACGGTACCTGTGCTTATATCAAACTCTGGTTTGATGCATCACCCCACCTCTCCTTCCCCCTTAAGCAGGCATAAGAGTGTTTTCTAAATGTGAGACTCTGTTCTCTTGCCTAACTCAGTTCATGTGTAGCCATGTTTACAGGATCTTCCTAAGTGATATCTTATGATAAGTTTCTTTTTCTGTGTGACTTCTTTCACTTAGAATCATCGTACCTGAATCCACTCATTTTGCTGCTACTGGTCTTATGACATTGATTTCATGGCTGAGGGATATTCCATCGTACGTAAGTTCCACGATGTTTGGAACCATTTTTATATTTCCTGGGATATTTCAGGTGTACCCAGGTTGAGGTTCCTGTAAGCAGTGCAGCCCTCAATTTGGGGGTGGCTCTGTCTTATGGATTTTCAGTTTTCCCAAGGTATATTCCCTAGACTGGACGTGCCCTTGGCTCTGTAGCTCTGTTGTTTACTTGTTTTAGGGAACACAATGCACTCCTCCAGTGAGGCAGTTGGCAACTTACATCCCGCCCATCAGCATAACAAGGCTCCCTGTTCTCCAGGGCCTGTCTTGCCTTTCTGGTTTTTACACATTTTGTGGATGTCCCTTTTGACCGGTGGGAAGTGATACTTCTTTGTAGTGCAGATTTGCATTGCCCGCTTGCTTGCTTGGCCAAAAAGGGCGTATGCGTTTTCTCCTGAATATATTCAGGAGAAAACGCATACGCCCTTTTTGGCCAAGTGCATCATTGTCGAAGTTGTGCCCCTCTTCCTGTGCTTTACAGGCGATTCCAACGTACCTCTTGAAATCTCTTTCCTGCTATTCTGCCTCGCTTTCAAGTCCGCCTCGTTGCCTTCCCTCAACAGATTTTTGGACGATAGTTGGCCTTGATTACTCTGCCAGTTTGTGAATTGCTGTGCCCCTGAGCTCCATTCTTCAACTCGTTTTTGTGAGCTGAACGCAAGTCCAAACTTTTGGTTCAGGACCTATACTGGTTCCCGGTGGGACGCTGAGACTTTGGTTCATTCTTCTTCCTGCCGGGAAATTAGAGTGACATGTGCCCATCCAAATGCCTAACAGCTACTCTCTCATTGGTTCTCCCTCTTCCCTTTCATCCTCTGCCAAATTGGCAACCTGTGCGAACCAGGAGCTTAAAGGGGCTGTCTCTCCAAGTTGGGAGATTGATAGGAAAGCAGTTGGAAAGTCAAACCGGAGCACCAGGAGAGGGGCTCTTCTTTGCGTTTTAGAAACCTGTCGTATTCACAGTGTGTCCATTCTCTAGGTTTCCCGTACACGTTATAGCTGTAGTAATATTCCCTTCAACCTGGGGAGCTGGGACCCATGGAATGGGTGCCATGCATTATTGCTTTAAAGGGTCTGCATTTGCTCACCCAATCTCACCAATCCTCTCAGTCCCAAGTGTCCAGCCTTATGCCACATCCAGCTGTCATTGTAGATAGGGTCATTCCAGGTTGCATCAGAGACCCTGAAGGAATTGTAAAGAATTTCCCTGTTTCTTTGTTCTGTTTTTGAAATTCCTTTTTAGAGTGGGTTTGAGCTGATTCTCGCTACCCTGTTTATGCCAGTCTAGACACACTTGATTCCCTTACGGAGACATATCAATACATAGGTTTTAAGATTCTTACTAGTCAGATCTATTCCTCTGCGGGAAATATGGGGTTTTGAGTCCCTTTCACTGAGGAAGGTGTAGGTCTTGTCTATTCCATAGTTGGTTTTTGGAACGGTACCTGTGCTTATATCAAACTCTGGTTTGATGCATCACCCCACCTCTCCTTCCCCCTTAAGCAGGCATAAGAGTGTTTTCTAAATGTGAGACTCTGTTCTCTTGCCTAACTCAGTTGATGTGTAGCCATGTTTATAGGATCTTCCTAAGTGATATCTTATGATAAGTTTCTTTTTCTGTGTGACTTCTTTCACTTAGAATCATCGTACCTGAATCCACTCATTTTGCTGCTACTGGTCTTATGACATTGATTTCATGGCTGAGGGATATTCCATCGTACGTAAGTTCCACGATGTTTGGAACCATTTTTATATTTCCTGGGATATTTCAGGTGTACCCAGGTTGAGGTTCCTGTAAGCAGTGCAGCCCTCAATTTGGGGGTGGCTCTGTCTTATGGATTTTCAGTTTTCCCAAGGTATATTGCCTAGACTGGACGTGCCCTTGGCTCTGTAGCTCTGTTGTTTACTTGTTTTAGGGAACACAATGCACTCCTCCAGTGAGGCAGTTGGCAACTTACATCCCGCCCATCAGCATAACAAGGCTCCCTGTTCTCCAGGGCCTGTCTTGCCTTTCTGGTTTTTACACATTTTGTGGATGTCCCTTTTGACCGGTAGGAAGTGATACTTCTTTGTAGTGCAGATTTGCATTGCCCGCTTGCTTGCTTGGCCAAAAAGGGCGTATGCGTTTTCTCCTGAATATATTCAGGAGAAAACGCATATGCCCTTTTTGGCCAAGTGCATCATTGTCGAAGTTGTGCCCCTCTTCCTGTGCTTTACAGGCGATTCCAACGTACCTCTTGAAATCTCTTTCCTGCTATTCTGCCTCGCATTCAAGTCCGCCTCGTTGCCTTCCCTCAACAGATTTTTGGACGATAGTTGGCCTTGATTACTCTGCCAGTTTGTGAATTGCTGTGCCCCTGAGCTCCATTTTTCAACTCGTTTTTTCTGAGCTGAACGCAAGGCCAAACTTTTGGTTCAGGACCTATACTGGTTCCCGGTGGGTGGCTGAGACTTTGGTTAATTCTTCTTCCTGCCGGGAAATTAGAGTGACATGTGCCCATCCAAATGCCTAACAGCTACTCTCTCATTGGTTCTCCCTCTTCCCTTTCATCCTCTGCCAAATTGGCAACCTGTGCGAACCAGGAGCTTAAAGGGGCTGTCTCTCCAAGTTGGGAGATTGATAGGAAAGCAGTTGGAAAGTCAAACCGGAGCACCAGGAGAGGGGCTCTTCGTTGCGTTTTAGAAACCTGTCGTATTCACAGTGTGTCCATTCTCTAGGTTTCCCGTACACGTTATAGCTGTAGTAATATTCCCTTCAACCTGGGGAGCTGGGACCCATGGAATGGGTGCCATGCATTATTGCTTTAAAGGGTCTGCATTTGCTCACCCAATCTCACCAATCCTCTCAGTCCCAAGTGTCCAGCCTTATGCCACATCCAGCTGTCATTGTAGATAGGGTCATTCCAGGTTGCATCAGAGACCCTGAAGGAATTGTAAAGAATTTCCCTGTTTCTTTGTTCTGTTTTTGAAATTCCTTTTTAGAGTGGGTTTGAGCTGATTCTCGCTGCCCTGTTTATGCCAGTCTAGACACACTTGATTCCCTTACGGAGACATATCAATACATAGGTTTTAAGATTCTTACTAGTCAGATCTATTCCTCTGCGGGAAATATGGGGTTTTGAGTCCCTTTCACTGAGGAAGGTGTAGGTCTTGTCTATTCCATAGTTGGTTTTTGGAACGGTACCTGTGCTTATATCAAACTCTGGTTTGATGCATCACCCCACCTCTCCTTCCCCCTTAAGCAGGCATAAGAGTGTTTTCTAAATGTGAGACTCTGTTCTCTTGCCTAACTCAGTTCATGTGTAGCCATGTTTACAGGATCTTCCTAAGTGATATCTTATGATAAGTTTCTTTTTCTGTGTGACTTCTTTCACTTAGAATCATCGTACCTGAATCCACTCATTTTGCTGCTACTGGTCTTATGACATTGATTTCATGGCTGAGGGATATTCCATCGTACGTAAGTTCCACGATGTTTGGAACCATTTTTATATTTCCTGGGATATTTCAGGTGTACCCAGGTTGAGGTTCCTGTAAGCAGTGCAGCCCTCAATTTGGGGGTGGCTCTGTCTTATGGATTTTCAGTTTTCCCAAGGTATATTCCCTAGACTGGACGTGCCCTTGGCTCTGTAGCTCTGTTGTTTACTTGTTTTAGGGAACACAATGCACTCCTCCAGTGAGGCAGTTGGCAGCTTACATCCCGCCCATCAGCATAACAAGGCTCCCTGTTCTCCAGGGCCTGCCTTGCCTTTCTGGTTTTTACACATTTTGTGGATGTCCCTTTTGACCGGTGGGAAGTGATACTTCATTGTTGTGCAGATTTGCATTGCCCGCTTGCTTGCTTGGCCAAAAAGGGCGTATGCGTTTTCTCCTGAATATATTCAGGAGAAAACGCATACGCCCTTTTTGGCCAAGTGCATCATTGTCGAAGTTGTGCCGCTCTTCCTGTGCTTTACAGGCGATTCCAACGTACCTCTTGAAATCTCTTTCCTGCTATTCTGCCTCGCTTTCAAGTCCGCCTCGTTGCCTTCCCTCAACAGATTTTTGGACGATAGTTGGCCTTGATTACTCTGCCAATTTGTGAATTGCTGTGCCCCTGAGCTCCATTTTTCAACTCGTTTTTTGTGAGCTGAACGCAAGTCCAAACTTTTGGTTCAGGACCTATACTGGTTCCCGGTGGGTGGCTGAGACTTTGGTTCATTCTTCTTCCTGCCGGGAAATTAGAGTGACATGTGCCCATCCAAATGCCTAACAGCTACTCTCTCATTGGTTCTCCCTCTTCCCTTTCATCCTCTGCCCAATTGGCAACCTGTGCGAACCAGGAGCTTAAAGGGGCTGTCTCTCCAAGTTGGGAGATTGATAGGAAAGCAGTTGGAAAGTCAAACCGGAGCACCAGGAGAGGGGCTCTTCGTTGCGTTTTAGAAACCTGTCGTATTCACAGTGTGTCCATTCTCTAGGTTTCCCGTACACGTTATAGCTGTAGTAATATTCCCTTCAACCTGGAGAGCTGGGACCCATGGAATGGGTGCCATGCGTTATTGCTTTAAAGGGTCTGCATTTGCTCACCCAATCTCACCAATCCTCTCAGTCCCAAGTGTCCAGCCTTATGCCACATCCAGCTGTCATTGTAGATAGGGTCATTCCAGGTTGCATCAGAGACCCTGAAGGAATTGTAAAGAATTTCCCTGTTTCTTTGTTCTGTTTTTGAAATTCCTTTTTAGAGTGGGTTTGAGCTGATTCTCGCTGCCCTGTTTATGCCAGTCTAGACACACTTGATTCGCTTACGGAGACATATCAATACATAGGTTTTAAGATTCTTACTAGTCAGATCTATTCCTCTGCGGGAAATATGGGGTTTTGAGTCCCTTTCACTGAGGAAGGTGTAGGTCTTGTCTATTCCATAGTTGGTTTTTGGAACGGTACCTGTGCTTATATCAAACTCTGGTTTGATGCATCACCCCACCTCTCCTTCCCCCTTAAGCAGGCATAAGAGTGTTTTCTAAATGTGAGACTCTGTTCTCTTGCCTAACTCAGTTCATGTGTAGCCATGTTTACAGGATCTTCCTAAGTGATATCTTATGATAAGTTTCTTTTTCTGTGTGACTTCTTTCACTTAGAATCATCGTACCTGAATCCACTCATTTTGCTGCTACTGGTCTTATGACATTGATTTCATGGCTGAGGGATATTCCATCGTACATAAGTTCCACGATGTTTGGAACCATTTTTATATTTCCTGGGATATTTCAGGTGTACCCAGGTTGAGGTTCCTGTAAGCAGTGCAGCCCTCAATTTGGGGGTGGCTCTGTCTTATGGATTTTCAGTTTTCCCAAGGTATATTCCCTAGACTGGACGTGCCCTTGGCTCTGTAGCTCTGTTGTTTACTTGTTTTAGGGAACACAATGCACTCCTCCAGGGAGGCAGTTGGCAACTTACATCCCGCCCATCAGCATAACAAGGCTCCCTGTTCTCCAGGGCCTGTCTTGCCTTTCTGGTTTTTACACATTTTGTGGATGTCCCTTTTGACCGGTGGGAAGTGATACTTCTTTGTAGTGCAGATTTGCATTGCCCGCTTGCTTGCTTGGCCAAAAAGGGCGTATGCGTTTTCTCCTGAATATATTCAGGAGAAAACGCATACGCCCTTTTTGGCCAAGTGCATCATTGTCGAAGTTGTGCCCCTCTTCCTGTGCTTTACAGGCGATTCCAACGTACCTCTTGAAATCTCTTTCCTGCTATTCTGCCTCGCTTTCAAGTCCGCCTCGTTGCCTTCCCTCAACAGATTTTTGGACGATAGTTGGCCTTGATTACTCTGCCAGTTTGTGAATTGCTGTGCCCCTGAGCTCCATTCTTCAACTCGTTTTTGTGAGCTGAACGCAAGTCCAAACTTTTGGTTCAGGACCTATACTGGTTCCCGGTGGGACGCTGAGACTTTGGTTCATTCTTCTTCCTGCCGGGAAATTAGAGTGACATGTGCCCATCCAAATGCCTAACAGCTACTCTCTCATTGGTTCTCCCTCTTCCCTTTCATCCTCTGCCAAATTGGCAACCTGTGCGAACCAGGAGCTTAAAGGGGCTGTCTCTCCAAGTTGGGAGATTGATAGGAAAGCAGTTGGAAAGTCAAACCGGAGCACCAGGAGAGGGGCTCTTCTTTGCGTTTTAGAAACCTGTCGTATTCACAGTGTGTCCATTCTCTAGGTTTCCCGTACACGTTATAGCTGTAGTAATATTCCCTTCAACCTGGGGAGCTGGGACCCATGGAATGGGTGCCATGCATTATTGCTTTAAAGGGTCTGCATTTGCTCACCCAATCTCACCAATCCTCTCAGTCCCAAGTGTCCAGCCTTATGCCACATCCAGCTGTCATTGTAGATAGGGTCATTCCAGGTTGCATCAGAGACCCTGAAGGAATTGTAAAGAATTTCCCTGTTTCTTTGTTCTGTTTTTGAAATTCCTTTTTAGAGTGGGTTTGAGCTGATTCTCGCTACCCTGTTTATGCCAGTCTAGACACACTTGATTCCCTTACGGAGACATATCAATACATAGGTTTTAAGATTCTTACTAGTCAGATCTATTCCTCTGCGGGAAATATGGGGTTTTGAGTCCCTTTCACTGAGGAAGGTGTAGGTCTTGTCTATTCCATAGTTGGTTTTTGGAACGGTACCTGTGCTTATATCAAACTCTGGTTTGATGCATCACCCCACCTCTCCTTCCCCCTTAAGCAGGCATAAGAGTGTTTTCTAAATGTGAGACTCTGTTCTCTTGCCTAACTCAGTTGATGTGTAGCCATGTTTATAGGATCTTCCTAAGTGATATCTTATGATAAGTTTCTTTTTCTGTGTGACTTCTTTCACTTAGAATCATCGTACCTGAATCCACTCATTTTGCTGCTACTGGTCTTATGACATTGATTTCATGGCTGAGGGATATTCCATCGTACGTAAGTTCCACGATGTTTGGAACCATTTTTATATTTCCTGGGATATTTCAGGTGTACCCAGGTTGAGGTTCCTGTAAGCAGTGCAGCCCTCAATTTGGGGGTGGCTCTGTCTTATGGATTTTCAGTTTTCCCAAGGTATATTGCCTAGACTGGACGTGCCCTTGGCTCTGTAGCTCTGTTGTTTACTTGTTTTAGGGAACACAATGCACTCCTCCAGTGAGGCAGTTGGCAACTTACATCCCGCCCATCAGCATAACAAGGCTCCCTGTTCTCCAGGGCCTGTCTTGCCTTTCTGGTTTTTACACATTTTGTGGATGTCCCTTTTGACCGGTAGGAAGTGATACTTCTTTGTAGTGCAGATTTGCATTGCCCGCTTGCTTGCTTGGCCAAAAAGGGCGTATGCGTTTTCTCCTGAATATATTCAGGAGAAAACGCATATGCCCTTTTTGGCCAAGTGCATCATTGTCGAAGTTGTGCCCCTCTTCCTGTGCTTTACAGGCGATTCCAACGTACCTCTTGAAATCTCTTTCCTGCTATTCTGCCTCGCATTCAAGTCCGCCTCGTTGCCTTCCCTCAACAGATTTTTGGACGATAGTTGGCCTTGATTACTCTGCCAGTTTGTGAATTGCTGTGCCCCTGAGCTCCATTTTTCAACTCGTTTTTTGTGAGCTGAACGCAAGTCCAAACTTTTGGTTCAGGACTTATACTGGTTCCCGGTGGGTGGCTGAGACTTTGGTTAATTCTTCTTCCTGCCGGGAAATTAGAGTGACATGTGCCCATCCAAATGCCTAACAGCTACTCTCTCATTGGTTCTCCCTCTTCCCTTTCATCCTCTGCCCAATTGGCAACCTGTGCGAACCAGGAGCTTAAAGGGGCTGTCTCTCCAAGTTGGGAGATTGATAGGAAAGCAGTTGGAAAGTCAAACCGGAGCACCAGGAGAGGGGCTCTTCGTTGCGTTTTAGAAACCTGTCGTATTCACAGTGTGTCCATTCTCTAGGTTTCCCGTACACGTTATAGCTGTAGTAATATTCCCTTCAACCTGGAGAGCTGGGACCCATGGAATGGGTGCCATGCATTATTGCTTTAAAGGGTCTGCATTTGCTCACCCAATCTCACCAATCCTCTCAGTCCCAAGTGTCCAGCCTTATGCCACATCCAGCTGTCATTGTAGATAGGGTCATTCCAGGTTGCATCAGAGACCCTGAAGGAATTGTAAAGAATTTCCCTGTTTCTTTGTTCTGTTTTTGAAATTCCTTTTTAGAGTGGGTTTGAGCTGATTCTCGCTGCCCTGTTTATGCCAGTCTAGACACACTTGATTCCCTTACGGAGACATATCAATACATAGGTTTTAAGATTCTTACTAGTCAGATCTATTCCTCTGCGGGAAATATGGGGTTTTGAGTCCCTTTCACTGAGGAAGGTGTAGGTTTGTCTATTCCATAGTTGGTTTTTGGAACAGTACCTGTGCTTATATCAAACTCTGGTTTGATGCATCACCCCACCTCTCCTTCCCCCTTAAGCAGGCATAAGAGTGTTTTCTAAATGTGAGACTCTGTTCTCTTGCCTAACTCAGTTCATGTGTAGCCATGTTTACAGGATCTTCCTAAGTGATATCTTATGATAAGTTTCTTTTTCTGTGTGACTTCTTTCACTTAGAATCATCGTACCTGAATCCACTCATTTTGCTGCTACTGGTCTTATGACATTGATTTCATGGCTGAGGGATATTCCATCGTACGTAAGTTCCACGATGTTTGGAACCATTTTTATATTTCCTGGGATATTTCAGGTGTACCCAGGTTGAGGTTCCTGTAAGCAGTGCAGCCCTCAATTTGGGGGTGGCTCTGTCTTATGGATTTTCAGTTTTCCCAAGGTATATTCCCTAGACTGGACGTGCCCTTGGCTCTGTAGCTCTGTTGTTTACTTGTTTTAGGGAACACAATGCACTCCTCCAGTGAGGCAGTTGGCAGCTTACATCCCGCCCATCAGCATAACAAGGCTCCCTGTTCTCCAGGGCCTGCCTTGCCTTTCTGGTTTTTACACATTTTGTGGATGTCCCTTTTGACCGGTGGGAAGTGATACTTCATTGTAGTGCAGATTTGCATTGCCCGCTTGCTTGCTTGGCCAAAAAGGGCGTATGCGTTTTCTCCTGAATATATTCAGGAGAAAACGCATACGCCCTTTTTGGCCAAGTGCATCATTGTCGAAGTTGTGCCCCTCTTCCTGTGCTTTACAGGCGATTCCAACGTACCTCTTGAAATCTCTTTCCTGCTCTTCTGCCTCGCTTTCAAGTCCGCCTCGTTGCCTTCCCTCAACAGATTTTTGGACGATAGTTGGCCTTGATTACTCTGCCAGTTTGTGAATTGCTGTGCCCCTGAGCTCCATTTTTCAACTCGTTTTTAGTGAGCTGAACGCAAGTCCAAACTTTTGGTTCAGGACCTATACTGGTTCCCGGTGGGTGGCTGAGACTTTGGTTCATTCTTCTTCCTGCCGGGAAATTAGAGTGACATGTGCCCATCCAAATGCCTAACAGCTACTCTCTCATTGGTTCTCCCTCTTCCCTTTCATCCTCTGCCAAATTGGCAACCTGTGCGAACCAGGAGCTTAAAGGGGCTGTCTCTCCAAGTTGGGAGATTGATAGGAAAGCAGTTGGAAAGTCAAACCGGAGCACCAGGAGAGGGGCTCTTCGTTGCGTTTTAGAAACCTGTCGTATTCACAGTGTGTCCATTCTCTAGGTTTCCCGTACACGTTATAGCTGTAGTAATATTCCCTTCAACCTGGAGAGCTGGGACCCATGGAATGGGTGCCATGCGTTATTGCTTTAAAGGGTCTGCATTTGCTCACCCAATCTCACCAATCCTCTCAGTCCCAAGTGTCCAGCCTTATGCCACATCCAGCTGTCATTGTAGATAGGGTCATTCCAGGTTGCATCAGAGACCCTGAAGGAATTGTAAAGAATTTCCCTGTTTCTTTGTTCTGTTTTTGAAATTCCTTTTTAGAGTGGGTTTGAGCTGATTCTCGCTGCCCTGTTTATGCCAGTCTAGACACACTTGATTCCCTTACGGAGACATATCAATACATAAGATTCTTACTAGTCAGATCTATTCCTCTGCGGGAAATATGGGGTTTTGAGTCCCTTTCACTGAGGAAGGTGTAGGTCTTGTCTATTCCATAGTTGGTTTTTGGAACGGTACCTGTGCTTATATCAAACTCTGGTTTGATGCATCACCCCACCTCTCCTTCCCCCTTAAGCAGGCATAAGAGTGTTTTCTAAATGTGAGACTCTGTTCTCTTGCCTAACTCAGTTCATGTGTAGCCATGTTTACAGGATCTTCCTAAGTGATATCTTATGATAAGTTTCTTTTTCTGTGTGACTTCTTTCACTTAGAATCATCGTACCTGAATCCACTCATTTTGCTGCTACTGGTCTTATGACATTGATTTCATGGCTGAGGGATATTCCATCGTACGTAAGTTCCACGATGTTTGGAACCATTTTTATATTTCCTGGGATATTTCAGGTGTACCCAGGTTGAGGTTCCTGTAAGCAGTGCAGCCCTCAATTTGGGGGTGGCTCTGTCTTATGGATTTTCAGTTTTCCCAAGGTATATTCCCTAGACTGGACGTGCCCTTGGCTCTGTAGCTCTGTTGTTTACTTGTTTTAGGGAACACAATGCACTCCTCCAGTGAGGCAGTTGGCAGCTTACATCCCGCCCATCAGCATAACAAGGCTCCCTGTTCTCCAGGGCCTGCCTTGCCTTTCTGGTTTTTACACATTTTGTGGATATCCCTTTTGACCGGTGGGAAGTGATACTTCTTTGTAGTGCAGATTTGCATTGCCCGCTTGCTTGCTTGGCCAAAAAGGGCGTATGCGTTTTCTCCTGAATATATTCAGGAGAAAACGCATACGCCCTTTTTGGCCAAGTGCATCATTGTCGAAGTTGTGCCCCTCTTCCTGTGCTTTACAGGCGATTCCAACGTACCTCTTGAAATCTCTTTCCTGCTATTCTGCCTCGCTTTCAAGTCCGCCTCGTTGCCTTCCCTCAACAGATTTTTGGACGATAGTTGGCCTTGATTACTCTGCCAGTTTGTGAATTGCTGTGCCCCTGAGCACCATTTTTCAACTCGTTTTTTGTGAGCTGAACGCAAGTCCAAACTTTTGGTTCAGGACCTCTACTGGTTCCCGGTGGGTGGCTGAGACTTTGGTTCATTCTTCTTCCTGCCGGGAAATTAGAGTGACATGTGCCCGTCCAAATGCCTAAGAGCTACTCTCTCATTGGTTCTCCCTCTTCCCTTTCATCCTCTGCCAAATTGGCAACCTGTGCGAACCAGGAGCTTAAAGGGGCTGTCTCTCCAAGTTGGGAGATTGATAGGAAAGCAGTTGGAAAGTCAAACCGGAGCACCAGGAGAGGGGCTCTTCGTTGAGTTTTAGAAACCTGTCGTATTCACAGTGTGTCCATTCTCTAGGTTTCCCGTACACGTTATAGCTGTAGTAATATTCCCTTCAACCTTGAGAGCTGGGACCCATGGAATGGGTGCCATGCATTATTGCTTTAAAGGGTCTGCATTTGCTCACCCAATCTCACCAATCCTCTCAGTCCCAAGTGTCCAGCCTTATGCCACATCCAGCTGTCATTGTAGATAGGGTCATTCCAGGTTGCATCAGAGACCCTGAAGGAATTGTAAAGAATTTCCCTGTTTCTTTGTTCTGTTTTTGAAATTCCTTTTTAGAGTGGGTTTGACCTGATTCTCGCTGCCCTGTTTATGCCAGTCTAGACACACTTGATTCCCTTACGGAGACATATCAATACATAGGTTTTAAGATTCTTACTAGTCAGATCTATTCCTCTGCGGGAAATATGGGGTTTTGAGTCCCTTTCACTGAGGAAGGTGTAGGTCTTGTCTATTCCATAGTTGGTTTTTGGAACGGTACCTGTGCTTATATCAAACTCTGGTTTGATGCATCACCCCACCTCTCCTTCCCCCTTAAGCAGGCATAAGAGTGTTTTCTAAATGTGAGACTCTGTTCTCTTGCCTAACTCAGTTCATGTGTAGCCATGTTTACAGGATCTTCCTAAGTGATATCTTATGATAAGTTTCTTTTTCTGTGTGACTTCTTTCACTTAGAATCATCGTACCTGAATCCACTCATTTTGCTGCTACTGGTCTTATGACATTGATTTCATGGCCGAGGGATATTCCATCGTACGTAAGTTCCACGATGTTTGGAACCATTTTTATATTTCCTGGGATATTTCAGGTGTACCCAGGTTGAGGTTCCTGTAAGCAGTGCAGCCCTCAATTTGGGGGTGGCTCTGTCTTATGGATTTTCAGTTTTCCCAAGGTATATTCCCTAGACTGGACGTGCCCTTGGCTCTGTAGCTCTGTTGTTTACTTGTTTTAGGGAACACAATGCACTCCTCCAGTGAGGCAGTTGGCAACTTACATCCCGCCCATCAGCATAACAAGGCTCCCTGTTCTCCAGGGCCTGTCTTGCCTTTCTGGTTTTTACACATTTTGTGGATGTCCCTTTTGACCGGTGGGAAGTGATACTCCTTTGTAGTGCAGATTTGCATTGCCCGCTTGCTTGCTTGGCCAAAAAGGGCGTATGCGTTTTCTCCTGAATATATTCAGGAGAAAACGCATACGCCCTTTTTGGCCAAGTGCATCATTGTCGAAGTTGTGCCCCTCTTCCTGTGCTTTACAGGCGATTCCAACGTACCTCTTGAAATCTCTTTCCTGCTCTTCTGCCTCGCTTTCAAGTCCGCCTCGTTGCCTTCCCTCAACAGATTTTTGGACGATAGTTGGCCTTGATTACTCTGCCAGTTTGTGAATTGCTGTGCCTCTGAGCTCCATTTTCAACTCGTTTTTTGTGAGCTGAACGCAAGTCCAAACTTTTGGTTCAGGACCTATACTGGTTCCCGGTGGGTGGCTGAGACTTTGGTTCATTCTTCTTCCTGCCGGGAAATTAGAGTGACATGTGCCCATCCAAATGCCTAACAGCTACTCTCTCATTGGTTCTCCCTCTTCCCTTTCATCCTCTGCCAAATTGGCAACCTGTGCGAACCAGGAGCTTAAAGGGGCTGTCTCTCCAAGTTGGGAGATTGATAGGAAAGCAGTTGGAAAGTCAAACCGGAGCACCAGGAGAGGGGCTCTTCGTTGAGTTTTAGAAACCTGTCGTATTCACAGTGTGTCCATTCTCTAGGTTTCCCGTACACGTTATAGCTGTAGTAATATTCCCTTCAACCTGGAGAGCTGGGACCCATGGAATGGGTGCCATGCATTATTGCTTTAAAGGGTCTGCATTTGCTCACCCAATCTCACCAATCCTCTCAGTCCCAAGTGTCCAGCCTTATGCCACATCCAGCTGTCATTGTAGATAGGGTCATTCCAGGTTGCATCAGAGACCCTGAAGGAATTGTAAAGAATTTCCCTGTTTCTTTGTTCTGTTTTTGAAATTCCTTTTTAGAGTGGGTTTGAGCTGATTCTCGCTGCCCTGTTTATGCCAGTCTAGACACACTTGATTCCCTTACGGAGACATATCAATACATAGGTTTTAAGATTCTTACTAGTCAGATCTATTCCTCTGCGGGAAATATGGGGTTTTGAGTCCCTTTCACTGAGGAAGGTGTAGGTTTGTCTATTCCATAGTTGGTTTTTGGAACAGTACCTGTGCTTATATCAAACTCTGGTTTGATGCATCACCCCACCTCTCCTTCCCCCTTAAGCAGGCATAAGAGTGTTTTCTAAATGTGAGACTCTGTTCTCTTGCCTAACTCAGTTCATGTGTAGCCATGTTTACAGGATCTTCCTAAGTGATATCTTATGATAAGTTTCTTTTCCTGTGTGACTTCTTTCCCTTAGAATCATCGTACCTGAATCCACTCATTATGCTGCTACTGGTCTTATGACATTGATTTCGTGGCTGAGGGATATTCCGTCGTACGTAAGTTCCACGATGTTTGGAACCATTTTTATATTTCCTGGGATATTTCAGGTGTACCCAGGTTGAGGTTCCTGTAAGCAGTGCAGCCCTCAATTTGGGGGTGGCTCTGTCTTATGGATTTTCAGTTTTCCCAAGGTATATTCCCTAGACTGGACGTGCCCTTGGCTCTGTAGCTCTGTTGTTTACTTGTTTTAGGGAACACAATGCACTCCTCCAGTGAGGCAGTTGGCAGCTTACATCCCGCCCATCAGCATAACAAGGCTCCCTGTTCTCCAGGGCCTGTCTTGCCTTTCTGGTTTTTACACATTTTGTGGATGTCCCTTTTGACCGGTGGGAAGTGATACTCCTTTGTAGTGCAGATTTGCATTGCCCGCTTGCTTGCTTGGCCAAAAAGGGCGTATGCGTTTTCTCCTGAATATATTCAGGAGAAAACGCATACGCCCTTTTTGGCCAAGTGCATCATTGTCGAAGTTGTGCCCCTCTTCCTGTGCTTTACAGGCGATTCCAACGTACCTCTTGAAATCTCTTTCCTGCTCTTCTGCCTCGCTTTCAAGTCCGCCTCGTTGCCTTCCCTCAACAGATTTTTGGACGATAGTTGGCCTTGATTACTCTGCCAGTTTGTGAATTGCTGTGCCCCTGAGCTCCATTTTCAACTCGTTTTTTGTGAGCTGAACGCAAGTCCAAACTTTTGGTTCAGGACCTATACTGGTTCCCGGTGGGTGGCTGAGACTTTGGTTCATTCTTCTTCCTGCCGGGAAATTAGAGTGACATGTGCCCATCCAAATGCCTAACAGCTACTCTCTCATTGGTTCTCCCTCTTCCCTTTCATCCTCTGCCAAATTGGCAACCTGTGCGAACCAGGAGCTTAAAGGGGCTGTCTCTCCAAGTTGGGAGATTGATAGGAAAGCAGTTGGAAAGTCAAACCGGAGCACCAGGAGAGGGGCTCTTCGTTGAGTTTTAGAAACCTTTCGTATTCACAGTGTGTCCATTCTCTAGGTTTCCCGTACACGTTATAGCTGTAGTAATATTCCCTTCAACCTGGAGAGCTGGGACCCATGGAATGGGTGCCATGCATTATTGCTTTAAAGGGTCTGCATTTGCTCACCCAATCTCACCAATCCTCTCAGTCCCAAGTGTCCAGCCTTATGCCACATCCAGCTGTCATTGTAGATAGGGTCATTCCAGGTTGCATCAGAGACCCTGAAGGAATTGTAAAGAATTTCCCTGTTTCTTTGTTCTGTTTTTGAAATTCCTTTTTAGAGTGGGTTTGAGCTGATTCTCGCTGCCCTGTTTATGCCAGTCTAGACAAACTTGATTCCCTTACGGAGACATATCAATACATAGGTTTTAAGATTCTTACTAGTCAGATCTATTCCTCTGCGGGAAATATGGGGTTTTGAGTCCCTTTCACTGAGGAAGGTGTAGGTCTTGTCTATTCCATAGTTGGTTTTTGGAACGGTACCTGTGCTTATATCAAACTCTGGTTTGATGCATCACCCCACCTCTCCTTCCCCCTTAAGCAGGCATAAGAGTGTTTTCTAAATGTGAGACTCTGTTCTCTTGCCTAACTCAGTTCATGTGTAGCCATGTTTACAGGATCTTCCTAAGTGATATCTTATGATAAGTTTCTTTTTCTGTGTGACTTCTTTCACTTAGAATCATCGTACCTGAATCCAATCATTTTGCTGCTACTGGTCTTATGACATTGATTTCATGGCTGAGGGATATTCCATCGTACGTAAGTTCCACGATGTTTGGAACCATTTTTATATTTCCTGGGATATTTCAGGTGTACCCAGGTTGAGGTTCCTGTAAGCAGTGCAGCCCTCAATTTGGGGGTGGCTCTGTCTTATGGATTTTCAGTTTTCCCAAGGTATATTCCCTAGACTGGACATGCCCTTGGCTCTGTAGCTCTATTGTTTACTTGTTTTAGGGAACACAATGCACTCCTCCAGTGAGGCAGTTGGCAACTTACATCCCGCCCATCAGCATAACAAGGCTCCCTGTTCTCCAGGGCCTGTCTTGCCTTTCTGGTTTTTACACATTTTGTGGATGTCCCTTTTGACCGGTGGGAAGTGATACTCCTTTGTAGTGCAGATTTGCATTGCCCGCTTGCTTGCTTGGGCAAAAAGGGCGTATGCGTTTTCTCCTGAATATATTCAGGAGAAAACGCATACGCCCTTTTTGGCCAAGTGCATCATTGTCGAAGTTGTGCCCCTCTTCCTGTGCTTTACAGGCGATTCCAACGTTCCTCTTGAAATCTCTTTCCTGCTCTTCTGCCTCGCTTTCAAGTCCGCCTCGTTGCCTTCCCTCAACAGATTTTTGGACGATAGTTGGCCTTGATTACTCTGCCAGTTTGTGAATTGCTGTGCCCCTGAGCTCCATTTTTCAACTCGTTTTTTGTGAGCTGAACGCAAGTCCAAACTTTTGGTTCAGGACCTATACTGGTTCCCGGTGGGTGGCTGAGACTTTGGTTCATTCTTCTTCCTGCCGGGAAATTAGAGTGACATGTGCCCATCCAAATGCCTAACAGCTACTCTCTCATTGGTTCTCGCTCTTCCCTTTCATCCTCTGCCAAATTGGCAACATGTGCGAACCAGGAGCTTAAAGGGGCTGTCTCTCCAAGTTGGGAGATTGATAGGAAAGCAGTTGGAAAGTCAAACCGGAGCACCAGGAGAGGGGCTCTTCGTTGAGTTTTAGAAACCTGTCGTATTCACAGTGTGTCCATTCTCTAGGTTTCCCGTACACGTTATAGCTGTAGTAATATTCCCTTCAACCTGGAGAGCTGGGACCCATGGAATGGGTGTCATGCATTATTGCTTTAAAGGGTGTGCATTTGCTCACCCAATCTCACCAATCCTCTCAGTCCCAAGTGTCCAGCCTTATGCCACATTCAGCTGTCATTGTAGATAGGGTCATTCCAGGTTGCATCAGAGACCCTGAAGGAATTGTAAAGAATTTCCCTGTTTCTTTGTTCTGTTTTTGAAATTCCTTTTTAGAGTGGGTTTGAGCTGATTCTCGCTGCCCTGTTTATTCCAGTCTAGACACACTTGATTCCCTTACGGAGACATATCAATATATAGGTTTTAAGATTCTTACTAGTCAGATCTATTCCTCTGCGGGAAATATGGGGTTTTGAGTCCCTTTCACTGAGGAAGGTGTAGGTCTTGTCTATTCCATAGTTGGTTTTTGGAACGGTACCTGTGCTTATATCAAACTCTGGTTTGATGCATCACCCCACCTCTCCTTCCCCCTTAAGCAGGCATAAGAGTGTTTTCTAAATGTGAGACTCTGTTCTCTTGCCTAACTCAGTTCATGTGTAGCCATGTTTACAGGATCTTCCTAAGTGATATCTTATGATAAGTTACTTTTTCTGTGTGACTTCTTTCACTTAGAATCATCGTACCTGAATCCACTCATTTTGCTGCTACTGGTCTTATGACATTGATTTCATGGCTGAGGGATATTCCATCGTACGTAAGTTCCACGATGTTTGGAACCATTTTTATATTTCCTGGGATATTTCAGGTGTACCCAGGTTGAGGTTCCTGTAAGCAGTGCAGCCCTCAATTTGGGGGTGGCTCTGTCTTATGGATTTTCAGTTTTCCCAAGGTATATTCCCTAGACTGGACGTGCCCTTGGCTCTGTAGCTCTGTTGTTTACTTGTTTTAGGGAACACAATGCACTCCTCCAGTGAGGCAGTTGGCAACTTACATCCCGCCCATCAGCATAACAAGGCTCCCTGTTCTCCAGGGCCTGCCTTGCCTTTCTGGTTTTTACACATTTTGTGGATGTCCCTTTTGACCGGTGGGAAGTGATACTTCTTTGTAGTGCAGATTTGCATTGCCCGCTTGCTTGCTTGGCCAAAAAGGGCGTATGCGTTTTCTCCTGAATATATTCAGGAGAAAACGCATACGCCCTTTTTGGCCAAGTGCATCATTGTCGAAGTTGTGCCCCTCTTCCTGTGCTTTACAGGCGATTCCAACGTACCTCTTGAAATCTCTTTCCTGCTATTCTGCCTCGCTTTCAAGTCCGCCTCGTTGCCTTCCCTCAACAGATTTTTGGACGATAGTTGGCCTTGATTACTCTGCCAGTTTGTGAATTGCTGTGCCCCTGAGCACCATTTTTCAACTCGTTTTTTGTGAGCTGAACGCAAGTCCAAACTTTTGGTTCAGGACCTCTACTGGTTCCCGGTGGGTGGCTGAGACTTTGGTTCATTCTTCTTCCTGCCGGGAAATTAGAGTGACATGTGCCCGTCCAAATGCCTAAGAGCTACTCTCTCATTGGTTCTCCCTCTTCCCTTTCATCCTCTGCCAAATTGGCAACCTGTGCGAACCAGGAGCTTAAAGGGGCTGTCTCTCCAAGTTGGGAGATTGATAGGAAAGCAGTTGGAAAGTCAAACCGGAGCACCAGGAGAGGGGCTCTTCGTTGAGTTTTAGAAACCTGTCGTATTCACAGTGTGTCCATTCTCTAGGTTTCCCGTACACGTTATAGCTGTAGTAATATTCCCTTCAACCTGGAGAGCTGGGACCCATGGAATGGGTGCCATGCATTATTGCTTTAAAGGGTGTGCATTTGCTCACCCAATCTCACCAATCCTCTCAGTCCCAAGTGTCCAGCCTTATGCCACATCCAGCTGTCATTGTAGATAGGGTCATTCCAGGTTGCATCAGAGACCCTGAAGGAATTGTAAAGAATTTCCCTGTTTCTTTGTTCTGTTTTTGAAATTCCTTTTTAGAGTGGGTTTGACCTGATTCTCGCTGCCCTGTTTATGCCAGTCTAGACACACTTGATTCCCTTACGGAGACATATCAATACATAGGTTTTAAGATTCTTACTAGTCAGATCTATTCCTCTGCGGGAAATATGGGGTTTTGAGTCCCTTTCACTGAGGAAGGTGTAGGTCTTGTCTATTCCATAGTTGGTTTTTGGAACGGTACCTGTGCTTATATCAAACTCTGGTTTGATGCATCACCCCACCTCTCCTTCCCCCTTAAGCAGGCATAAGAGTGTTTTCTAAATGTGAGACTCTGTTCTCTTGCCTAACTCAGTTCATGTGTAGCCATGTTTACAGGATCTTCCTAAGTGATATCTTATGATAAGTTTCTTTTTCTGTGTGACTTCTTTCACTTAGAATCATCGTACCTGAATCCACGCATTTTGCTGCTACTGGTCTTATGACATTGATTTCATGGCCGAGGGATATTCCATCGTACGTAAGTTCCACGATGTTTGGAACCATTTTTATATTTCCTGGGATATTTCAGGTGTACCCAGGTTGAGGTTCCTGTAAGCAGTGCAGCCCTCAATTTGGGGGTGGCTCTGTCTTATGGATTTTCAGTTTTCCCAAGGTATATTCCCTAGACTGGACGTGCCCTTGGCTCTGTAGCTCTGTTGTTTACTTGTTTTAGGGAACACAATGCACTCCTCCAGTGAGGCAGTTGGCAACTTACATCCCGCCCATCAGCATAACAAGGCTCCCTGTTCTCCAGGGCCTGTCTTGCCTTTCTGGTTTTTACACATTTTGTGGATGTCCCTTTTGACCGGTGGGAAGTGATACTCCTTTGTAGTGCAGATTTGCATTGCCCGCTTGCTTGCTTGGCCAAAAAGGGCGTATGCGTTTTCTCCTGAATATATTCAGGAGAAAACGCATACGCCCTTTTTGGCCAAGTGCATCATTGTCGAAGTTGTGCCCCTCTTCCTGTGCTTTACAGGCGATTCCAACGTACCTCTTGAAATCTCTTTCCTGCTCTTCTGCCTCGCTTTCAAGTCCGCCTCGTTGCCTTCCCTCAACAGATTTTTGGACGATAGTTGGCCTTGATTACTCTGCCAGTTTGTGAATTGCTGTGCCCCTGAGCTCCATTTTCAACTCGTTTTTTGTGAGCTGAACGCAAGTCCAAACTTTTGGTTCAGGACCTATACTGGTTCCCGGTGGGTGGCTGAGACTTTGGTTCATTCTTCTTCCTGCCGGGAAATTAGAGTGACATGTGCCCATCCAAATGCCTAACAGCTACTCTCTCATTGGTTCTCCCTCTTCCCTTTCATCCTCTGCCAAATTGGCAACCTGTGCGAACCAGGAGCTTAAAGGAGCTGTCTCTCCAAGTTGGGAGATTGATAGGAAAGCAGTTGGAAAGTCAAACCGGAGCACCAGGAGAGGGGCTCTTCGTTGAGTTTTAGAAACCTTTCGTATTCACAGTGTTTCCATTCTCTAGGTTTCCCGTACACGTTATAGCTGTAGTAATATTCCCTTCAACCTGGAGAGCTGGAACCCATGGAATGGGTGCCATGCATTATTGCTTTAAAGGGTCTGCATTTGCTCACCCAATCTCACCAATCCTCTCAGTCCCAAGTGTCCAGCCTTATGCCACATCCAGCTGTCATTGTAGATAGGGTCATTCCAGGTTGCATCAGAGACCCTGAAGGAATTGTAAAGAATTTCCCTGTTTCTTTGTTCTGTTTTTGAAATTCCTTTTTAGAGTGGGTTTGAGCTGATTCTCGCTGCCCTGTTTATGCCAGTCTAGACACACTTGATTCCCTTACGGAGACATATCAATACATAGGTTTTAAGATTCTTACTAGTCAGATCTATTCCTCTGCGGGAAATATGGGGTTTTGAGTCCCTTTCACTGAGGAAGGTGTAGGTCTTGTCTATTCCATAGTTGGTTTTTGGAACGGTACCTGTGCTTATATCAAACTCTGGTTTGATGCATCACCCCACCTCTCCTTCCCCCTTAAGCAGGCATAAGAGTGTTTTCTAAATGTGAGACTCTGTTCTCTTGCCTAACTCAGTTCATGTGTAGCCATGTTTACAGGATCTTCCTAAGTGATATCTTATGATAAGTTTCTTTTTCTGTGTGACTTCTTTCACTTAGAATCATCGTACCTGAATCCACTCATTTTGCTGCTACTGGTCTTATGACATTGATTTCATGGCCGAGGGATATTCCATCGTACGTAAGTTCCACGATGTTTGGAACCATTTTTATATTTCCTGGGATATTTCAGGTGTACCCAGGTTGAGGTTCCTGTAAGCAGTGCAGCCCTCAATTTGGGGGTGGCTCTGTCTTATGGATTTTCAGTTTTCCCAAGGTATATTCCCTAGACTGGACGTGCCCTTGGCTCTGTAGCTCTGTTGTTTACTTGTTTTAGGGAACACAATGCACTCCTCCAGTGAGGCAGTTGGCAACTTACATCCCGTCCATCAGCATAACAAGGCTCCCTGTTCTCCAGGGCCTGTCTTGCCTTTCTGGTTTTTACACATTTTGTGGATGTCCCTTTTGACCGGTGGGAAGTGATACTCCTTTGTAGTGCAGATTTGCATTGCCCGCTTGCTTGCTTGGCCAAAAAGGGCGTATGCGTTTTCTCCTGAATATATTCAGGAGAAAACGCATACGCACTTTTTGGCCAAGTGCATCATTGTCGAAGTTGTGCCCCTCTTCCTGTGCTTTACAGGCGATTCCAACTTACCTCTTGAAATCTCTTTCCTGCTCTTCTGCCTCGCTTTCAAGTCCGCCTCGTTGCCTTCCCTCAACAGATTTTTGGACGATAGTTGGCCTTGATTACTCTGCCAATTTGTGAATTGCTGTGCCCCTGAGCTCCATTTTTCAACTCGTTTTTTTGTGAGCTGAACGCAAGTCCAAACTTTTGGTTCAGGACCTATACTGGTTCCCGGTGGGTGGCTGAGACTTTGGTTCATTCTTCTTCCTGCCGGGAAATTAGAGTGACATGTGCCCATCCAAATGCCTAACAGCTACTCTCTCATTGGTTCTTGCTCTTCCCTTTCATCCTCTGCCAAATTGGCAACATGTGCGAACCAGGAGCTTAAAGGGGCTGTCTCTCCAAGTTGGGAGATTGATAGGAAAGCAGTTGGAAAGTCAAACCGGAGCACCAGGAGAGGGGCTCTTCGTTGAGTTTTAGAAACCTGTCGTATTCACAGTGTGTCCATTCTCTAGGTTTCCCGTACACGTTATAGCTGTAGTAATATTCCCTTCAACCTGGAGAGCTGGGACCCATGGAATGGGTGTCATGCATTATTGCTTTAAAGGGTGTGCATTTGCTCACCCAATCTCACCAATCCTCTCAGTCCCAAGTGTCCAGCCTTATGCCACATCCAGCTGTCATTGTAGATAGGGTCATTCCAGGTTGCATCAGAGACCCTGAAGGAATTGTAAAGAGTTTCCCTGTTTCTTTGTTCTGTTTTTGAAATTCCTTTTTAGAGTGGGTTTGAGCTGATTCTCGCTGCCCTGTTTATGCCAGTCTAGACACACTTGATTCCCTTACGGAGACATATCAATATATAGGTTTTAAGATTATTACTAGTCAGATCTATTCCTCTGCGGGAAATATGGGGTTTTGAGTCCCTTTCACTGAGGAAGGTGTAGGTCTTGTCTATTCCATAGTTGGTTTTTGGAACGGTACCTGTGCTTATATCAAACTCTGGTTTGATGCATCACCCCACCTCTCCTTCCCCCTTAAGCAGGCATAAGAGTGTTTTCTAAATGTGAGACTCTGTTCTCTTGCCTAACTCAGTTCATGTGTAGCCATGTTTACAGGATCTTCCTAAGTGATATCTTATGATAAGTTACTTTTTCTGTGTGACTTCTTTCACTTAGAATCATCGTACCTGAATCCACTCATTTTGCTGCTACTGGTCTTATGACATTGATTTCATGGCCGAGGGATATTCCATCGTACGTAAGTTCCACGATGTTTGGAACCATTTTTATATTTCCTGGGATATTTCAGGTGTACCCAGGTTGAGGTTCCTGTAAGCAGTGCAGCCCTCAATTTGGGGGTGGCTCTGTCTTATGGATTTTCAGTTTTCCCAAGGTATATTCCCTAGACTGGACGTGCCCTTGGCTCTGTAGCTCTGTTGTTTACTTGTTTTAGGGAACACAATGCACTCCTCCAATGAGGCAGTTGGCAACTTACATCCCGCCCATCAGCATAACAAGGCTCCCTGTTCTCCAGGGCCTGCCTTGCCTTTCTGGTTTTTACACATTTTGTGGATGTCCCTTTTGACCGGTGGGAAGTGATACTTCTTTGTAGTGCAGATTTGCATTGCCCGCTTGCTTGCTTGGCCAAAAAGGGCGTATGCGTTTTCTCCTGAATATATTCAGGAGAAAACGCATACGCCCTTTTTGGCCAAGTGCATCATTGTCGAAGTTGTGCCCCTCTTCCTGTGCTTTACAGGCGATTCCAACGTACCTCTTGAAATCTCTTTCCTGCTATTCTGCCTCGCTTTCAAGTCCGCCTCGTTGCCTTCCCTCAACAGATTTTTGGACGATAGTTGGCCTTGATTACTCTGCCAGTTTGTGAATTGCTGTGCCCCTGAGCTCCATTTTTCAACTCGTTTTTTGTGAGCTGAACGCAAGTCCAAACTTTTGGTTCAGGACCTATACTGGTTCCCGGTGGGTGGCTGAGACTTTGGTTCATTCTTCTTCCTGCCGGGAAATTAGAGTGACATGTGCCCATCCAAATGCCTAACAGCTACTCTCTCATTGGTTCTCCCTCTTCCCTTTCATCCTCTGCCAAATTGGCAACCTGTGCGAACCAGGAGCTTAAAGGGGCTGTCTCTCCAAGTTGGGAGATTGAAAGGAAAGCAGTTGGAAAGTCAAACCGGAGCACCAGGAGAGGGGCTCTTCGTTGAGTTTTAGAAACCTGTCGTATTCACAGTGTGTCCATTCTCTAGGTTTCCCATACACGTTATAGCTGTAGTAATATTCCCTTCAACCTGGAGAGCTGGGACCCATGGAATGGGTGCCATGCATTATTGCTTTAAAGGGTGTGCATTTGCTCACCCAATCTCACCAATCCTCTCAGTCCCAAGTGTCCAGCCTTATGCCACATCCAGCTGTCATTGTAGATAGGGTCATTCCAGGTTGCATCAGAGACCCTGAAGGAATTGTAAAGAATTTCCCTGTTTCTTTGTTCTGTTTTTGAAATTCCTTTTTAGAGTGGGTTTGAGCTGATTCTCGCTGCCCTGTTTATGCCAGTCTAGACACACTTGATTCCCTTACGGAGACATATCAATACATAGGTTTTAAGATTCTTACTAGTCAGATCTATTCCTCTGCGGGAAATATGGGGTTTTGAGTCCCTTTCACTGAGGAAGGTGTAGGTCTTGTCTATTCCATAGTTGGTTTTTGGAACGGTACCTGTGCTTATATCAAACTCTGGTTTGATGCATCACCCCACCTCTCCTTCCCCCTTAAGCAGGCATAAGAGTGTTTTCTAAATGTGAGACTCTGTTCTCTTGCCTAACTCAGTTCATGTGTAGCCATGTTTACAGGATCTTCCTAAGTGATATCTTATGATAAGTTTCTTTTCCTGTGTGACTTCTTTCACTTAGAATCATCGTACCTGAATCCACTCATTTTGCTGCTACTGGTCTTATGACATTGATTTCGTGGCTGAGGGATATTCCATCGTACGTAAGTTCCACAATGTTTGGAACCATTTTTATATTTCCTGGGATATTTCAGGTGTACCCAGGTTGAGGTTCTTGTAAGCAGTGCAGCCCTCCATTTGGGGGTGGCTCTGTCTTATGGATTTTCAGTTTTCCCAAGGTATATTCCCTAGACTGGAAGTGCCCTTGGCTCTGTAGCTCTGTTGTTTACTTGTTTTAGGGAACACAATGCACTCCTCCAGTGAGGCAGTTGGCAACTTACATCCCGCCCATCAGCATAACAAGGCTCCCTGTTCTCCAGGGCCTGCCTTGCCTTTCTGGTTTTTACACATTTTGTGGATGTCCCTTTTGACCGGTGGGAAGTGATACTTCTTTGTAGTGCAGATTTGCATTGCCCGCTTGCTTGCTTGGCCAAAAAGGGCGTATGCGTTTTCTCCTGAATATATTCAGGAGAAAACGCATACGCCCTTTTTGGCCAAGTGCATCATTGTCGAAGTTGTGCCCCTCTTCCTGTGCTTTACAGGCGATTCCATCGTACCTCTTGAAATCTCTTTCCTGCTCTTCTGCCTCGCTTTCAAGTCCGCCTCGTTGCCTTCCCTCAACAGATTTTTGGACGATAGTTGGCCTTGATTACTCTGCCAGTTTGTGAATTGCTGTGCCCCTGAGCTCCATTTTTCAACTCGTTTTTTCTGAGCTGAACGCAAGGCCAAACTTTTGGTTCAGGACCTCTACTGGTTCCCGGTGGGTGGCTGAGACTTTGGTTAATTCTTCTTCCTGCCGGGAAATTAGAGTGACATGTGCCCATCCAAATGCCTAACAGCTACTCTCTCATTGGTTCTCCCTCTTCCCTTTCATCCTCTGCCCAATTGGCAACCTGTGCGAACCAGGAGCTTAAAGGGGCTGTCTCTCCAAGTTGGGAGATTGATAGGAAAGCAGTTGGAAAGTCAAACCGGAGCACCAGGAGAGGGGCTCTTCGTTGAGTTTTAGAAACCTTTCGTATTCACAGTGTGTCCATTCTCTAGGTTTCCCGTACATGTTATAGCTGTAGTAATATTCCCTTCAACCTGGAGAGCTGGGACCCATGGAATGGGTGCCATGCGTTATTGCTTTAAAGGGTCTGCATTTGCTCACCCAATCTCACCAATCCTCTCAGTCCCAAGTGTCCAGCCTTATGCCACATCCAGCTGTCATTGTAGATAGGGTCATTCCAGGTTGCATCAGAGACCCTGAAGGAATTGTAAAGAATTTCCCTGTTTCTTTGTTCTGTTTCTGAAATTCCTTTTTAGAGTGGGTTTGAGCTGATTCTCGCTGCCCTGTTTATGCCAGTCTAGACACACTTGATTCCCTTACGGAGACATATCAATACATAGGTTTTAAGATTCTTACTAGTCAGATCTATTCCTCTGCGGGAAATATGGGGTTTTGAGTCCCTTTCACTGAGGAAGGTGTAGGTCTTGTCTATTCCATAGTTGGTTTTTGGAACGGTACCTGTGCTTATATCAAACTCTGGTTTGATGCATCACCCCACCTCTCCTTCCCCCTTAAGCAGGCATAAGAGTGTTTTCTAAATGTGAGACTCTGTTCTCTTGCCTAACTCAGTTCATGTGTAGCCATGTTTACAGGATCTTCCTAAGTGATATCTTATGATAAGTTTCTTTTCCTGTGTGACTTCTTTCACTTAGAATCATCGTACCTGAATCCACTCATTTTGCTGCTACTGGTCTTATGACATTGATTTCGTGGCTGAGGGATATTCCATCGTACGTATGTTCCACGATGTTTGGAACCATTTTTATATTTCCTGGGATATTTCAGGTGTACCCAGGTTGAGGTTCTTGTAAGCAGTGCAGCCCTCCATTTGGGGGTGGCTCTGTCTTATGGATTTTCAGTTTTCCCAAGCTATATTCCCTAGACTGGAAGTGCCCTTGGCTCTGTAGCTCTGTTGTTTACTTGTTTTAGGGAACACAATGCACTCCTCCAGTGAGGCAGTTGGCAACTCACATCCCGCCCATCAGCATAACAAGGCTCCCTGTTCTCCAGGGCCTGCCTTGCCTTTCTGGTTTTTACACATTTTGTGGATGTCCCTTTTGACCGGTGGGAAGTGATACTACTTTGTAGTGCAGATTTGCATTGCCCGCTTGCTTGCTTGGCCAAAAAGTGCGTACGCGTTTTCTCCTGAATATATTCAGGAGAAAACGCGTACGCCCTTTTTGGCCAAGTGCATCATTGTCGAAGTTGTGCCCCTCTTCCTGTGCTTTACAGGCGATTCCATCGTACCTCTTGAAATCTCTTTCCTGCTCTTCTGCCTCGCTTTCAAGTCCGCCTCGTTGCCTTCCCTCAACAGATTTTTGGACGATAGTTGGCCTTGATTACTCTGCCAGTTTGTGAATTGCTGTGCCCCTGAGCTCCATTTTTCAACTCGTTTTTTTGTGAGCTGAACGCAAGTCCAAATTTTTGGTTCAGGACCTATACTGGTTCCCGGTGGGTGGCTGAGACTTTGGTTCATTCTTCTTCCTGCCGGGAAATTAGAGTGACATGTGCCCATCCAAATGCCTAACAGCTACTCTCTCATTGGTTCTCCCTCTTCCCTTTCATCCTCTGCCAAATTGGCAACCTGTGCGAACCAGGAGCTTAAAGGGGCTGTCTCTCCAAGTTGGGAGATTGATAGGAAAGCAGTTGGAAAGTCAAACCGGAGCACCAGGAGAGGGGCTCTTCGTTGAGTTTTAGAAACCTTTCGTATTCACAGTGTGTCCATTCTCTAGGTTTCCCGTACATGTTATAGCTGTAGTAATATTCCCTTCAACCTGGAGAGCTGGGACCCATGGAATGGGTGCCATGCGTTATTGCTTTAAAGGGTCTGCATTTGCTCACCCAATCTCACCAATCCTCTCAGTCCCAAGTGTCCAGCCATATGCCACATCCAGCTGTCATTGTAGATAGGGTCATTCCAGGTTGCATCAGAGACCCTGAAGGAATTGTAAAGAATTTCCCTGTTTCTTTGTTCTGTTTCTGAAATTCCTTTTTAGAGTGGGTTTGAGCTGATTCTCGCTGCCCTGTTTATGCCAGTCTAGACACACTTGATTCCCTTACGGAGACATATCAATACATAGGTTTTAAGATTCTTACTAGTCAGATCTATTCCTCTGCGGGAAATATGGGGTTTTGAGTCCCTTTCACTGAGGAAGGTGTAGGTCTTGTCTATTCCATAGTTGGTTTTTGGAACGGTACCTGTGCTTATATCAAACTCTGGTTTGATGCATCACCCCACCTCTCCTTCCCCCTTAAGCAGGCATAAGAGTGTTTTCTAAATGTGAGACTCTGTTCTCTTGCCTAACTCAGTTCATGTGTAGCCATGTTTACAGGATCTTCCTAAGTGATATCTTATGATAAGTTTCTTTTCCTGTGTGACTTCTTTCACTTAGAATCATCGTACCTGAATCCACTCATTTTGCTGCTACTGGTCTTATGACATTGATTTCGTGGCTGAGGGATATTCCATCGTACGTAAGTTCCACAATGTTTGGAACCATTTTTATATTTCCTGGGATATTTCAGGTGTACCCAGGTTGAGGTTCTTGTAAGCAGTGCAGCCCTCCATTTGGGGGTGGCTCTGTCTTATGGATTTTCAGTTTTCCCAAGGTATATTCCCTAGACTGGAAGTGCCCTTGGCTCTGTAGCTCTGTTGTTTACTTGTTTTAGGGAACACAATGCACTCCTCCAGTGAGGCAGTTGGCAACTTACATCCCGCCCATCAGCATAACAAGGCTCCCTGTTCTCCAGGGCCTGCCTTGCCTTTCTGGTTTTTACACATTTTGTGGATGTCCCTTTTGACCGGTGGGAAGTGATACTTCTTTGTAGTGCAGATTTGCATTGCCCGCTTGCTTGCTTGGCCAAAAAGGGCGTACGCGTTTTCTCCTGAATATATTCAGGAGAAAACGCGTACGCCCTTTTTGGCCAAGTGCATCATTGTCGAAGTTGTGCCCCTCTTCCTGTGCTTTACAGGCGATTCCATCGTACCTCTTGAAATCTCTTTCCTGCTCTTCTGCCTCGCTTTCAAGTCCGCCTCGATGCCTTCCCTCAACAGATTTTTGGACGATAGTTGGCCTTGATTACTCTGCCAGTTTGTGAATTGCTGTGCCCCTGAGCTCCATTTTTCAACTCGTTTTTTCTGAGCTGAACGCAAGGCCAAACTTTTGGTTCAGGACCTATACTGGTTCCCGGTGGGTGGCTGAGACTTTGGTTCATTCTTCTTCCTGCCGGGAAATTAGAGTGACATGTGCCCATCCAAATGCCTAACAGCTACTCTCTCATTGGTTCTCCCTCTTCCCTTTCATCCTCTGCCAAATTGGCAACCTGTGCGAACCAGGAGCTTAAAGAGGCTGTCTCTCCAAGTTGGGAGATTGATAGGAAAGCAGTTGGAAAGTCAAACCGGAGCACCAGGAGAGGGGCTCTTCGTTGAGTTTTAGAAACCTTTCGTATTCACAGTGTGTCCATTCTCTAGGTTTCCCGTACATGTTATAGCTGTAGTAATATTCCCTTCAACCTGGAGAGCTGGGACCCATGGAATGGGTGCCATGCGTTATTGCTTTAAAGGGTCTGCATTTGCTCACCCAATCTCACCAATCCTCTCAGTCCCAAGTGTCCAGCCTTATGCCACATCCAGCTGTCATTGTAGATAGGGTCATTCCAGGTTGCATCAGAGACCCTGAAGGAATTGTAAAGAATTTCCCTGTTTCTTTGTTCTGTTTTTGAAATTCCTTTTTAGAGTGGGTTTGAGCTGATTCTCGCTGCCCTGTTTATGCCAGTCTAGACACACTTGATTCCCTTACGGAGACATATCAATACATAGGTTTTAAGATTCTTACTAGTCAGATCTATTCCTCTGCGGGAAATATGGGGTTTTGAGTCCCTTTCACTGAGGAAGGTGTAGGTCTTGTCTATTCCATAGTTGGTTTTTGGAACGGTACCTGTGCTTATATCAAACTCTGGTTTGATGCATCACCCCACCTCTCCTTCCCCCTTAAGCAGGCATAAGAGTGTTTTCTAAATGTGAGACTCTGTTCTCTTGCCTAACTCAGTTCATGTGTAGCCATGTTTACAGGATCTTCCTAAGTGATATCTTATGATAAGTTTCTTTTCCTGTGTGACTTCTTTCACTTAGAATCATCGTACCTGAATCCACTCATTTTGCTGCTACTGGTCTTATGACATTGATTTCGTGGCTGAGGGATATTCCATCGTACGTAAGTTCCACGATGTTTGGAACCATTTTTATATTTCCTGGGATATTTCAGGTGTACCCAGGTTGAGGTTCTTGTAAGCAGTGCAGCCCTCCATTTGGGGGTGGCTCTGTCTTATGGATTTTCAGTTTTCCCAAGGTATATTCCCTAGACTGGAAGTGCCCTTGGCTCTGTAGCTCTGTTGTTTACTTGTTTTAGGGAACACAATGCACTCCTCCAGTGAGGCAGTTGGCAACTCACATCCCGCCCATCAGCATAACAAGGCTCCCTGTTCTCCAGGGCCTGCCTTGCCTTTCTGGTTTTTACACATTTTGTGGATGTCCCTTTTGACCGGTGGGAAGTGATACTACTTTGTAGTGCAGATTTGCATTGCCCGCTTGCTTGCTTGGCCAAAAAGGGCGTACGCATTTTCTACTGAATATATTCAGGAGAAAACGCGTACGCCCTTTTTGGCCAACTGCATCATTGTCGAAGTTGTGCCCCTCTTCCTGTGCTTTACAGGCGATTCCATCGTACCTCTTGAAATCTCTTTCCTGCTCTTCTGCCTCGCTTTCAAGTCCGCCTCGTTGCCTTCCCTCAACAGATTTTTGGACGATAGTTGGCCTTGATTACTCTGCCAGTTTGTGAATTGCTGTGCCCCTGAGCTCCATTTTTCAACTCGTTTTTTTGTGAGCTGAACGCAAGTCCAAATTTTTGGTTCAGGACCTATACTGGTTCCCGGTGGGTGGCTGAGACTTTGGTTAATTCTTCTTCCTGCCGGGAAATTAGAGTGACATGTGCCCATCCAAATGCCTAACAGCTACTCTCTCATTGGTTCTCCCTCTTCCCTTTCATCCTCTGCCAAATTGGCAACCTGTGCGAACCAGGAGCTTAAAGGGGCTGTCTCTCCAAGTTGGGAGATTGATAGGAAAGCAGTTGGAAAGTCAAACCGGAGCACCAGGAGAGGGGCTCTTCGTTGAGTTTTAGAAACCTTTCGTATTCACAGTGTGTCCATTCTCTAGGTTTCCCGTACATGTTATAGCTGTAGTAATATTCCCTTCAACCTGGAGAGCTGGGACCCATGGAATGGGTGCCATGCGTTATTGCTTTAAAGGGTCTGCATTTGCTAACCCAATCTCACCAATCCTCTCAGTCCCAAGTGTCCAGCCATATGCCACATCCAGCTGTCATTGTAGATAGGGTCATTCCAGGTTGCATCAGAGACCCTGAAGGAATTGTAAAGAATTTCCCTGTTTCTTTGTTCTGTTTCTGAAATTCCTTTTTAGAGTGGGTTTGAGCTGATTCTCGCTGCCCTGTTTATGCCAGTCTAGACAAACTTGATTCCCTTACGGAGACATATCAATACATAGGTTTTAAGATTCTTACTAGTCAGATCTATTCCTCTGCGGGAAATATGGGGTTTTGAGTCCCTTTCACTGAGGAAGGTGTAGGTCTTGTCTATTCCATAGTTGGTTTTTGGAACGGTACCTGTGCTTATATCAAACTCTGGTTTGATGCATCACCCCACCTCTCCTTCCCCCTTAAGCAGGCATAAGAGTGTTTTCTAAATGTGAGACTCTGTTCTCTTGCCTAACTCAGTTCATGTGTAGCCATGTTTACAGGATCTTCCTAAGTGATATCTTATGATAAGTTTCTTTTCCTGTGTGACTTCTTTCACTTAGAATCATCGTACCTGAATCCACTCATTTTGCTGCTACTGGTCTTATGACATTGATTTCGTGGCTGAGGGATATTCCATCGTACGTAAGTTCCACAATGTTTGGAACCATTTTTATATTTCCTGGGATATTTCAGGTGTACCCAGGTTGAGGTTCTTGTAAGCAGTGCAGCCCTCCATTTGGGGGTGGCTCTGTCTTATGGATTTTCAGTTTTCCCAAGGTATATTCCCTAGACTGGAAGTGCCCTTGGCTCTGTAGCTCTGTTGTTTACTTGTTTTAGGGAACACAATGCACTCCTCCAGTGAGGCAGTTGGCAACTTACATCCCGCCCATCAGCATAACAAGGCTCCCTGTTCTCCAGGGCCTGTCTTGCCTTTCTGGTTTTTACACATTTTGTGGATGTCCCTTTTGACCGGTGGGAAGTGATACTTCTTTGTAGTGCAGATTTGCATTGCCCGCTTGCTTGCTTGGCCAAAAAGGGCGTACGCGTTTTCTCCTGAATATATTCAGGAGAAAACGCGTACGCCCTTTTTGGCCAAGTGCATCATTGTCGAAGTTGTGCCCCTCTTCCTGTGCTTTACAGGCGATTCCATCGTACCTCTTGAAATCTCTTTCCTGCTCTTCTGCCTCGCTTTCAAGTCCGCCTCGTTGCCTTCCCTCAACAGATTTTTGGACGATAGTTGGCCTTGATTACTCTGCCAGTTTGTGAATTGCTGTGCCCCTGAGCTCCATTTTTCAACTCGTTTTTTCTGAGCTGAACGCAAGGCCAAACTTTTGGTTCAGGACCTATACTGGTTCCCGGTGGGTGGCTGAGACTTTGGTTCATTCTTCTTCCTGCCGGGAAATTAGAGTGACATGTGCCCATCCAAATGCCTAACAGCTACTCTCTCATTGGTTCTCCCTCTTCCCTTTCATCCTCTGCCAAATTGGCAACCTGTGCGAACCAGGAGCTTAAAGGGGCTGTCTCTCCAAGTTGGGAGATTGATAGGAAAGCAGTTGGAAAGTCAAACCGGAGCACCAGGAGAGGGGCTCTTCGTTGAGTTTTAGAAACCTTTCGTATTCACAGTGTGTCCATTCTCTAGGTTTCCCGTACATGTTATAGCTGTAGTAATATTCCCTTCAACCTGGAGAGCTGGGACCCATGGAATGGGTGCCATGCGTTATTGCTTTAAAGGGTCTGCATTTGCTCACCCAATCTCACCAATCCTCTCAGTCCCAAGTGTCCAGCCTTATGCCACATCCAGCTGTCATTGTAGATAGGGTCATTCCAGGTGGCATCAGAGACCCTGAAGGAATTGTAAAGAATTTCCCTGTTTCTTTGTTCTGTTTCTGAAATTCCTTTTTAGAGTGGGTTTGAGCTGATTCTCGCTGCCCTGTTTATGCCAGTCTAGACACACTTGATTCCCTTACGGAGACATATCAATACATAGGTTTTAAGATTCTTACTAGTCAGATCTATTCCTCTGCGGGAAATATGGGGTTTTGAGTCCCTTTCACTGAGGAAGGTGTAGGTCTTGTCTATTCCATAGTTGGTTTTTGGAACGGTACCTGTGCTTATATCAAACTCTGGTTTGATGCATCACCCCACCTCTCCTTCCCCCTTAAGCAGGCATAAGAGTGTATTCTAAATGTGAGACTCTGTTCTCTTGCCTAACTCAGTTCATGTGTAGCCATGTTTACAGGATCTTCCTAAGTGATATCTTATGATAAGTTTCTTTTCCTGTGTGACTTCTTTCACTTAGAATCATCGTACCTGAATCCACTCATTTTGCTGCTACTGGTCTTATGACATTGATTTCGTGGCTGAGGGATATTCCATCGTACGTAAGTTCCACAATGTTTGGAACCATTTTTATATTTCCTGGGATATTTCAGGTGTACCCAGGTTGAGGTTCTTGTAAGCAGTGCAGCCCTCCATTTGGGGGTGGCTCTGTCTTATGGATTTTCAGTTTTCCCAAGGTATATTCCCTAGACTGGAAGTGCCCTTGGCTCTGTAGCTCTGTTGTTTACTTGTTTTAGGGAACACAATGCACTCCTCCAGTGAGGCAGTTGGCAACTTACATCCCGCCCATCAGCATAACAAGGCTCCCTGTTCTCCAGGGCCTGCCTTGCCTTTCTGCTTTTTACACATTTTGTGGATGTCCCTTTTGACCGGTGGGAAGTGATACTTCTTTGTAGTGCAGATTTGCATTGCCCGCTTGCTTGCTTGGCCAAAAAGGGCGTACGCGTTTTCTCCTGAATATATTCAGGAGAAAACGCGTACACCCTTTTTGGCCAAGTGCATCATTGTCGAAGTTGTGCCCCTCTTCCTGTGCTTTACAGGCGATTCCATCGTACCTCTTGAAATCTCTTTCCTGCTCTTCTGCCTCGCTTTCAAGTCCGCCTCGTTGCCTTCCCTCAACAGATTTTTGGACGATAGTTGGCCTTGATTACTCTGCCAGTTTGTGAATTGCTGTGCCCCTGAGCTCCATTTTTCAACTCGTTTTTTCTGAGCTGAACGCAAGGCCAAACTTTTGGTTCAGGACCTATACTGGTTCCCGGTGGGTGGCTGAGACTTTGGTTCATTCTTCTTCCTGCCGGGAAATTAGAGTGACATGTGCCCATCCAAATGCCTAACAGCTACTCTCTCATTGGTTCTCCCTCTTCCCTTTCATCCTCTGCCAAATTGGCAACCTGTGCGAACCAGGAGCTTAAAGAGGCTGTCTCTCCAAGTTGGGAGATTGATAGGAAAGCAGTTGGAAAGTCAAACCGGAGCACCAGGAGAGGGGCTCTTCGTTGAGTTTTAGAAACCTTTCGTATTCACAGTGTGTCCATTCTCTAGGTTTCCCGTACATGTTATAGCTGTAGTAATATTCCCTTCAACCTGGAGAGCTGGGACCCATGGAATGGGTGCCATGCGTTATTGCTTTAAAGGGTCTGCATTTGCTCACCCAATCTCACCAATCCTCTCAGTCCCAAGTGTCCAGCCTTATGCCACATCCAGCTGTCATTGTAGATAGGGTCATTCCAGGTTGCATCAGAGACCCTGAAGGAATTGTAAAGAATTTCCCTGTTTCTTTGTTCTGTTTCTGAAATTCCTTTTTAGAGTGGGTTTGAGCTGATTCTCGCTGCCTTGTTTATGCCAGTCTAGACACACTTGATTCCCTTACGGAGACATATCAATACATAGGTTTTAAGATTCTTACTAGTCAGATCTATTCCTCTGCGGGAAATATGGGGTTTTGAGTCCCTTTCACTGAGGAAGGTGTAGGTCTTGTCTATTCCATAGTTGGTTTTTGGAACGGTACCTGTGCTTATATCAAACTCTGGTTTGATGCATCACCCCACCTCTCCTTCCCCCTTAAGCAGGCATAAGAGTGTTTTCTAAATGTGAGACTCTGTTCTCTTGCCTAACTCAGTTCATGTGTAGCCATGTTTACAGGATCTTCCTAAGTGATATCTTATGATAAGTTTCTTTTCCTGTGTGACTTCTTTCACTTAGAATCATCGTACCTGAATCCACTCATTTTGCTGCTACTGGTCTTATGACATTGATTTCGTGGCTGAGGGATATTCCATCGTACGTAAGTTCCACGATGTTTGGAACCATTTTTATATTTCCTGGGATATTTCAGGTGTACCCAGGTTGAGGTTCTTGTAAGCAGTGCAGCCCTCAATTTGGGGGTGGCTCTGTCTTATGGATTTTCAGTTTTCCCAAGGTATATTCCCTAGACTGGAAGTGCCCTTGGCTCTGTAGCTCTGTTGTTTACTTGTTTTAGGGAACACAATGCACTCCTCCAGTGAGGCAGTTGGCAACTCACATCCCGCCCATCAGCATAACAAGGCTCCCTGTTCTCCAGGGCCTGCCTTGCCTTTCTGGTTTTTACACATTTTGTGGATGTCCCTTTTGACCGGTGGGAAGTGATACTACTTTGTAGTGCAGATTTGCATTGCCCGCTTGCTTGCTTGGCCAAAAAGGGCGTACGCGTTTTCTCCTGAATATATTCAGGAGAAAACGCGTACGCCCTTTTTGGCCAAGTGCATCATTGTCGAAGTTGTGCCCCTCTTCCTGTGCTTTACAGGCGATTCCATCGTACCTCTTGAAATCTCTTTCCTGCTCTTCTGCCTCGCTTTCAAGTCCGCCTCGTTGCCTTCCCTCAACAGATTTTTGGACGATAGTTGGCCTTGATTACTCTGCCAGTTTGTGAATTGCTGTGCCCCTGAGCTCCATTTTTCAACTCGTTTTTTTGTGAGCTGAACGCAAGTCCAAATTTTTGGTTCAGGACCTATACTGGTTCCCGGTGGGTGGCTGAGACTTTGGTTCATTCTTCTTCCTGCCGGGAAATTAGAGTGACATGTGCCCATCCAAATGCCTAACAGCTACTCTCTCATTGGTTCTCCCTCTTCCCTTTCATCCTCTGCCAAATTGGCAACCTGTGCGAACCAGGAGCTTAAAGGGGCTGTCTCTCCAAGTTGGGAGATTGATAGGAAAGCAGTTGGAAAGTCAAACCGGAGCACCAGGAGAGGGGCTCTTCGTTGAGTTTTAGAAACCTTTCGTATTCACAGTGTGTCCATTCTCTAGGTTTCCCGTACATGTTATAGCTGTAGTAATATTCCCTTCAACCTGGAGAGCTGGGACCCATGGAATGGGTGCCATGCGTTATTGCTTTAAAGGGTCTGCATTTGCTCACCCAATCTCACCAATCCTCTCAGTCCCAAGTGTCCAGCCATATGCCACATCCAGCTGTCATTGTAGATAGGGTCATTCCAGGTTGCATCAGAGACCCTGAAGGAATTGTAAAGAATTTCCCTGTTTCTTTGTTCTGTTTCTGAAATTCCTTTTTAGAGTGGGTTTGAGCTGATTCTCGCTGCCCTGTTTATGCCAGTCTAGACACACTTGATTCCCTTACGGAGACATATCAATACATAGGTTTTAAGATTCTTACTAGTCAGATCTATTCCTCTGCGGGAAATATGGGGTTTTGAGTCCCTTTCACTGAGGAAGGTGTAGGTCTTGTCTATTCCATAGTTGGTTTTTGGAACGGTACCTGTGCTTATATCAAACTCTGGTTTGATGCATCACCCCACCTCTCCTTCCCCCTTAAGCAGGCATAAGAGTGTTTTCTAAATGTGAGACTCTGTTCTCTTGCCTAACTCAGTTCATGTGTAGCCATGTTTACAGGATCTTCCTAAGTGATATCTTATGATAAGTTTCTTTTCCTGTGTGACTTCTTTCACTTAGAATCATCGTACCTGAATCCACTCATTTTGCTGCTACTGGTCTTATGACATTGATTTCGTGGCTGAGGGATATTCCATCGTACGTAAGTTCCACAATGTTTGGAACCATTTTTATATTTCCTGGGATATTTCAGGTGTACCCAGGTTGAGGTTCTTGTAAGCAGTGCAGCCCTCCATTTGGGGGTGGCTCTGTCTTATGGATTTTCAGTTTTCCCAAGGTATATTCCCTAGACTGGAAGTGCCCTTGGCTCTGTAGCTCTGTTGTTTACTTGTTTTAGGGAACACAATGCACTCCTCCAGTGAGGCAGTTGGCAACTTACATCCCGCCCATCAGCATAACAAGGCTCCCTGTTCTCCAGGGCCTGCCTTGCCTTTCTGGTTTTTACACATTTTGTGGATGTCCCTTTTGACCGGTGGGAAGTGATACTTCTTTGTAGTGCAGATTTGCATTGCCCGCTTGCTTGCTTGGCCAAAAAGGGCGTACGCGTTTTCTCCTGAATATATTCAGGAGAAAACGCGTACGCCCTTTTTGGCCAAGTGCATCATTGTCGAAGTTGTGCCCCTCTTCCTGTGCTTTACAGGCGATTCCATCGTACCTCTTGAAATCTCTTTCCTGCTCTTCTGCCTCGCTTTCAAGTCCGCCTCGTTGCCTTCCCTCAACAGATTTTTGGACGATAGTTGGCCTTGATTACTCTGCCAGTTTGTGAATTGCTGTGCCCCTGAGCTCCATTTTTCAACTCGTTTTTTCTGAGCTGAACGCAAGGCCAAACTTTTGGTTCAGGACCTATACTGGTTCCCGGTGGGTGGCTGAGACTTTGGTTCATTCTTCTTCCTGCCGGGAAATTAGAGTGACATGTGCCCATCCAAATGCCTAACAGCTACTCTCTCATTGGTTCTCCCTCTTCCCTTTCATCCTCTGCCAAATTGGCAACCTGTGCGAACCAGGAGCTTAAAGGGGCTGTCTCTCCAAGTTGGGAGATTGATAGGAAAGCAGTTGGAAAGTCAAACCGGAGCACCAGGAGAGGGGCTCTTCGTTGAGTTTTAGAAACCTTTCGTATTCACAGTGTGTCCATTCTCTAGGTTTCCCGTACATGTTATAGCTGTAGTAATATTCCCTTCAACCTGGAGAGCTGGGACCCATGGAATGGGTGCCATGCGTTATTGCTTTAAAGGGTCTGCATTTGCTCACCCAATCTCACCAATCCTCTCAGTCCCAAGTGTCCAGCCTTATGCCACATCCAGCTGTCATTGTAGATAGGGTCATTCCAGGTGGCATCAGAGACCCTGAAGGAATTGTAAAGAATTTCCCTGTTTCTTTGTTCTGTTTCTGAAATTCCTTTTTAGAGTGGGTTTGAGCTGATTCTCGCTGCCCTGTTTATGCCAGTCTAGACACACTTGATTCCCTTACGGAGACATATCAATACATAGGTTTTAAGATTCTTACTAGTCAGATCTATTCCTCTGCGGGAAATATGGGGTTTTGAGTCCCTTTCACTGAGGAAGGTGTAGGTCTTGTCTATTCCATAGTTGGTTTTTGGAACGGTACCTGTGCTTATATCAAACTCTGGTTTGATGCATCACCCCACCTCTCCTTCCCCCTTAAGCAGGCATAAGAGTGTATTCTAAATGTGAGACTCTGTTCTCTTGCCTAACTCAGTTCATGTGTAGCCATGTTTACAGGATCTTCCTAAGTGATATCTTATGATAAGTTTCTTTTCCTGTGTGACTTCTTTCACTTAGAATCATCGTACCTGAATCCACTCATTTTGCTGCTACTGGTCTTATGACATTGATTTCGTGGCTGAGGGATATTCCATCGTACGTAAGTTCCACAATGTTTGGAACCATTTTTATATTTCCTGGGATATTTCAGGTGTACCCAGGTTGAGGTTCTTGTAAGCAGTGCAGCCCTCCATTTGGGGGTGGCTCTGTCTTATGGATTTTCAGTTTTCCCAAGGTATATTCCCTAGACTGGAAGTGCCCTTGGCTCTGTAGCTCTGTTGTTTACTTGTTTTAGGGAACACAATGCACTCCTCCAGTGAGGCAGTTGGCAACTTACATCCCGCCCATCAGCATAACAAGGCTCCCTGTTCTCCAGGGCCTGCCTTGCCTTTCTGGTTTTTACACATTTTGTGGATGTCCCTTTTGACCGGTGGGAAGTGATACTTCTTTGTAGTGCAGATTTGCATTGCCCGCTTGCTTGCTTGGCCAAAAAGGGCGTACGCGTTTTCTCCTGAATATATTCAGGAGAAAACGCGTACGCCCTTTTTGGCCAAGTGCATCATTGTCGAAGTTGTGCCCCTCTTCCTGTGCTTTACAGGCGATTCCATCGTACCTCTTGAAATCTCTTTCCTGCTCTTCTGCCTCGCTTTCAAGTCCGCCTCGTTGCCTTCCCTCAACAGATTTTTGGACGATAGTTGGCCTTGATTACTCTGCCAATTTGTGAATTGCTGTGCCCCTGAGCTCCATTTTTCAACTCGTTTTTTCTGAGCTGAACGCAAGGCCAAACTTTTGGTTCAGGACCTATACTGGTTCCCGGTGGGTGGCTGAGACTTTGGTTCATTCTTCTTCCTGCCGGGAAATTAGAGTGACATGTGCCCATCCAAATGCCTAACAGCTACTCTCTCATTGGTTCTCCCTCTTCCCTTTCATCCTCTGCCAAATTGGCAACCTGTGCGAACCAGGAGCTTAAAGAGGCTGTCTCTCCAAGTTGGGAGATTGATAGGAAAGCAGTTGGAAAGTCAAACCGGAGCACCAGGAGAGGGGCTCTTCGTTGAGTTTTAGAAACCTTTCGTATTCACAGTGTGTCCATTCTCTAGGTTTCCCGTACATGTTATAGCTGTAGTAATATTCCCTTCAACCTGGAGAGCTGGGACCCATGGAATGGGTGCCATGCGTTATTGCTTTAAAGGGTCTGCATTTGCTCACCCAATCTCACCAATCCTCTCAGTCCCAAGTGTCCAGCCTTATGCCACATCCAGCTGTCATTGTAGATAGGGTCATTCCAGGTTGCATCAGAGACCCTGAAGGAATTGTAAAGAATTTCCCTGTTTCTTTGTTCTGTTTCTGAAATTCCTTTTTAGAGTGGGTTTGAGCTGATTCTCGCTGCCTTGTTTATGCCAGTCTAGACACACTTGATTCCCTTACGGAGACATATCAATACATAGGTTTTAAGATTCTTACTAGTCAGATCTATTCCTCTGCGGGAAATATGGGGTTTTGAGTCCCTTTCACTGAGGAAGGTGTAGGTCTTGTCTATTCCATAGTTGGTTTTTGGAACGGTACCTGTGCTTATATCAAACTCTGGTTTGATGCATCACCCCACCTCTCCTTCCCCCTTAAGCAGGCATAAGAGTGTTTTCTAAATGTGAGACTCTGTTCTCTTGCCTAACTCAGTTCATGTGTAGCCATGTTTACAGGATCTTCCTAAGTGATATCTTATGATAAGTTTCTTTTCCTGTGTGACTTCTTTCACTTAGAATCATCGTACCTGAATCCACTCATTTTGCTGCTACTGGTCTTATGACATTGATTTCGTGGCTGAGGGATATTCCATCGTACGTAAGTTCCACGATGTTTGGAACCATTTTTATATTTCCTGGGATATTTCAGGTGTACCCAGGTTGAGGTTCTTGTAAGCAGTGCAGCCCTCCATTTGGGGGTGGCTCTGTCTTATGGATTTTCAGTTTTCCCAAGGTATATTCCCTAGACTGGAAGTGCCCTTGGCTCTGTAGCTCTGTTGTTTACTTGTTTTAGGGAACACAATGCACTCCTCCAGTGAGGCAGTTGGCAACTTACATCCCGCCCATCAGCATAACAAGGCTCCCTGTTCTCCAGGGCCTGTCTTGCCTTTCTGGTTTTTACACATTTTGTGGATGTCCCTTTTGACCGGTGGGAAGTGATACTTCTTTGTAGTGCAGATTTGCAATGCCCGCTTTCTTGCTTGGCCAAAAAGGGCGTAGGCGTTTTCTCCTGAATATATTCAGGAGAAAACGCGTACGCCCTTTTTGGCCAAGTGCATCATTGTCGAAGTTGTGCCCCTCTTCCTGTGCTTTACAGGCGATTCCATCGTACCTCTTGAAATCTCTTTCCTGCTCTTCTGCCTCGCTTTCAAGTCCGCCTCGTTGCCTTCCCTCAACAGATTTTTGGACGATAGTTGGCCTTGATTACTCTGCCAGTTTGTGAATTGCTGTGCCCCTGAGCTCCATTTTTCAACTCGTTTTTTCTGAGCTGAACGCAAGGCCAAACTTTTGGTTCAGGACCTCTACTGGTTCCCGGTGGGTGGCTGAGACTTTGGTTCATTCTTCTTCCTGCCGGGAAATTAGAGTGACATGTGCCCATCCAAATGCCTAACAGCTACTCTCTCATTGGTTCTCCCTCTTCCGTTTCATCCTCTGCCAAATTGGCAACCTGTGCGAACCAGGAGCTTAAAGGGGCTGTCTCTCCAAGTTGGGAGATTGATAGGAAAGCAGTTGGAAAGTCAAACCGGAGCACCAGGAGAGGGGCTCTTCGTTGAGTTTTAGAAACCTTTCGTATTCACAGTGTGTCCATTCTCTAGGTTTCCCGTACATGTTATAGCTGTAGTAATATTCCCTTCAACCTGGAGAGCTGGGACCCATGGAATGGGTGCCATGCGTTATTGCTTTAAAGGGTCTGCATTTGCTCACCCAATCTCACCAATCCTCTCAGTCCCAAGTGTCCAGCCTTATGCCACATCCAGCTGTCATTGTAGATAGGGTCATTCCAGGTTGCATCAGAGACCCTGAAGGAATTGTAAAGAATTTCCCTGTTTCTTTGTTCTGTTTCTGAAATTCCTTTTTAGAGTGGGTTTGAGCTGATTCTCGCTGCCCTGTTTATGCCAGTCTAGACACACTTGATTCCCTTACGGAGACATATCAATACATAGGTTTTAAGATTCTTACTAGTCAGATCTATTCCTCTGCGGGAAATATGGGGTTTTGAGTCCCTTTCACTGAGGAAGGTGTAGGTCTTGTCTATTCCATAGTTGGTTTTTGGAACGGTACCTGTGCTTATATCAAACTCTGGTTTGATGCATCACCCCACCTCTCCTTCCCCCTTAAGCAGGCATAAGAGTGTTTTCTAAATGTGAGACTCTGTTCTCTTGCCTAACTCAGTTCATGTGTAGCCATGTTTACAGGATCTTCCTAAGTGATATCTTATGATAAGTTTCTTTTCCTGTGTGACTTCTTTCACTTAGAATCATCGTACCTGAATCCACTCATTTTGCTGCTACTGGTCTTATGACATTGATTTCGTGGCTGAGGGATATTCCATCGTACGTAAGTTCCACAATGTTTGGAACCATTTTTATATTTCCTGGGATATTTCAGGTGTACCCAGGTTGAGGTTCTTGTAAGCAGTGCAGCCCTCCATTTGGGGGTGGCTCTGTCTTATGGATTTTCAGTTTTCCCAAGGTATATTCCCTAGACTGGAAGTGCCCTTGGCTCTGTAGCTCTGTTGTTTACTTGTTTTAGGGAACACAATGCACTCCTCCAGTGAGGCAGTTGGCAACTTACATCCCGCCCATCAGCATAACAAGGCTCCCTGTTCTCCAGGGCCTGCCTTGCCTTTCTGGTTTTTACACATTTTGTGGATGTCCCTTTTGACCGGTGGGAAGTGATACTTCTTTGTAGTGCAGATTTGCATTGCCCGCTTGCTTGCTTGGCCAAAAAGGGCGTACGCGTTTTCTCCTGAATATATTCAGGAGAAAACGCGTACGCCCTTTTTGGCCAAGTGCATCATTGTCGAAGTTGTGCCCCTCTTCCTGTGCTTTACAGGCGATTCCATCGTACCTCTTGAAATCTCTTTCCTGCTCTTCTGCCTCGCTTTCAAGTCCGCCTCGTTGCCTTCCCTCAACAGATTTTTGGACGATAGTTGGCCTTGATTACTCTGCCAGTTTGTGAATTGCTGTGCCCCTGAGCTCCATTTTTCAACTCGTTTTTTCTGAGCTGAACGCAAGGCCAAACTTTTGGTTCAGGACCTATACTGGTTCCCGGTGGGTGGCTGAGACTTTGGTTCATTCTTCTTCCTGCCGGGAAATTAGAGTGACATGTGCCCATCCAAATGCCTAACAGCTACTCTCTCATTGGTTCTCCCTCTTCCCTTTCATCCTCTGCCAAATTGGCAACCTGTGCGAACCAGGAGCTTAAAGAGGCTGTCTCTCCAAGTTGGGAGATTGATAGGAAAGCAGTTGGAAAGTCAAACCGGAGCACCAGGAGAGGGGCTCTTCGTTGAGTTTTAGAAACCTTTCGTATTCACAGTGTGTCCATTCTCTAGGTTTCCCGTACATGTTATAGCTGTAGTAATATTCCCTTCAACCTGGAGAGCTGGGACCCATGGAATGGGTGCCATGCGTTATTGCTTTAAAGGGTCTGCATTTGCTCACCCAATCTCACCAATCCTCTCAGTCCCAAGTGTCCAGCCTTATGCCACATCCAGCTGTCATTGTAGATAGGGTCATTCCAGGTTGCATCAGAGACCCTGAAGGAATTGTAAAGAATTTCCCTGTTTCTTTGTTCTGTTTCTGAAATTCCTTTTTAGAGTGGGTTTGAGCTGATTCTCGCTGCCTTGTTTATGCCAGTCTAGACACACTTGATTCCCTTACGGAGACATATCAATACATAGGTTTTAAGATTCTTACTAGTCAGATCTATTCCTCTGCGGGAAATATGGGGTTTTGAGTCCCTTTCACTGAGGAAGGTGTAGGTCTTGTCTATTCCATAGTTGGTTTTTGGAACGGTACCTGTGCTTATATCAAACTCTGGTTTGATGCATCACCCCACCTCTCCTTCCCCCTTAAGCAGGCATAAGAGTGTTTTCTAAATGTGAGACTCTGTTCTCTTGCCTAACTCAGTTCATGTGTAGCCATGTTTACAGGATCTTCCTAAGTGATATCTTATGATAAGTTTCTTTTCCTGTGTGACTTCTTTCACTTAGAATCATCGTACCTGAATCCACTCATTTTGCTGCTACTGGTCTTATGACATTGATTTCGTGGCTGAGGGATATTCCATCGTACGTAAGTTCCACAATGTTTGGAACCATTTTTATATTTCCTGGGATATTTCAGGTGTACCCAGGTTGAGGTTCTTGTAAGCAGTGCAGCCCTCAATTTGGGGGTGGCTCTGTCTTATGGATTTTCAGTTTTCCCAAGGTATATTCCCTAGACTGGAAGTGCCCTTGGCTCTGTAGCTCTGTTGTTTACTTGTTTTAGGGAACACAATGCACTCCTCCAGTGAGGCAGTTGGCAACTTACATCCCGCCCATCAGCATAACAAGGCTCCCTGTTCTCCAGGGCCTGTCTTGCCTTTCTGGTTTTTACACATTTTGTGGATGTCCCTTTTGACCGGTGGGAAGTGATACTTCTTTGTAGTGCAGATTTGCATTGCCCGCTTGCTTGCTTGGCCAAAAAGGGCGTAGGCGTTTTCTCCTGAATATATTCAGGAGAAAACGCGTACGCCCTTTTTGGCCAAGTGCATCATTGTCGAAGTTGTGCCCCTCTTCCTGTGCTTTACAGGCGATTCCATCGTACCTCTTGAAATCTCTTTCCTGCTCTTCTGCCTCGCTTTCAAGTCCGCCTCGTTGCCTTCCCTCAACAGATTTTTGGACGATAGTTGGCCTTGATTACTCTGCCAGTTTGTGAATTGCTGTGCCCCTGAGCTCCATTTTTCAACTCGTTTTTTCTGAGCTGAACGCAAGGCCAAACTTTTGGTTCAGGACCTCTACTGGTTCCCGGTGGGTGGCTGAGACTTTGGTTCATTCTTCTTCCTGCCGGGAAATTAGAGTGACATGTGCCCATCCAAATGCCTAACAGCTACTCTCTCATTGGTTCTCCCTCTTCCCTTTCATCCTCTGCCAAATTGGCAACCTGTGCGAACCAGGAGCTTAAAGGGGCTGTCTCTCCAAGTTGGGAGATTGATAGGAAAGCAGTTGGAAAGTCAAACCGGAGCACCAGGAGAGGGGCTCTTCGTTGAGTTTTAGAAACCTTTCGTATTCACAGTGTGTCCATTCTCTAGGTTTCCCGTACATGTTATAGCTGTAGTAATATTCCCTTCAACCTGGAGAGCTGGGACCCATGGAATGGGTGCCATGCGTTATTGCTTTAAAGGGTCTGCATTTGCTCACCCAATCTCACCAATCCTCTCAGTCCCAAGTGTCCAGCCTTATGCCACATCCAGCTGTCATTGTAGATAGGGTCATTCCAGGTTGCATCAGAGACCCTGAAGGAATTGTAAAGAATTTCCCTGTTTCTTTGTTCTGTTTCTGAAATTCCTTTTTAGAGTGGGTTTGAGCTGATTCTCGCTGCCCTGTTTATGCCAGTCTAGACACACTTGATTCCCTTACGGAGACATATCAATACATAGGTTTTAAGATTCTTACTAGTCAGATCTATTCCTCTGCGGGAAATATGGGGTTTTGAGTCCCTTTCACTGAGGAAGGTGTAGGTCTTGTCTATTCCATAGTTGGTTTTTGGAACGGTACCTGTGCTTATATCAAACTCTGGTTTGATGCATCACCCCACCTCTCCTTCCCCCTTAAGCAGGCATAAGAGTGTTTTCTAAATGTGAGACTCTGTTCTCTTGCCTAACTCAGTTCATGTGTAGCCATGTTTACAGGATCTTCCTAAGTGATATCTTATGATAAGTTTCTTTTCCTGTGTGACTTCTTTCACTTAGAATCATCGTACCTGAATCCACTCATTTTGCTGCTACTGGTCTTATGACATTGATTTCGTGGCTGAGGGATATTCCATCGTACGTAATTTCCACAATGTTTGGAACCATTTTTATATTTCCTGGGATATTTCAGGTGTACCCAGGTTGAGGTTCTTGTAAGCAGTGCAGCCCTCAATTTGGGGGTGGCTCTGTCTTATGGATTTTCAGTTTTCCCAAGGTATATTCCCTAGACTGGAAGTGCCCTTGGCTCTGTAGCTCTGTTGTTTACTTGTTTTAGGGAACACAATGCACTCCTCCAGTGAGGCAGTTGGCAACTTACATCCCGCCCATCAGCATAACAAGGCTCCCTGTTCTCCAGGGCCTGTCTTGCCTTTCTGGTTTTTACACATTTTGTGGATGTCCCTTTTGACCGGTGGGAAGTGATACTTCTTTGTAGTGCAGATTTGCATTGCCCGCTTGCTTGCTTGGCCAAAAAGGGCGTACGCGTTTTCTCCTGAATATATTCAGGAGAAAACGCATACGCCCTTTTTGGCCAAGTGCATCATTGTCGAAGTTGTGCCCCTCTTCCTGTGCTTTACAGGCGATTCCAACGTACCTCTTGAAATCTCTTTCCTGCTCTTCTGCCTCGCTTTCAAGTCCGCCTCGTTGCCTTCCCTCAACAGATTTTTGGACGATAGTTGGCCTTGATTACTCTGCCAGTTTGTGAATTGCTGTGCCCCTGAGCTCCATTTTTCAACTCGTTTTTTGTGAGCTGAAGGCAAGGCCAAACTTTTGGTTCAGGACCTCTACTGGTTCCCGGTGGGTGGCTGAGACTTTGGTTAATTCTTCTTCCTGCCGGGAAATTAGAGTGACATGTGCCCATCCAAATGCCTAACAGCTACTCTCTCATTGGTTCTCCCTCTTCCGTTTCATCCTCTGCCAAATTGGCAACCTGTGCGAACCAGGAGCTTAAAGGGGCTGTCTCTCCAAGTTGGGAGATTGATAGGAAAGCAGTTGGAAAGTCAAACCGGAGCACCAGGAGAGGGACTCTTCGTTGAGTTTTAGAAACCTTTCGTATTCACAGTGTGTCCATTCTCTAGGTTTCCCGTACATGTTATAGCTGTAGTAATATTCCCTTCAACCTGGAGAGCTGGGACCCATGGAATGGGTGCCATGCGTTATTGCTTTAAAGGGTCTGCATTTGCTCACCCAATCTCACCAATCCTCTCAGTCCCAAGTGTCCAGCCTTATGCCACATCCAGCTGTCATTGTAGATAGGGTCATTCCAGGTTGCATCAGAGACCCTGAAGGAATTGTAAAGAATTTCCCTGTTTCTTTGTTCTGTTTCTGAAATTCCTTTTTAGAGTGGGTTTGAGCTGATTCTCGCTGCCCTGTTTATGCCAGTCTAGACACACTTGATTCCCTTACGGAGACATATCAATACATAGGTTTTAAGATTCTTACTAGTCAGATCTATTCCTCTGCGGGAAATATGGGGTTTTGAGTCCCTTTCACTGAGGAAGGTGTAGGTCTTGTCTATTCCATAGTTGGTTTTTGGAACGGTACCTGTGCTTATATCAAACTCTGGTTTGATGCATCACCCTACCTCTCCTTCCCCCTTAAGCAGGCATAAGAGTGTATTCTAAATGTGAGACTCTGTTCTCTTGCCTAACTCAGTTCATGTGTAGCCATGTTTACAGGATCTTCCTAAGTGATATCTTATGATAAGTTTCTTTTCCTGTGTGACTTCTTTCACTTAGAATCATCGTACCTGAATCCACTCATTTTGCTGCTACTGGTCTTATGACATTGATTTCGTGGCTGAGGGATATTCCATCGTACGTAAGTTCCACAATGTTTGGAACCATTTTTATATTTCCTGGGATATTTCAGGTGTACCCAGGTTGAGGTTCTTGTAAGCAGTGCAGCCCTCCATTTGGGGGTGGCTCTGTCTTATGGATTTTCAGTTTTCCCAAGGTATATTCCCTAGACTGGAAGTGCCCTTGGCTCTGTAGCTCTGTTGTTTACTTGTTTTAGGGAACACAATGCACTCCTCCAGTGAGGCAGTTGGCAACTTACATCCCGCCCATCAGCATAACAAGGCTCCCTGTTCTCCAGGGCCTGTCTTGCCTTTCTGGTTTTTACACATTTTGTGGATGTCCCTTTTGACCGGTGGGAAGTGATACTTCTTTGTAGTGCAGATTTGCATTGCCCGCTTGCTTGCTTGGCCAAAAAGGGCGTACGCGTTTTCTCCTGAATATATTCAGGAGAAAACGCGTACGCCCTTTTTGGCCAAGTGCATCATTGTCGAAGTTGTGCCCCTCTTCCTGTGCTTTACAGGCGATTCCATCGTACCTCTTGAAATCTCTTTCCTGCTCTTCTGCCTCGCTTTCAAGTCCGCCTCGATGCCTTCCCTCAACAGATTTTTGGACGATAGTTGGCCTTGATTACTCTGCCAGTTTGTGAATTGCTGTGCCCCTGAGCTCCATTTTTCAACTCGTTTTTTCTGAGCTGAACGCAAGGCCAAACTTTTGGTTCAGGACCTATACTGGTTCCCGGTGGGTGGCTGAGACTTTGGTTCATTCTTCTTCCTGCCGGGAAATTAGAGTGACATGTGCCCATCCAAATGCCTAACAGCTACTCTCTCATTGGTTCTCCCTCTTCCCTTTCATCCTCTGCCAAATTGGCAACCTGTGCGAACCAGGAGCTTAAAGGGGCTGTCTCTCCAAGTTGGGAGATTGATAGGAAAGCAGTTGGAAAGTCAAACCGGAGCACCAGGAGAGGGGCTCTTCGTTGAGTTTTAGAAACCTTTCGTATTCACAGTGTGTCCATTCTCTAGGTTTCCCGTACATGTTATAGCTGTAGTAATATTCCCTTCAACCTGGAGAGCTGGGACCCATGGAATGGGTGCCATGCGTTATTGCTTTAAAGGGTCTGCATTTGCTCACCCAATCTCACCAATCCTCTCAGTCCCAAGTGTCCAGCCTTATGCCACATCCAGCTGTCATTGTAGATAGGGTCATTCCAGGTGGCATCAGAGACCCTGAAGGAATTGTAAAGAATTTCCCTGTTTCTTTGTTCTGTTTCTGAAATTCCTTTTTAGAGTGGGTTTGAGCTGATTCTCGCTGCCCTGTTTATGCCAGTCTAGACACACTTGATTCCCTTACGGAGACATATCAATACATAGGTTTTAAGATTCTTACTAGTCAGATCTATTCCTCTGCGGGAAATATGGGGTTTTGAGTCCCTTTCACTGAGGAAGGTGTAGGTCTTGTCTATTCCATAGTTGGTTTTTGGAACGGTACCTGTGCTTATATCAAACTCTGGTTTGATGCATCACCCCACCTCTCCTTCCCCCTTAAGCAGGCATAAGAGTGTTTTCTAAATGTGAGACTCTGTTCTCTTGCCTAACTCAGTTCATGTGTAGCCATGTTTACAGGATCTTCCTAAGTGATATCTTATGATAAGTTTCTTTTCCTGTGTGACTTCTTTCACTTAGAATCATCGTACCTGAATCCACTCATTTTGCTGCTACTGGTCTTATGACATTGATTTCGTGGCTGAGGGATATTCCATCGTACGTAAGTTCCACAATGTTTGGAACCATTTTTATATTTCCTGGGATATTTCAGGTGTACCCAGGTTGAGGTTCTTGTAAGCAGTGCAGCCCTCCATTTGGGGGTGGCTCTGTCTTATGGATTTTCAGTTTTCCCAAGGTATATTCCCTAGACTGGAAGTGCCCTTGGCTCTGTAGCTCTGTTGTTTACTTGTTTTAGGGAACACAATGCACTCCTCCAGTGAGGCAGTTGGCAACTTACATCCCGCCCATCAGCATAACAAGGCTCCCTGTTCTCCAGGGCCTGCCTTGCCTTTCTGCTTTTTACACATTTTGTGGATGTCCCTTTTGACCGGTGGGAAGTGATACTTCTTTGTAGTGCAGATTTGCATTGCCCGCTTGCTTGCTTGGCCAAAAAGGGCGTACGCGTTTTCTCCTGAATATATTCAGGAGAAAACGCGTACGCCCTTTTTGGCCAAGTGCATCATTGTCGAAGTTGTGCCCCTCTTCCTGTGCTTTACAGGCGATTCCATCGTACCTCTTGAAATCTCTTTCCTGCTCTTCTGCCTCGCTTTCAAGTCCGCCTCGTTGCCTTCCCTCAACAGATTTTTGGACGATAGTTGGCCTTGATTACTCTGCCAATTTGTGAATTGCTGTGCCCCTGAGCTCCATTTTTCAACTCGTTTTTTCTGAGCTGAACGCAAGGCCAAACTTTTGGTTCAGGACCTATACTGGTTCCCGGTGGGTGGCTGAGACTTTGGTTCATTCTTCTTCCTGCCGGGAAATTAGAGTGACATGTGCCCATCCAAATGCCTAACAGCTACTCTCTCATTGGTTCTCCCTCTTCCCTTTCATCCTCTGCCAAATTGGCAACCTGTGCGAACCAGGAGCTTAAAGAGGCTGTCTCTCCAAGTTGGGAGATTGATAGGAAAGCAGTTGGAAAGTCAAACCGGAGCACCAGGAGAGGGGCTCTTCGTTGAGTTTTAGAAACCTTTCGTATTCACAGTGTGTCCATTCTCTAGGTTTCCCGTACATGTTATAGCTGTAGTAATATTCCCTTCAACCTGGAGAGCTGGGACCCATGGAATGGGTGCCATGCGTTATTGCTTTAAAGGGTCTGCATTTGCTCACCCAATCTCACCAATCCTCTCAGTCCCAAGTGTCCAGCCTTATGCCACATCCAGCTGTCATTGTAGATAGGGTCATTCCAGGTTGCATCAGAGACCCTGAAGGAATTGTAAAGAATTTCCCTGTTTCTTTGTTCTGTTTTTGAAATTCCTTTTTAGAGTGGGTTTGAGCTGATTCTCGCTGCCCTGTTTATGCCAGTCTAGACACACTTGATTCCCTTACGGAGACATATCAATACATAGGTTTTAAGATTCTTACTAGTCAGATCTATTCCTCTGCGGGAAATATGGGGTTTTGAGTCCCTTTCACTGAGGAAGGTGTAGGTCTTGTCTATTCCATAGTTGGTTTTTGGAACGGTACCTGTGCTTATATCAAACTCTGGTTTGATGCATCACCCCACCTCTCCTTCCCCCTTAAGCAGGCATAAGAGTGTTTTCTAAATGTGAGACTCTGTTCTCTTGCCTAACTCAGTTCATGTGTAGCCATGTTTACAGGATCTTCCTAAGTGATATCTTATGATAAGTTTCTTTTCCTGTGTGACTTCTTTCACTTAGAATCATCGTACCTGAATCCACTCATTTTGCTGCTACTGGTCTTATGACATTGATTTCGTGGCTGAGGGATATTCCATCGTACGTAAGTTCCACGATGTTTGGAACCATTTTTATATTTCCTGGGATATTTCAGGTGTACCCAGGTTGAGGTTCTTGTAAGCAGTGCAGCCCTCCATTTGGGGGTGGCTCTGTCTTATGGATTTTCAGTTTTCCCAAGGTATATTCCCTAGACTGGAAGTGCCCTTGGCTCTGTAGCTCTGTTGTTTACTTGTTTTAGGGAACACAATGCACTCCTCCAGTGAGGCAGTTGGCAACTCACATCCCGCCCATCAGCATAACAAGGCTCCCTGTTCTCCAGGGCCTGCCTTGCCTTTCTGGTTTTTACACATTTTGTGGATGTCCCTTTTGACCGGTGGGAAGTGATACTACTTTGTAGTGCAGATTTGCATTGCCCGCTTGCTTGCTTGGCCAAAAAGGGCGTACGCATTTTCTCCTGAATATATTCAGGAGAAAACGCGTACGCCCTTTTTGGCCAACTGCATCATTGTCGAAGTTGTGCCCCTCTTCCTGTGCTTTACAGGCGATTCCATCGTACCTCTTGAAATCTCTTTCCTGCTCTTCTGCCTCGCTTTCAAGTCCGCCTCGTTGCCTTCCCTCAACAGATTTTTGGACGATAGTTGGCCTTGATTACTCTGCCAGTTTGTGAATTGCTGTGCCCCTGAGCTCCATTTTTCAACTCGTTTTTTTGTGAGCTGAACGCAAGTCCAAATTTTTGGTTCAGGACCTATACTGGTTCCCGGTGGGTGGCTGAGACTTTGGTTAATTCTTCTTCCTGCCGGGAAATTAGAGTGACATGTGCCCATCCAAATGCCTAACAGCTACTCTCTCATTGGTTCTCCCTCTTCCCTTTCATCCTCTGCCAAATTGGCAACCTGTGCGAACCAGGAGCTTAAAGGGGCTGTCTCTCCAAGTTGGGAGATTGATAGGAAAGCAGTTGGAAAGTCAAACCGGAGCACCAGGAGAGGGGCTCTTCGTTGAGTTTTAGAAACCTTTCGTATTCACAGTGTGTCCATTCTCTAGGTTTCCCGTACATGTTATAGCTGTAGTAATATTCCCTTCAACCTGGAGAGCTGGGACCCATGGAATGGGTGCCATGCGTTATTGCTTTAAAGGGTCTGCATTTGCTAACCCAATCTCACCAATCCTCTCAGTCCCAAGTGTCCAGCCATATGCCACATCCAGCTGTCATTGTAGATAGGGTCATTCCAGGTTGCATCAGAGACCCTGAAGGAATTGTAAAGAATTTCCCTGTTTCTTTGTTCTGTTTCTGAAATTCCTTTTTAGAGTGGGTTTGAGCTGATTCTCGCTGCCCTGTTTATGCCAGTCTAGACAAACTTGATTCCCTTACGGAGACATATCAATACATAGGTTTTAAGATTCTTACTAGTCAGATCTATTCCTCTGCGGGAAATATGGGGTTTTGAGTCCCTTTCACTGAGGAAGGTGTAGGTCTTGTCTATTCCATAGTTGGTTTTTGGAACGGTACCTGTGCTTATATCAAACTCTGGTTTGATGCATCACCCCACCTCTCCTTCCCCCTTAAGCAGGCATAAGAGTGTTTTCTAAATGTGAGACTCTGTTCTCTTGCCTAACTCAGTTCATGTGTAGCCATGTTTACAGGATCTTCCTAAGTGATATCTTATGATAAGTTTCTTTTCCTGTGTGACTTCTTTCCCTTAGAATCATCGTACCTGAATCCACTCATTTTGCTGCTACTGGTCTTATGACATTGATTTCGTGGCTGAGGGATATTCCGTCGTACGTAAGTTCCACAATGTTTGGAACCATTTTTATATTTCCTGGGATATTTCAGGTGTACCCAGGTTGAGGTTCTTGTAAGCAGTGCATCCTTCAATTTGGGGGTGGCTCTGTCTTATGGATTTTCAGTTTTCCCAAGGTATATTCCCTAGACTGGAAGTGCCCTTGGCTCTGTAGCTCTGTTGTTTACTTGTTTTAGGGAACACAATGCACTCCTCCAGTGAGGCAGTTGGCAACTTACATCCCGCCCATCAGCATAACAAGGCTCCCTGTTCTCCAGGGCCTGCCTTGCCTTTCTGGTTTTTACACATTTTGTGGATGTCCCTTTTGACCGGTGGGAAGTGATACTTCTTTGTAGTGCAGATTTGCATTGCCCGCTTGCTTGCTTGGCCAAAAAGGGCGTATGCGTTTTCTCCTGAATATATTCAGGAGAAAACGCATACGCCCTTTTTGGCCAAGTGCATCATTGTCGAAGTTGTGCCCCTCTTCCTGTGCTTTACAGGCGATTCCAACGTACCTCTTGAAATCTCTTTCCTGCTATTCTGCCTCGCTTTCAAGTCCGCCTCGTTGCCTTCCCTCAACAGATTTTTGGACGATAGTGGGCCTTGATTACTCTGCCAGTTTGTGAATTGCTGTGCCCCTGAGCTCCATTTTTCAACTCGTTTTTTGTGAGCTGAACGCAAGGCCAAACTTTTGGTTCAGGACCTATACTGGTTCCCGGTGGGTGGCTGAGACTTTGGTTCATTCTTCTTCCTGCCGGGAAATTAGAGTGACATGTGCCTATCCAAATGCCTAACAGCTACTCTCTCATTGGTTCTCCCTCTTCCCTTTCATCCTCTGCCATATTGGCAACCTGTGCGAACCAGGAGCTTAAAGGGGCTGTCTCTCCAAGTTGGGAGATTGATAGGAAAGCAGTTGGAAAGTCAAACCGGAGCACCAGGAGAGGGACTCTTCGTTGAGTTTTAGAAACCTTTCGTATTCACAGTGTGTCCATTCTCTAGGTTTCCCGTACATGTTATAGCTGTAGTAATATTCCCTTCAACCTGGAGAGCTGGGACCCATGGAATGGGTGCCATGCGTTATTGCTTTAAAGGGTCTGCATTTGCTCACCCAATCTCACCAATCCTCTCAGTTCCAAGTGTCCAGCCTTATGCCACATCCAGCTGTCATTGTAGATAGGGTCATTCCAGGTTGCATCAGAGACCCTGAAGGAATTGTAAAGAATTTCCCTGTTTCTTTGTTCTGGTTTTGAAATTCCTTTTTAGAGTGGGTTTGAGCTGATTCTCGCTGCCCTGTTTATGCCAGTCTAGACACACTTGATTCCCTTATGGAGACATATCAATACATAGGTTTTAAGATTCTTACTAGTCAGATCTATTCCTCTGCGGGAAATATGGGGTTTTGAGTCCCTTTCACTGAGGAAGGTGTAGGTCTTGTCTATTCCATAGTTGGTTTTTGGAACGGTACCTGTGCTTATATCAAACTCTGGTTTGATGCATCACCCCACCTCTCCTTCCCCCTTAAGCAGGCATAAGAGTGTTTTCTAAATGTGAGACTCTGTTCTCTTGCCTAACTCAGTTCATGTGTAGCCATGTTTACAGGATCTTCCTAAGTGATATCTTATGATAAGTTTCTTTTCCTGTGTGACTTCTTTCCCTTAGAATCATCGTACCTGAATCCACTCATTTTGCTGCTACTGGTCTTATGACATTGATTTCGTGGCTGAGGGATATTCCGTCGTACGTAAGTTCCACAATGTTTGGAACCATTTTTATATTTCCTGGGATATTTCAGGTGTACCCAGGTTGAGGTTCTTGTAAGCAGTGCATCCTTCAATTTGGGGGTGGCTCTGTCTTATGGATTTTCAGTTTTCCCAAGGTATATTCCCTAGACTGGAAGTGCCCTTGGCTCTGTAGCTCTGTTGTTTACTTGTTTTAGGGAACACAATGCACTCCTCCAGTGAGGCAGTTGGCAACTTACATCCCGCCCATCAGCATAACAAGGCTCCCTGTTCTCCAGGGCCTGCCTTGCCTTTCTGGTTTTTACACATTTTGTGGATGTCCCTTTTGACCGGTGGGAAGTGATACTTCTTTGTAGTGCAGATTTGCATTGCCCGCTTGCTTGCTTGGCCAAAAAGGGCGTATGCGTTTTCTCCTGAATATATTCAGGAGAAAACGCATACGCCCTTTTTGGCCAAGTGCATCATTGTCGAAGTTGTGCCCCTCTTCCTGTGCTTTACAGGCGATTCCAACGTACCTCTTGAAATCTCTTTCCTGCTATTCTGCCTCGCTTTCAAGTCCGCCTCGTTGCCTTCCCTCAACAGATTTTTGGACGATAGTGGGCCTTGATTACTCTGCCAGTTTGTGAATTGCTGTGCCCCTGAGCTCCATTTTTCAACTCGTTTTTTGTGAGCTGAACGCAAGGCCAAACTTTTGGTTCAGGACCTATACTGGTTCCCGGTGGGTGGCTGAGACTTTGGTTCATTCTTCTTCCTGCCGGGAAATTAGAGTGACATGTGCCTATCCAAATGCCTAACAGCTACTCTCTCATTGGTTCTCCCTCTTCCCTTTCATCCTCTGCCATATTGGCAACCTGTGCGAACCAGGAGCTTAAAGGGGCTGTCTCTCCAAGTTGGGAGATTGATAGGAAAGCAGTTGGAAAGTCAAACCGGAGCACCAGGAGAGGGACTCTTCGTTGAGTTTTAGAAACCTTTCGTATTCACAGTGTGTCCATTCTATAGGTTTCCCGTACATGTTATAGCTGTAGTAATATTCCCTTCAACCTGGAGAGCTGGGACCCATGGAATGGGTGCCATGCGTTATTGCTTTAAAGGGTCTGCATTTGCTCACCCAATCTCACCAATCCTCTCAGTTCCAAGTGTCCAGCCTTATGCCACATCCAGCTGTCATTGTAGATAGGGTCATTCCAGGTTGCATCAGAGACCCTGAAGGAATTGTAAAGAATTTCCCTGTTTCTTTGTTCTGGTTTTGAAATTCCTTTTTAGAGTGGGTTTGAGCTGATTCTCGCTGCCCTGTTTATGCCAGTCTAGACACACTTGATTCCCTTATGGAGACATATCAATACATAGGTTTTAAGATTCTTACTAGTCAGATCTATTCCTCTGCGGGAAATATGGGGTTTTGAGTCCCTTTCACTGAGGAAGGTGTAGGTCTTGTCTATTCCATAGTTGGTTTTTGGAACGGTACCTGTGCTTATATCAAACTCTGGTTTGATGCATCACCCCACCTCTCCTTCCCCCTTAAGCAGGCATAAGAGTGTTTTCTAAATGTGAGACTCTGTTCTCTTGCCTAACTCAGTTCATGTGTAGCCATGTTTACAGGATCTTCCTAAGTGATATCTTATGATAAGTTTCTTTTCCTGTGTGACTTCTTTCCCTTAGAATCATCGTACCTGAATCCACTCATTTTGCTGCTACTGGTCTTATGACATTGATTTCGTGGCTGAGGGATATTCCATCGTACGTAAGTTCCACAATGTTTGGAACCATTTTTATATTTCCTGGGATATTTCAGGTGTACCCGGGTTGAGGTTCTTGTAAGCAGTGCAGCCCTCAATTTGGGGGTGGCTCTGTCTTATGGATTTTCAGTTTTCCCAAGGTATATTCCCTAGACTGGAAGTGCCCTTGGCTCTGTAGCTCTGTTGTTTACTTGTTTTAGGGAACACAATGCACTCCTCCAGTGAGGCAGTTGGCAACTTACATCCCGCCCATCAGCATAACAAGGCTCCCTGTTCTCCAGGGCCTGCCTTGCCTTTCTGGTTTTTACACATTTTGTGGATGTCCCTTTTGACCGGTGGGAAGTGATACTTCTTTGTAGTGCAGATTTGCATTGTCCGCTTGCTTGCTTGGCCAAAAAGGGCGTATGCGTTTTCTCCTGAATATATTCAGGAGAAAACGCATACGCCCTTTTTGGCCAAGTGCATCATTGTCGAAGTTGTGCCCCTCTTCCTGTGCTTTACAGGCGATTCCATCGTACCTCTTGAAATCTCTCTCCTGCTCTTCTGCCTCGCTTTCAAGTCCGCCTCGTTGCCTTCCCTCAACAGATTTTTGGACGATAGTGGGCCTTGATTACTCTGCCTGTTTGTGAATTGCTGTGCCCCTGAGCTCCATTTTTCAACTCGTTTTTTGTGAGCTGAACGCAAGGCCAAACTTTTGGTTCAGGACCTATACTGGTTCCCGGTGGGTGGCTGAGACTTTGGTTCATTCTTCTTCCTGCCGGGAAATTAGAGTGACATGTGCCCATCCAAATGCCTAACAGCTACTCTCTCATTGGTTCTCCCTCTTCCCTTTCATCCTCTGCCAAATTGGCAACCTGTGCGAACCAGGAGCTTAAAGGGGCTGTCTCTCCAAGTTGGGAGATTGATAGGAAAGCAGTTGGAAAGTCAAACCGGAGCACCAGGAGAGGGGCTCTTCGTTGAGTTTTAGAAACCTTTCGTATTCACAGTGTGTCCATTCTCTAGGTTTCCCGTACATGTTATAGCTGTAGTAATATTCCCTTCAACCTGGAGAGCTGGGACCCATGGAATGGGTGCCATGCGTTATTGCTTTAAAGGGTCTGCATTTGCTCACCCAATCTCCCCAATCCTCTCAGTCCCAAGTGTCCAGCCTTATGCCACATCCAGCTGTCATTGTAGATAGGGTCATTCCAGGTTGCATCAGAGACCCTGAAGGAATTGTAAAGAATTTCCCTGTTTCTTTGTTCTGTTTCTGAAATTCCTTTTTAGAGTGGGTTTGAGCTGATTCTCGCTGCCCTGTTTATGCCAGTCTAGACACACTTGATTCCCTTATGGAGACATATCAATACATAGGTTTTAAGATTCTTACTAGTCAGATCTATTCCTCTGCGGGAAATATGGGGTTTTGAGTCCCTTTCACTGAGGAAGGTGTAGGTCTTGTCTATTCCATAGTTGGTTTTTGGAACGGTACCTGTGATTATATCAAACTCTGGTTTGATGCATCACCCCACCTCTCCTTCCCCCTTAAGCAGGCATAAGAGTGTTTTCTAAATGTGAGACTCTGTTCTCTTGCCTAACTCAGTTCATGTGTAGCCATGTTTACAGGATCTTCCTAAGTGATATCTTATGATAAGTTTCTTTTCCTGTGTGACTTCTTTCACTTAGAATCATCGTACCTGAATCCACTCATTTTGCTGCTACTGGTCTTATGACATTGATTTCGTGGCTGAGGGATATTCCATCGTACGTAAGTTCCACAATGTTTGGAACCATTTTTATATTTCCTGGGATATTTCAGGTGTACCCGGGTTGAGGTTCTTGTAAGCAGTGCAGCCCTCAATTTGGGGGTGGCTCTGTCTTATGGATTTTCAGTTTTCCCAAGGTATATTCCCTAGACTGGAAGTGCCCTTGGCTCTGTAGCTCTGTTGTTTACTTGTTTTAGGGAACACAATGCACTCCTCCAGTGAGGCAGTTGGCAACTTACATCCCGCCCATCAGCATAACAAGGCTCCCTGTTCTCCAGGGCCTGCCTTGCCTTTCTGGTTTTTACACATTTTGTGGATGTCCCTTTTGACCGGTGGGAAGTGATACTTCTTTGTAGTGCAGATTTGCATTGTCCGCTTGCTTGCTTGGCCAAAAAGGGCGTATGCGTTTTCTCCTGAATATATTCAGGAGAAAACGCATACGCCCTTTTTGGCCAAGTGCATCATTGTCGAAGTTGTGCCCCTCTTCCTGTGCTTTACAGGCGATTCCATCGTACCTCTTGAAATCTCTCTCCTGCTCTTCTGCCTCGCTTTCAAGTCCGCCTCGTTGCCTTCCCTCAACAGATTTTTGGACGATAGTTGGCCTTGATTACTCTGCCAGTTTGTGAATTGCTGTGCCCCTGAGCTCCATTTTTCAACTCGTTTTTTCTGAGCTGAACGCAAGGCCAAACTTTTGGTTCAGGACCTATACTGGTTCCCGGTGGGTGGCTGAGACTTTGGTTAATTCTTCTTCCTGCCGGGAAATTAGAGTGATATGTGCCCATCCAAATGCCTAACAGCTACTCTCTCATTGGTTCTCCCTCTTCCCTTTCATCCTCTGCCAAATTGGCAACCTGTGCGAACCAGGAGCTTAAAGGGGCTGTCTCTCCAAGTTGGGAGATTGATAGGAAAGCAGTTGGAAAGTCAAACCGGAGCACCAGGAGAGGGGCTCTTCGTTGAGTTTTAGAAACCTTTCGTATTCACAGTGTGTCCATTCTCTAGGTTTCCCGTACATGTTATAGCTGTAGTAATATTCCCTTCAACCTGGAGAGCTGGGACCCATGGAATGGGGGCCATGCGTTATTGCTTTAAAGGGTCTGCATTTGCTCACCCAATCTCACCAATCCTCTCAGTCCCAAGTGTCCAGCCTTATGCCACATCCAGCTGTCATTGTAGATAGGGTCATTCCAGGTGGCATCAGAGACCCTGAAGGAATTGTAAAGAATTTCCCTGTTTCTTTGTTCTGTTTCTGAAATTCCTTTTTAGAGTGGGTTTGAGCTGATTCTCGCTGCCCTGTTTATGCCAGTCTAGACACACTTGATTCCCTTATGGAGACATATCAATACATAGGTTTTAAGATTCTTACTAGTCAGATCTATTCCTCTGCGGGAAATATGGGGTTTTGAGTCCCTTTCACTGAGGAAGGTGTAGGTCTTGTCTATTCCATAGTTGGTTTTTGGAACGGTACCTGTGCTTATATCAAACTCTGGTTTGATGCATCACCCCACCTCTCCTTCCCCCTTAAGCAGGCATAAGAGTGTTTTCTAAATGTGAGACTCTGTTCTCTTGCCTAACTCAGTTCATGTGTAGCCATGTTTACAGGATCTTCCTAAGTGATATCTTATGATAAGTTTCTTTTCCTGTGTGACTTCTTTCCCTTAGAATCATCGTACCTGAATCCACTCATTTTGCTGCTACTGGTCTTATGACATTGATTTCGTGGCTGAGGGATATTCCATCGTACGTAAGTTCCACAATGTTTGGAACCATTTTTATATTTCCTGGGATATTTCAGGTGTACCCGGGTTGAGGTTCTTGTAAGCAGTGCAGCCCTCAATTTGGGGGTGGCTCTGTCTTATGGATTTTCAGTTTTCCCAAGGTATATTCCCTAGACTGGAAGTGCCCTTGGCTCTGTAGCTCTGTTGTTTACTTGTTTTAGGGAACACAATGCACTCCTCCAGTGAGGCAGTTGGCAACTTACATCCCGCCCATCAGCATAACAAGGCTCCCTGTTCTCCAGGGCCTGCCTTGCCTTTCTGGTTTTTACACATTTTGTGGATGTCCCTTTTGACCGGTGGGAAGTGATACTTCTTTGTAGTGCAGATTTGCATTGTCCGCTTGCTTGCTTGGCCAAAAAGGGCGTATGCGTTTTCTCCTGAATATATTCAGGAGAAAACGCATACGCCCTTTTTGGCCAAGTGCATCATTGTCGAAGTTGTGCCCCTCTTCCTGTGCTTTACAGGCGATTCCATCGTACCTCTTGAAATCTCTCTCCTGCTCTTCTGCCTCGCTTTCAAGTCCGCCTCGTTGCCTTCCCTCAACAGATTTTTGGACGATAGTTGGCCTTGATTACTCTGCCAGTTTGTGAATTGCTGTGCCCCTGAGCTCCATTTTTCAACTCGTTTTTTCTGAGCTGAACGCAAGGCCAAACTTTTGGTTCAGGACCTATACTGGTTCCCGGTGGGTTGCTGAGACTTTGGTTAATTCTTCTTCCTGCCGGGAAATTAGAGTGACATGTGCCCATCCAAATGCCTAACAGCTACTCTCTCATTGGTTCTCCCTCTTCCCTTTCATCCTCTGCCAAATTGGCAACCTGTGCGAACCAGGAGCTTAAAGGGGCTGTCTCTCCAAGTTGGGAGATTGATAGGAAAGCAGTTGGAAAGTCAAACCGGAGCACCAGGAGAGGGGCTCTTCGTTGAGTTTTAGAAACCTTTCGTATTCACAGTGTGTCCATTCTCTAGGTTTCCCGTACATGTTATAGCTGTAGTAATATTCCCTTCAACCTGGAGAGCTGGGACCCATGGAATGGGTGCCATGCGTTATTGCTTTAAAGGGTCTGCATTTGCTCACCCAATCTCCCCAATCCTCTCAGTCCCAAGTGTCCAGCCTTATGCCACATCCAGCTGTCATTGTAGATAGGGTCATTCCAGGTTGCATCAGAGACCCTGAAGGAATTGTAAAGAATTTCCCTGTTTCTTTGTTCTGTTTCTGAAATTCCTTTTTAGAGTGGGTTTGAGCTGATTCTCGCTGCCCTGTTTATGCCAGTCTAGACACACTTGATTCCCTTATGGAGACATATCAATACATAGGTTTTAAGATTCTTACTAGTCAGATCTATTCCTCTGCGGGAAATATGGGGTTTTGAGTCCCTTTCACTGAGGAAGGTGTAGGTCTTGTCTATTCCATAGTTGGTTTTTGGAACGGTACCTGTGCTTATATCAAACTCTGGTTTGATGCATCACCCCACCTCTCCTTCCCCCTTAAGCAGGCATAAGAGTGTTTTCTAAATGTGAGACTCTGTTCTCTTGCCTAACTCAGTTCATGTGTAGCCATGTTTACAGGATCTTCCTAAGTGATATCTTATGATAAGTTTCTTTTCCTGTGTGACTTCTTTCCCTTAGAATCATCGTACCTGAATCCACTCATTTTGCTGCTACTGGTCTTATGACATTGATTTCGTGGCTGAGGGATATTCCATCGTACGTAAGTTCCACAATGTTTGGAACCATTTTTATATTTCCTGGGATATTTCAGGTGTACCCGGGTTGAGGTTCTTGTAAGCAGTGCAGCCCTCAATTTGGGGGTGGCTCTGTCTTATGGATTTTCAGTTTTCCCAAGGTATATTCCCTAGACTGGAAGTGCCCTTGGCTCTGTAGCTCTGTTGTTTACTTGTTTTAGGGAACACAATGCACTCCTCCAGTGAGGCAGTTGGCAACTTACATCCCGCCCATCAGCATAACAAGGCTCCCTGTTCTCCAGGGCCTGCCTTGCCTTTCTGGTTTTTACACATTTTGTGGATGTCCCTTTTGACCGGTGGGAAGTGATACTTCTTTGTAGTGCAGATTTGCATTGTCCGCTTGCTTGCTTGGCCAAAAAGGGCGTATGCGTTTTCTCCTGAATATATTCAGGAGAAAACGCATACGCCCTTTTTGGCCAAGTGCATCATTGTCGAAGTTGTGCCCCTCTTCCTGTGCTTTACAGGCGATTCCATCGTACCTCTTGAAATCTCTCTCCTGCTCTTCTGCCTCGCTTTCAAGTCCGCCTCGTTGCCTTCCCTCAACAGATTTTTGGACGATAGTTGGCCTTGATTACTCTGCCAGTTTGTGAATTGCTGTGCCCCTGAGCTCCATTTTTCAACTCGTTTTTTCTGAGCTGAACGCAAGGCCAAACTTTTGGTTCAGGACCTATACTGGTTCCCGGTGGGTGGCTGAGACTTTGGTTAATTCTTCTTCCTGCCGGGAAATTAGAGTGATATGTGCCCATCCAAATGCCTAACAGCTACTCTCTCATTGGTTCTCCCTCTTCCCTTTCATCCTCTGCCAAATTGGCAACCTGTGCGAACCAGGAGCTTAAAGGGGCTGTCTCTCCAAGTTGGGAGATTGATAGGAAAGCAGTTGGAAAGTCAAACCGGAGCACCAGGAGAGGGGCTCTTCGTTGAGTTTTAGAAACCTTTCGTATTCACAGTGTGTCCATTCTCTAGGTTTCCCGTACATGTTATAGCTGTAGTAATATTCCCTTCAACCTGGAGAGCTGGGACCCATGGAATGGGGGCCATGCGTTATTGCTTCAAAGGGTCTGCATTTGCTCACCCAATCTCACCAATCCTCTCAGTCCCAAGTGTCCAGCCTTATGCCACATCCAGCTGTCATTGTAGATAGGGTCATTCCAGGTGGCATCAGAGACCCTGAAGGAATTGTAAAGAATTTCCCTGTTTCTTTGTTCTGTTTCTGAAATTCCTTTTTAGAGTGGGTTTGAGCTGATTCTCGCTGCCCTGTTTATGCCAGTCTAGACACACTTGATTCCCTTATGGAGACATATCAATACATAGGTTTTAAGATTCTTACTAGTCAGATCTATTCCTCTGCGGGAAATATGGGGTTTTGAGTCCCTTTCACTGAGGAAGGTGTAGGTCTTGTCTATTCCATAGTTGGTTTTTGGAACGGTACCTGTGATTATATCAAACTCTGGTTTGATGCATCACCCCACCTCTCCTTCCCCCTTAAGCAGGCATAAGAGTGTTTTCTAAATGTGAGACTCTGTTCTCTTGCCTAACTCAGTTCATGTGTAGCCATGTTTACAGGATCTTCCTAAGTGATATCTTATGATAAGTTTCTTTTCCTGTGTGACTTCTTTCACTTAGAATCATCGTACCTGAATCCACTCATTTTGCTGCTACTGGTCTTATGACATTGATTTCGTGGCTGAGGGATATTCCATCGTACGTAAGTTCCACAATGTTTGGAACCATTTTTATATTTCCTGGGATATTTCAGGTGTACCCGGGTTGAGGTTCTTGTAAGCAGTGCAGCCCTCAATTTGGGGGTGGCTCTGTCTTATGGATTTTCAGTTTTCCCAAGGTATATTCCCTAGACTGGAAGTGCCCTTGGCTCTGTAGCTCTGTTGTTTACTTGTTTTAGGGAACACAATGCACTCCTCCAGTGAGGCAGTTGGCAACTTACATCCCGCCCATCAGCATAACAAGGCTCCCTGTTCTCCAGGGCCTGCCTTGCCTTTCTGGTTTTTACACATTTTGTGGATGTCCCTTTTGACCGGTGGGAAGTGATACTTCTTTGTAGTGCAGATTTGCATTGTCCGCTTGCTTGCTTGGCCAAAAAGGGCGTATGCGTTTTCTCCTGAATATATTCAGGAGAAAACGCATACGCCCTTTTTGGCCAAGTGCATCATTGTCGAAGTTGTGCCCCTCTTCCTGTGCTTTACAGGCGATTCCATCGTACCTCTTGAAATCTCTCTCCTGCTCTTCTGCCTCGCTTTCAAGTCCGCCTCGTTGCCTTCCCTCAACAGATTTTTGGACGATAGTTGGCCTTGATTACTCTGCCAGTTTGTGAATTGCTGTGCCCCTGAGCTCCATTTTTCAACTCGTTTTTTCTGAGCTGAACGCAAGGCCAAACTTTTGGTTCAGGACCTATACTGGTTCCCGGTGGGTGGCTGAGACTTTGGTTAATTCTTCTTCCTGCCGGGAAATTAGAGTGACATGTGCCCATCCAAATGCCTAACAGCTACTCTCTCATTGGTTCTCCCTCTTCCCTTTCATCCTCTGCCAAATTGGCAACCTGTGCGAACCAGGAGCTTAAAGGGGCTGTCTCTCCAAGTTGGGAGATTGATAGGAAAGCAGTTGGAAAGTCAAACCGGAGCACCAGGAGAGGGGCTCTTCGTTGAGTTTTAGAAACCTTTCGTATTCACAGTGTGTCCATTCTCTAGGTTTCCCGTACATGTTATAGCTGTAGTAATATTCCCTTCAACCTGGAGAGCTGGGACCCATGGAATGGGTGCCATGCGTTATTGCTTTAAAGGGTCTGCATTTGCTCACCCAATCTCCCCAATCCTCTCAGTCCCAAGTGTCCAGCCTTATGCCACATCCAGCTGTCATTGTAGATAGGGTCATTCCAGGTTGCATCAGAGACCCTGAAGGAATTGTAAAGAATTTCCCTGTTTCTTTGTTCTGTTTCTGAAATTCCTTTTTAGAGTGGGTTTGAGCTGATTCTCGCTGCCCTGTTTATGCCAGTCTAGACACACTTGATTCCCTTATGGAGACATATCAATACATAGGTTTTAAGATTCTTACTAGTCAGATCTATTCCTCTGCGGGAAATATGGGGTTTTGAGTCCCTTTCACTGAGGAAGGTGTAGGTCTTGTCTATTCCATAGTTGGTTTTTGGAACGGTACCTGTGCTTATATCAAACTCTGGTTTGATGCATCACCCCACCTCTCCTTCCCCCTTAAGCAGGCATAAGAGTGTTTTCTAAATGTGAGACTCTGTTCTCTTGCCTAACTCAGTTCATGTGTAGCCATGTTTACAGGATCTTCCTAAGTGATATCTTATGATAAGTTTCTTTTCCTGTGTGACTTCTTTCACTTAGAATCATCGTACCTGAATCCACTCATTTTGCTGCTACTGGTCTTATGACATTGATTTCGTGGCTGAGGGATATTCCATCGTACGTAAGTTCCACAATGTTTGGAACCATTTTTATATTTCCTGGGATATTTCAGGTGTACCCGGGTTGAGGTTCTTGTAAGCAGTGCAGCCCTCAATTTGGGGGTGGCTCTGTCTTATGGATTTTCAGTTTTCCCAAGGTATATTCCCTAGACTGGAAGTGCCCTTGGCTCTGTAGCTCTGTTGTTTACTTGTTTTAGGGAACACAATGCACTCCTCCAGTGAGGCAGTTGGCAACTTACATCCCGCCCATCAGCATAACAAGGCTCCCTGTTCTCCAGGGCCTGCCTTGCCTTTCTGGTTTTTACACATTTTGTGGATGTCCCTTTTGACCGGTGGGAAGTGATACTTCTTTGTAGTGCAGATTTGCATTGTCCGCTTGCTTGCTTGGCCAAAAAGGGCGTATGCGTTTTCTCCTGAATATATTCAGGAGAAAACGCATACGCCCTTTTTGGCCAAGTGCATCATTGTCGAAGTTGTGCCCCTCTTCCTGTGCTTTACAGGCGATTCCATCGTACCTCTTGAAATCTCTCTCCTGCTCTTCTGCCTCGCTTTCAAGTCCGCCTCGTTGCCTTCCCTCAACAGATTTTTGGACGATAGTTGGCCTTGATTACTCTGCCAGTTTGTGAATTGCTGTGCCCCTGAGCTCCATTTTTCAACTCGTTTTTTCTGAGCTGAACGCAAGGCCAAACTTTTGGTTCAGGACCTATACTGGTTCCCGGTGGGTGGCTGAGACTTTGGTTAATTCTTCTTCCTGCCGGGAAATTAGAGTGATATGTGCCCATCCAAATGCCTAACAGCTACTCTCTCATTGGTTCTCCCTCTTCCCTTTCATCCTCTGCCAAATTGGCAACCTGTGCGAACCAGGAGCTTAAAGGGGCTGTCTCTCCAAGTTGGGAGATTGATAGGAAAGCAGTTGGAAAGTCAAACCGGAGCACCAGGAGAGGGGCTCTTCGTTGAGTTTTAGAAACCTTTCGTATTCACAGTGTGTCCATTCTCTAGGTTTCCCGTACATGTTATAGCTGTAGTAATATTCCCTTCAACCTGGAGAGCTGGGACCCATGGAATGGGTGCCATGCGTTATTGCTTTAAAGGGTCTGCATTTGCTCACCCAATCTCACCAATCCTCTCAGTCCCAAGTGTCCAGCCTTATGCCACATCCAGCTGTCATTGTAGATAGGGTCATTCCAGGTGGCATCAGAGACCCTGAAGGAATTGTAAAGAATTTCCCTGTTTCTTTGTTCTGTTTCTGAAATTCCTTTTTAGAGTGGGTTTGAGCTGATTCTCGCTGCCCTGTTTATGCCAGTCTAGACACACTTGATTCCCTTATGGAGACATATCAATACATAGGTTTTAAGATTCTTACTAGTCAGATCTATTCCTCTGCGGGAAATATGGGGTTTTGAGTCCCTTTCACTGAGGAAGGTGTAGGTCTTGTCTATTCCATAGTTGGTTTTTGGAACGGTACCTGTGATTATATCAAACTCTGGTTTGATGCATCACCCCACCTCTCCTTCCCCCTTAAGCAGGCATAAGAGTGTTTTCTAAATGTGAGACTCTGTTCTCTTGCCTAACTCAGTTCATGTGTAGCCATGTTTACAGGATCTTCCTAAGTGATATCTTATGATAAGTTTCTTTTCCTGTGTGACTTCTTTCACTTAGAATCATCGTACCTGAATCCACTCATTTTGCTGCTACTGGTCTTATGACATTGATTTCGTGGCTGAGGGATATTCCATCGTACGTAAGTTCCACAATGTTTGGAACCATTTTTATATTTCCTGGGATATTTCAGGTGTACCCGGGTTGAGGTTCTTGTAAGCAGTGCAGCCCTCAATTTGGGGGTGGCTCTGTCTTATGGATTTTCAGTTTTCCCAAGGTATATTCCCTAGACTGGAAGTGCCCTTGGCTCTGTAGCTCTGTTGTTTACTTGTTTTAGGGAACACAATGCACTCCTCCAGTGAGGCAGTTGGCAACTTACATCCCGCCCATCAGCATAACAAGGCTCCCTGTTCTCCAGGGCCTGCCTTGCCTTTCTGGTTTTTACACATTTTGTGGATGTCCCTTTTGACCGGTGGGAAGTGATACTTCTTTGTAGTGCAGATTTGCATTGCCCGCTTGCTTGCTTGGCCAAAAAGGGCGTATGCGTTTTCTCCTGAATATATTCAGGAGAAAACGCATACGCCCTTTTTGGCCAAGTGCATCTTTGTCGAAGTTGTGCCCCTCTTCCTGTGCTTTACAGGCGATTCCAACCTACCTCTTGAAATCTCTTTCCTGCTATTCTGCCTCGCTTTCAAGTCCGCCTCGTTGCCTTCCCTCAACAGATTTTTGGACGATAGTGTGCCTTGATTACTCTGCCAGTTTGTGAATTGCTGTGCCCCTGAGCTCCATTTTTCAACTCGTTTTTTGTGAGCTGAACGCAAGGCCAAACTTTTGGTTCAGGACCTATACTGGTTCCCGGTGGGTGGCTGAGACTTTGGTTAATTCTTCTTCCTGCCGGGAAATTAGAGTGACATGTGCCCATCCAAATGCCTAACAGCTAATCTCTCATTGGTTCTCCCTCTTCCCTTTCATCCTCTGCCCAATTGGCAACCTGTGCGAACCAGGAGCTTAAAGGGGCTGTCTCTCCAAGTTGGGAGATTGATAGGAAAGCAGTTGGAAAGTCAAACCGGAGCACCAGGAGAGGGGCTCTTCGTTGAGTTTTAGAAACCTTTCGTATTCACAGTGTGTCCATTCTCTAGGTTTCCCGTACATGTTATAGCTGTAGTAATATTCCCTTCAACCTGGAGAGCAGGGACCCATGGAATGGGTGCCATGCGTTATTGCTTTAAAGGGTCTGCATTTGCTCACCCAATCTCACCAATCCTCTCAGTCCCAAGTGTCCTGCCTTATGCCACATCCAGCTGTCATTGTAGATAGGGTCATTCCAGGTTGCATCAGAGACCCTGAAGGAATTGTAAAGAATTTCCCTGTTTCTTTGTTCTGTTTCTGAAATTCCTTTTGAGAGTGGGTTTGAGCTGATTCTCGCTGCCCTGTTTATGCCAGTCTAGACACACTTGATTCCCTTACGGAGACATATCAATACATAGGTTTTAAGATTCTTACTAGTCAGATCTATTCCTCTGCGGGAAATATGGGGTTTTGAGTCCCTTTCACTGAGGAAGGTGTAGGTCTTGTCTATTCCATAGTTGGTTTTTGGAACGGTACCTGTGCTTATATCAAACTCTGGTTTGATGCATCACCCCACCTCTCCTTCCCCCTTAAGCAGGCATAAGAGTGTTTTCTAAATGTGAGACTCTGTTCTCTTGCCTAACTCAGTTCATGTGTAGCCATGTTTACAGGATCTTCCTAAGTGATATCTTATGATAAGTTTCTTTTCCTGTGTGACTTCTTTCACTTAGAATCATCGTACCTGAATCCACTCATTTTGCTGCTACTGGTCTTATGACATTGATTTCTTTGCTGAGGGATATTCCATCGTACGTAAGTTCCACAATGTTTGGAACCATTTTTATATTTCCTGGGATATTTCAGGTGTACCCAGGTTGAGGTTCTTGTAAGCAGTGCAGCCCTCCATTTGGGGGTGGCTCTGTCTTATGGATTTTCAGTTTTCCCAAGGTATATTCCCTAGACTGGAAGTGCCCTTGGCTCTGTAGCTCTGTTGTTTACTTGTTTTAGGGAACACAATGCACTCCTCCAGTGAGGCAGTTGGCAACTTACATCCCGCCCATCAGCATAACAAGGCTCCCTGTTCTCCATGGCCTGTCTTGCCTTTCTGGTTTTTACACATTTTGTGGATGTCCCTTTTCACCGGTGGGAAGTGATATTTCTTTGTAGTGCAGATTTGCATTGCCCGCTTGCTTGCTTGGCCAAAAAGGGCGTATGCGTTTTCTCCTGAATATATTCAGGAGAAAACGCATACGCCCTTTTTGGCCAAGTGCATCATTGTCGAAGTTGTGCCCCTCTTCCTGTGCTTTACAGGCGATTCCAACGTACCTCTTGAAATCTCTTTCCTGCTATTCTGCCTCGCTTTCAAGTCCGCCTCGTTGCCTTCCCTCAACAGATTTTTGGACGATAGTTGGCCTTGATTACTCTGCCTGTTTGTGAATTGCTGTGCCCCTGAGCTCCATTTTTCAACTCGTTTTTTGTGAGCTGAACGCAAGTCCAAACTTTTGGTTCAGGACCTATACTGGTTCCCGGTGGGTGGCTGAGACTTTGGTTAATTCTTCTTCCTGCCGGGAAATTAGAGTGACATGTGCCCATCCAAATGCCTAACAGTTACTCTCTCATTGGTTCTCCCTCTTCCCTTTCATCCTCTGCCAAATTGGCAACCTGTGCGAACCAGGAGCTTAAAGGGGCTGTCTCTCCAAGTTGGGAGATTGATAGGAAAGCAGTTGGAAAGTCAAACCGGAGCACCAGGAGTGGGACTCTTCGTTGAGTTTTAGAAACCTTTCGTATTCACAGTGTGTCCATTCTCTAGGTTTCCCGTACATGTTATAGCTGTAGTAATATTCCCTTCAACCTGGAGAGCTGGGACCCAAGGAATGGGTGCCATGCGTTATTGCTTTAAAGGGTCTGCATTTGCTCACCCAATCTCACCAATCCTCTCAGTCCCAAGTGTCCAGCCTTATGCCACATCCAGCTGTCATTGTAGATAGGGTCATTCCAGGTTGCATCAGAGACCCTGAAGGGATTGTAATGAATTTCCCTGTTTCTTTGTTCTGTTTTTGAAATTCCTTTTTAGAGTGGGTTTGAGATGATTCTCGCTGCCCTGTTTATGCCAGTCTAGACACACTTGATTCCCTTACGGAGACATATCAATACATAGGTTTTAAGATTCTTACTAGTCAGATCTATTCCTCTGCGGGAAATATGGGGTTTTGAGTCCCTTTCACTGAGGAAGGTGTAGGTCTTGTCTATTCCATAGTTGGTTTTTGGAACGGTACCTGTGCTTATATCAAACTCTGGTTTGATGCATCACCCCACCTCTCCTTCCCCCTTAAACAGGCATAAGAGTGTTTTCTAAATGTGAGACTCTGTTCTCTTGCCTAACTCAGTTCATGTGTAGCCATGTTTACAGGATCTTCCTAAGTGATACCTTATGATAAGTTTCTTTTCCTGTGTGACTTCTTTCCCTTAGAATCATCGTACCTGAATCCACTCATTTTGCTGCTACTGGTCTTATGACATTGATTTCGTGGCTGAGGGATATTCCGTCGTACGTAAGTTCCACAATGTTTGGAACCATTTTTATATTTCCTGGGATATTTCAGGTGTACCCAGGTTGAGGTTCTTGTAAGCAGTGCATCCTTCAATTTGGGGGTGGCTCTGTCTTATGGATTTTCAGTTTTCCCAAGGTATATTCCCTAGACTGGAAGTGCCCTTGGCTCTGTAGCTCTGTTGTTTACTTGTTTTAGGGAACACAATGCACTCCTCCAGTGAGGCAGTTGGCAACTTACATCCCGCCCATCAGCATAACAAGGCTCCCTGTTCTCCAGGGCCTGCCTTGCCTTTCTGGTTTTTACACATTTTGTGGATGTCCCTTTTGACCGGTGGGAAGTGATACTTCTTTGTAGTGCAGATTTGCATTGCCCGCTTGCTTGCTTGGCCAAAAAGGGCGTATGCGTTTTCTCCTGAATATATTCAGGAGAAAACGCATACGCCCTTTTTGGCCAAGTGCATCATTGTCGAAGTTGTGCCCCTCTTCCTGTGCTTTACAGGCGATTCCAACGTACCTCTTGAAATCTCTTTCCTGCTATTCTGCCTCGCTTTCAAGTCCGCCTCGTTGCCTTCCCTCAACAGATTTTTGGACGATAGTGTGCCTTGATTACTCTGCCAGTTTGTGAATTGCTGTGCCCCTGAGCTCCATTTTTCAACTCGTTTTTTGTGAGCTGAACGCAAGGCCAAACTTTTGGTTCAGGACCTATACTGGTTCCCGGTGGGTGGCTGAGACTTTGGTTCATTCTTCTTCCTGCCGGGAAATTAGAGTGACATGTGCCTATCCAAATGCCTAACAGCTACTCTCTCATTGGTTCTCCCTCTTCCCTTTCATCCTCTGCCATATTGGCAACCTGTGCGAACCAGGAGCTTAAAGGGGCTGTCTCTCCAAGTTGGGAGATTGATAGGAAAGCAGTTGGAAAGTCAAACCGGAGCACCAGGAGAGGGACTCTTCGTTGAGTTTTAGAAACCTTTCGTATTCACAGTGTGTCCATTCTCTAGGTTTCCCGTACATGTTATAGCTGTAGTAATATTCCCTTCAACCTGGAGAGCTGGGACCCATGGAATGGGTGCCATGCGTTATTGCTTTAAAGGGTCTGCATTTGCTCACCCAATCTCACCAATCCTCTCAGTTCCAAGTGTCCAGCCTTATGCCACATCCAGCTGTCATTGTAGATAGGGTCATTCCAGGTTGCATCAGAGACCCTGAAGGAATTGTAAAGAATTTCCCTGTTTCTTTGTTCTGGTTTTGAAATTCCTTTTTAGAGTGGGTTTGAGCTGATTCTCGCTGCCCTGTTTATGCCAGTCTAGACACACTTGATTCCCTTATGGAGACATATCAATACATAGGTTTTAAGATTCTTACTAGTCAGATCTATTCCTCTGCGGGAAATATGGGGTTTTGAGTCCCTTTCACTGAGGAAGGTGTAGGTCTTGTCTATTCCATAGTTGGTTTTTGGAACGGTACCTGTGCTTATATCAAACTCTGGTTTGATGCATCACCCCACCTCTCCTTCCCCCTTAAGCAGGCATAAGAGTGTATTCTAAATGTGAGACTCTGTTCTCTTGCCTAACTCAGTTCATGTGTAGCCATGTTTACAGGATCTTCCTAAGTGATATCTTATGATAAGTTTCTTTTCCTGTGTGACTTCTTTCCCTTAGAATCATCGTACCTGAATCCACTCATTTTGCTGCTACTGGTCTTATGACATTGATTTCGTGGCTGAGGGATATTCCATCGTACGTAAGTTCCACAATGTTTGGAACCATTTTTATATTTCCTGGGATATTTCAGGTGTACCCAGGTTGAGGTTCTTGTAAGCAGTGCAGCCCTCAATTTGGGGGTGGCTCTGTCTTATGGATTTTCAGTTTTCCCAAGGTATATTCCCTAGACTGGAAGTGCCCTTGGCTCTGTAGCTCTGTTGTTTACTTGTTTTAGGGAACACAATGCACTCCTCCAGTGAGGCAGTTGGCAACTTACATCCCGCCCATCAGCATAACAAGGCTCCCTGTTCTCCAGGGCCTGTCTTGCCTTTCTGGTTTTTACACATTTTGTGGATGTCCCTTTTGACCGGTGGGAAGTGATACTTCTTTGTAGTGCAGATTTGCATTGCCCGCTTGCTTGCTTGGCCAAAAAGGGCGTATGCGTTTTCTCCTGAATATATTCAGGAGAAAACGCATACGCCCTTTTTGGCCAAGTGCATCATTGTCGAAGTTGTGCCCCTCTTCCTGTGCTTTACAGGCGATTCCAACGTACCTCTTGAAATCTCTTTCCTGCTATTCTGCCTCGCTTTCAAGTCCGCCTCGTTGCCTTCCCTCAACAGATTTTTGGACGATAGTTGGCCTTGATTACTCTGCCAGTTTGTGAATTGCTGTGCCCCTTAGCTCCATTTTTCAACTCGTTTTTTGTGAGCTGAACGCAAGTCCAAACTTTTGGTTCAGGACCTATACTGGTTCCCGGTGGGTGGCTGAGACTTTGGTTAATTCTCCTTCCTGCTGGGAAATTAGAGTGACATGTGCCCATCCAAATGCCTAACAGCTACTCTCTCATTGGTTCTCCCTCTTCCCTTTCATCCTCTGCCAAATTGGCAACCTGTGCGAACCAGGAGCTTAAAGGGGCTGTCTCTCCAAGTTGGGAGATTGATAGGAAAGCAGTTGGAAAGTCAAACCGGAGCACCAGGAGAGGGACTCTTCGTTGAGTTTTAGAAACCTTTCGTATTCACAGTGTGTCCATTCTCTAGATTTCCCGTACATGTTATAGCTGTAGTAATATTCCCTTCAACCTGGAGAGCTGGGACCCATGGAATGGGTGCCATGCGTTATTGCTTTAAAGGGTCTGCATTTGCTCACCCAATGTCACCAATCCTCTCAGTCCCAAGTGTCCAGCCTTATGCCACATCCAGCTGTCATTGTAGATAGGGTCATTCCAGGTTGCATCAGAGACCCTGAAGGAATTGTAAAGAATTTCCCTGTTTCTTTGTTCTGTTTTTGAAATTCCTTTTTAGAGTGTGTTTGAGCTGATTCTCGCTGCCCTGTTTATGCCAGTCTAGACACACTTGATTCCCTTACGGAGACATATCAATACATAGGTTTTAAGATTATTACTAGTCAGATCTATTCCTCTGCGGGAAATATGGGGTTTTGAGTCCCTTTCACTGAGGAAGGTGTAGGTCTTGTCTATTCCATAGTTGGTTTTTGGAACGGTACCTGTGCTTATATCAAACTCTGGTTTGATGCATCACCCCACCTCTCCTTCCCCCTTAAGGAGGCATAAGAGTGTTTTCTAAATGTGAGACTCTGTTCTCTTGCCTAACTCAGTTCATGTGTAGCCATGTTTACAGGATCTTCCTAAGTGATATCTTATGATAAGTTTCTTTTCCTGTGTGACTTCTTTCACTTAGAATCATCGTACCTGAATCCACTCATTTTGCCGCTACTGGTCTTATGACATTGATTTCGTGGCTGAGGGATATTCCATCGTACGTAAGTTCCACAATGTTTGGAACCATTTTTATATTTCCTGGGATATTTCAGGTGTACCCAGGTTGAGGTTCTTGTAAGCAGTGCAGCCCTCAATTAGGGGGTGGCTCTGTCTTATGGATTTTCAGTTTTCCCAAGGTATATTCCCTAGACTGGAAGTGCCCTTGGCTCTGTAGCTCTGTTGTTTACTTGTTTTAGGGAACACAATGCACTCCTCCAGTGAGGCAGTTGGCAACTTACATCCCGCCCATCAGCATAACAAGGCTCCCTGTTCTCCAGGGCCTGCCTTGCCTTTCTTGTTTTTACACATTTTGTGGATGTCCCTTTTGACCGGTGGGAAGTGATACTTCTTTGTAGTGCAGATTTGCATTGCCCGCTTGCTTGCTTGGCCAAAAAGGGCGTATGCGTTTTCTCCTGAATATATTCAGGAGAAAATGCATACGCCCTTTTTGGCCAAGTGCATCATTGTCGAAGTTGTGCCCCTCTTCCTGTGCTTTACAGGCGATTCCATCGTACCTCTTGAAATCTCTTTCCTGCTCTTCTGCCTCGCTTTCAAGTCCGCCTCGTTGCCTTCCCTCAACAGATTTTTGGACGATAGTGGGCCTTCATTACTCTGCCAGTTTGTGAATTGCTGTGCCCCTGAGCTCCATTTTTCAACTCGTTTTTTGTGAGCTGAACGCAAGTCCAAACTTTTGGTTCAGGACCTATACTGGTTCCCGGTGGGTGGCTGAGACTTTGGTTAATTCTTCTTCCTGCCGGGAAATTAGAGTGACGTGCCTATCCAAATGCCTAACAGCTACTCTCTCATTGGTTCTCCCTCTTCCCTTTCATCCTCTGCCAAATTGGCAACCTGTGCGAACCAGGAGCTTAAAGGGGCTGTCTCTCCAAGTTGGGAGATTGATAGGAAAGCAGTTGGAAAGTCAAACCGGAGCACCAGGAGAGGGACTCTTCGTTGAGTTTTAGAAACCTTTCGTATTCACAGTGTGTCCGTTCTCTAGGTTTCCCTTACATGTTATAGCTGTAGTAATATTCCCTTCAACCTGGAGAGCTGGGACCCATGGAATGGGTGCCATGCGTTATTGCTTTAAAGGGTCTGCATTTGCTCACCCAATCTCACCAATCCTCTCAGTCCCAAGTGTCCAGCCTTATGCCACATCCAGCTGTCATTGTAGATAGGGTCATTCCAGGTTGCATCAGAGACCCTGAAGGAATTGTAAAGAATTTCCCTGTTTCTTTGTTCTGGTTTTGAAATTCCTTTTTAGAGTGGGTTTGAGCTGATTCTCGCTGCCCTGTTTATGCCAGTCTAGACACACTTGATTCCCTTACGGAGACATATCAATACATAGGTTTTAAGATTCTTACTAGTCAGATCTATTCCTCTGCGGGAAATATGGGGTTTTGAGTCCCTTTCACTGAGGAAGGTGTAGGTCTTGTCTATTCCATAGTTGGTTTTTGGAACGGTACCTGTGCTTATATCAAACTCTGGTTTGATGCATCACCCCACCTCTCCTTCCCCCTTAAGGAGGCATAAGAGTGTTTTCTAAATGTGAGACTCTGTTCTCTTGCCTAACTCAATTCATGTGTAACCATGTTTACAGGATCTTCCCAAGTGATATCTTATGATAAGTTTCTTTTCCTGTGTGACTTCTTTCACTTAGAATCATCGTACCTGAATCCACTCATTTTGCTGCTAGTGGTCTTATGACATGGATTTCGTGGCTGAGGGATATTCCATCGTACGTAAGTTCCACAATGTTTGGAACCATTTTTATATTTCCTGGGATATTTCAGGTGTACCCAGGTTGAGGTTCTTGTAAGCAGTGCAGCCCTCAATTAGGGGGTGGCTCTGTCTTATGGATTTTCAGTTTTCCCAAGGTATATTCCCTAGACTGGAAGTGCCCTTGGCTCTGTAGCTCTGTTGTTTACTTGTTTTAGGGAACACAATGCACTCCTCCAGTGAGGCAGTTGGCAACTTACATCCCGCCCATCAGCATAACAAGGCTCCCTGTTCTCCAGGGCCTGCCTTGCCTTTCTGGTTTTTACACATTTTGTGGATGTCCCTTTTGACCGGTGGGAAGTGATACTTCTTTGTAGTGCAGATTTGCATTGCCCGCTTGCTTGCTTGGCCAAAAAGGGCGTATGCGTTTTCTCCTGAATATATTAAGGAGAAAACACATACGCCCTTTTTGGCCAAGTGCATCATTGTCGAAGTTGTGCCCCTCTTCCTGTGCTTTACAGGCGATTCCATCGTACCTCTTGAAATCTCTTTCCTGCTCTTCTGCCTCGCTTTCAAGTCCGCCTCGTTGCCTTCCCTCAACAGATTTTTGGACGATAGTGGGCCTTGATTACTCTGCCAGTTTGTGAATTGCTGTGCCCCTGAGCTCCATTTTTCAACTCGTTTTTTGTGAGCTGAACGCAAGTCCAAACTTTTGGTTCAGGACCTATACTGGTTCCCGGTGGGTGGCTGAGACTTTGGTTAATTCTTCTTCCTGCCGGGAAATTAGAGTGACATGTGCCCATCCAAATGCCTAACAGCTACTCTCTCATTGGTTCTCCCTCTTCCCTTTCATCCTCTGCCAAATTGGCAACCTGTGCGAACCAGGAGCTTAAAGGGGCTGTCTCTCCAAGTTGGGAGATTGATAGGAAAGCAGTTGGAAAGTCAAACCGGAGCACCAGGAGAGGGACTCTTCGTTGAGTTTTAGAAACCTTTCGTATTCACATTGTGTCCGTTCTCTAGGTTTCCCGTACATGTTATACCTGTAGTAATATTCCCTTCAACCTGGAGAGCTGGAGCCCATGGAATGGGTGCCATGCGTTATTGCTTTAAAGGGTCTGCATTTGCTCACCCAATCTCACCAATCCTCTCAGTCCCAAGTGTCCAGCCTTATGCCACATCCAGCTGTCATTGTAGATAGGGTCATTCCAGGTTGCATCAGAGACCCTGAAGGAATTGTAAAGAATTTCCCTGTTTCTTTGTTCTGTTTTTGAAATTCCTTTTTAGAGTGGGTTTGAGCTGATTCTCGCTGCCCTGTTTATGCCAGTCTAGACACACTTGATTCCCTTACGGAGACATATCAATACATAGGTTTTAAGATTCTTACTAGTCAGATCTATTCCTCTGCGGGAAATATGGGGTTTTGAGTCCCTTTCACTGAGGAAGGTGTAGGTCTTGTCTATTCCATAGTTGGTTTTTGGAACGGTATCTGTGCTTATATCAAACTCTGGTTTGATGCATCACCCCACCTCTCCTTCCCCCTTAAGGAGGCATAAGAGTGTTTTCTAAATGTGAGACTCTGTTCTCTTGCCTAACTCAGTTCATGTGTAGCCATGTTTACAGGATCTTCCCAAGTGATATCTTATGATAAGTTTCTTTTCCTGTGTGACTTCTTTCACTTAGAATCATCGTACCTGAATCCACTCATTTTGCTGCTACTGGTCTTATGACATGGATTTCGTGGCTGAGGGATATTCCATCGTACGTAAGTTCCACAATGTTTGGAACCATTTTTATATTTCCTGGGATATTTCAGGTGTACCCAGGTTGAGGTTCTTGTAAGCAGTGCAGCCCTCAATTTGGGGGTGGCTCTGTCTTATGGATTTTCAGTTTTCCCAAGGTATATTCCCTAGACTGGAAGTGCGCTTGGCTCTGTAGCTCTGTTGTTTACTTGTTTTAGGGAACACAATGCACTCCTCCAGTGAGGCAGTTGGCAACTTACATCCCGCCCATCAGCATAACAAGGCTCCCTGTTCTCCAGGGCCTGCCTTGCCTTTCTGGTTTTTACACATTTTGTGGATGTCCCTTTTGACCGGTGGGAAGTGATACTTCTTTGTAGTGCAGATTTGCATTGCCCGCTTGCTTGCTTGGCCAAAAAGGGCGTATGCGTTTTCTCCTGAATATATTCAGGAGAAAACGCATACGCCCTTTTTGGCCAAGTGCGTCATTGTCGAAGTTGTGCCCCTCTTCCTGTGCTTTACAGGCGATTCCAACGTACCTCTTGAAATCTCTTTCCTGCTATTCTGCCTCGCTTTCAAGTCCGCCTCGTTGCCTTCCCTCAACAGATTTTTGGACGATAGTGGGCCTTGATTACTCTGCCTGTTTGTGAATTGCTGTGCCCCTGAGCTCCATTTTTCAACTCGTTTTTTGTGAGCTGAACGCAAGGCCAAACTTTTGGTTCAGGACCTATACTGGTTCCCGGTGGGTGGCTGAGACTTTGGTTAATTCTTCTTCCTGCCGGGAAATTAGAGTGACATGTGCCCATCCAAATGCCTAACAGCTACTCTCTCATTGGTTCTCCCTCTTCCCTTTCATCCTCTGCCAAATTGGCAACCTGTGCGAACCAGGAGCTTAAAGGGGCTGTCTCTCCAAGTTGGGAGATTGATAGGAAAGCAGTTGGAAAGTCAAACCGGAGCACCAGGAGAGGGACTCTTCGTTGAGTTTTAGAAACCTTTCGTATTCACAGTGTGTCCATTCTCTAGGTTTCCCGTACATGTTATAGCTGTAGTAATATTCCCTTCAACCTGGAGAGCTGGGACCCATGGAATGGGTGCCATGCGTTATTGCTTTAAAGGGTCTGCATTTGCTCACCCAATGTCACCAATCCTCTCAGTCCCAAGTGTCCAGCCTTATGCCACATCAGCTGTCATTGTAGATAGGGTCATTCCAGGTTGCATCAGAGACCCTGAAGGAATTGTAAAGAATTTCCCTGTTTCTTTGTTCTGTTTTTGAAATTCCTTTTTAGAGTGGGTTTGAGCTGATTCTCGCTGCCCTGTTTATGCCAGTCTAGACACACTTGATTCCCTTACGGAGACATATCAATACATAGGTTTTAAGATTCTTACTAGTCAGATCTATTCCTCTGCGGGAAATATGGGGTTTTGAGTCCCTTTCACTGAGGAAGGTGTAGGTCTTGTCTATTCCATAGTTGGTTTTTGGAACGGTACCTGTGCTTATATCAAACTCTGGTTTGATGCATCACCCCACCTCTCCTTCCCCCTTAAGCAGGCATAAGAGTGTTTTCTAAATGTGAGACTCTGTTCTCTTGCCTAACTCAGTTCATGTGTAGCCATGTTTACAGGATCTTCCTAAGTGATATCTTATGATAAGTTTCTTTTCCTGTGTGACTTCTTTCACTTAGAATCATCGTACCTGAATCCACTCATTTTGCTGCTACTGGTCTTATGACATTGATTTCGTGGCTGAGGGATATTCCGTCGTACGTAAGTTCCACAATGTTTGGAACCATTTTTATATTTCCTGGGATATTTCAGGTGTACCCAGGTTGAGGTTCTTGTAAGCAGTGCATCCTTCAATTTGGGGGTTGCTCTGTCTTATGGATTTTCAGTTTTCCCAAGGTATATTCCCTAGACTGGAAGTGCCCTTGGCTCTGTAGCTCTGTTGTTTACTTGTTTTAGGGAACACAATGCACTCCTCCAGTGAGGCAGTTGGCAACTTACATCCCGCCCATCAGCATAACAAGGCTCCCTGTTCTCCAGGGCCTGCCTTGCCTTTCTGGTTTTTACACATTTTGTGGATGTCCCTTTTGACCGGTGGGAAGTGATACTTCTTTGTAGTGCAGATTTGCATTGCCCGCTTGCTTGCTTGGCCAAAAAGGGCGTATGCGTTTTCTCCTGAATATATTCAGGAGAAAACGCATACGCCCTTTTTGGCCAAGTGCATCATTGTCGAAGTTGTGCCCCTCTTCCTGTGCTTTACAGGCGATTCCAACGTACCTCTTGAAATCTCTTTCCTGCTATTCTGCCTCACTTTCAAGTCCGCCTCGTTGCCTTCCCTCAACAGATTTTTGGACGATAGTTGGCCTTGATTACTCTGCCAGTTTGTGAATTGCTGTGCCCCTGAGCTCCATTTTTCAACTCGTTTTTTGTGAGCTGAACGCAAGTCCAAACTTTTGGTTCAGGACCTATACTGGTTCCCGGTGGGTGGCTGAGACTTTGGTTAATTCTTCTTCCTGCCGGGAAATTAGAGTGACATGTGCCCATCCAAATGCCTAACAGCTACTCTCTCATTGGTTCTCCCTCTTCCCTTTCATCCTCTGCCAAATTGGCAACCTGTGCAAACCAGGAGCTTAAAGGGGCTGTCTCTCCAAGTTGGGAGATTGATAGGAAAGCAGTTGGAAAGTCAAACCGGAGCACCAGGAGAGGGACTCTTCGTTGAGTTTTAGAAACCTTTCGTATTCACAGTGTGTCCATTCTCTAGGTTTCCCGTACATGTTATAGCTGTAGTAATATTCCCTTCAACCTGGAGAGCTGGGACCCATGGAATGGGTGCCATGCGTTATTGCTTTAAAGGGTCTGCATTTGCTCACCCAATCTCACCAATCCTCTCAGTCCCAAGTGTCCAGCCTTATGCCACATCCAGCTGTCATTGTAGATAGGGTCATTCCAGGTTGCATCAGAGACCCTGAAGGAATTGTAAAGAATTTCCCTGTTTCTTTGTTCTGGTTTTGAAATTCCTTTTTAGAGTGGGTTTGAGCTGATTCTCGCTGCCCTGTTTATGCCAGTCTAGACACACTTGATTCCCTTACGGAGACATATCAATACATAGGTTTTAAGATTCTTACTAGTCAGATCTATTCCTCTGCGGGAAATATGGGGTTTTGAGTCCCTTTCACTGAGGAAGGTGTAGGTCTTGTCTATTCCATAGTTGGTTTTTGGAACGGTACCTGTGCTTATATCAAACTCTGGTTTGATGCATCACCCCACCTCTCCTTCCCCCTTAAGGAGGCATAAGAGTGTTTTCTAAATGTGAGACTCTGTTCTCTTGCCTAACTCAGTTCATGTGTAACCATGTTTACAGGATCTTCCCAAGTGATATCTTATGATAAGTTTCTTTTCCTGTGTGACTTCTTTCACTTAGAATCATCGTACCTGAATCCACTCATTTTGCTGCTAGTGGTCTTATGACATGGATTTCGTGGCTGAGGGATATTCCATCGTACGTAAGTTCCACAATGTTTGGAACCATTTTTATATTTCCTGGGATATTTCAGGTGTACCCAGGTTGAGGTTCTTGTAAGCAGTGCAGCCCTCAATAAGGGGGTGGCTCTGTCTTATGGATTTTCAGTTTTCCCAAGGTATATTCCCTAGACTGGAAGTGCCCTTGGCTCTGTAGCTCTGTTGTTTACTTGTTTTAGGGAACACAATGCACTCCTCCAGTGAGGCAGTTGGCAACTTACATCCCGCCCATCAGCATAACAAGGCTCCCTGTTCTCCAGGGCCTGCCTTGCCTTTCTGGTTTTTACACATTTTGTGGATGTCCCTTTTGACCGGTGGGAAGTGATACTTCTTTGTAGTGCAGATTTGCATTGCCCGCTTGCTTGCTTGGCCAAAAAGGGCGTATGCGTTTTCTCCTGAATATATTAAGGAGAAAACACATACGCCCTTTTTGGCCAAGTGCATCATTGTCGAAGTTGTGCCCCTCTTCCTGTGCTCTACAGGCGATTCCATCGTACCTCTTGAAATCTCTTTCCTGCTCTTCTGCCTCGCTTTCAAGTCCGCCTCGTTGCCTTCCCTCAACAGATTTTTGGACGATAGTGGGCCTTGATTACTCTGCCAGTTTGTGAATTGCTGTGCCCCTGAGCTCCATTTTTCAACTCGTTTTTTGTGAGCTGAACGCAAGTCCAAACTTTTGGTTCAGGACCTATACTGGTTCCCGGTGGGTGGCTGAGACTTTGGTTAATTCTTCTTCCTGCCGGGAAATTAGAGTGACATGTGCCCATCCAAATGCCTAACAGCTACTCTCTCATTGGTTCTCCCTCTTCCCTTTCATCCTCTGCCAAATTGGCAACCTGTGCGAACCAGGAGCTTAAAGGGGCTGTCTCTCCAAGTTGGGAGATTGATAGGAAAGCAGTTGGAAAGTCAAACCGGAGCACCAGGAGAGGGACTCTTCGTTGAGTTTTAGAAACCTTTCGTATTCACATTGTGTCCGTTCTCTAGGTTTCCCGTACATGTTATAGCTGTAGTAATATTCCCTTCAACCTGGAGAGCTGGAACCCATGGAATGGGTGCCATGCGTTATTGCTTTAAAGGGTCTGCATTTGCTCACCCAATCTCACCAATCCTCTCAGTCCCAAGTGTCCAGCCTTATGCCACATCCAGCTGTCATTGTAGATAGGGTCATTCCAGGTTGCATCAGAGACCCTGAAGGAATTGTAAAGAATTTCCCTGTTTCTTTGTTCTGTTTTTGAAATTCCTTTTTAGAGTGGGTTTGAGCTGATTCTCGCTGCCCTGTTTATGCCAGTCTAGACACACTTGATTCCCTTACGGAGACATATCAATACATAGGTTTTAAGATTCTTACTAGTCAGATCTATTCCTCTGCGGGAAATATGGGGTTTTGAGTCCCTTTCACTGAGGAAGGTGTAGGTCTTGTCTATTCCATAGTTGGTTTTTGGAACGGTACCTGTGCTTATATCAAACTCTGGTTTGATGCATCACCCCACCTCTCCTTCCCCCTTAAGGAGGCATAAGAGTGTTTTCTAAATGTGAGACTCTGTTCTCTTGCCTAACTCAGTTCATGTGTAGCCATGTTTACAGGATCTTCCCAAGTGATATCTTATGATAAGTTTCTTTTCCTGTGTGACTTCTTTCACTTAGAATCATCGTACCTGAATCCACTCATTTTGCTGCTACTGGTCTTATGACATGGATTTCGTGGCTGAGGGATATTCCATCGTACGTAAGTTCCACAATGTTTGGAACCATTTTTATATTTCCTGGGATATTTCAGGTGTACCCAGGTTGAGGTTCTTGTAAGCAGTGCAGCCCTCAATTTGGGGGTGGCTCTGTCTTATGGATTTTCAGTTTTCCCAAGGTATATTCCCTAGACTGGAAGTGCGCTTGGCTCTGTAGCTCTGTTGTTTACTTGTTTTAGGGAACACAATGCACTCCTCCAGTGAGGCAGTTGGCAACTTACATCCCGCCCATCAGCATAACAAGGCTCCCTGTTCTCCAGGGCCTGCCTTGCCTTTCTGGTTTTTACACATTTTGTGGATGTCCCTTTTGACCGGTGGGAAGTGATACTTCTTTGTAGTGCAGATTTGCATTGCCCGCTTGCTTGCTTGGCCAAAAAGGGCGTATGCGTTTTCTCCTGAATATATTCAGGAGAAAACGCATACGCCCTTTTTGGCCAAGTGCATCATTGTCGAAGTTGTGCCCCTCTTCCTGTGCTTTACAGGCGATTCCAACGTACCTCTTGAAATCTCTTTCCTGCTATTCTGCCTCGCTTTCAAGTCCGCCTCGTTGCCTTCCCTCAACAGATTTTTGGACGATAGTGGGCCTTGATTACTCTGCCTGTTTGTGAATTGCTGTGCCCCTGAGCTCCATTTTTCAACTCGTTTTTTGTGAGCTGAACGCAAGTCCAAACTTTTGGTTCAGGACCTATACTGGTTCCCGGTGGGTGGCTGAGACTTTGGTTAATTCTTCTTCCTGCCGGGAAATTAGAGTGACATGTGCCCATCCAAATGCCTAACAGCTACTCTCTCATTGGTTCTCCCTCTTCCCTTTCATCCTCTGCCAAATTGGCAACCTGTGCGAACCAGGAGCTTAAAGGGGCTGTCTCTCCAAGTTGGGAGATTGATAGGAAAGCAGTTGGAAAGTCAAACCGGAGCACCAGGAGAGGGACTCTTCGTTGAGTTTTAGAAACCTTTCGTATTCACAGTGTGTCCATTCTCTAGGTTTCCCGTACATGTTATAGCTGTAGTAATATTCCCTTCAACCTGGAGAGCTGGGACCCATGGAATGGGTGCCATGCGTTATTGCTTTAAAGGGTCTGCATTTGCTCACCCAATCTCACCAATCCTCTCAGTCCCAAGTGTCCAGCCTTATGCCACATCAGCTGTCATTGTAGATAGGGTCATTCCAGGTTGCATCAGAGACCCTGAAGGAATTGTAAAGAATTTCCCTGTTTCTTTGTTCTGTTTTTGAAATTCCTTTTTAGAGTGGGTTTGAGCTGATTCTCGCTGCCCTGTTTATGCCAGTCTAGACACACTTGATTCCCTTACGGAGACATATCAATACATAGGTTTTAAGATTCTTACTAGTCAGATCTATTCCTCTGCGGGAAATATGGGGTTTTGAGTCCCTTTCACTGAGGAAGGTGTAGGTCTTGTCTATTCCATAGTTGGTTTTTGGAACGGTACCTGTGCTTATATCAAACTCTGGTTTGATGCATCACCCCACCTCTCCTTCCCCCTTAAGCAGGCATAAGAGTGTTTTCTAAATGTGAGACTCTGTTCTCTTGCCTAACTCAGTTCATGTGTAGCCATGTTTACAGGATCTTCCTAAGTGATATCTTATGATAAGTTTCTTTTCCTGTGTGACTTCTTTCACTTAGAATCATCGTACCTGAATCCACTCATTTTGCTGCTACTGGTCTTATGACATTGATTTCGTGGCTGAGGGATATTCCGTCGTACGTAAGTTCCACAATGTTTGGAACCATTTTTATATTTCCTGGGATATTTCAGGTGTACCCAGGTTGAGGTTCTTGTAAGCAGTGCATCCTTCAATTTGGGGGTTGCTCTGTCTTATGGATTTTCAGTTTTCCCAAGGTATATTCCCTAGACTGGAAGTGCCCTTGGCTCTGTAGCTCTGTTGTTTACTTGTTTTAGGGAACACAATGCACTCCTCCAGTGAGGCAGTTGGCAACTTACATCCCCCCCATCAGCATAACAAGGCTCCCTGTTCTCCAGGGCCTGCCTTGCCTTTCTGGTTTTTACACATTTTGTGGATGTCCCTTTTGACCGGTGGGAAGTGATACTTCTTTGTAGTGCAGATTTGCATTGCCCGCTTGCTTGCTTGGCCAAAAAGGGCGTATGCGTTTTCTCCTGAATATATTCAGGAGAAAACGCATACGCCCTTTTTGGCCAAGTGCATCATTGTCGAAGTTGTGCCCCTCTTCCTGTGCTTTACAGGCGATTCCAACGTACCTCTTGAAATCTCTTTCCTGCTATTCTGCCTCACTTTCAAGTCCGCCTCGTTGCCTTCCCTCAACAGATTTTTGGACGATAGTTGGCCTTGATTACTCTGCCAGTTTGTGAATTGCTGTGCCCCTGAGCTCCATTTTTCAACTCGTTTTTTGTGAGCTGAACGCAAGTCCAAACTTTTGGTTCAGGACCTATACTGGTTCCCGGTGGGTGGCTGAGACTTTGGTTAATTCTTCTTCCTGCCGGGAAATTAGAGTGACATGTGCCCATCCAAATGCCTAACAGCTACTCTCTCATTGGTTCTCCCTCTTCCCTTTCATCCTCTGCCAAATTGGCAACCTGTGCAAACCAGGAGCTTAAAGGGGCTGTCTCTCCAAGTTGGGAGATTGATAGGAAAGCAGTTGGAAAGTCAAACCGGAGCACCAGGAGAGGGACTCTTCGTTGAGTTTTAGAAACCTTTCGTATTCACAGTGTGTCCATTCTCTAGGTTTCCCGTACATGTTATAGCTGTAGTAATATTCCCTTCAACCTGGAGAGCTGGGACCCATGGAATGGGTGCCATGCGTTATTGCTTTAAAGGGTCTGCATTTGCTCACCCAATGTCACCAATCCTCTCAGTCCCAAGTGTCCAGCCTTATGCCACATCAGCTGTCATTGTAGATAGGGTCATTCCAGGTTGCATCAGAGACCCTGAAGGAATTGTAAAGAATTTCCCTGTTTCTTTGTTCTGTTTTTGAAATTCCTTTTTAGAGTGGGTTTGAGCTGATTCTCGCTGCCCTGTTTATGCCAGTCTAGACACACTTGATTCCCTTACGGAGACATATCAATACATAGGTTTTAAGATTCTTACTAGTCAGATCTATTCCTCTGCGGGAAATATGGGGTTTTGAGTCCCTTTCACTGAGGAAGGTGTAGGTCTTGTCTATTCCATAGTTGGTTTTTGGAACGGTACCTGTGCTTATATCAAACTCTGGTTTGATGCATCACCCCACCTCTCCTTCCCCCTTAAGCAGGCATAAGAGTGTTTTCTAAATGTGAGACTCTGTTCTCTTGCCTAACTCAGTTCATGTGTAGCCATGTTTACAGGATCTTCCTAAGTGATATCTTATGATAAGTTTCTTTTCCTGTGTGACTTCTTTCACTTAGAATCATCGTACCTGAATCCACTCATTTTGCTGCTACTGGTCTTATGACATTGATTTCGTGGCTGAGGGATATTCCGTCGTACGTAAGTTCCACAATGTTTGGAACCATTTTTATATTTCCTGGGATATTTCAGGTGTACCCAGGTTGAGGTTCTTGTAAGCAGTGCATCCTTCAATTTGGGGGTTGCTCTGTCTTATGGATTTTCAGTTTTCCCAAGGTATATTCCCTAGACTGGAAGTGCCCTTGGCTCTGTAGCTCTGTTGTTTACTTGTTTTAGGGAACACAATGCACTCCTCCAGTGAGGCAGTTGGCAACTTACATCCCGCCCATCAGCATAACAAGGCTCCCTGTTCTCCAGGGCCTGCCTTGACTTTCTGGTTTTTACACATTTTGTGGATGTCCCTTTTGACCGGTGGGAAGTGATACTTCTTTGTAGTGCAGATTTGCATTGCCCGCTTGCTTGCTTGGCCAAAAAGGGCGTATGCGTTTTCTCCTGAATATATTCAGGAGAAAACGCATACGCCCTTTTTGGCCAAGTGCATCATTGTCGAAGTTGTGCCCCTCTTCCTGTGCTTTACAGGCGATTCCAACGTACCTCTTGAAATCTCTTTCCTGCTATTCTGCCTCACTTTCAAGTCCGCCTCGTTGCCTTCCCTCAACAGATTTTTGGACGATAGTTGGCCTTGATTACTCTGCCAGTTTGTGAATTGCTGTGCCCCTGAGCTCCATTTTTCAACTCGTTTTTTGTGAGCTGAACGCAAGTCCAAACTTTTGGTTCAGGACCTATACTGGTTCCCGGTGGGTGGCTGAGACTTTGGTTAATTCTTCTTCCTGCCGGGAAATTAGAGTGACATGTGCCCATCCAAATGCCTAACAGCTACTCTCTCATTGGTTCTCCCTCTTCCCTTTCATCCTCTGCCAAATTGGCAACCTGTGCAAACCAGGAGCTTAAAGGGGCTGTCTCTCCAAGTTGGGAGATTGATAGGAAAGCAGTTGGAAAGTCAAACCGGAGCACCAGGAGAGGGACTCTTCGTTGAGTTTTAGAAACCTTTCGTATTCACAGTGTGTCCATTCTCTAGGTTTCCCGTACATGTTATAGCTGTAGTAATATTCCCTTCAACCTGGAGAGCTGGGACCCATGGAATGGGTGCCATGCGTTATTGCTTTAAAGGGTCTGCATTTGCTCACCCAATCTCACCAATCCTCTCAGTCCCAAGTGTCCAGCCTTATGCCACATCCAGCTGTCATTGTAGATAGGGTCATTCCAGGTTGCATCAGAGACCCTGAAGGAATTGTAAAGAATTTCCCTGTTTCTTTGTTCTGGTTTTGAAATTCCTTTTTAGAGTGGGTTTGAGCTGATTCTCGCTGCCCTGTTTATGCCAGTCTAGACACACTTGATTCCCTTACGGAGACATATCAATACATAGGTTTTAAGATTCTTACTAGTCAGATCTATTCCTCTGCGGGAAATATGGGGTTTTGAGTCCCTTTCACTGAGGAAGGTGTAGGTCTTGTCTATTCCATAGTTGGTTTTTGGAACGGTACCTGTGCTTATATCAAACTCTGGTTTGATGCATCACCCCACCTCTCCTTCCCCCTTAAGGAGGCATAAGAGTGTTTTCTAAATGTGAGACTCTGTTCTCTTGCCTAACTCAGTTCATGTGTAACCATGTTTACAGGATCTTCCCAAGTGATATCTTATGATAAGTTTCTTTTCCTGTGTGACTTCTTTCACTTAGAATCATCGTACCTGAATCCACTCATTTTGCTGCTAGTGGTCTTATGACATGGATTTCGTGGCTGAGGGATATTCCATCGTACGTAAGTTCCACAATGTTTGGAACCATTTTTATATTTCCTGGGATATTTCAGGTGTACCCAGGTTGAGGTTCTTGTAAGCAGTGCAGCCCTCAATAAGGGGGTGGCTCTGTCTTATGGATTTTCAGTTTTCCCAAGGTATATTCCCTAGACTGGAAGTGCCCTTGGCTCTGTAGCTCTGTTGTTTACTTGTTTTAGGGAACACAATGCACTCCTCCAGTGAGGCAGTTGGCAACTTACATCCCGCCCATCAGCATAACAAGGCTCCCTGTTCTCCAGGGCCTGCCTTGCCTTTCTGGTTTTTACACATTTTGTGGATGTCCCTTTTGACCGGTGGGAAGTGATACTTCTTTGTAGTGCAGATTTGCATTGCCCGCTTGCTTGCTTGGCCAAAAAGGGCGTATGCGTTTTCTCCTGAATATATTAAGGAGAAAACACATACGCCCTTTTTGGCCAAGTGCATCATTGTCGAAGTTGTGCCCGTCTTCCTGTGCTTTACAGGCGATTCCATCGTACCTCTTGAAATCTCTTTCCTGCTCTTCTGCCTCGCTTTCAAGTCCGCCTCGTTGCCTTCCCTCAACAGATTTTTGGACGATAGTGGGCCTTGATTACTCTGCCAGTTTGTGAATTGCTGTGCCCCTGAGCTCCATTTTTCAACTCGTTTTTTGTGAGCTGAACGCAAGTCCAAACTTTTGGTTCAGGACCTATACTGGTTCCCGGTGGGTGGCTGAGACTTTGGTTAATTCTTCTTCCTGCCGGGAAATTAGAGTGACATGTGCCCATCCAAATGCCTAACAGCTACTCTCTCATTGGTTCTCCCTCTTCCCTTTCATCCTCTGCCAAATTGGCAACCTGTGCGAACCAGGAGCTTAAAGGGGCTGTCTCTCCAAGTTGGGAGATTGATAGGAAAGCAGTTGGAAAGTCAAACCGGAGCACCAGGAGAGGGACTCTTCGTTGAGTTTTAGAAACCTTTCGTATTCACATTGTGTCCGTTCTCTAGGTTTCCCGTACATGTTATAGCTGTAGTAATATTCCCTTCAACCTGGAGAGCTGGAACCCATGGAATGGGTGCCATGCGTTATTGCTTTAAAGGGTCTGCATTTGCTCACCCAATCTCACCAATCCTCTCAGTCCCAAGTGTCCAGCCTTATGCCACATCCAGCTGTCATTGTAGATAGGGTCATTCCAGGTTGCATCAGAGACCCTGAAGGAATTGTAAAGAATTTCCCTGTTTCTTTGTTCTGTTTTTGAAATTCCTTTTTAGAGTGGGTTTGAGCTGATTCTCGCTGCCCTGTTTATGCCAGTCTAGACACACTTGATTCCCTTACGGAGACATATCAATACATAGGTTTTAAGATTCTTACTAGTCAGATCTATTCCTCTGCGGGAAATATGGGGTTTTGAGTCCCTTTCACTGAGGAAGGTGTAGGTCTTGTCTATTCCATAGTTGGTTTTTGGAACGGTACCTGTGCTTATATCAAACTCTGGTTTGATGCATCACCCCACCTTTCCTTCCCCCTTAAGGAGGCATAAGAGTGTTTTCTAAATGTGAGACTCTGTTCTCTTGCCTAACTCAGTTCATGTGTAGCCATGTTTACAGGATCTTCCCAAGTGATATCTTATGATAAGTTTCTTTTCCTGTGTGACTTCTTTCACTTAGAATCATCGTACCTGAATCCACTCATTTTGCTGCTACTGGTCTTATGACATGGATTTCGTGGCTGAGGGATATTCCATCGTACGTAAGTTCCACAATGTTTGGAACCATTTTTATATTTCCTGGGATATTTCAGGTGTACCCAGGTTGAGGTTCTTGTAAGCAGTGCAGCCCTCAATTTGGGGGTGGCTCTGTCTTATGGATTTTCAGTTTTCCCAAGGTATATTCCCTAGACTGGAAGTGCGCTTGGCTCTGTAGCTCTGTTGTTTACTTGTTTTAGGGAACACAATGCACTCCTCCAGTGAGGCAGTTGGCAACTTACATCCCGCCCATCAGCATAACAAGGCTCCCTGTTCTCCAGGGCCTGCCTTGCCTTTCTGGTTTTTACACATTTTGTGGATGTCCCTTTTGACCGGTGGGAAGTGATACTTCTTTGTAGTGCAGATTTGCATTGCCCGCTTGCTTGCTTGGCCAAAAAGGGCGTATGCGTTTTCTCCTGAATATATTCAGGAGAAAACGCATACGCCCTTTTTGGCCAAGTGCATCATTGTCGAAGTTGTGCCCCTCTTCCTGTGCTTTACAGGCGATTCCAACGTACCTCTTGAAATCTCTTTCCTGCTATTCTGCCTCGCTTTCAAGTCCGCCTCGTTGCCTTCCCTCAACAGATTTTTGGACGATAGTGGGCCTTGATTACTCTGCCTGTTTGTGAATTGCTGTGCCCCTGAGCTCCATTTTTCAACTCGTTTTTTGTGAGCTGAACGCAAGGCCAAACTTTTGGTTCAGGACCTATACTGGTTCCCGGTGGGTGGCTGAGACTTTGGTTAATTCTTCTTCCTGCCGGGAAATTAGAGTGACATGTGCCCATCCAAATGCCTAACAGCTACTCTCTCATTGGTTCTCCCTCTTCCCTTTCATCCTCTGCCAAATTGGCAACCTGTGCGAACCAGGAGCTTAAAGGGGCTGTCTCTCCAAGTTGGGAGATTGATAGGAAAGCAGTTGGAAAGTCAAACCGGAGCACCAGGAGAGGGACTCTTCGTTGAGTTTTAGAAACCTTTCGTATTCACAGTGTGTCCATTCTCTAGGTTTCCCGTACATGTTATAGCTGTAGTAATATTCCCTTCAACCTGGAGAGCTGGGACCCATGGAATGGGTGCCATGCGTTATTGCTTTAAAGGGTCTGCATTTGCTCACCCAATGTCACCAATCCTCTCAGTCCCAAGTGTCCAGCCTTATGCCACATCAGCTGTCATTGTAGATTGGGTCATTCCAGGTTGCATCAGAGACCCTGAAGGAATTGTAAAGAATTTCCCTGTTTCTTTGTTCTGTTTTTGAAATTCCTTTTTAGAGTGGGTTTGAGCTGATTCTCGCTGCCCTGTTTATGCCAGTCTAGACACACTTGATTCCCTTACGGAGACATATCAATACATAGGTTTTAAGATTCTTACTAGTCAGATCTATTCCTCTGCGGGAAATATGGGGTTTTGAGTCCCTTTCACTGAGGAAGGTGTAGGTCTTGTCTATTCCATAGTTGGTTTTTGGAACGGTACCTGTGCTTATATCAAACTCTGGTTTGATGCATCACCCCACCTCTCCTTCCCCCTTAAGCAGGCATAAGAGTGTTTTCTAAATGTGAGACTCTGTTCTCTTGCCTAACTCAGTTCATGTGTAGCCATGTTTACAGGATCTTCCTAAGTGATATCTTATGATAAGTTTCTTTTCCTGTGTGACTTCTTTCCCTTAGAATCATCGTACCTGAATCCACTCATATTGCTGCTACTGGTCTTATGACATTGATTTCGTGGCTGAGGGATATTCCGTCGTACGTAAGTTCCACAATGTTTGGAACCATTTTTATATTTCCTGGGATATTTCAGGTGTACCCAGGTTGAGGTTCTTGTAAGCAGTGCATCCTTCAATTTGGGGGTTGCTCTGTCTTATGGATTTTCAGTTTTCCCAAGGTATATTCCCTAGACTGGAAGTGCCCTTGGCTCTGTAGCTCTGTTGTTTACTTGTTTTAGGGAACACAATGCACTCCTCCAGTGAGGCAGTTGGCAACTTACATCCCGCCCATCAGCATAACAAGGCTCCCTGTTCTCCAGGGCCTGCCTTGCCTTTCTGGTTTTTACACATTTTGTGGATGTCCCTTTTGACCGGTGGGAAGTGATACTTCTTTGTAGTGCAGATTTGCATTGCCCGCTTGCTTGCTTGGCCAAAAAGGGCGTATGCGTTTTCTCCTGAATATATTCAGGAGAAAACGCATACGCCCTTTTTGGCCAAGTGCATCATTGTCGAAGTTGTGCCCCTCTTCCTGTGCTTTACAGGCGATTCCAACGTACCTCTTGAAATCTCTTTCCTGCTATTCTGCCTCACTTTCAAGTCCGCCTCGTTGCCTTCCCTCAACAGATTTTTGGACGATAGTTGGCCTTGATTACTCTGCCAGTTTGTGAATTGCTGTGCCCCTGAGCTCCATTTTTCAACTCGTTTTTTGTGAGCTGAACGCAAGTCCAAACTTTTGGTTCAGGACCTATACTGGTTCCCGGTGGGTGGCTGAGACTTTGGTTAATTCTTCTTCCTGCCGGGAAATTAGAGTGACATGTGCCCATCCAAATGCCTAACAGCTACTCTCTCATTGGTTCTCCCTCTTCCCTTTCATCCTCTGCCAAATTGGCAACCTGTGCGAACCAGGAGCTTAAAGGGGCTGTCTCTCCAAGTTGGGAGATTGATAGGAAAGCAGTTGGAAAGTCAAACCGGAGCACCAGGAGAGGGACTCTTCGTTGAGTTTTAGAAACCTTTCGTATTCACAGTGTGTCCATTCTCTAGGTTTCCCGTACATGTTATAGCTGTAGTAATATTCCCTTCAACCTGGAGAGCTGGGACCCATGGAATGGGTGCCATGCGTTATTGCTTTAAAGGGTCTGCATTTGCTCACCCAATCTCACCAATCCTCTCAGTCCCAAGTGTCCAGCCTTATGCCACATCCAGCTGTCATTGTAGATAGGGTCATTCCAGGTTGCATCAGAGACCCTGAAGGAATTGTAAAGAATTTCCCTGTTTCTTTGTTCTGGTTTTGAAATTCCTTTTTAGAGTGGGTTTGAGCTGATTCTCGCTGCCCTGTTTATGCCAGTCTAGACACACTTGATTCCCTTACGGAGACATATCAATACATAGGTTTTAAGATTCTTACTAGTCAGATCTATTCCTCTGCGGGAAATATGGGGTTTTGAGTCCCTTTCACTGAGGAAGGTGTAGGTCTTGTCTATTCCATAGTTGGTTTTTGGAACGGTACCTGTGCTTATATCAAACTCTGGTTTGATGCATCACCCCACCTCTCCTTCCCCCTTAAGCAGGCATAAGAGTGTTTTCTAATGGTGAGACTCTGTACTCTTGCCTAACTCAGTTCATGTGTAGCCATGTTTACAGGATCTTCCTAAGTGATATCTTATGATAAGTTTCTTTTCCTGTGTGACTTCTTTCCCTTAGAATCATCGTACCTGAATCCACTCATTTTGCTGCTACTGGTCTTATGACATTGATTTCGTGGCTGAGGGATATTCCATCGTACGTAAGTTCCACAATGTTTGGAACCATTTTTATATTTCCTGGGATATTTCAGGTGTACCCAGGTTGAGGTTCTTGTAAGCAGTGCAGCCCTCAATTTGGGGGTGGCTCTGTCTTATAGATTTTCAGTTTTCCCAAGGTATATTCCCTAGACTGGAAGTGCCCTTGGCTCTGTAGCTCTGTTGTTTACTTGTTTTAGGGAACACAATGCACTCCTCCAGTGAGGCAGTTGGCAACTTACATCCCGCCCATCAGCATAACAAGGCTCCCTGTTCTCCAGGGCCTGCCTTGCCTTTCTGGTTTTTACACATTTTGTGGATGTCCCTTTTGACCGGTGGGAAGTGATACTTCTTTGTAGTGCAGATTTGCATTGCCCGCTTGCTTGCTTGGCCAAAAAGGGCGTATGCGTTTTCTCCTGAATATATTCAGGAGAAAACGCATACGCCCTTTTTGGCCAAGTGCATCATTGTCGAAGTTGTGCCCCTCTTCCTGTGCTTTACAGGCGATTCCAACGTACCTCTTGAAATCTCTTTCCTGCTATTCTGCCTCGCTTTCAAGTCCGCCTCGTTGCCTTCCCTCAACAGATTTTTGGACGATAGTGGGCCTTGATTACTCTGCCAGTTTGTGAATTGCTGTGCCCCTGAGCTCCATTTTTCAACTCGTTTTTTGTGAGCTGAAGGCAAGTCCAAACTTTTGGTTCAGGACCTATACTGGTTCCCGGTGGGTGGCTGAGACTTTGGTTAATTCTTCTTCCTGCCGGGAAATTAGAGTGACATGTGCCCATCCAAATGCCTAACAGCTACTCTCTCATTGGTTCTCCCTCTTCCCTTTCATCCTCTGCCAAATTGGCAACCTGTGCGAACCAGGAGCTTAAAGGGGCTGTCTCTCCAAGTTGGGAGATTGATAGGAAAGCAGTTGGAAAGTCAAACCGGAGCACCAGGAGAGGGACACTTCGTTGAGTTTTAGAAACCTTCCGTATTCACAGTGTGTCCATTCTCTAGGTTTCCCGTACATGTTATAGCTGTAGTAATATTGCCTTCAACCTGGAGAGCTGGGACCCATGGAATGGGTGCCATGCGTTATTGCTTTAAAGGGTCTGCATTTGCTCACCCAATCTCACCAATCCTCTCAGTCCCAAGTGTCCAGCCTTATGCCACATCCAGCTGTCATTGTAGATAGGGTCATTCCAGGTTGCATCAGAGACCCTGAAGGAATTGTAAAGAATTTCCCTGTTTCTTTGTTCTGTTTCTGAAATTCCTTTTTAGAGTGGGTTTGAGCTGATTCTCGCTGCCCTGTTTATGCCAGTCTAGACACACTTGATTCCCTTACGGAGACATATCAATACATAGGTTTTAAGATTCTTACTAGTCAGATCTATTCCTCTGCGGGAAATATGGGGTTTTGAGTCCCTTTCACTGAGGAAGGTGTAGGTCTTGTCTATTCCATAGTTGGTTTTTGGAACGGTACCTGTGCTTATATCAAACTCTGGTTTGATGCATCACCCCACCTCTCCTTCCCCCTTAAGCAGGCATAAGAGTGTTTTCTAAATGTGAGACTCTGTTCTCTTGCCTAACTCAGTTCATGTGTAGCCATGTTTACAGGATCTTCCTAAGTGATATCTTATGATAAGTTTATTTTCCTGTGTGACTTCTTTCACTTAGAATCATCGTACCTGAATCCACTCATTTTGCTGCTACTGGTCTTATGACATTGATTTCGTGGCTGAGGGATATTCCATGGTACGTAAGTTCCACAATGTTTGGAACCATTTTTATATTTCCTGGGATATTTCAGGTGTACCCAGGTTGAGGTTCTTGTAAGCAGTGCAGCCCTCAATTTGGGGGTGGCTCTGTCTTAAGGATTTTCAGTTTTCCCAAGGTATATTCCCTAGACTGGAAGTGCCCTTGGCTCTGTAGCTCTGTTGTTTACTTGTTTTAGGGAACACAATGCATTCCTCCAGTGAGGCAGTTGGCAACTTACATCCCGCCCATCAGCATAACAAGGCTCCCTGTTCTCCAGGGCCTGTCTTGCCTTTCTGGTTTTTACACATTTTGTGGATGTCCCTTTTGACCGGTGGGAAGTGATACTTCTTTGTAGTGCAGATTTGCATTGCCCGCTTGCTTGCTTGGCCAAAAAGGGCGTATGCGTTTCCTCCTGAATATATTCAGGAGAAAACGCATACGCCCTTTTTGGCCAAGTGCATCATTGTCGAAGTTGTGCCCCTCTTTCTGTGCTTTACAGGCAATTCCATCGTACCTCTTGAAATCTCTTTCCTGCTCTTCTGCCTCGCTTTCAAGTCGGCCTCGTTGCCTTCCCTCAACAGATTTTTGGACGATAGTTGGCCTTGATTACTCTGCCAGTTTGTGAATTGCTGTGCCCCTGAGCTCCATTTTTCAACTCGTTTTTTCTGAGCTGAACGCAAGGCCAAACTTTTGGTTCAGGACCTATACTGGTTCCCGGTGGGTGGCTGAGACTTTGGTTAATTCTTCTTCCTGCCGGGAAATTAGAGTGACATGTGCCCATCCAAATGCCTAACAGCTACTCTCTCATTGGTTCTCCCTCTTCCCTTTCATCCTCTGCCAAATTGGCAACCTGTGCGAACCAGGAGCTTAAAGGGGCTGTCTCTCCAAGTTGGGAGATTGATAGGAAAGCAGTTGGAAAGTCAAACCGGAGCACCAGGAGAGGGGCTCTTCTTTGAGTTTTAGAAACCATTCGTATTCACAGTGTGTCCATTCTCTAGGTTTCCCGTACATGTTATAGCTGTAGTAATATTCCCTTCAACCTGGAGAGCTGGGACCCATGGAATGGGTGCCATGCGTTATTGCTTTAAAGGGTCTGCATTTGCTCACCCAATCTCACCAATCCTCTCAGTCCCAAGTGTCCAGCCTTATGCCACATCCAGCTGTCATTGTAGATAGGGTCATTCCAGGTTGCATCAGAGACCCTGAAGGAATTGTAAAGAATTTCCCTGTTTCTTTGTTCTGTTTCTGAAATTCCTTTATAGAGTGGGTTTGAGCTGATTCTCGCTGCCCTGTTTATGCCAGTCTAGACACACTTGATTCCCTTACGGAGACATATCAATACATAGGTTTTAAGATTCTTACTAGTCAGATCTATTCCTCTGCGGGAAATATGGGGTTTTGAGTCCCTTTCACTGAGGAAGGTGTAGGTCTTGTCTATTCCATAGTTGGTTTTTGGAACGGTACCTGTGCTTATATCAAACTCTGGTTTGATGCATCACCCCACCTCTCCTTCCCCCTTAAGCAGGCATAAGAGTGTTTTCTAAATGTGAGACTCTGTTCTCTTGCCTAACTCAGTTCATGTGTAGCCATGTTTACAGGATCTTCCTAAGTGATATCTTATGATAAGTTTCTTTTCCTGTGTGACTTCTTTCACTTAGAATCATCGTACCTGAATCCACTCATTTTGCTGCTACTGGTCTTATGACATTGATTTCGTGGCTGAGGGATATTCCGTCGTACGTAAGTTCCACAATGTTTGGAACCATTTTTATATTTCCTGGGATATTTCAGGTGTACCCAGGTTGAGGTTCTTGTAAGCAGTGCATCCTTCAATTTGGGGGTGGCTCTGTCTTATGGATTTTCAGTTTTCCCAAGGTATATTCCCTAGACTGGAAGTGCCCTTGGCTCTGTAGCTCTGTTGTTTACTTGTTTTAGGGAACACAATGCACTCCTCCAGTGAGGCAGTTGACAACTTACATCCCGCCCATCAGCATAACAAGGCTCCCTGTTCTCCAGGGCCTGCCTTGCCTTTCTGGTTTTTACACATTTTGTGGATGTCCCTTTTGACCGGTGGGAAGTGATACTTCTTTGTAGTGCAGATTTGCATTGCCCGCTTGCTTGCTTGGCCAAAAAGGGCGTATGCGTTTTCTCCTGAATATATTCAGGAGAAAACGCATACGCCCTTTTTGGCCAAGTGCATCTTTGTCGAAGTTGTGCCCCTCTTCCTGTGCTTTACAGGCGATTCCAACCTACCTCTTGAAATCTCTTTCCTGCTATTCTGCCTCGCTTTCAAGTCCGCCTCGTTGCCTTCCCTCAACAGATTTTTGGACGATAGTGTGCCTTGATTACTCTGCCAGTTTGTGAATTGCTGTGCCCCTGAGCTCCATTTTTCAACTCGTTTTTTGTGAGCTGAACGCAAGGCCAAACTTTTGGTTCAGGACCTATACTGGTTCCCGGTGGGTGGCTGAGACTTTGGTTAATTCTTCTTCCTGCCGGGAAATTAGAGTGACATGTGCCCATCCAAATGCCTAACAGCTAATCTCTCATTGGTTCTCCCTCTTCCCTTTCATCCTCTGCCCAATTGGCAACCTGTGCGAACCAGGAGCTTAAAGGGGCTGTCTCTCCAAGTTGGGAGATTGATAGGAAAGCAGTTGGAAAGTCAAACCGGAGCACCAGGAGAGGGGCTCTTCGTTGAGTTTTAGAAACCTTTCGTATTCACAGTGTGTCCATTCTCTAGGTTTCCCGTACATGTTATAGCTGTAGTAATATTCCCTTCAACCTGGAGAGCAGGGACCCATGGAATGGGTGCCATGCGTTATTGCTTTAAAGGGTCTGCATTTGCTCACCCAATCTCACCAATCCTCTCAGTCCCAAGTGTCCTGCCTTATGCCACATCCAGCTGTCATTGTAGATAGGGTCATTCCAGGTTGCATCAGAGACCCTGAAGGAATTGTAAAGAATTTCCCTGTTTCTTTGTTCTGTTTCTGAAATTCCTTTTGAGAGTGGGTTTGAGCTGATTCTCGCTGCCCTGTTTATGCCAGTCTAGACACACTTGATTCCCTTACGGAGACATATCAATACATAGGTTTTAAGATTCTTACTAGTCAGATCTATTCCTCTGCGGGAAATATGGGGTTTTGAGTCCCTTTCACTGAGGAAGGTGTAGGTCTTGTCTATTCCATAGTTGGTTTTTGGAACGGTACCTGTGCTTATATCAAACTCTGGTTTGATGCATCACCCCACCTCTCCTTCCCCCTTAAGCAGGCATAAGAGTGTTTTCTAAATGTGAGACTCTGTTCTCTTGCCTAACTCAGTTCATGTGTAGCCATGTTTACAGGATCTTCCTAAGTGATATCTTATGATAAGTTTCTTTTCCTGTGTGACTTCTTTCACTTAGAATCATCGTACCTGAATCCACTCATTTTGCTGCTACTGGTCTTATGACATTGATTTCTTTGCTGAGGGATATTCCATCGTACGTAAGTTCCACAATGTTTGGAACCATTTTTATATTTCCTGGGATATTTCAGGTGTACCCAGGTTGAGGTTCTTGTAAGCAGTGCAGCCCTCCATTTGGGGGTGGCTCTGTCTTATGGATTTTCAGTTTTCCCAAGGTATATTCCCTAGACTGGAAGTGCCCTTGGCTCTGTAGCTCTGTTGTTTACTTGTTTTAGGGAACACAATGCACTCCTCCAGTGAGGCAGTTGGCAACTTACATCCCGCCCATCAGCATAACAAGGCTCCCTGTTCTCCATGGCCTGTCTTGCCTTTCTGGTTTTTACACATTTTGTGGATGTCCCTTTTCACCGGTGGGAAGTGATATTTCTTTGTAGTGCAGATTTGCATTGCCCGCTTGCTTGCTTGGCCAAAAAGGGCGTATGCGTTTTCTCCTGAATATATTCAGGAGAAAACGCATACGCCCTTTTTGGCCAAGTGCATCATTGTCGAAGTTGTGCCCCTCTTCCTGTGCTTTACAGGCGATTCCAACGTACCTCTTGAAATCTCTTTCCTGCTATTCTGCCTCGCTTTCAAGTCCGCCTCGTTGCCTTCCCTCAACAGATTTTTGGACGATAGTTGGCCTTGATTACTCTGCCTGTTTGTGAATTGCTGTGCCCCTGAGCTCCATTTTTCAACTCGTTTTTTGTGAGCTGAACGCAAGTCCAAACTTTTGGTTCAGGACCTATACTGGTTCCCGGTGGGTGGCTGAGACTTTGGTTAATTCTTCTTCCTGCCGGGAAATTAGAGTGACATGTGCCCATCCAAATGCCTAACAGCTACTCTCTCATTGGTTCTCCCTCTTCCCTTTCATCCTCTGCCAAATTGGCAACCTGTGCGAACCAGGAGCTTAAAGGGGCTGTCTCTCCAAGTTGGGAGATTGATAGGAAAGCAGTTGGAAAGTCAAACCGGAGCACCAGGAGTGGGACTCTTCGTTGAGTTTTAGAAACCTTTCGTATTCACAGTGTGTCCATTCTCTAGGTTTCCCGTACATGTTATAGCTGTAGTAATATTCCCTTCAACCTGGAGAGCTGGGACCCAAGGAATGGGTGCCATGCGTTATTGCTTTAAAGGGTCTGCATTTGCTCACCCAATCTCACCAATCCTCTCAGTCCCAAGTGTCCAGCCTTATGCCACATCCAGCTGTCATTGTAGATAGGGTCATTCCAGGTTGCATCAGAGACCCTGAAGGGATTGTAATGAATTTCCCTGTTTCTTTGTTCTGTTTTTGAAATTCCTTTTTAGAGTGGGTTTGAGATGATTCTCGCTGCCCTGTTTATGCCAGTCTAGACACACTTGATTCCCTTACGGAGACATATCAATACATAGGTTTTAAGATTCTTACTAGTCAGATCTATTCCTCTGCGGGAAATATGGGGTTTTGAGTCCCTTTCACTGAGGAAGGTGTAGGTCTTGTCTATTCCATAGTTGGTTTTTGGAACGGTACCTGTGCTTATATCAAACTCTGGTTTGATGCATCACCCCACCTCTCCTTCCCCCTTAAGCAGGCATAAGAGTGTTTTCTAAATGTGAGACTCTGTTCTCTTGCCTAACTCAGTTCATGTGTAGCCATGTTTACAGGATCTTCCTAAGTGATATCTTATGATAAGTTTCTTTTCCTGTGTGACTTCTTTCCCTTAGAATCATCGTACCTGAATCCACTCATTTTGCTGCTACTGGTCTTATGACATTGATTTCGTGGCTGAGGGATATTCCGTCGTACGTAAGTTCCACAATGTTTGGAACCATTTTTATATTTCCTGGGATATTTCAGGTGTACCCAGGTTGAGGTTCTTGTAAGCAGTGCATCCTTCAATTTGGGGGTGGCTCTGTCTTATGGATTTTCAGTTTTCCCAAGGTATATTCCCTAGACTGGAAGTGCCCTTGGCTCTGTAGCTCTGTTGTTTACTTGTTTTAGGGAACACAATGCACTCCTCCAGTGAGGCAGTTGGCAACTTACATCCCGCCCATCAGCATAACAAGGCTCCCTGTTCTCCAGGGCCTGCCTTGCCTTTCTGGTTTTTACACATTTTGTGGATGTCCCTTTTGACCGGTGGGAAGTGATACTTCTTTGTAGTGCAGATTTGCATTGCCCGCTTGCTTGCTTGGCCAAAAAGGGCGTATGCGTTTTCTCCTGAATATATTCAGGAGAAAACGCATACGCCCTTTTTGGCCAAGTGCATCATTGTCGAAGTTGTGCCCCTCTTCCTGTGCTTTACAGGCGATTCCAACGTACCTCTTGAAATCTCTTTCCTGCTATTCTGCCTCGCTTTCAAGTCCGCCTCGTTGCCTTCCCTCAACAGATTTTTGGACGATAGTTGGCCTTGATTACTCTGCCAGTTTGTGAATTGCTGTGCCCCTGAGCTCCATTTTTCAACTCGTTTTTTGTGAGCTGAACGCAAGGCCAAACTTTTGGTTCAGGACCTATACTGGTTCCCGGTGGGTGGCTGAGACTTTGGTTCATTCTTCTTCCTGCCGGGAAATTAGAGTGACATGTGCCTATCCAAATGCCTAACAGCTACTCTCTCATTGGTTCTCCCTCTTCCCTTTCATCCTCTGCCATATTGGCAACCTGTGCGAACCAGGAGCTTAAAGGGGCTGTCTCTCCAAGATGGGAGATTGATAGGAAAGCAGTTGGAAAGTCAAACCGGAGCACCAGGAGAGGGACTCTTCGTTGAGTTTTAGAAACCTTTCGTATTCACAGTGTGTCCATTCTCTAGGTTTCCCGTACATGTTATAGCTGTAGTAATATTCCCTTCAACCTGGAGAGCTGGGACCCATGGAATGGGTGCCATGCGTTATTGCTTTAAAGGGTCTGCATTTGCTCACCCAATCTCACCAATCCTCTCAGTTCCAAGTGTCCAGCCTTATGCCACATCCAGCTGTCATTGTAGATAGGGTCATTCCAGGTTGCATCAGAGACCCTGAAGGGATTGTAAAGAATTTCCCTGTTTCTTTGTTCTGGTTTTGAAATTCCTTTTTAGAGTGGGTTTGAGCTGATTCTCGCTGCCCTGTTTATGCCAGTCTAGACACACTTGATTCCCTTATGGAGACATATCAATACATAGGTTTTAAGATTCTTACTAGTCAGATCTATTCCTCTGCGGGAAATATGGGGTTTTGAGTCCCTTTCACTGAGGAAGGTGTAGGTCTTGTCTATTCCATAGTTGGTTTTTGGAACGGTACCTGTGCTTATATCAAACTCTGGTTTGATGCATCACCCCACCTCTCCTTCCCCCTTAAGCAGGCATAAGAGTGTTTTCTAAATGTGAGACTCTGTTCTCTTGCCTAACTCAGTTCATGTGTAGCCATGTTTACAGGATCTTCCTAAGTGATATCTTATGATAAGTTTCTTTTCCTGTGTGACTTCTTTCCCTTAGAATCATCGTACCTGAATCCACTCATTTTGCTGCTACTGGTCTTATGACATTGATTTCGTGGCTGAGGGATATTCTGTCGTACGTAAGTTCCACAATGTTTGGAACCATTTTTATATTTCCTGGGATATTTCAGGTGTACCCAGGTTGAGGTTCTTGTAAGCAGTGCATCCTTCAATTTGGGGGTGGCTCTGTCTTATGGATTTTCAGTTTTCCCAAGGTATATTCCCTAGACTGGAAGTGCCCTTGGCTCTGTAGCTCTGTTGTTTACTTGTTTTAGGGAACACAATGCACTCCTCCAGTGAGGCAGTTGGCGACTTACATCCCGCCCATCAGCATAACAAGGCTCCCTGTTCTCCAGGGCCTGCCTTGCCTTTCTGGTTTTTACACATTTTGTGGATGTCCCTTTTGACCGGTGGGAAGTGATACTTCTTTGTAGTGCAGATTTGCATTGCCGGCTTGCTTGCTTGGCCAAAAAGGGCGTATGCGTTTTCTCCTGAATATATTCAGGAGAAAACGCATACGCCCTTTTTGGCCAAGTGCATCATTGTCGAAGTTGTGCCCCTCTTCCTGTGCTTTACAGGCGATTCCAACGTACCTCTTGAAATCTCTTTCCTGCTATTCTGCCTCGCTTTCAAGTCCGCCTCGTTGCCTTCCCTCAACAGATTTTTGGACGATAGTTGGCCTTGATTACTCTGCCAGTTTGTGAATTGCTGTGCCCCTGAGCTCCATTTTTCAACTCGTTTTTTGTGAGCTGAACGCAAGTCCAAACTTTTGGTTCAGGACCTCTACTGGTTCCCGGTGGGTGGCTGAGACTTTGGTTAATTCTTCTTCCTGCCGGGAAATTAGAGTGACATGTGCCCATCCAAATGCCTAACAGCTACTCTCTCATTGGTTCTCCCTCTTCCCTTTCATCCTCTGCCAAATTGGCAACCTGTGCGAACCAGGAGCTTAAAGGGGCTGTCTCTCCAAGTTGGGAGATTGATAGGAAAGCAGTTGGAAAGTCAAACCGGAGCACCAGGAGAGGGACTCTTCGTTGAGTTTTAGAAACCTTTCGTATTCACAGTGTGTCCATTCTCTAGGTTTCCCGTACATGTTATAGCTGTAGTAATATTCCCTTCAACCTGGAGAGCTGGGACCCATGGAATGGGTGCCATGCGTTATTGCTTTAAAGGGTCTGCATTTGCTCACCCAATCTCACCAATCCTCTCAGTCCCAAGTGTCCAGCCTTATGCCACATCCAGCTGTCATTGTAGATAGGGTCATTCCAGGTTGCATCAGAGACCCTGAAGGAATTGTAAAGAATTTCCCTGTTTCTTTGTTCTGTTTTTGAAATTCCTTTTTAGAGTGGGTTTGAGCTGATTCTCGCTGCCCTGTTTATGCCAGTCTAGACACACTTGATTCCCTTACGGACGCATATCAATACATAGGTTTTAAGATTCTTACTAGTCAGATCTATTCCTCTGCGGGAAATATGGGGTTTTGAGTCCCTTTCACTGAGGAAGGTGTAGGTCTTGTCTATTCCATAGTTGGTTTTTGGAACGGTACCTGTGCTTATATCAAACTCTGGTTTGATGCATCACCCCACCTCTCCTTCCCCCTTAAGCAGGCATAAGAGTGTTTTCTAAATGTGAGACTCTGTTCTCTTGCCTAACTCAGTTCATGTGTAGCCATGTTTACAGGATCTTCCTAAGTGATATCTTATGATAAGTTTCTTTTCCTGTGTGACTTCTTTCCCTTAGAATCATCGTACCTGAATCCACTCATTTTGCTGCTACTGGTCTTATGACATTGATTTCGTGGCTGAGGGATATTCCGTCGTACGTAAGTTCCACAATGTTTGGAACCATTTTTATATTTCCTGGGATATTTCAGGTGTACCCAGGTTGAGGTTCTTGTAAGCAGTGCATCCTTCAATTTGGGGGTGGCTCTGTCTTATGGATTTTCAGTTTTCCCAAGGTATATTCCCTAGACTGGAAGTGCCCTTGGCTCTGTAGCTCTGTTGTTTACTTGTTTTAGGGAACACAATGCACTCCTCCAGTGAGGCAGTTGGCAACTTACATCCCGCCCATCAGCATAACAAGGCTCCCTGTTCTCCAGGGCCTGCCTTGCCTTTCTGGTTTTTACACATTTTGTGGATGTCCCTTTTGACCGGTGGGAAGTGATACTTCTTTGTAGTGCAGATTTGCATTGCCCGCTTGCTTGCTTGGCCAAAAAGGGCGTATGCGTTTTCTCCTGAATATATTCAGGAGAAAACGCATACGCCCTTTTTGGGCAAGTGCTTCATGGTCGAAGTTGTGCCCCTCTTCCTGTGCTTTACAGGCGATTCCAACTTACCTCTTGAAATCTGTTTCCTGCTATTCTGCCTCACTTTCAAGTCCGCCTCGTTGCCTTCCCTCAACAGATTTTTGGACGATAGTGGGCCTTGATTACTCTGCCAGTTTGTGAATTGCTGTGCCCCTGAGCTCCATTTTTCAACTCGTTTTTTGTGAGCTGAACGCAAGGCCAAACTTTTGGTTCAGGACCTATACTGGTTCCCGGTGGGTGGCTGAGACTTTGGTTAATTCTTCTTCCTGCCGGGAAATTAGAGTGACATGTGCCCATCCAAATGCCTAACAGCTACTCTCTCATTGGTTCTCCCTCTTCCCTTTCATCCTCTGCCAAATTGGCAACCTGTGCGAACCAGGAGCTTAAAGGGGCTGTCTCTCCAAGTTGGGAGATTGATAGGAAAGCAGTTGGAAAGTCAAACCGGAGCACCAGGAGAGGGACTCTTCGTTGAGTTTTAGAAACCTTTCGTATTCACAGTGTGTCCGTTCTCTAGGATTCCCGTACATGTTATAGCTGTAGTAATATTCCCTTCAACCTGGAGAGCTGGGACCCATGGAATGGGTGCCATGCGTTATTGCTTTAAAGGGTCTGCATTTGCTCACCCAATCTCACCAATCCTCTCAGTCCCAAGTGTCCAGCCTTATGCCACATCCAGCTGTCATTGTAGATAGGGTCATTCCAGGTTGCATCAGAGACCCTGAAGGAATTGTAAAGAATTTCCCTGTTTCTTTGTTCTGGTTTTGAAATTCCTTTTTAGAGTGGGTTTGAGCTGATTCTCGCTGCCCTGTTTATGCCAGTCTAGACACACTTGATTCCCTTACGGAGACATATCAATACATAGGTTTTAAGATTCTTACTAGTCAGATCTATTCCTCTGCGGGAAATATGGGGTTTTGAGTCCCTTTCACTGAGGAAGGTGTAGGTCTTGTCTATTCCATAGTTGGTTTTTGGAACGGTACCTGTGCTTATATCAAACTCTGGTTGGATGCATCACCCCACCTCTCCTTCCCCCTTAAGCAGGCATAAGAGTGTTTTCTAAAGGTGAGACTCTGTACTCTTGCCTAACTCAGTTCATGTGTAGCCATGTTTACAGGATCTTCCTAAGTGATATCTTATGATAAGTTTCTTTTCCTGTGTGACTTCTTTCACTTAGAATCATCGTACCTGAATCCACTCATTTTGCTGCTACTGGTCTTATGACATTGATTTCGTGGCTGAGGGATATTCCATCGTACGTAAGTTCCACAATGTTTGGAACCATTTTTATATTTCCTGGGATATTTCAGGTGTACCCAGGTTGAGGTTCTTGTAAGCAGTGCAGCCCTCAATTTGGGGGTGGCTCTGTCTTATGGATTTTCAGTTTTCCCAAGGTATATTCCCTAGACTGGAAGTGCCCTTGGCTCTGTAGCTCTGTTGTTTACTTGTTTTAGGGAACACAATGCACTCCTCCAGTGAGGCAGTTGGCAACTTACATCCCGCCCATCAGCATAACAAGGCTCCCTGTTCTCCAGGGCCTGTCTTGCCTTTCTGGTTTTTACACATTTTGTGGATGTCCCTTTTGACCGGTGGGAAGTGATACTTCTTTGTAGTGCAGATTTGCATTGCCCGCTTGCTTGCTTGGCCAAAAAGGGCGTATGCGTTTTCTCCTGAATATATTCAGGAGAAAACGCATACGCCCTTTTTGGCCAAGTGCATCATTGTCGAAGTTGTGCCCCTCTTCCTGTGCTTTACAGGCGATTCCATCGTACCTCTTGAAATCTCTTTCCTGCTCTTCTGCCTCGCTTTCAAGTCCGCCTCGTTGCCTTCCCTCAACAGATTTTTGGACGATAGTGGGCCTTGATTACTCTGCCAGTTTGTGAATTGCTGTGCCCCTGAGCTCCATTTTTCAACTCGTTTTTTGTGAGCTGAACGCAAGTCCAAACTTTTGGTTCAGGACCTATACTGGTTCCCGGTGGGTGGCTGAGACTTTGGTTAATTCTTCTTCCTGCCGGGAAATTAGAGTGACATGTGCCCATCCAAATGCCTAACAGCTACTCTCTCATTGGTTCTCCCTCTTCCCTTTCATCCTCTGCCAATTTGGCAACTTGCGCGAACCAGGAGCTTAAAGGGGCTGTCTCTCCAAGTTGGGAGATTGATAGGAAAGCAGTTGGAAAGTAAAATCGGAGCACCAGGAGAGGGACTCTTCGGTGAGTTTTAGAAACCTTTCGTATTCACAGTGTGTCCATTCTCTAGGTTTCCCGTACATGTTATAGCTGTAGTAATATTCCCTTCAACCTGGAGAGCTGGGACCCATGGAATGGGTGCCATGCGTTATTGCTTTAAAGGGTCTGCATTTGCTCACCCAATGTCACCAATCCTCTCAGTCCCAAGTGTCCAGCCTTATGCCACATCCAGCTGTCATTATAGATAGGGTCATTCCAGGTTGCATCAGAGACCCTGAAGGAATTGTAAAGAATTTCCCTGTTTCTTTGTTCTGTTTTTGAAATTCCTTTTTAGAGTGGGTTTGAGCTGATTCTCGCTGCCCTGTTTATGCCAGTCTAGACACACTTGATTCCCTTACGGAGACATATCAATACATAGGTTTTAAGATTCTTACTAGTCAGATCTATTCCTCTGCGGGAAATATGGGGTTTTGAGTCCCTTTCACTGAGGAAGGTGTAGGTCTTGTCTATTCCATAGTTGGTTTTTGGAACGGTACCTGTGCTTATATCAAACTCTGGTTTGATGCATCACCCCACCTCTCCTTCCCCCTTAAGGAGGCATAAGAGTGTTTTCTAAATGTGAGACTCTGTTCTCTTGCCTAACTCAGTTCATGTGTAGCCATGTTTACAGGATCTTCCCAAGTGATATCTTATGATAAGTTTCTTTTCCTGTGTGACTTCTTTCACTTAGAATCATCGTACCTGAATCCACTCATTTTGCTGCTACTGGTCTTATGACATGGATTTCGTGGCTGAGGGATATTCCATCGTACGTAAGTTCCACAATGTTTGGAACCATTTTTATATTTCCTGGGATATTTCAGGTGTACCCAGGTTGAGGTTCTTGTAAGCAGTGCAGCCCTCAATTTGGGGGTGGCTCTGTCTTATGGATTTTCAGTTTTCCCAAGGTATATTCCCTAGACTGGAAGTGCGCTTGGCTCTGTAGCTCTGTTGTTTACTTGTTTTAGGGAACACAATGCACTCCTCCAGTGAGGCAGTTGGCAACTTACATCCCGCCCATCAGCATAACAAGGCTCCCTGTTCTCCAGGGCCTGCCTTGCCTTTCTGGTTTTTACACATTTTGTGGATGTCCCTTTTGACCGGTGGGAAGTGATACTTCTTTGTAGTGCAGATTTGCATTGCCCGCTTGCTTGCTTGGCCAAAAAGGGCGTATGCGTTTTCTCCTGAATATATTCAGGAGAAAACGCATACGCCCTTTTTGGCCAAGTGCATCATTGTCGAAGTTGTGCCCCTCTTCCTGTGCTTTACAGGCGATTCCAACGTACCTCTTGAAATCTCTTTCCTGCTATTCTGCCTCGCTTTCAAGTCCGCCTCGTTGCCTTCCCTCAACAGATTTTTGGACGATAGTGGGCCTTGATTACTCTGCCTGTTTGTGAATTGCTGTGCCCCTGAGCTCCATTTTTCAACTCGTTTTTTGTGAGCTGAACGCAAGGCCAAACTTTTGGTTCAGGACCTATACTGGTTCCCGGTGGGTGGCTGAGACTTTGGTTAATTCTTCTTCCTGCCGGGAAATTAGAGTGACATGTGCCCATCCAAATGCCTAACAGCTACTCTCTCATTGGTTCTCCCTCTTCCCTTTCATCCTCTGCCAAATTGGCAACCTGTGCGAACCAGGAGCTTAAAGGGGCTGTCTCTCCAAGTTGGGAGATTGATAGGAAAGCAGTTGGAAAGTCAAACCGGAGCACCAGGAGAGGGACTCTTCGTTGAGTTTTAGAAACCTTTCGTATTCACAGTGTGTCCATTCTCTAGGTTTCCCGTACATGTTATAGCTGTAGTAATATTCCCTTCAACCTGGAGAGCTGGGACCCATGGAATGGGTGCCATGCGTTATTGCTTTAAAGGGTCTGCATTTGCTCACCCAATGTCACCAATCCTCTCAGTCCCAAGTGTCCAGCCTTATGCCACATCAGCTGTCATTGTAGATAGGGTCATTCCAGGTTGCATCAGAGACCCTGAAGGAATTGTAAAGAATTTCCCTGTTTCTTTGTTCTGTTTTTGAAATTCCTTTTTAGAGTGGGTTTGAGCTGATTCTCGCTGCCCTGTTTATGCCAGTCTAGACACACTTGATTCCCTTACGGAGACATATCAATACATAGGTTTTAAGATTCTTACTAGTCAGATCTATTCCTCTGCGGGAAATATGGGGTTTTGAGTCCCTTTCACTGAGGAAGGTGTAGGTCTTGTCTATTCCATAGTTGGTTTTTGGAACGGTACCTGTGCTTATATCAAACTCTGGTTTGATGCATCACCCCACCTCTCCTTCCCCCTTAAGCAGGCATAAGAGTGTTTTCTAAATGTGAGACTCTGTTCTCTTGCCTAACTCAGTTCATGTGTAGCCATGTTTACAGGATCTTCCTAAGTGATATCTTATGATAAGTTTCTTTTCCTGTGTGACTTCTTTCACTTAGAATCATCGTACCTGAATCCACTCATTTTGCTGCTACTGGTCTTATGACATTGATTTCGTGGCTGAGGGATATTCCGTCGTACGTAAGTTCCACAATGTTTGGAACCATTTTTATATTTCCTGGGATATTTCAGGTGTACCCAGGTTGAGGTTCTTGTAAGCAGTGCATCCTTCAATTTGGGGGTTGCTCTGTCTAATGGATTTTCAGTTTTCCCAAGGTATATTCCCTAGACTGGAAGTGCCCTTGGCTCTGTAGCTCTGTTGTTTACTTGTTTTAGGGAACACAATGCACTCCTCCAGTGAGGCAGTTGGCAACTTACATCCCGCCCATCAGCATAACAAGGCTCCCTGTTCTCCAGGGCCTGCCTTGCCTTTCTGGTTTTTACACATTTTGTGGATGTCCCTTTTGACCGGTGGGAAGTGATACTTCTTTGTAGTGCAGATTTGCATTGCCCGCTTGCTTGCTTGGCCAAAAAGGGCGTATGCGTTTTCTCCTGAATATATTCAGGAGAAAACGCATACGCCCTTTTTGGCCAAGTGCATCATTGTCGAAGTTGTGCCCCTCTTCCTGTGCTTTACAGGCGATTCCAACGTACCTCTTGAAATCTCTTTCCTGCTATTCTGCCTCACTTTCAAGTCCGCCTCGTTGCCTTCCCTCAACAGATTTTTGGACGATAGTTGGCCTTGATTACTCTGCCAGTTTGTGAATTGCTGTGCCCCTGAGCTCCATTTTTCAACTCGTTTTTTGTGAGCTGAACGCAAGTCCAAACTTTTGGTTCAGGACCTATACTGGTTCCCGGTGGGTGGCTGAGACTTTGGTTAATTCTTCTTCCTGCCGGGAAATTAGAGTGACATGTGCCCATCCAAATGCCTAACAGCTACTCTCTCATTGGTTCTCCCTCTTCCCTTTCATCCTCTGCCAAATTGGCAACCTGTGCGAACCAGGAGCTTAAAGGGGCTGTCTCTCCAAGTTGGGAGATTGATAGGAAAGCAGTTGGAAAGTCAAACCGGAGCACCAGGAGAGGGGCTCTTCGTTGAGTTTTAGAAACCTTTCGTATTCACAGTGTGTCCATTCTCTAGGTTTCCCGTACATGTTATAGCTGTAGTAATATTCCCTTCAACCTGGAGAGCTGGGACCCATGGAATGGGTGCCATGCGTTATTGCTTTAAAGGGTCTGCATTTGCTCACCCAATCTCACCAATCCTCTCAGTCCCAAGTGTCCAGCCTTATGCCACATCCAGCTGTCATTGTAGATAGGGTCATTCCAGGTTGCATCAGAGACCCTGAAGGAATTGTAAAGAATTTCCCTGTTTCTTTGTTCTGGTTTTGAAATTCCTTTTTATAGTGGGTTTGAGCTGATTCTCGCTGCCCTGTTTATGCCAGTCTAGACACACTTGATTCCCTTACGGAGACATATCAATACATAGGTTTTAAGATTCTTACTAGTCAGATCTATTCCTCTGCGGGAAATATGGGGTTTTGAGTCCCTTTCACTGAGGAAGGTGTAGGTCTTGTCTATTCCATAGTTTGTTTTTGGAACGGTACCTGTGCTTATATCAAACTCTGGTTTGATGCATCACCCCACCTCTCCTTCCCCCTTAAGCAGGCATAAGAGTGTTTTCTAATGGTGAGACTCTGTACTCTTGCCTAACTCAGTTCATGTGTAGCCATGTTTACAGGATCTTCCTAAGTGATATCTTATGATAAGTTTCTTTTCCTGTGTGACTTCTTTCCCTTAGAATCATCGTACCTGAATCCACTCATTTTGCTGCTACTGGTCTTATGACATTGATTTCGTGGCTGAGGGATATTCCATCGTACGTAAGTTCCACAATGTTTGGAACCATTTTTATATTTCCTGGGATATTTCAGGTGTACCCAGGTTGAGGTTCTTGTAAGCAGTGCAGCCCTCAATTTGGGGGTGGCTCTGTCTTATAGATTTTCAGTTTTCCCAAGGTATATTCCCTAGACTGGAAGTGCCCTTGGCTCTGTAGCTCTGTTGTTTACTTGTTTTAGGGAACACAATGCACTCCTCCAGTGAGGCAGTTGGCAACTTACATCCCGCCCATCAGCATAACAAGGCTCCCTGTTCTCCAGGGCCTGCCTTGCCTTTCTGGTTTTTACACATTTTGTGGATGTCCCTTTTGACCGGTGGGAAGTGATACTTCTTTGTAGTGCAGATTTGCATTGCCCGCTTGCTTGCTTGGCCAAAAAGGGCGTATGCGTTTTCTCCTGAATATATTCAGGAGAAAACGCATACGCCCTTTTTGGCCAAGTGCATCATTGTCGAAGTTGTGCCCCTCTTCCTGTGCTTTACAGGCGATTCCAACGTACCTCTTGAAATCTCTTTCCTGCTATTCTGCCTCGCTTTCAAGTCCGCCTCGTTGCCTTCCCTCAACAGATTTTTGGACGATAGTGGGCCTTGATTACTCTGCCAGTTTGTGAATTGCTGTGCCCCTGAGATCCATTTTTCAACTCGTTTTTTGTGAGCTGAACGCAAGGCCAAACTTTTGGTTCAGGACCTATACTGGTTCCCGGTGGGTGGCTGAGACTTTGGTTCATTCTTCTTCCTGCCGGGAAATTAGAGTGACATGTGCCTATCCAAATGCCTAACAGCTACTCTCTCATTGGTTCTCCCTCTTCCCTTTCATCCTCTGCCATATTGGCAACCTGTGCGAACCAGGAGCTTAAAGGGGCTGTCTCTCCAAGTTGGGAGATTGATAGGAAAGCAGTTGGAAAGTCAAACCGGAGCACCAGGAGAGGGACTCTTCGTTGAGTTTTAGAAACCTTTCGTATTCACAGTGTGTCCATTCTCTAGGTTTCCCGTACATGTTATAGCTGTAGTAATATTCCCTTCAACCTGGAGAGCTGGGACCCATGGAATGGGTGCCAAGCGTTATTGCTTTAAAGGGTCTGCATTTGCTCACCCAATCTCACCAATCCTCTCAGTTCCAAGTGTCCAGCCTTATGCCACATCCAGCTGTCATTGTAGATAGGGTCATTCCAGGTTGCATCAGAGACCCTGAAGGAATTGTAAAGAATTTCCCTGTTTCTTTGTTCTGGTTTTGAAATTCCTTTTTAGAGTGGGTTTGAGCTGATTCTCGCTGCCCTGTTTATGCCAGTCTAGACACACTTGATTCCCTTATGGAGACATATCAATACATAGGTTTTAAGATTCTTACTAGTCAGATCTATTCCTCTGCGGGAAATATGGGGTTTTGAGTCCCTTTCACTGAGGAAGGTGTAGGTCTTGTCTATTCCATAGTTGGTTTTTGGAACGGTACCTGTGCTTATATCAAACTCTGGTTTGATGCATCACCCCACCTCTCCTTCCCCCTTAAGCAGGCATAAGAGTGTTTTCTAAATGTGAGACTCTGTTCTCTTGCCTAACTCAGTTCATGTGTAGCCATGTTTACAGGATCTTCCTAAGTGATATCTTATGATAAGTTTCTTTTCCTGTGTGACTTCTTTCCCTTAGAATCATCGTACCTGAATCCACTCATTTTGCTGCTACTGGTCTTATGACATTGATTTCGTGGCTGAGGGATATTCTGTCGTACGTAAGTTCCACAATGTTTGGAACCATTTTTATATTTCCTGGGATATTTCAGGTGTACCCAGGTTGAGGTTCTTGTAAGCAGTGCATCCTTCAATTTGGGGGTGGCTCTGTCTTATGGATTTTCAGTTTTCCCAAGGTATATTCCCTAGACTGGAAGTGCCCTTGGCTCTGTAGCTCTGTTGTTTACTTGTTTTAGGGAACACAATGCACTCCTCCAGTGAGGCAGTTGGCGACTTACATCCTGCCCATCAGCATAACAAGGCTCCCTGTTCTCCAGGGCCTGCCTTGCCTTTCTGGTTTTTACACATTTTGTGGATGTCCCTTTTGACCGGTGGGAAGTGATACTTCTTTGTAGTGCAGATTTGCATTGCCGGCTTGTTTGCTTGGCCAAAAAGGGCGTATGCGTTTTCTCCTGAATATATTCAGGAGAAAACGCATACGCCCTTTTTGGCCAAGTGCATCATTGTCGAAGTTGTGCCCCTCTTCCTGTGCTTTACAGGCGATTCCAACGTACCTCTTGAAATCTCTTTCCTGCTATTCTGCCTCGCTTTCAAGTCCGCCTCGTTGCCTTCCCTCAACAGATTTTTGGACGATAGTTGGCCTTGATTACTCTGCCAGTTTGTGAATTGCTGTGCCCCTGAGCTCCATTTTTCAACTCGTTTTTTGTGAGCTGAACGCAAGTCCAAACTTTTGGTTCAGGACCTATACTGGTTCCCGGTGGGTGGCTGAGACTTTGGTTAATTCTTCTTCCTGCCGGGAAATTAGAGTGACATGTGCCCATCCAAATGCCTAACAGCTACTCTCTCATTGGTTCTCCCTCTTCCCTTTCATCCTCTGCCAAATTGGCAACCTGTGCGAACCAGGAGCTTAAAGGGGCTGTCTCTCCAAGTTGGGAGATTGATAGGAAAGCAGTTGGAAAGTCAAACCGGAGCACCAGGAGAGGGACTCTTCGTTGAGTTTTAGAAACCTTTCGTATTCACAGTGTGTCCATTCTCTAGGTTTCCCGTACATGTTATAGCTGTAGTAATATTCCCTTCAACCTGGAGAGCTGGGACCCATGGAATGGGTGCCATGCGTTATTGCTTTAAAGGGTCTGCATTTGCTCACCCAATCTCACCAATCCTCTCAGTCCCAAGTGTCCAGCCTTATGCCACATCCAGCTGTCATTGTAGATAGGGTCATTCCAGGTTGCATCAGAGACCCTGAAGGAATTGTAAAGAATTTCCCTGTTTCTTTGTTCTGGTTTTGAAATTCCTTTTTAGAGTGGGTTTGAGCTGATTCTCGCTGCCCTGTTTATGCCAGTCTAGACACACTTGATTCCCTTACGGAGGCATATCAATACATAGGTTTTAAGATTCTTACTAGTCAGATCTATTCCTCTGCGGGAAATATGGGGTTTTGAGTCCCTTTCACTGAGGAAGGTGTAGGTCTTGTCTATTCCATAGTTGGTTTTTGGAACGGTACCTGTGCTTATATCAAACTCTGGTTTGATGCATCACCCCACCTCTCCTTCCCCCTTAAGCAGGCATAAGAGTGTTTTCTAAATGTGAGACTCTGTTCTCTTGCCTAACTCAGTTCATGTGTAGCCATGTTTACAGGATCTTCCTAAGTGATATCTTATGATAAGTTTCTTTTCCTGTGTGACTTCTTTCACTTAGAATCATCGTACCTGAATCCACTCATTTTGCTGCTACTGGTCTTATGACATTGATTTCGTGGCTGAGGGATATTCCATCGTACGTAAGTTCCACAATGTTTGGAACCATTTTTATATTTCCTGGGATATTTAAGGTGTACCCAGGTTGAGGTTCTTGTAAGCAGTGCAGCCCTCAATTAGGGGGTGGCTCTGTCTTATGGATTTTCAGTTTTCCCAAGGTATATTCCCTAGACTGGAAGTGCCCTTGGCTCTGTAGCTCTGTTGTTTACTTGTTTTAGGGAACACAATGCACTCCTCCAGTGAGGCAGTTGGCAACTTACATCCCGCCCATCAGCATAACAAGGCTCCCTGTTCTCCAGGGCCTGCCTTGCCTTTCTGGTTTTTACACATTTTGTGGATGTCCCTTTTGACCGGTGGGAAGTGATACTTCTTTGTAGTGCAGATTTGCATTGCCCGCTTGCTTGCTTGGCCAAAAAGGGCGTATGCGTTTTCTCCTGAATATATTCAGGAGAAAATGCATACGCCCTTTTTGGCCAAGTGCATCATTGTCGAAGTTGTGCCCCTCTTCCTGTGCTTTACAGGCGATTCCATCGTACCTCTTGAAATCTCTTTCCTGCTCTTCTGCCTCGCTTTCAAGTCCGCCTCGTTGCCTTCCCTCAACAGATTTTTGGACGATAGTGGGCCTTGATTACTCTGCCAGTTTGTGAATTGCTGTGCCCCTGAGCTCCATTTTTCAACTCGTTTTCTGTGAGCTGAACGCAAGTCCAAACTTTTGGTTCAGGACCTATACTGGTTCCCGGTGGGTGGCTGAGACTTTGGTTAATTCTTCTTCCTGCCGGGAAATTAGAGTGACGTGCCTATCCAAATGCCTAACAGCTACTCTCTCATTGGTTCTCCCTCTTCCCTTTCATCCTCTGCCAAATTGGCAACCTGTGCGAACCAGGAGCTTAAAGGGGCTGTCTCTCCAAGTTGGGAGATTGATAGGAAAGCAGTTGGAAAGTCAAACCGGAGCACCAGGAGAGGGACTCTTCGTTGAGTTTAGAAACCTTTCGTATTCACAGTGTGTCCGTTCTCTAGGTTTCCCTTACATGTTATAGCTGTAGTAATATTCCCTTCAACCTGGAGAGCTGGGACCCATGGAATGGGTGCCATGCGTTATTGCTTTAAAGGGTCTGCATTTGCTCACCCAATCTCACCAATCCTCTCAGTCCCAAGTGTCCAGCCTTATGCCACATCCAGCTGTCATTGTAGATAGGGTCATTCCAGGTTGCATCAGAGACCCTGAAGGAATTGTAAAGAATTTCCCTGTTTCTTTGTTCTGTTTTTGAAATTCCTTTTTAGAGTGGGTTTGAGCTGATTCTCGCTGCCCTGTTTATGCCAGTCTAGACACACTTGATTCCCTTACGGAGACATATCAATACATAGGTTTTAAGATTCTTACTAGTCAGATCTATTCCTCTGCGGGAAATATGGGGTTTTGAGTCCCTTTCACTGAGGAAGGTGTAGGTCTTGTCTATTCCATAGTTGGTTTTTGGAACGGTACCTGTGCTTATATCAAACTCTGGTTTGATGCATCACCCCACCTCTCCTTCCCCCTTAAGGAGGCATAAGAGTGTTTTCTAAATGTGAGACTCTGTTCTCTTGCCTAACTCAGTTCATGTGTAACCATGTTTACAGGATCTTCCCAAGTGATATCTTATGATAAGTTTCTTTTCCTGTGTGACTTCTTTCACTTAGAATCATCGTACCTGAATCCACTCATTTTGCTGCTAGTGGTCTTATGACATGGATTTCGTGGCTGAGGGATATTCCATCGTACGTAAGTTCCACAATGTTTGGAACCATTTTTATATTTCCTGGGATATTTCAGGTGTACCCAGGTTGAGGTTCTTGTAAGCAGTGCAGCCCTCAATTAGGGGGTGGCTCTGTCTTATGGATTTTCAGTTTTCCCAAAGTATATTCCCTAGACTGGAAGTGCCCTTGGCTCTGTAGCTCTGTTGTTTACTTGTTTTAGGGAACACAATGCACTCCTCCAGTGAGGCAGTTGGCAACTTACATCCCGCCCATCAGCATAACAAGGCTCCCTGTTCTCCAGGGCCTGCCTTGCCTTTCTGGTTTTTACACATTTTGTGGATGTCCCTTTTGACCGGTGGGAAGTGATACTTCTTTGTAGTGCAGATTTGCATTGCCCGCTTGCTTGCTTGGCCAAAAAGGGCGTATGCGTTTTCTCCTGAATATATTAAGGAGAAAACACATACGCCCTTTTTGGCCAAGTGCATCATTGTCGAAGTTGTGCCCCTCTTCCTGTGCTTTACAGGCGATTCCATCGTACCTCTTGAAATCTCTTTCCTGCTCTTCTGCCTCGCTTTCAAGTCCGCCTCGTTGCCTTCCCTCAAGAGATTTTTGGACGATAGTGGGCCTTGATTACTCTGCCAGTTTGTGAATTGCTGTGCCCCTGAGCTCCATTTTTCAACTCGTTTTTTGTGAGCTGAACGCAAGTCCAAACTTTTGGTTCAGGACCTATACTGGTTCCCGGTGGGTGGCTGAGACTTTGGTTAATTCTTCTTCCTGCCGGGAAATTAGAGTGACATGTGCCCATCCAAATGCCTAACAGCTACTCTCTCATTGGTTCTCCCTCTTCCCTTTCATCCTCTGCCAAATTGGCAACCTGTGCGAACCAGGAGCTTAAAGGGGCTGTCTCTCCAAGTTGGGAGATTGATAGGAAAGCAGTTGGAAAGTCAAACCGGAGCACCAGGAGAGGGACTCTTCGTTGAGTTTTAGAAACCTTTCGTATTCACATTGTGTCCGTTCTCTAGGTTTCCCGTACATGTTATAGCTGTAGTAATATTCCCTTCAACCTGGAGAGCTGGAACCCATGGAATGGGTGCCATGCGTTATTGCTTTAAAGGGTCTGCATTTGCTCACCCAATCTCACCAATCCTCTCAGTCCCAAGTGTCCAGCCTTATGCCACATCCAGCTGTCATTGTAGATAGGGTCATTCCAGGTTGCATCAGAGACCCTGAAGGAATTGTAAAGAATTTCCCTGTTTCTTTGTTCTGTTTTTGAAATTCCTTTTTAGAGTGGGTTTGAGCTGATTCTCGCTGCCCTGTTTATGCCAGTCTAGACACACTTGATTCCCTTACGGAGACATATCAATACATAGGTTTTAAGATTCTTACTAGTCAGATCTATTCCTCTGCGGGAAATATGGGGTTTTGAGTCCCTTTCACTGAGGAAGGTGTAGGTCTTGTCTATTCCATAGTTGGTTTTTGGAACGGTACCTGTGCTTATATCAAACTCTGGTTTGATGCATCACCCCACCTCTCCTTCCCCCTTAAGCAGGCATAAGAGTGTTTTCTAAATGTGAGACTCTGTTCTCTTGCCTAACTCAGTTCATGTGTAGCCATGTTTACAGGATCTTCCTAAGTGATATCTTATGATAAGTTTCTTTTCCTGTGTGACTTCTTTCACTTAGAATCATCGTACCTGAATCCACTCATTTTGCTGCTACTGGTCTTATGACATTGATTTCGTGGCTGAGGGATATTCCATCGTACATAAGTTCCACAATGTTTGGAACCATTTTTATATTTCCTGGGATATTTCAGGTGTACCCAGGTTGAGGTTCTTGTAAGCAGTGCAGCCCTCAATTTGGGGGTGGCTCTGTCTTATGGATTTTCAGTTTTCCCAAGGTATATTCCCTAGACTGGAAGTGCCCTTGGCTCTGTAGCTCTGTTGTTTACTTGTTTTAGGGAACACAATGCACTCCTCCAGTGAGGCAGTTGGCAACTTACATCCCGCCCATCAGCATAACAAGGCTCCCTGTTCTCCAGGGCCTGCCTTGCCTTTCTGGTTTTTACACATTTTGTGGATGTCCCTTTTGACCGGTGGGAAGTGATACTTCTTTGTAGTGCAGATTTGCATTGCCCGCTTGCTTGCTTGGCCAAAAAGGGCGTATGCGTTTTCTCCTGAATATATTCAGGAGAAAACGCATACCCCCTTTTTGGCCAAGTGCATCATTGTCGAAGTTGTGCCCCTCTTCCTGTGCTTTACAGGCGATTCCAACGTACCTCTTGAAATCTCTTTCCTGCTATTCTGCCTCGCTTTCAAGTCCGCCTCGTTGCCTTCCCTCAACAGATTTTTGGACGATAGTTGGCCTTGATTACTCTGCCAGTTTGTGAATTGCTGTGCCCCTGAGCTCCATTTTTCAACTCGTTTTTTGTGAGCTGAACGCAAGTCCAAACTTTTGGTTCAGGACCTATACTGGTTCCCGGTGGGTGGCTGAGACTTTGGTTAATTCTTCTTCCTGCTGGGAAATTAGAGTGACATGTGCCCATCCAAATGCCTAACAGCTAATCTCTCATTGGTTCTCCCTCTTCCCTTTCATCCTCTGCCAATGTGGCAACTTGCGCGAACCAGGAGCTTAAAGGGGCTGTCTCTCCAAGTTGGGAGATTGATAGGAAAGCAGTTGGAAGGTAAAATCGGAGCACCAGGAGAGGGACTCTTCGGTGAGTTTTAGAAACCTTTCGTATTCACAGTGTGTCCATTCTCTAGGTTTCCCGTACATGTTATAGCTGTAGTAATATTCCCTTCAACCTGGAGAGCTGGGACCCATGGAATGGGTGCCATGCGTTATTGCTTTAAAGGGTCTGCATTTGCTCACCCAATCTCACCAATCCTCTCAGTCCCAAGTGTCCAGCCTTATGCCACATCCAGCTGTCATTATAGATAGGGTCATTCCAGGTTGCATCAGAGACCCTGAAGGAATTGTAAAGAATTTCCCTGTTTCTTTGTTCTGTTTTTGAAATTCCTTTTTAGAGTGGGTTTGAGCTGATTCTCGCTGCCCTGTTTATGCCAGTCTAGACACACTTGATTCCCTTACGGAGACATATCAATACATAGGTTTTAAGATTCTTACTAGTCAGATCTATTCCTCTGCGGGAAATATGGGGTTTTGAGTCCCTTTCACTGAGGAAGGTGTAGGTCTTGTCTATTCCATAGTTGGTTTTTGGAACGGTACCTGTGCTTATATCAAACTCTGGTTTGATGCATCACCCCACCTCTCCTTCCCCCTTAAGGAGGCATAAGAGTGTTTTCTAAATGTGAGACTCTGTTCTCTTGCCTAACTCAGTTCATGTGTAGCCATGTTTACAGGATCTTCCCAAGTGATATCTTATGATAAGTTTCTTTTCCTGTGTGACTTCTTTCACTTAGAATCATCGTACCTGAATCCACTCATTTTGCTGCTACTGGTCTTATGACATGGATTTCGTGGCTGAGGGATATTCCATCGTACGTAAGTTCCACAATGTTTGGAACCATTTTTATATTTCCTGGGATATTTCAGGTGTACCCAGGTTGAGGTTCTTGTAAGCAGTGCAGCCCTCAATTTGGGGGTGGCTCTGTCTTATGGATTTTCAGTTTTCCCAAGGTATATTCCCTAGACTGGAAGTGCGCTTGGCTCTGTAGCTCTGTTGTTTACTTGTTTTAGGGAACACAATGCACTCCTCCAGTGAGGCAGTTGGCAACTTACATCCCGCCCATCAGCATAACAAGGCTCCCTGTTCTCCAGGGCCTGCCTTGCCTTTCTGGTTTTTACACATTTTGTGGATGTCCCTTTTGACCGGTGGGAAGTGATACTTCTTTGTAGTGCAGATTTGCATTGCCCGCTTGCTTGCTTGGCCAAAAAGGGCGTATGCGTTTTCTCCTGAATATATTCAGGAGAAAACGCATACGCCCTTTTTGGCCAAGTGCATCATTGTCGAAGTTGTGCCCCTCTTCCTGTGCTTTACAGGCGATTCCAACGTACCTCTTGAAATCTCTTTCCTGCTATTCTGCCTCGCTTTCAAGTCCGCCTCGTTGCCTTCCCTCAACAGATTTTTGGACGATAGTGGGCCTTGATTACTCTGCCTGTTTGTGAATTGCTGTGCCCCTGAGCTCCATTTTTCAACTCGTTTTTTGTGAGCTGAACGCAAGGCCAAACTTTTGGTTCAGGACCTATACTGGTTCCCGGTGGGTGGCTGAGACTTTGGTTAATTCTTCTTCCTGCCGGGAAATTAGAGTGACATGTGCCCATCCAAATGCCTAACAGCTACTCTCTCATTGGTTCTCCCTCTTCCCTTTCATCCTCTGCCAAATTGGCAACCTGTGCGAACCAGGAGCTTAAAGGGGCTGTCTCTCCAAGTTGGGAGATTGATAGGAAAGCAGTTGGAAAGTCAAACCGGAGCACCAGGAGAGGGACTCTTCGTTGAGTTTTAGAAACCTTTCGTATTCACATTGTGTCCGTTCTCTAGGTTTCCCGTACATGTTATAGCTGTAGTAATATTCCCTTCAACCTGGAGAGCTGGAACCCATGGAATGGGTGCCATGCGTTATTGCTTTAAAGGGTCTGCATTTGCTCACCCAATCTCACCAATCCTCTCAGTCCCAAGTGTCCAGCCTTATGCCACATCCAGCTGTCATTGTAGATAGGGTCATTCCAGGTGGCATCAGAGACCCTGAAGGAATTGTAAAGAATTTCCCTGTTTCTTTGTTCTGTTTTTGAAATTCCTTTTTAGAGTGGGTTTGAGCTGATTCTCGCTGCCCTGTTTATGCCAGTCTAGACACACTTGATTCCCTTACGGAGACATATCAATACATAGGTTTTAAGATTCTTACTAGTCAGATCTATTCCTCTGCGGGAAATATGGGGTTTTGAGTCCCTTTCACTGAGGAAGGTGTAGGTCTTGTCTATTCCATAGTTGGTTTTTGGAACGGTACCTGTGCTTATATCAAACTCTGGTTTGATGCATCACCCCACCTCTCCTTCCCCCTTAAGCAGGCATAAGAGTGTTTTCTAAATGTGAGACTCTGTTCTCTTGCCTAACTCAGTTCATGTGTAGCCATGTTTACAGGATCTTCCTAAGTGATATCTTATGATAAGTTTCTTTTCCTGTGTGACTTCTTTCACTTAGAATCATCGTACCTGAATCCACTCATTTTGCTGCTACTGGTCTTATGACATTGATTTCGTGGCTGAGGGATATTCCATCGTACATAAGTTCCACAATGTTTGGAACCATTTTTATATTTCCTGGGATATTTCAGGTGTACCCAGGTTGAGGTTCTTGTAAGCAGTGCAGCCCTCAATTTGGGGGTGGCTCTGTCTTATGGATTTTCAGTTTTCCCAAGGTATATTCCCTAGACTGGAAGTGCCCTTGGCTCTGTAGCTCTGTTGTTTACTTGTTTTAGGGAACACAATGCACTCCTCCAGTGAGGCAGTTGGCAACTTACATCCCGCCCATCAGCATAAGAAGGCTCCCTGTTCTCCAGGGCCTGCCTTGCCTTTCTGGTTTTTACACATTTTGTGGATGTCCCTTTTGACCGGTGGGAAGTGATACTTCTTTGTAGTGCAGATTTGCATTGCCCGCTTGCTTGCTTGGCCAAAAAGGGCGTATGCGTTTTCTCCTGAATATATTCAGGAGAAAACGCATACCCCCTTTTTGGCCAAGTGCATCATTGTCGAAGTTGTGCCCCTCTTCCTGTGCTTTACAGGCGATTCCAACGTACCTCTTGAAATCTCTTTCCTGCTATTCTGCCTCGCTTTCAAGTCCGCCTCGTTGCCTTCCCTCAACAGATTTTTGGACGATAGTTGGCCTTGATTACTCTGCCAGTTTGTGAATTGCTGTGCCCCTTAGCTCCATTTTTCAACTCGTTTTTTGTGAGCTGAACGCAAGTCCAAACTTTTGGTTCAGGACCTATACTGGTTCCCGGTGGGTGGCTGAGACTTTGGTTAATTCTTCTTCCTGCTGGGAAATTAGAGTGACATGTGCCCATCCAAATGCCTAACAGCTAATCTCTCATTGGTTCTCCCTCTTCCCTTTCATCCTCTGACAATTTGGCAACTTGCGCGAACCAGGAGCTTAAAGGGGCTGTCTCTCCAAGTTGGGAGATTGATAGGAAAGCAGTTGGAAAGTAAAATCGGAGCACCAGGAGAGGGACTCTTCGGTGAGTTTTAGAAACCTTTCGTATTCACAGTGTGTCCATTCTCTAGGTTTCCCGTACATGTTATAGCTGTAGTAATATTCCCTTCAACCTGGAGAGCTGGGACCCATGGAATGGGTGCCATGCGTTATTGCTTTAAAGGGTCTGCATTTGCTCACCCAATGTCACCAATCCTCTCAGTCCCAAGTGTCCAGCCTTATGCCACATCCAGCTGTCATTATAGATAGGGTCATTCCAGGTTGCATCAGAGACCCTGAAGGAATTGTAAAGAATTTCCCTGTTTCTTTGTTCTGTTTTTGAAATTCCTTTTTAGAGTGGGTTTGAGCTGATTCTCGCTGCCCTGTTTATGCCAGTCTAGACACACTTGATTCCCTTACGGAGACATATCAATACATAGGTTTTAAGATTCTTACTAGTCAGATCTATTCCTCTGCGGGAAATATGGGGTTTTGAGTCCCTTTCACTGAGGAAGGTGTAGGTCTTGTCTATTCCATAGTTGGTTTTTGGAACGGTACCTGTGCTTATATCAAACTCTGGTTTGATGCATCACCCCACCTCTCCTTCCCCCTTAAGCAGGCATAAGAGTGTTTTCTAAATGTGAGTCTCTGTTCTCTTGCCTAACTCAGTTCATGTGTAGCCATGTTTACAGGATCTTCCCAAGTGATATCTTATGATAAGTTTCTTTTCCTGTGTGACTTCTTTCACTTAGAATCATCGTACCTGAATCCACTCATTTTGCTGCTACTGGTCTTATGACATGGATTTCGTGGCTGAGGGATATTCCATCGTACGTAAGTTCCACAATGTTTGGAACCATTTTTATATTTCCTGGGATATTTCAGGTGTACCCAGGTTGAGGTTCTTGTAAGCAGTGCAGCCCTCAATTTGGGGGTGGCTCTGTCTTATGGATTTTCAGTTTTCCCAAGGTATATTCCCTAGACTGGAAGTGCGCTTGGCTCTGTAGCTCTGTTGTTTACTTGTTTTAGGGAACACAATGCACTCCTCCAGTGAGGCAGTTGGCAACTTACATCCCGCCCATCAGCATAACAAGGCTCCCTGTTCTCCAGGGCCTGCCTTGCCTTTCTGGTTTTTACACATTTTGTGGATGTCCCTTTTGACCGGTGGGAAGTGATACTTCTTTGTAGTGCAGATTTGCATTGCCCGCTTGCTTGCTTGGCCAAAAAGGGCGTATGCGTTTTCTCCTGAATATATTCAGGAGAAAACGCATACGCCCTTTTTGGCCAAGTGCATCATTGTCGAAGTTGTGCCCCTCTTCCTGTGCTTTACAGGCGATTCCAACGTACCTCTTGAAATCTCTTTCCTGCTATTCTGCCTCGCTTTCAAGTCCGCCTCGTTGCCTTCCCTCAACAGATTTTTGGACGATAGTGGGCCTTGATTACTCTGCCTGTTTGTGAATTGCTGTGCCCCTGAGCTCCATTTTTCAACTCGTTTTTTGTGAGCTGAACGCAAGGCCAAACTTTTGGTTCAGGACCTATACTGGTTCCCGGTGGGTGGCTGAGACTTTGGTTCATTCTTCTTCCTGCCGGGAAATTAGAGTGACATGTGCCCATCCAAATGCCTAACAGCTACTCTCTCATTGGTTCTCCCTCTTCCCTTTCATCCTCTGCCAAATTGGCAACCTGTGCGAACCAGGAGCTTAAAGGGGCTGTCTCTCCAAGTTGGGAGATTGATAGGAAAGCAGTTGGAAAGTCAAACCGGAGCACCAGGAGAGGGACTCTTCGTTGAGTTTTAGAAACCTTTCGTATTCACAGTGTGTCCATTCTCTAGGTTTCCCGTACATGTTATAGCTGTAGTAATATTCCCTTCAACCTGGAGAGCTGGGACCCATGGAATGGGTGCCATGCGTTATTGCTTTAAAGGGTCTGCATTTGCTCACCCAATGTCACCAATCCTCTCAGTCCCAAGTGTCCAGCCTTATGCCACATCAGCTGTCATTGTTGATAGGGTCATTCCAGGTTGCATCAGAGACCCTGAAGGAATTGTAAAGAATTTCCCTGTTTCTTTGTTCTGTTTTTGAAATTCCTTTTTAGAGTGGGTTTGAGCTGATTCTCGCTGCCCTGTTTATGCCAGTCTAGACACACTTGATTCCCTTACGGAGACATATCAATACATAGGTTTTAAGATTCTTACTAGTCAGATCTATTCCTCTGCGGGAAATATGGGGTTTTGAGTCCCTTTCACTGAGGAAGGTGTAGGTCTTGTCTATTCCATAGTTGGTTTTTGGAACGGTACCTGTGCTTATATCAAACTCTGGTTTGATGCATCACCCCACCTCTCCTTCCCCCTTAAGCAGGCATAAGAGTGTTTTCTAAATGTGAGACTCTGTTCTCTTGCCTAACTCAGTTCATGTGTAGCCATGTTTACAGGATCTTCCTAAGTGATATCTTATGATAAGTTTCTTTTCCTGTGTGACTTCTTTCACTTAGAATCATCGTACCTGAATCCACTCATTTTGCTGCTACTGGTCTTATGACATTGATTTCGTGGCTGAGGGATATTCCGTCGTACGTAAGTTCCACAATGTTTGGAACCATTTTTATATTTCCTGGGATATTTCAGGTGTACCCAGGTTGAGGTTCTTGTAAGCAGTGCATCCTTCAATTTGGGGGTGGCTCTGTCTTATGGATTTTCAGTTTTCCCAAGGTATATTCCCTAGACTGGAAGTGCCCTTGGCTCTGTAGCTCTGTTGTTTACTTGTTTTAGGGAACACAATGCACTCCTCCAGTGAGGCAGTTGGCAACTTACATCCCGCCCATCAGCATAACAAGGCTCCCTGTTCTCCAGGGCCTGCCTTGCCTTTCTGGTTTTTACACATTTTGTGGATGTCCCTTTTGACCGGTGGGAAGTGATACTTCTTTGTAGTGCAGATTTGCATTGCCCGCTTGCTTGCTTGGCCAAAAAGGGCGTATGCGTTTTCTCCTGAATATATTCAGGAGAAAACGCATACGCCCTTTTTGGCCAAGTGCATCATTGTCGAAGTTGTGCCCCTCTTCCTGTGCTTTACAGGCGATTCCAACGTACCTCTTGAAATCTCTTTCCTGCTATTCTGCCTCACTTTCAAGTCCGCCTCGTTGCCTTCCCTCAACAGATTTTTGGACGATAGTTGGCCTTGATTACTCTGCCAGTTTGTGAATTGCTGTGCCCCTGAGCTCCATTTTTCAACTCGTTTTTTGTGAGCTGAACGCAAGTCCAAACTTTTGGTTCAGGACCTATACTGGTTCCCGGTGGGTGGCTGAGACTTTGGTTAATTCTTCTTCCTGCTGGGAAATTAGAGTGACATGTGCCCATCCAAATGCCTAACAGCTACTCTCTCATTGGTTCTCCCTCTTCCCTTTCATCCTCTGCCAAATTGGCAACCTGTGCGAACCAGGAGCTTAAAGGGGCTGTCTCTCCAAGTTGGGAGATTGATAGGAAAGCAGTTGGAAAGTCAAACCGGAGCACCAGGAGAGGGACTCTTCGTTGAGTTTTAGAAACCTTTCGTATTCACAGTGTGTCCATTCTCTAGGTTTCCCGTACATGTTATAGCTGTAGTAATATTCCCTTCAACCTGGAGAGCTGGGACCCATGGAATGGGTGCCATGCGTTATTGCTTTAAAGGGTCTGCATTTGCTCACCCAATCTCACCAATCCTCTCAGTCCCAAGTGTCCAGCCTTATGCCACATCCAGCTGTCATTGTAGATAGGGTCATTCCAGGTTGCATCAGAGACCCTGAAGGAATTGTAAAGAATTTCCCTGTTTCTTTGTTCTGGTTTTGAAATTCCTTTTTAGAGTGGGTTTGAGCTGATTCTCGCTGCCCTGTTTATGCCAGTCTAGACACACTTGATTCCCTTACGGAGACATATCAATACATAGGTTTTAAGATTCTTACTAGTCAGATCTATTCCTCTGCGGGAAATATGGGGTTTTGAGTCCCTTTCACTGAGGAAGGTGTAGGTCTTGTCTATTCCATAGTTTGTTTTTGGAACGGTACCTGTGCTTATATCAAACTCTGGTTTGATGCATCACCCCACCTCTCCTTCCCCCTTAAGCAGGCATAAGAGTGTTTTCTAATGGTGAGACTCTGTACTCTTGCCTAACTCAGTTCATGTGTAGCCATGTTTACAGGATCTTCCTAAGTGATATCTTATGATAAGTTTCTTTTCCTGTGTGACTTCTTTCCCTTAGAATCATCGTACCTGAATCCACTCATTTTGCTGCTACTGGTCTTATGACATTGATTTCGTGGCTGAGGGATATTCCATCGTACGTAAGTTCCACAATGTTTGGAACCATTTTTATATTTCCTGGGATATTTCAGGTGTACCCAGGTTGAGGTTCTTGTAAGCAGTGCAGCCCTCAATTTGGGGGTGGCTCTGTCTTATAGATTTTCAGTTTTCCCAAGGTATATTCCCTAGACTGGAAGTGCCCTTGGCTCTGTAGCTCTGTTGTTTACTTGTTTTAGGGAACACAATGCATTCCTCCAGTGAGGCAGTTGGCAACTTACATCCCGCCCATCAGCATAACAAGGCTCCCTGTTCTCCAGGGCCTGCCTTGCCTTTCTGGTTTTTACACATTTTGTGGATGTCCCTTTTGACCGGTGGGAAGTGATACTTCTTTGTAGTGCAGATTTGCATTGCCCGCTTGCTTGCTTGGCCAAAAAGGGCGTATGCGTTTTCTCCTGAATATATTCAGGAGAAAACGCATACGCCCTTTTTGGCCAAGTGCATCATTGTCGAAGTTGTGCCCCTCTTCCTGTGCTTTACAGGCGATTCCAACGTACCTCTTGAAATCTCTTTCCTGCTATTCTGCCTCGCTTTCAAGTCCGCCTCGTTGCCTTCCCTCAACAGATTTTTGGACGATAGTGGGCCTTGATTACTCTGCCAGTTTGTGAATTGCTGTGCCCCTGAGCTCCATTTTTCAACTCGTTTTTTTGTGAGCTGAACGCAAGGCCAAACTTTTGGTTCAGGACCTATACTGGTTCCCGGTGGGTGGCTGAGACTTTGGTTCATTCTTCTTCCTGCCGGGAAATTAGAGTGACATGTGCCTATCCAAATGCCTAACAGCTACTCTCTCATTGGTTCTCCCTCTTCCCTTTCATCCTCTGCCATATTGGCAACCTGTGCGAACCAGGAGCTTAAAGGGGCTGTCTCTCCAATTTGGGAGATTGATAGGAAAGCAGTTGGAAAGTCAAACCGGAGCACCAGGAGAGGGACTCTTCGTTGAGTTTTAGAAACCTTTCGTATTCACAGTGTGTCCATTCTCTAGGTTTCCCGTACATGTTATAGCTGTAGTAATATTCCCTTCAACCTGGAGAGCTGGGACCCATGGAATGGGTGCCATGCGTTATTGCTTTAAAGGGTCTGCATTTGCTCACCCAATCTCACCAATCCTCTCAGTTCCAAGTGTCCAGCCTTATGCCACATCCAGCTGTCATTGTAGATAGGGTCATTCCAGGTTGCATCAGAGACCCTGAAGGAATTGTAAAGAATTTCCCTGTTTCTTTGTTCTGGTTTTGAAATTCCTTTTTAGAGTGGGTTTGAGCTGATTCTCGCTGCCCTGTTTATGCCAGTCTAGACACACTTGATTCCCTTATGGAGACATATCAATACATAGGTTTTAAGATTCTTACTAGTCAGATCTATTCCTCTGCGGGAAATATGGGGTTTTGAGTCCCTTTCACTGAGGAAGGTGTAGGTCTTGTCTATTCCATAGTTGGTTTTTGGAACGGTACCTGTGCTTATATCAAACTCTGGTTTGATGCATCACCCCACCTCTCCTTCCCCCTTAAGCAGGCATAAGAGTGTTTTCTAAATGTGAGACTCTGTTCTCTTGCCTAACTCAGTTCATGTGTAGCCATGTTTACAGGATCTTCCTAAGTGATATCTTATGATAAGTTTCTTTTCCTGTGTGACTTCTTTCCCTTAGAATCATCGTACCTGAATCCACTCATTTTGCTGCTACTGGTCTTATGACATTGATTTCGTGGCTGAGGGATATTCCGTCGTACGTAAGTTCCACAATGTTTGGAACCATTTTTATATTTCCTGGGATATTTCAGGTGTACCCAGGTTGAGGTTCTTGTAAGCAGTGCATCCTTCAATTTGGGGGTGGCTCTGTCTTATGGATTTTCAGTTTTCCCAAGGTATATTCCCTAGACTGGAAGTGCCCTTGGCTCTGTAGCTCTGTTGTTTACTTGTTTTAGGGAACACAATGCACTCCTCCAGTGAGGCAGTTGGCAACTTACATCCCGCCCATCAGCATAACAAGGCTCCCTGTTCTCCAGGGCCTGCCTTGCCTTTCTGGTTTTTACACATTTTGTGGATGTCCCTTTTGACCGGTGGGAAGTGATACTTCTTTGTAGTGCAGATTTGCATTGCCCGCTTGCTTGCTTGGCCAAAAAGGGCGTATGCGTTTTCTCCTGAATATATTCAGGAGAAAACGCATACGCCCTTTTTGGCCAAGTGCATCATTGTCGAAGTTGTGCCCCTCTTCCTGTGCTTTACAGGCGATTCCAACGTACCTCTTGAAATCTCTTTCCTGCTATTCTGCCTCGCTTTCAAGTCCGCCTCGTTGCCTTCCCTCAACAGATTTTTGGACGATAGTGGGCCTTGATTACTCTGCCAGTTTGTGAATTGCTGTGCCCCTGAGCTCCATTTTTCAACTCGTTTTTTGTGAGCTGAACGCAAGTCCAAACTTTTGGTTCAGGACCTATACTGGTTCCCGGTGGGTGGCTGAGACTTTGGTTAATTCTTCTTCCTGCCGGGAAATTAGAGTGACATGTGCCCATCCAAATGCCTAACAGCTACTCTCTCATTGGTTCTCCCTCTTCCCTTTCATCCTCTGCCAAATTGGCAACCTGTGCGAACCAGGAGCTTAAAGGGGCTGTCTCTCCAAGTTGGGAGATTGATAGGAAAGCAGTTGGAAAGTCAAACCGGAGCACCAGGAGAGGGACTCTTCGTTGAGTTTTAGAAACCTTTCGTATTCACAGTGTGTCCATTCTCTAGGTTTCCCGTACATGTTATAGCTGTAGTAATATTCCCTTCAACCTGGAGAGCTGGGACCCATGGAATGGGTGCCATGCGTTATTGCTTTAAAGGGTCTGCATTTGCTCACCCAATCTCACCAATCCTCTCAGTCCCAAGTGTCCAGCCTTATGCCACATCCAGCTGTCATTGTAGATAGGGTCATTCCAGGTTGCATCAGAGACCCTGAAGGAATTGTAAAGAATTTCCCTGTTTCTTTGTTCTGGTTTTGAAATTCCTTTTTAGAGTGGGTTTGAGCTGATTCTCGCTGCCCTGTTTATGCCAGTCTAGACACACTTGATTCCCTTACGGAGACATATCAATACATAGGTTTTAAGATTCTTACTAGTCAGATCTATTCCTCTGCGGGAAATATGGGGTTTTGAGTCCCTTTCACTGAGGAAGGTGTAGGTCTTGTCTATTCCATAGTTGGTTTTTGGAACGGTACCTGTGCTTATATCAAACTCTGGTTTGATGCATCACCCCACCTCTCCTTCCCCCTTAAGCAGGCATAAGAGTGTTTTCTAATGGTGAGACTCTGTACTCTTGCCTAACTCAGTTCATGTGTAGCCATGTTTACAGGATCTTCCTAAGTGATATCTTATGATAAGTTTCTTTTCCTGTGTGACTTCTTTCCCTTAGAATCATCGTACCTGAATCCACTCATTTTGCTGCTACTGGTCTTATGACATTGATTTCGTGGCTGAGGGATATTCCATCGTACGTAAGTTCCACAATGTTTGGAACCATTTTTATATTTCCTGGGATATTTCAGGTGTACCCAGGTTGAGGTTCTTGTAAGCAGTGCAGCCCTCAATTTGGGGGTGGCTCTGTCTTATAGATTTTCAGTTTTCCCAAGGTATATTCCCTAGACTGGAAGTGCCCTTGGCTCTGTAGCTCTGTTGTTTACTTGTTTTAGGGAACACAATGCACTCCTCCAGTGAGGCAGTTGGCAACTTACATCCCGCCCATCAGCATAACAAGGCTCCCTGTTCTCCAGGGCCTGCCTTGCCTTTCTGGTTTTTACACATTTTGTGGATGTCCCTTTTGACCGGTGGGAAGTGATACTTCTTTGTAGTGCAGATTTGCATTGCCCGCTTGCTTGCTTGGCCAAAAAGGGCGTATGCGTTTTCTCCTGAATATATTCAGGAGAAAACGCATACGCCCTTTTTGGCCAAGTGCATCATTGTCGAAGTTGTGCCCCTCTTCCTGTGCTTTACAGGCGATTCCAACGTACCTCTTGAAATCTCTTTCCTGCTATTCTGCCTCGCTTTCAAGTCCGCCTCGTTGCCTTCCCTCAACAGATTTTTGGACGATAGTGGGCCTTGATTACTCTGCCAGTTTGTGAATTGCTGTGCCCCTGAGCTCCATTTTTCAACTCGTTTTTTGTGAGCTGAACGCAAGGCCAAACTTTTGGTTCAGGACCTATACTGGTTCCCGGTGGGTGGCTGAGACTTTGGTTCATTCTTCTTCCTGCCGGGAAATTAGAGTGACATGTGCCTATCCAAATGCCTAACAGCTACTCTCTCATTGGTTCTCCCTCTTCCCTTTCATCCTCTGCCATATTGGCAACCTGTGCGAACCAGGAGCTTAAAGGGGCTGTCTCTCCAAGTTGGGAGATTGATAGGAAAGCAGTTGGAAAGTCAAACCAGAGCACCAGGAGAGGGACTCTTCGTTGAGTTTTAGAAACCTTTCGTATTCACAGTGTGTCCATTCTCTAGGTTTCCCGTACATGTTATAGCTGTAGTAATATTCCCTTCAACCTGGAGAGCTGGGACCCATGGAATGGGGGCCATGCGTTATTGCTTTAAAGGGTCTGCATTTGCTCACCCAATCTCACCAATCCTCTCAGTCCCAAGTGTCCAGCCTTATGCCACATCCAGCTGTCATTGTAGATAGGGTCATTCCAGGTTGCATCAGAGACCCTGAAGGAATTGTAAAGAATTTCCCTGTTTCTTTGTTCTGGTTTTGAAATTCCTTTTTAGAGTGGGTTTGAGCTGATTCTCGCTGCCCTGTTTATGCCAGTCTAGACACACTTGATTCCCTTATGGAGACATATCAATACATAGGTTTTAAGATTCTTACTAGTCAGATCTATTCCTCTGCGGGAAATATGGGGTTTTGAGTCCCTTTCACTGAGGAAGGTGTAGGTCTTGTCTATTCCATAGTTGGTTTTTGGAACGGTACCTGTGCTTATATCAAACTCTGGTTTGATGCATCACCCCACCTCTCCTTCCCCCTTAAGCAGGCATAAGAGTGTTTTCTAAATGTGAGACTCTGTTCTCTTGCCTAACTCAGTTCATGTGTAGCCATGTTTACAGGATCTTCCTAAGTGATATCTTATGATAAGTTTCTTTTCCTGTGTGACTTCTTTCCCTTAGAATCATCGTACCTGAATCCACTCATTTTGCTGCTACTGGTCTTATGACATTGATTTCGTGGCTGAGGGATATTCCGTCGTACGTAAGTTCCACAATGTTTGGAACCATTTTTATATTTCCTGGGATATTTCAGGTGTACCCAGGTTGAGGTTCTTGTAAGCAGTGCATCCTTCAATTTGGGGGTGGCTCTGTCTTATGGATTTTCAGTTTTCCCAAGGTATATTCCCTAGACTGGAAGTGCCCTTGGCTCTGTAGCTCTGTTGTTTACTTGTTTTAGGGAACACAATGCACTCCTCCAGTGAGGCAGTTGGCAACTTACATCCCGCCCATCAGCATAACAAGGCTCCCTGTTCTCCAGGGCCTGCCTTGCCTTTCTGGTTTTTACACATTTTGTGGATGTCCCTTTTGACCGGTGGGAAGTGATACTTCTTTGTAGTGCAGATTTGCATTGCCCGCTTGCTTGCTTGGCCAAAAAGGGCGTATGCGTTTTCTCCTGAATATATTCAGGAGAAAACGCATACGCCCTTTTTGGCCAAGTGCATCATTGTCGAAGTTGTGCCCCTCTTCCTGTGCTTTACAGGCGATTCCAACGTACCTCTTGAAATCTCTTTCCTGCTATTCTGCCTCGCTTTCAAGTCCGCCTCGTTGCCTTCCCTCAACAGATTTTTGGACGATAGTGGGCCTTGATTACTCTGCCAGTTTGTGAATTGCTGTGCCCCTGAGCTCCATTTTTCAACTCGTTTTTTGTGAGCTGAACGCAAGTCCAAACTTTTGGTTCAGGACCTATACTGGTTCCCGGTGGGTGGCTGAGACTTTGGTTAATTCTTCTTCCTGCCGGGAAATTAGAGTGACATGTGCCCATCCAAATGCCTAACAGCTACTCTCTCATTGGTTCTCCCTCTTCCCTTTCATCCTCTGCCAAATTGGCAACCTGTGCGAACCAGGAGCTTAAAGGGGCTGTCTCTCCAAGTTGGGAGATTGATAGGAAAGCAGTTGGAAAGTCAAACCAGAGCACCAGGAGAGGGACTCTTCGTTGAGTTTTAGAAACCTTTCGTATTCACAGTGTGTCCATTCTCTAGGTTTCCCGTACATGTTATAGCTGTAGTAATATTCCCTTCAACCTGGAGAGCTGGGACACATGGAATGGGTGCCATGCGTTATTGCTTTAAAGGGTCTGCATTTGCTCACCCAATCTCACCAATCCTCTCAGTTCCAAGTGTCCAGCCTTATGCCACATCCAGCTGTCATTGTAGATAGGGTCATTCCAGGTTGCATCAGAGACCCTGAAGGAATTGTAAAGAATTTCCCTGTTTCTTTGTTCTGGTTTTGAAATTCCTTTTTAGAGTGGGTTTGAGCTGATTCTCGCTGCCCTGTTTATGCCAGTCTAGACACACTTGATTCCCTTACGGAGACATATCAATACATAGGTTTTAAGATTCTTACTAGTCAGATCTATTCCACTGCGGGAAATATGGGGTTTTGAGTCCCTTTCACTGAGGAAGGTGTAGGTCTTGTCTATTCCATAGTTGGTTTTTGGAACGGTACCTGTGCTTATATCAAACTCTGGTTTGATGCATCACCCCACCTCTCCTTCCCCCTTAAGCAGGCATAAGAGTGTTTTCTAAATGTGAGACTCTGTTCTCTTGCCTAACTCAGTTCATGTGTAGCCATGTTTACAGGATCTTCCTAAGTGATATCTTATGATAAGTTTCTTTTCCTGTGTGACTTCTTTCCCTTAGAATCATCGTACCTGAATCCACTCATTTTGCTGCTACTGGTCTTATGACATTGATTTCGTGGCTGAGGGATATTCCGTCGTACGTAAGTTCCACAATGTTTGGAACCATTTTTATATTTCCTGGGATATTTCAGGTGTACCCAGGTTGAGGTTCTTGTAAGCAGTGCATCCTTCAATTTGGGGGTGGCTCTGTCTTATGGATTTTCAGTTTTCCCAAGGTATATTCCCTAGACTGGAAGTGCCCTTGGCTCTGTAGCTCTGTTGTTTACTTGTTTTAGGGAACACAATGCACTCCTCCAGTGAGGCAGTTGGCAACTTACATCCCGCCCATCAGCATAACAAGGCTCCCTGTTCTCCAGGGCCTGCCTTGCCTTTCTGGTTTTTACACATTTTGTGGATGTCCCTTTTGACCGGTGGGAAGTGATACTTCTTTGTAGTGCAGATTTGCATTGCCCGCTTGCTTGCTTGGCCAAAAAGGGCGTATGCGTTTTCTCCTGAATATATTCAGGAGAAAACGCATACGCCCTTTTTGGCCAAGTGCATCATTGTCGAAGTTGTGCCCCTCTTCCTGTGCTTTACAGGCGATTCCAATGTACCTCTTGAAATCTCTTTCCTGCTATTCTGCCTCGCTTTCAAGTCCGCCTCGTTGCCTTCCCTCAACAGATTTTTGGACGATAGTTGGCCTTGATTACTCTGCCAGTTTGTGAATTGCTGTGCCCCTGAGCTCCATTTTTCAACTCGTTTTTTGTGAGCTGAACGCAAGTCCAAACTTTTGGTTCAGGACCTATACTGGTTCCCGGTGGGTGGCTGAGACTTTGGTTAATTCTTCTTCCTGCCGGGAAATTAGAGTGACATGTGCCCATCCAAATGCCTAACAGCTACTCTCTCATTGGTTCTCCCTCTTCCCTTTCATCCTCTGCCAAATTGGCAACCTGTGCGAACCAGGAGCTTAAAGGGGCTGTCTCTCCAAGTTGGGAGATTGATAGGAAAGCAGTTGGAAAGTCAAACCGGAGCACCAGGAGAGGGACTCTTCGTTGAGTTTTAGAAACCTTTCGTATTCACAGTGTGTCCATTCTCTAGGTTTCCCGTACATGTTATAGCTGTAGTAATATTCCCTTCAACCTGGAGAGCTGGGACCCATGGAATGGGTGCCATGCGTTATTGCTTTAAAGGGTCTGCATTTGCTCACCCAATCTCACCAATCCTCTCAGTCCCAAGTGTCCAGCCTTATGCCACATCCAGCTGTCATTGTAGATAGGGTCATTCCAGGTTGCATCAGAGACCCTGAAGGAATTGTAAAGAATTTCCCTGTTTCTTTGTTCTGGTTTTGAAATTCCTTTTTAGAGTGGGTTTGAGCTGATTCTCGCTGCCCTGTTTATGCCAGTCTAGACACACTTGATTCCCTTACGGAGACATATCAATACATAGGTTTTAAGATTCTTACTAGTCAGATCTATTCCACTGCGGGAAATATGGGGTTTTGAGTCCCTTTCACTGAGGAAGGTGTAGGTCTTGTCTATTCCATAGTTGGTTTTTGGAACGGTACCTGTGCTTATATCAAACTCTGGTTTGATGCATCACCCCACCTCTCCTTCCCCCTTAAGCAGGCATAAGAGTGTTTTCTAAATGTGAGACTCTGTTCTCTTGCCTAACTCAGTTCATGTGTAGCCATGTTTACAGGATCTTCCTAAGTGATATCTTATGATAAGTTTCTTTTCCTGTGTGACTTCTTTCCCTTAGAATCATCGTACCTGAATCCACTCATTTTGCTGCTACTGGTCTTATGACATTGATTTCGTGGCTGAGGGATATTCCGTCGTACGTAAGTTCCACAATGTTTGGAACCATTTTTATATTTCCTGGGATATTTCAGGTGTACCCAGGTTGAGGTTCTTGTAAGCAGTGCATCCTTCAATTTGGGGGTGGCTCTGTCTTATGGATTTTCAGTTTTCCCAAGGTATATTCCCTAGACTGGAAGTGCCCTTGGCTCTGTAGCTCTGTTGTTTACTTGTTTTAGGGAACACAATGCACTCCTCCAGTGAGGCAGTTGGCAACTTACATCCCGCCCATCAGCATAACAAGGCTCCCTGTTCTCCAGGGCCTGCCTTGCCTTTCTGGTTTTTACACATTTTGTGGATGTCCCTTTTGACCGGTGGGAAGTGATACTTCTTTGTAGTGCAGATTTGCATTGCCCGCTTGCTTGCTTGGCCAAAAAGGGCGTATGCGTTTTCTCCTGAATATATTCAGGAGAAAACGCATACGCCCTTTTTGGCCAAGTGCATCATTGTCGAAGTTGTGCCCCTCTTCCTGTGCTTTACAGGCGATTCCAACGTACCTCTTGAAATCTCTTTCCTGCTATTCTGCCTCGCTTTCAAGTCCGCCTCGTTGCCTTCCCTCAACAGATTTTTGGACGATAGTGGGCCTTGATTACTCTGCCAGTTTGTGAATTGCTGTGCCCCTGAGCTCCATTTTTCAACTCGTTTTTTGTGAGCTGAACGCAAGGCCAAACTTTTGGTTCAGGACCTATACTGGTTCCCGGTGGGTGGCTGAGACTTTGGTTCATTCTTCTTCCTGCCGGGAAATTAGAGTGACATGTGCCTATCCAAATGCCTAACAGCTACTCTCTCATTGGTTCTCCCTCTTCCCTTTCATCCTCTGCCATATTGGCAACCTGTGCGAACCAGGAGCTTAAAGGGGCTGTCTCTCCAAGTTGGGAGATTGATAGGAAAGCAGTTGGAAAGTCAAACCGGAGCACCAGGAGAGGGACTCTTCGTTGAGTTTTAGAAACCTTTCGTATTCACAGTGTGTCCATTCTCTAGGTTTCCCGTACATGTTATAGCTGTAGTAATATTCCCTTCAACCTGGAGAGCTGGGACCCATGGAATGGGGGCCATGCGTTATTGCTTTAAAGGGTCTGCATTTGCTCACCCAATCTCACCAATCCTCTCAGTCCCAAGTGTCCAGCCTTATGCCACATCCAGCTGTCATTGTAGATAGGGTCATTCCAGGTTGCATCAGAGACCCTGAAGGAATTGTAAAGAATTTCCCTGTTTCTTTGTTCTGGTTTTGAAATTCCTTTTTAGAGTGGGTTTGAGCTGATTCTCGCTGCCCTGTTTATGCCAGTCTAGACACACTTGATTCCCTTATGGAGACATATCAATACATAGGTTTTAAGATTCTTACTAGTCAGATCTATTCCTCTGCGGGAAATATGGGGTTTTGAGTCCCTTTCACTGAGGAAGGTGTAGGTCTTGTCTATTCCATAGTTGGTTTTTGGAACGGTACCTGTGCTTATATCAAACTCTGGTTTGATGCATCACCCCACCTCTCCTTCCCCCTTAAGCAGGCATAAGAGTGTTTTCTAAATGTGAGACTCTGTTCTCTTGCCTAACTCAGTTCATGTGTAGCCATGTTTACAGGATCTTCCTAAGTGATATCTTATGATAAGTTTCTTTTCCTGTGTGACTTCTTTCCCTTAGAATCATCGTACCTGAATCCACTCATTTTGCTGCTACTGGTCTTATGACATTGATTTCGTGGCTGAGGGATATTCCGTCGTACGTAAGTTCCACAATGTTTGGAACCATTTTTATATTTCCTGGGATATTTCAGGTGTACCCAGGTTGAGGTTCTTGTAAGCAGTGCATCCTTCAATTTGGGGGTGGCTCTGTCTTATGGATTTTCAGTTTTCCCAAGGTATATTCCCTAGACTGGAAGTGCCCTTGGCTCTGTAGCTCTGTTGTTTACTTGTTTTAGGGAACACAATGCACTCCTCCAGTGAGGCAGTTGGCAACTTACATCCCGCCCATCAGCATAACAAGGCTCCCTGTTCTCCAGGGCCTGCCTTGCCTTTCTGGTTTTTACACATTTTGTGGATGTCCCTTTTGACCGGTGGGAAGTGATACTTCTTTGTAGTGCAGATTTGCATTGCCCGCTTGCTTGCTTGGCCAAAAAGGGCGTATGCGTTTTCTCCTGAATATATTCAGGAGAAAACGCATACGCCCTTTTTGGCCAAGTGCATCATTGTCGAAGTTGTGCCCCTCTTCCTGTGCTTTACAGGCGATTCCAACGTACCTCTTGAAATCTCTTTCCTGCTATTCTGCCTCGCTTTCAAGTCCGCCTCGTTGCCTTCCCTCAACAGATTTTTGGACGATAGTGGGCCTTGATTACTCTGCCAGTTTGTGAATTGCTGTGCCCCTGAGCTCCATTTTTCAACTCGTTTTTTGTGAGCTGAACGCAAGGCCAAACTTTTGGTTCAGGACCTATACTGGTTCCCGGTGGGTGGCTGAGACTTTGGTTAATTCTTCTTCCTGCCGGGAAATTAGAGTGACATGTGCCCATCCAAATGCCTAACAGCTACTCTCTCATTGGTTCTCCCTCTTCCCTTTCATCCTCTGCCAAATTGGCAACCTGTGCGAACCAGGAGCTTAAAGGGGCTGTCTCTCCAAGTTGGGAGATTGATAGGAAAGCAGTTGGAAAGTCAAACCGGAGCACCAGGAGAGGGACTCTTCGTTGAGTTTTAGAAACCTTTCGTATTCACAGTGTGTCCATTCTCTAGGTTTCCCGTACATGTTATAGCTGTAGTAATATTCCCTTCAACCTGGAGAGCTGGGACCCATGGAATGGGTGCCATGCGTTATTGCTTTAAAGGGTCTGCATTTGCTCACCCAATCTCACCAATCCTCTCAGTCCCAAGTGTCCAGCCTTATGCCACATCCAGCTGTCATTGTAGATAGGGTCATTCCAGGTTGCATCAGAGACCCTGAAGGAATTGTAAAGAATTTCCCTGTTTCTTTGTTCTGGTTTTGAAATTCCTTTTTAGAGTGGGTTTGAGCTGATTCTCGCTGCCCTGTTTATGCCAGTCTAGACACACTTGATTCCCTTACGGAGACATATCAATACATAGGTTTTAAGATTCTTACTAGTCAGATCTATTCCTCTGCGGGAAATATGGGGTTTTGAGTCCCTTTCACTGAGGAAGGTGTAGGTCTTGTCTATTCCATAGTTGGTTTTTGGAACGGTACCTGTGCTTATATCAAACTCTGGTTTGATGCATCACCCCACCTCTCCTTCCCCCTTAAGCAGGCATAAGAGTGTTTTCTAAATGTGAGACTCTGTTCTCTTGCCTAACTCAGTTCATGTGTAGCCATGTTTACAGGATCTTCCTAAGTGATATCTTATGATAAGTTTCTTTTCCTGTGTGACTTCTTTCCCTTAGAATCATCGTACCTGAATCCACTCATTTTGCTGCTACTGGTCTTATGACATTGATTTCGTGGCTGAGGGATATTCCGTCGTACGTAAGTTCCACAATGTTTGGAACCATTTTTATATTTCCTGGGATATTTCAGGTGTACCCAGGTTGAGGTTCTTGTAAGCAGTGCATCCTTCAATTTGGGGGTGGCTCTGTCTTATGGATTTTCAGTTTTCCCAAGGTATATTCCCTAGACTGGAAGTGCCCTTGGCTCTGTAGCTCTGTTGTTTACTTGTTTTAGGGAACACAATGCACTCCTCCAGTGAGGCAGTTGGCAACTTACATCCCGCCCATCAGCATAACAAGGCTCCCTGTTCTCCAGGGCCTGCCTTGCCTTTCTGGTTTTTACACATTTTGTGGATGTCCCTTTTGACCGGTGGGAAGTGATACTTCTTTGTAGTGCAGATTTGCATTGCCCGCTTGCTTGCTTGGCCAAAAAGGGCGTATGCGTTTTCTCCTGAATATATTCAGGAGAAAACGCATACGCCCTTTTTGGCCAAGTGCATCATTGTCGAAGTTGTGCCCCTCTTCCTGTGCTTTACAGGCGATTCCAACGTACCTCTTGAAATCTCTTTCCTGCTATTCTGCCTCGCTTTCAAGTCCGCCTCGTTGCCTTCCCTCAACAGATTTTTGGACGATAGTGGGCCTTGATTACTCTGCCAGTTTGTGAATTGCTGTGCCCCTGAGCTCCATTTTTCAACTCGTTTTTTGTGAGCTGAACGCAAGTCCAAACTTTTGGTTCAGGACCTATACTGGTTCCCGGTGGGTGGCTGAGACTTTGGTTAATTCTTCTTCCTGCCGGGAAATTAGAGTGACATGTGCCCATCCAAATGCCTAACAGCTACTCTCTCATTGGTTCTCCCTCTTCCCTTTCATCCTCTGCCAAATTGGCAACCTGTGCGAACCAGGAGCTTAAAGGGGCTGTCTCTCCAAGTTGGGAGATTGATGGGAAAGCAGTTGGAAAGTCAAACCGGAGCACCAGGAGAGGGACTCTTCGTTGAGTTTTAGAAACCTTTCGTATTCACAGTGTGTCCATTCTCTAGGTTTCCCGTACATGTTATAGCTGTAGTAATATTCCCTTCAACCTGGAGAGCTGGGACCCATGGAATGGGTGCCATGCGTTATTGCTTTAAAGGGTCTGCATTTGCTCACCCAATCTCACCAATCCTCTCAGTCCCAAGTGTCCAGCCTTATGCCACATCCAGCTGTCATTGTAGATAGGGTCATTCCAGGTTGCATCAGAGACCCTGAAGGAATTGTAAAGAATTTCCCTGTTTCTTTGTTCTGGTTTTGAAATTCCTTTTTAGAGTGGGTTTGAGCTGATTCTCGCTGCCCTGTTTATGCCAGTCTAGACACACTTGATTCCCTTACGGAGACATATCAATACATAGGTTTTAAGATTCTTACTAGTCAGATCTATTCCACTGCGGGAAATATGGGGTTTTGAGTCCCTTTCACTGAGGAAGGTGTAGGTCTTGTCTATTCCATAGTTGGTTTTTGGAACGGTACCTGTGCTTATATCAAACTCTGGTTTGATGCATCACCCCACCTCTCCTTCCCCCTTAAGCAGGCATAAGAGTGTTTTCTAAATGTGAGACTCTGTTCTCTTGCCTAACTCAGTTCATGTGTAGCCATGTTTACAGGATCTTCCTAAGTGATATCTTATGATAAGTTTCTTTTCCTGTGTGACTTCTTTCCCTTAGAATCATCGTACCTGAATCCACTCATTTTGCTGCTACTGGTCTTATGACATTGATTTCGTGGCTGAGGGATATTCCGTCGTACGTAAGTTCCACAATGTTTGGAACCATTTTTATATTTCCTGGGATATTTCAGGTGTACCCAGGTTGAGGTTCTTGTAAGCAGTGCATCCTTCAATTTGGGGGTGGCTCTGTCTTATGGATTTTCAGTTTTCCCAAGGTATATTCCCTAGACTGGAAGTGCCCTTGGCTCTGTAGCTCTGTTGTTTACTTGTTTTAGGGAACACAATGCACTCCTCCAGTGAGGCAGTTGGCAACTTACATCCCGCCCATCAGCATAACAAGGCTCCCTGTTCTCCAGGGCCTGCCTTGCCTTTCTGGTTTTTACACATTTTGTGGATGTCCCTTTTGACCGGTGGGAAGTGATACTTCTTTGTAGTGCAGATTTGCATTGCCCGCTTGCTTGCTTGGCCAAAAAGGGCGTATGCGTTTTCTCCTGAATATATTCAGGAGAAAACGCATACGCCCTTTTTGGCCAAGTGCATCATTGTCGAAGTTGTGCCCCTCTTCCTGTGCTTTACAGGCGATTCCAACGTACCTCTTGAAATCTCTTTCCTGCTATTCTGCCTCGCTTTCAAGTCCGCCTCGTTGCCTTCCCTCAACAGATTTTTGGACGATAGTGGGCCTTGATTACTCTGCCAGTTTGTGAATTGCTGTGCCCCTGAGCTCCATTTTTCAACTCGTTTTTTGTGAGCTGAACGCAAGTCCAAACTTTTGGTTCAGGACCTATACTGGTTCCCGGTGGGTGGCTGAGACTTTGGTTAATTCTTCTTCCTGCCGGGAAATTAGAGTGACATGTGCCCATCCAAATGCCTAACAGCTACTCTCTCATTGGTTCTCCCTCTTCCCTTTCATCCTCTGCCAAATTGGCAACCTGTGCGAACCAGGAGCTTAAAGGGGCTGTCTCTCCAAGTTGGGAGATTGATAGGAAAGCAGTTGGAAAGTCAAACCGGAGCACCAGGAGAGGGACTCTTCGTTGAGTTTTAGAAACCTTTCGTATTCACAGTGTGTCCATTCTCTAGGTTTCCCGTACATGTTATAGCTGTAGTAATATTCCCTTCAACCTGGAGAGCTGGGACCCATGGAATGGGTGCCATGCGTTATTGCTTTAAAGGGTCTGCATTTGCTCACCCAATCTCACCAATCCTCTCAGTCCCAAGTGTCCAGCCTTATGCCACATCCAGCTGTCATTGTAGATAGGGTCATTCCAGGTTGCATCAGAGACCCTGAAGGAATTGTAAAGAATTTCCCTGTTTCTTTGTTCTGGTTTTGAAATTCCTTTTTAGAGTGGGTTTGAGCTGATTCTCGCTGCCCTGTTTATGCCAGTCTAGACACACTTGATTCCCTTACGGAGACATATCAATACATAGGTTTTAAGATTCTTACTAGTCAGATCTATTCCACTGCGGGAAATATGGGGTTTTGAGTCCCTTTCACTGAGGAAGGTGTAGGTCTTGTCTATTCCATAGTTGGTTTTTGGAACGGTACCTGTGCTTATATCAAACTCTGGTTTGATGCATCACCCCACCTCTCCTTCCCCCTTAAGCAGGCATAAGAGTGTTTTCTAAATGTGAGACTCTGTTCTCTTGCCTAACTCAGTTCATGTGTAGCCATGTTTACAGGATCTTCCTAAGTGATATCTTATGATAAGTTTCTTTTCCTGTGTGACTTCTTTCCCTTAGAATCATCGTACCTGAATCCACTCATTTTGCTGCTACTGGTCTTATGACATTGATTTCGTGGCTGAGGGATATTCCGTCGTACGTAAGTTCCACAATGTTTGGAACCATTTTTATATTTCCTGGGATATTTCAGGTGTACCCAGGTTGAGGTTCTTGTAAGCAGTGCATCCTTCAATTTGGGGGTGGCTCTGTCTTATGGATTTTCAGTTTTCCCAAGGTATATTCCCTAGACTGGAAGTGCCCTTGGCTCTGTAGCTCTGTTGTTTACTTGTTTTAGGGAACACAATGCACTCCTCCAGTGAGGCAGTTGGCAACTTACATCCCGCCCATCAGCATAACAAGGCTCCCTGTTCTCCAGGGCCTGCCTTGCCTTTCTGGTTTTTACACATTTTGTGGATGTCCCTTTTGACCGGTGGGAAGTGATACTTCTTTGTAGTGCAGATTTGCATTGCCCGCTTGCTTGCTTGGCCAAAAAGGGCGTATGCGTTTTCTCCTGAATATATTCAGGAGAAAACGCATACGCCCTTTTTGGCCAAGTGCATCATTGTCGAAGTTGTGCCCCTCTTCCTGTGCTTTACAGGCGATTCCAACGTACCTCTTGAAATCTCTTTCCTGCTATTCTGCCTCGCTTTCAAGTCCGCCTCGTTGCCTTCCCTCAACAGATTTTTGGACGATAGTGGGCCTTGATTACTCTGCCAGTTTGTGAATTGCTGTGCCCCTGAGCTCCATTTTTCAACTCGTTTTTTGTGAGCTGAACGCAAGTCCAAACTTTTGGTTCAGGACCTATACTGGTTCCCGGTGGGTGGCTGAGACTTTGGTTAATTCTTCTTCCTGCCGGGAAATTAGAGTGACATGTGCCCATCCAAATGCCTAACAGCTACTCTCTCATTGGTTCTCCCTCTTCCCTTTCATCCTCTGCCAAATTGGCAACCTGTGCGAACCAGGAGCTTAAAGGGGCTGTCTCTCCAAGTTGGGAGATTGATGGGAAAGCAGTTGGAAAGTCAAACCGGAGCACCAGGAGAGGGACTCTTCGTTGAGTTTTAGAAACCTTTCGTATTCACAGTGTGTCCATTCTCTAGGTTTCCCGTACATGTTATAGCTGTAGTAATATTCCCTTCAACCTGGAGAGCTGGGACCCATGGAATGGGTGCCATGCGTTATTGCTTTAAAGGGTCTGCATTTGCTCACCCAATCTCACCAATCCTCTCAGTCCCAAGTGTCCAGCCTTATGCCACATCCAGCTGTCATTGTAGATAGGGTCATTCCAGGTTGCATCAGAGACCCTGAAGGAATTGTAAAGAATTTCCCTGTTTCTTTGTTCTGGTTTTGAAATTCCTTTTTAGAGTGGGTTTGAGCTGATTCTCGCTGCCCTGTTTATGCCAGTCTAGACACACTTGATTCCCTTACGGAGACATATCAATACATAGGTTTTAAGATTCTTACTAGTCAGATCTATTCCACTGCGGGAAATATGGGGTTTTGAGTCCCTTTCACTGAGGAAGGTGTAGGTCTTGTCTATTCCATAGTTGGTTTTTGGAACGGTACCTGTGCTTATATCAAACTCTGGTTTGATGCATCACCCCACCTCTCCTTCCCCCTTAAGCAGGCATAAGAGTGTTTTCTAAATGTGAGACTCTGTTCTCTTGCCTAACTCAGTTCATGTGTAGCCATGTTTACAGGATCTTCCTAAGTGATATCTTATGATAAGTTTCTTTTCCTGTGTGACTTCTTTCCCTTAGAATCATCGTACCTGAATCCACTCATTTTGCTGCTACTGGTCTTATGACATTGATTTCGTGGCTGAGGGATATTCCGTCGTACGTAAGTTCCACAATGTTTGGAACCATTTTTATATTTCCTGGGATATTTCAGGTGTACCCAGGTTGAGGTTCTTGTAAGCAGTGCATCCTTCAATTTGGGGGTGGCTCTGTCTTATGGATTTTCAGTTTTCCCAAGGTATATTCCCTAGACTGGAAGTGCCCTTGGCTCTGTAGCTCTGTTGTTTACTTGTTTTAGGGAACACAATGCACTCCTCCAGTGAGGCAGTTGGCAACTTACATCCCGCCCATCAGCATAACAAGGCTCCCTGTTCTCCAGGGCCTGCCTTGCCTTTCTGGTTTTTACACATTGTGTGGATGTCCCTTTTGACCGGTGGGAAGTGATACTTCTTTGTAGTGCAGATTTGCATTGCCCGCTTGCTTGCTTGGCCAAAAAGGGCGTATGCGTTTTCTCCTGAATATATTCAGGAGAAAACGCATACGCCCTTTTTGGCCAAGTGCATCATTGTCGAAGTTGTGCCCCTCTTCCTGTGCTTTACAGGCGATTCCAACGTACCTCTTGAAATCTCTTTCCTGCTATTCTGCCTCGCTTTCAAGTCCGTCTCGTTGCCTTCCCTCAACAGATTTTTGGACGATAGTGGGCCTTGATTACTCTGCCAGTTTGTGAATTGCTGTGCCCCTGAGCTCCATTTTTCAACTCGTTTTTTGTGAGCTGAACGCAAGTCCAAACTTTTGGTTCAGGACCTATACTGGTTCCCGGTGGGTGGCTGAGACTTTGGTTTATTCTTCTTCCTGCCGGGAAATTAGAGTGACATGTGCCCATCCAAATGCCTAACAGCTACTCTCTCATTGGTTCTCCCTCTTCCCTTTCATCCTCTGCCAAATTGGCAACCTGTGCGAACCAGGAGCTTAAAGGGGCTGTCTCTCCAAGTTGGGAGATTGATAGGAAAGCAGTTGGAAAGTCAAACCGGAGCACCAGGAGAGGGACTCTTCGTTGAGTTTTAGAAACCTTTCGTATTCACAGTGTGTCCATTCTCTAGGTTTCCCGTACATGTTATAGCTGTAGTAATATTCCCTTCAACCTGGAGAGCTGGGACCCATGGAATGGGTGCCATGCGTTATTGCTTTAAAGGGTCTGCATTTGCTCACCCAATCTCACCAATCCTCTCAGTCCCAAGTGTCCAGCCTTATGCCACATCCAGCTGTCATTGTAGATAGGGTCATTCCAGGTTGCATCAGAGACCCTGAAGGAATTGTAAAGAATTTCCCTGTTTCTTTGTTCTGGTTTTGAAATTCCTTTTTAGAGTGGGTTTGAGCTGATTCTCGCTGCCCTGTTTATGCCAGTCTAGACACACTTGATTCCCTTACGGAGACATATCAATACATAGGTTTTAAGATTCTTACTAGTCAGATCTATTCCTCTGCGGGAAATATGGGGTTTTGAGTCCCTTTCACTGAGGAAGGTGTAGGTCTTGTCTATTCCATAGTTGGTTTTTGGAACGGTACCTGTGCTTATATCAAACTCTGGTTTGATGCATCACCCCACCTCTCCTTCCCCCTTAAGCAGGCATAAGAGTGTTTTCTAAAGGTGAGACTCTGTACTCTTGCCTAACTCAGTTCATGTGTAGCCATGTTTACAGGATCTTCCTAAGTGATATCTTATGATAAGTTTCTTTTCCTGTGTGACTTCTTTCACTTAGAATCATCGTACCTGAATCCACTCATTTTGCTGCTACTGGTCTTATGACATTGATTTCGTGGCTGAGGGATATTCCATCGTACGTAAGTTCCCCAATGTTTGGAACCATTTTTATATTTCCTGGGATATTTCAGGTGTACCCAGGTTGAGGTTCTTGTAAGCAGTGCAGCCCTCAATTTGGGGGTGGCTCTGTCTTATGGATTTTCAGTTTTCCCAAGGTATATTCCCTAGACTGGAAGTGCCCATGGCTCTGTAGCTCTGTTGTTTACTTGTTTTAGGGAACACAATGCACTCCTCCAGTGAGGCAGTTGGCAACTTACATCCCGCCCATCAGCAAAACAAGGCTCCCTGTTCTCCAGGGCCTGTCTTGCCTTTCTGGTTTTTACACATTTTGTGGATGTCCCTTTTGACCGGTGGGAAGTGATACTTCTTTGTAGTGCAGATTTGCATTGCCCGCTTGCTTGCTTGGCCAAAAAGGGCGTATGCGTTTTCTCCTGAATATATTCAGGAGAAAACGCGTACGCCCTTTTTGGCCAAGTGCATCATTGTCGAAGTTGTGCCCCTCTTCCTGTGCTTTACAGGCGATTCCAACGTACCTCTTGAAATCTCTTTCCTGCTTTCTGCCTCGCTTTCAAGTCCGCCTCGTTGCCTTCCCTCAACAGATTTTTGGACGATAGTGGGCCTTGATTACTCTGCCAGTTTGTGAATTGCTGTGCCCCTGAGCTCCATTTTTCAACTCGTTTTTTGTGAGCTGAACGCAAGTCCAAACTTTTGGTTCAGGACCTATACTGGTTCCCGGTGGGTGGCTGAGACTTTGGTTCATTCTTCTTCCTGCCGGGAAATTAGAGTGACATGTGCCTATCCAAATGCCTAACAGCTACTCTCTCATTGGTTCTCCCTCTTCCCTTTCATCCTCTGCCATATTGGCAACCTGTGCGAACCAGGAGCTTAAAGGGGCTGTCTCTCCAAGTTGGGAGATTGATAGGAAAGCAGTTGGAAAGTCAAACCGGAGCACCAGGAGAGGGACTCTTCGTTGAGTTTTAGAAACCTTTCGTATTCACAGTGTGTCCATTCTCTAGGTTTCCCGTACATGTTATAGCTGTAGTAATATTCCCTTCAACCTGGAGAGCTGGGACCCATGGAATGGGTGCCATGCGTTATTGCTTTAAAGGGTCTGCATTTGCTCACCCAATCTCACCAATCCTCTCAGTTCCAAGTGTCCAGCCTTATGCCACATCCAGCTGTCATTGTAGATAGGGTCATTCCAGGTTGCATCAGAGACCCTGAAGGAATTGTAAAGAATTTCCCTGTTTCTTTGTTCTGGTTCTGAAATTCCTTTTTAGAGTGGGTTTGAGCTGATTCTCGCTGCCCTGTTTATGCCAGTCTAGACACACTTGATTCCCTTATGGAGACATATCAATACATAGGTTTTAAGATTCTTACTAGTCAGATCTATTCCTCTGTGGGAAATATGGGGTTTTGAGTCCCTTTCACTGAGGAAGGTGTAGGTCTTGTCTATTCCATAGTTTGTTTTTGGAACGGTACCTGTGCTTATATCAAACTCTGGTTTGATGCATCACCCCACCTCTCCTTCCCCCTTAAGCAGGCATAAGAGTGTTTTCTAAATGTGAGACTCTGTTCTCTTGCCTAACTCAGTTCATGTGTAGCCATGTTTACAGGATCTTCCTAAGTGATATCTTATGATAAGTTTCTTTTCCTGTGTGACTTCTTTCCCTTAGAATCATCGTACCTGAATCCACTCATTTTGCTGCTACTGGTCTTATGACATTGATTTCGTGGCTGAGGGATATTCCGTCGTACGTAAGTTCCACAATGTTTGGAACCATTTTTATATTTCCTGGGATATTTCAGGTGTACCCAGGTTGAGGTTCTTGTAAGCAGTGCATCCTTCAATTTGGGGGTGGCTCTGTCTTATGGATTTTCAGTTTTCCCAAGGTATATTCCCTAGACTGGAAGTGCCCTTGGCTCTGTAGCTCTGTTGTTTACTTGTTTTAGGGAACACAATGCACTCCTCCAGTGAGGCAGTTGGCAACTTACATCCCGCCCATCAGCATAACAAGGCTCCCTGTTCTCCAGGGCCTGCCTTGCCTTTCTGGTTTTTACACATTTTGTGGATGTCCCTTTTGACCGGTGGGAAGTGATACTTCTTTGTAGTGCAGATTTGCATTGCCCGCTTGCTTGCTTGGCCAAAAAGGGCGTATGCGTTTTCTCCTGAATATATTCAGGAGAAAACGCATACGCCCTTTTTGGCCAAGTGCATCATTGTCGAAGTTGTGCCCCTCTTCCTGTGCTTTACAGGCGATTCCAACGTACCTCTTGAAATCTCTTTCCTGCTATTCTGCCTCGCTTTCAAGTCCGCCTCGTTGCCTTCCCTCAACAGATTTTTGGACGATAGTGGGCCTTGAATACTCTGCCAGTTTGTGAATTGCTGTGCCCCTGAGCTCCATTTTTCAACTCGTTTTTTGTGAGCTGAACGCAAGGCCAAACTTTTGGTTCAGGACCTATACTGGTTCCCGGTGGGTGGCTGAGACTTTGGTTCATTCTTCTTCCTGCCGGGAAATTAGAGTGACATGTGCCTATCCAAATGCCTAACAGCTACTCTCTCATTGGTTCTCCCTCTTCCCTTTCATCCTCTGCCATATTGGCAACCTGTGCGAACCAGGAGCTTAAAGGGGCTGTCTCTCCAAGTTGGGAGATTGATAGGAAAGCAGTTGGAAAGTCAAACCGGAGCACCAGGAGAGGGACTCTTCGTTGAGTTTTAGAAACCTTTCGTATTCACAGTGTGTCCATTCTCTAGGTTTCCCGTACATGTTATAGCTGTAGTAATATTCCCTTCAACCTGGAGAGCTGGGACCCATGGAATGGGGGCCATGCGTTATTGCTTTAAAGGGTCTGCATTTGCTCACCCAATCTCACCAATCCTCTCAGTTCCAAGTGTCCAGCCTTATGCCACATCCAGCTGTCATTGTAGATAGGGTCATTCCAGGTTGCATCAGAGACCCTGAAGGAATTGTAAAGAATTTCCCTGTTTCTTTGTTCTGGTTTTGAAATTCCTTTTTAGAGTGGGTTTGAGCTGATTCTCGCTGCCCTGTTTATGCCAGTCTAGACACACTTGATTCCCTTATGGAGACATATCAATACATAGGTTTTAAGATTCTTACTAGTCAGATCTATTCCTCTGCGGGAAATATGGGGTTTTGAGTCCCTTTCACTGAGGAAGGTGTAGGTCTTGTCTATTCCATAGTTGGTTTTTGGAACGGTACCTGTGCTTATATCAAACTCTGGTTTGATGCATCACCCCACCTCTCCTTCCCCCTTAAGCAGGCATAAGAGTGTTTTCTAAATGTGAGACTCTGTTCTCTTGCCTAACTCAGTTCATGTGTAGCCATGTTTACAGGATCTTCCTAAGTGATATCTTATGATAAGTTTCTTTTCCTGTGTGACTTCTTTCCCTTAGAATCATCGTACCTGAATCCACTCATTTTGCTGCTACTGGTCTTATGACATTGATTTCGTGGCTGAGGGATATTCCGTCGTACGTAAGTTCCACAATGTTTGGAACCATTTTTATATTTCCTGGGATATTTCAGGTGTACCCAGGTTGAGGTTCTTGTAAGCAGTGCATCCTTCAATTTGGGGGTGGCTCTGTCTTATGGATTTTCAGTTTTCCCAAGGTATATTCCCTAGACTGGAAGTGCCCTTGGCTCTGTAGCTCTGTTGTTTACTTGTTTTAGGAAACACAATGCACTCCTCCAGTGAGGCAGTTGGCAACTTACATCCCGCCCATCAGCATAACAAGGCTCCCTGTTCTCCAGGGCCTGCCTTGCCTTTCTGGTTTTTACACATTTTGTGGATGTCCCTTTTGACCGGTGGGAAGTGATACTTCTTTGTAGTGCAGATTTGCATTGCCCGCTTGCTTGCTTGGCCAAAAAGGGCGTATGCGTTTTCTCCTGAATATATTCAGGAGAAAACGCATACGCCCTTTTTGGCCAAGTGCATCATTGTCGAAGTTGTGCCCCTCTTCCTGTGCTTTACAGGCGATTCCAACGTACCTCTTGAAATCTCTTTCCTGCTATTCTGCCTCGCTTTCAAGTCCGCCTCGTTGCCTTCCCTCAACAGATTTTTGGACGATAGTGGGTCTTGATTACTCTGCCAGTTTGTGAATTGCTGTGCCCCTGAGCTCCATTTTTCAACTCGTTTTTTGTGAGCTGAAGGCAAGGCCAAACTTTTGGTTCAGGACCTATACTGGTTCCCGGTGGGTGGCTGAGACTTTGGTTAATTCTTCTTCCTGCCGGGAAATTAGAGTGACATGTGCCTATCCAAATGCCTAACAGCTACTCTCTCATTGGTTCTCCCTCTTCCCTTTCATCCTCTGCCATATTGGCAACCTGTGCGAACCAGGAGCTTAAAGGGGCTGTCTCTCCAAGTTGGGAGATTGATAGGAAAGCAGTTGGAAAGTCAAACCGGAGCACCAGGAGAGGGACTCTTCGTTGAGTTTTAGAAACCTTTCGTATTCACAGTGTGTCCATTCTCTAGGTTTCCCGTACATGTTATAGCTGTAGTAATATTCCCTTCAACCTGGAGAGCTGGGACCCATGGAATGGGTGCCATGCGTTATTGCTTTAAAGGGTCTGCATTTGCTCACCCAATCTCACCAATCCTCTCAGTTCCAAGTGTCCAGCCTTATGCCACATCCAGCTGTCATTGTAGATAGGGTCATTCCAGGTTGCATCAGAGACCCTGAAGGAATTGTAAAGAATTTCCCTGTTTCTTTGTTCTGGTTTTGAAATTCCTTTTTAGAGTGGGTTTGAGCTGATTCTCGCTGCCCTGTTTATGCCAGTCTAGACACACTTGATTCCCTTATGGAGACATATCAATACATAGGTTTTAAGATTCTTACTAGTCAGATCTATTCCTCTGCGGGAAATATGGGGTTTTGAGTCCCTTTCACTGAGGAAGGTGTAGGTTTTGTCTATTCCATAGTTGGTTTTTGGAACGGTACCTGTGCTTATATCAAACTCTGGTTTGATGCATCACCCCACCTCTCCTTCCCCCTTAAGCAGGCATAAGAGTGTTTTCTAAATGTGAGACTCTGTTCTCTTGCCTAACTCAGTTCATGTGTAGCCATGTTTACAGGATCTTCCTAAGTGATATCTTATGATAAGTTTCTTTTCCTGTGTGACTTCTTTCCCTTAGAATCATCGTACCTGAATCCACTCATTTTGCTGCTACTGGTCTTATGACATTGATTTCGTGGCTGAGGGATATTCCGTCGTACGTAAGTTCCACAATGTTTGGAACCATTTTTATATTTCCTGGGATATTTCAGGTGTACCCAGGTTGAGGTTCTTTTAAGCAGTGCAGCCCTCAATTTGGGGGTGGCTCTGTCTTATGGATTTTCAGTTTTCCCAAGGTATATTCCCTAGACTGGAAGTGCCCTTGGCTCTGTAGCTCTGTTGTTTACTTGTTTTAGGGAACACAATGCACTCCTCCAGTGAGGCAGTTGGCAACTTACATCCCGCCCATCAGCATAACAAGGCTCCCTGTTCTCCAGGGCCTGCCTTGCCTTTCTGGTTTTTACACATTTTGTGGATGTCCCTTTTGACCGGTGGGAAGTGATACTTCTTTGTAGTGCAGATTTGCATTGCCCGCTTGCTTGCTTGGCCAAAAAGGGCGTATGCGTTTTCTCCTGAATATATTCAGGAGAAAACGCATACGCCCTTTTTGGCCAAGTGCATCATTGTCGAAGTTGTGCCCCTCTTCCTGTGCTTTACAGGCGATTCCAACGTACCTCTTGAAATCTCTTTCCTGCTATTCTGCCTCGCTTTCAAGTCCGCCTCGTTGCCTTCCCTCAACAGATTTTTGGACGATAGTTGGCCTTGATTACTCTGCCAGTTTGTGAATTGCTGTGCCCCTGAGCTCCATTTTTCAACTCGTTTTTTGTGAGCTGAACGCAAGTCCAAACTTTTGGTTCAGGACCTATACTGGTTCCCGGTGGGTGGCTGAGACTTTGGTTAATTCTTCTTCCTGCCGGGAAATTAGAGTGACATGTGCCCATCCAAATGCCTAACAGCTACTCTCTCATTGGTTCTCCCTCTTCCCTTTCATCCTCTGCCCATTTGGCAACCTGTGCGAACCAGGAGCTTAAAGGGGCTGTCTCTCCAAGTTGGGAGATTGATAGGAAAGCAGTTGGAAAGTCAAACCGGAGCACCAGGAGAGGGACTCTTCGTTGAGTTTTAGAAACCTTTCGTATTCACAGTGTGTCCATTCTCTAGGTTTCCCGTACATGTTATAGCTGTAGTAATATTCCCTTCAACCTGGAGAGCTGGGACCCATGGAATGGGTGCCATGCGTTATTGCTTTAAAGGGTCTGCATTTGCTCACCCAATCTCACCAATCCTCTCAGTCCCAAGTGTCCAGCCTTATGCCACATCCAGCTGTCATTGTAGATAGGGTCATTCCAGGTTGCATCAGAGACCCTGAAGGAATTGTAAAGAATTTCCCTGTTTCTTTGTTCTGGTTTTGAAATTCCTTTTTAGAGTGGGTTTGAGCTGATTCTCGCTGCCCTGTTTATGCCAGTCTAGACACACTTGATTCCCTTACGGAGACATATCAATACATAGGTTTTAAGATTCTTACTAGTCAGATCTATTCCTCTGCGGGAAATATGGGGTTTTGAGTCCCTTTCACTGAGGAAGGTGTAGGTCTTGTCTATTCCATAGTTGGTTTTTGGAACGGTACCTGTGCTTATATCAAACTCTGGTTTGATGCATCACCCCACCTCTCCTTCCCCCTTAAGCAGACATAAGAGTGTTTTCTAAATGTGAGACTCTCTTCTCTTTCCTAACTCAGTTCATGTGTAGCCATGTTTACAGGATCTTCCTAAGTGATATCTTATGATAAGTTTCTTTTTCTGTGTGACTTATTTCACTTAGAATCATCGTACCTGAATCCACTCATTTTGCTGCTACTGGTCTTATGACATTGATTTCATGGCTGAGGGATATTCCATCGTACGTAAGTTCCACAATGTTTGGAACCATTTTTATATTTCCTGGGATATTTCAGGTGTACCCAGGTTGAGGTTCTTTTAAGCAGTGCAGCCCTCAATTTGGGGGTGGCTCTGTCTTATGGATTTTCAGTTTTCCCAAGGTATATTCCCTACACTGGAAGTGTCCTTGGCTCTGTAGCTCTGTTGTTTACTTGTTTTAGGGAACACAATGCACTCCTCCAGTGAGGCAGTTGGCAACTTACATCCCGCCCATCAGCATAACAAGGCTCCCTGTTCTCCAGGGCCTGTCTTGCCTTTCTGGTTTTTACACATTTTGTGGATGTCCCTTTTGACTGGTGGGAAGTGATACTTCTTTGTAGTGCAGATTTGCATTGCCCGCTTGCTTGCTTGGCCAAAAAGGGCGTATGCGTTTTCTCCTGAATATATTCAGGAGAAAACGCATACGCCCTTTTTGGCCAAGTGCATCATTGTCGAAGTTGTGCCCCTCTTCCTGTGCTTTACAGGCGATTCCAACGTACCTCTTGAAATCTCTTTCCTGCTATTCTGCCTCGCTTTCAAGTCCGCCTCGTTGCCTTCCCTCAACAGATTTTTGGACGATAGTGGGCCTTGATTACTCTGCCAGTTTGTGAATTGCTGTGCCCCTGAGCTCCATTTTTCAACTCGTTTTTTGTGAGCTGAACGCAAGGCCAAACTTTTGGTTCAGGACCTATACTGGTTCCCGGTGGGTGGCTGAGACTTTGGTTAATTCTTCTTCCTGCTGGGAAATTAGAGTGACATGTGCCCATCCAAATGCCTAACAGCTACTCTCTCATTGGTTCTCCCTCTTCCCTTTCATCCTCTGCCAAATTGGCAACCTGTGCGAACCAGGAGCTTAAAGGGGCTGTCTCTCCAAGTTGGGAGATTGATAGGAAAGCAGTTGGAAAGTCAAACCGGAGCACCAGGAGAGGGGCTCTTCGTTGCGTTTTAGAAACCTTTCGTATTCACGGTGTGTCCATTCTCTAGGTTTCCCGTACATGTTATAGCTGTAGTAATATTCCCTTCAACCTGGAGAGCTGGGACCCATGGAATGGGTGCCATGCGTTATTGCTTTAAAGGGTCTGCATTTGCTCACCCAATCTCACCAATCCTCTCAGTCCCAAGTGTCCAGCCTTATGCCACATCCAGCTGTCATTGTAGATAGGGTCATTCCAGGTTGCATCAGAGACCCTGAAGGAATTGTAAAGAATTTCCCTGTTTCTTTGTTCTGGTTTTGAAATTCCTTTTTAGAGTGGGTTTGAGCTGATTCTCGCTGCCCTGTTTATGCCAGTCTAGACACACTTGATTCCCTTACGGAGACATATCAATACATAGGTTTTAAGATTCTTACTAGTCAGATCTATTCCTCTGCGGGAAATATGGGGTTTTGAGTCCCTTTCACTGAGGAAGGTGTAGGTCTTGTCTATTCCATAGTTGGTTTTTGGAACGGTACCTGTGCTTATATCAAACTCTGGTTTGATGCATCACCCCACCTCTCCTTCCCCCTTAAGCAGGCATAAGAGTGTTTTCTAAATGTGAGACTCTGTTCTCTTGCCTAACTCAGTTCATGTGTAGCCATGATTACAGGATCTTCCTAAGTGATATCTTATGATAAGTTTCTTTTCCTGTGTGACTTATTTCACTTAGAATCATCGTACCTGAATCCACTCATTTTGCTGCTACTGGTCTTATGACATTGATTTCGTGGCTGAGGGATATTCCGTCGTACGTAAGTTCCACAATGTTTGGAACCATTTTTATATTTCCTGGGATATTTCAGGTGTACCCAGGTTGAGGTTCTTGTAAGCAGTGCATCCTTCAATTTGGGGGTGGCACTGTCTTATGGATTTTCAGATTTCCCAAGGTATATTCCCTAGACTGGAAGTGCCCTTGGCTCTGTAGCTCTGTTGTTTACTTGTTTTAGGGAACACAATGCACTCCTCCAGTGAGGCAGTTGACAACTTACATCCCGCCCATCAGCATAACAAGGCTCCCTGTTCTCCAGGGCCTGCCTTGCCTTTCTGGTTTTTACACATTTTGTGGATGTCCCTTTTGACCGGTGGGAAGTGATACTTCTTTGTAGTGCAGATTTGCATTGCCCGCTTGCTTGCTTGGCCAAAAAGGGCGTATGCGTTTTCTCCTGAATATATTCAGGAGAAAACGCATATGCCCTTTTTGGCCAAGTGCATCATTGTCGAAGTTGTGCCCCTCTTCCTGTGCTTTACAGGCGATTCCAACGTACCTCTTGAAATCTCTTTCCTGCTATTCTGCCTCACTTTCAAGTCCGCCTCGTTGCCTTCCCTCAACAGATTTTTGGACGATAGTGTGCCTTGATTACTCTGCCAGTTTGTGAATTGCTGTGCCCCTGAGCTCCATTTTTCAACTCGTTTTTTGTGAGCTGAACGCAAGTCCAAACTTTTGGTTCAGGACCTATACTGGTTCCCGGTGGGTGGCTGAGACTTTGGTAAATTCTTCTTCCTGCCGGGAAATTAGAGTGACATGTGCCCATCCAAATGCCTAACAGCTACTCTCTCATTGGTTCTCCCTCTTCCCTTTCATCCTCTGCCCAATTGGCAACCTGTGCGAACCAGGAGCTTAAAGGGGCTGTCTCTCCAAGTTGGGAGATTGATAGGAAAGCAGTTGGAAAGTCAAACCGGAGCACCAGGAGAGGGACTCTTCGTTGAGTTTTAGAAACCTTTCGTATTCACAGTGTGTCCATTCTCTAGGTTTCCCGTACATGTTATAGCTGTAGTAATATTCCCTTCAACCTGGAGAGCTGGGACCCATGGAATGGGTGCCATGCGTTATTGCTTTAAAGGGTCTGCATTTGCTCACCCAATCTCACCAATCCTCTCAGTCCCAAGTGTCCAGCCTTATGCCACATCCAGCTGTCATTGTAGATAGGGTCATTCCAGGTTGCATCAGAGACCCTGAAGGAATTGTAAAGAATTTCCCTGTTTCTTTGTTCTGTTTCTGAAATTCCTTTTTAGAGTGGGTTTGAGCTGATTCTCGCTGCCCTGTTTATGCCAGTCTAGACACACTTGATTCCCTTACGGAGACATATCAATACATAGGTTTTAAGATTCTTACTAGTCAGATCTATTCCTCTGCGGGAAATATGGGGTTTTGAGTCCCTTTCACTGAGGAAGGTGTAGGTCTTGTCTATTCCATAGTTGGTTTTTGGAACGGTACCTGTGCTTATATCAAACTCTGGTTTGATGCATCACCCCACCTCTCCTTCCCCCTTAAGCAGGCATAAGAGTGTTTTCTAAATGTGAGACTCTGTTCTCTTGCCTAACTCAGTTCATGTGTAGCCATGTTTACAGGATCTTCCTAAGTGATATCTTATGATAAGTTTCTTTTCCTGTGTGACTTCTTTCACTTAGAATCATCGTACCTGAATCCACTCATTTTGCTGCTACTGGTCTTATGACATTGATTTCGTGGCTGAGGGATATTCCGTCGTACGTAAGTTCCACAATGTTTGGAACCATTTTTATATTTCCTGGGATATTTCAGGTGTACCCAGGTTGAGGTTCTTGTAAGCAGTGCATCCTTCAATTTGGGGGTGGCTCTGTCTTATGGATTTTCAGTTTTCCCAAGGTATATTCCCTAGACTGGAAGTGCCCTTGGCTCTGTAGCTCTGTTGTTTACTTGTTTTAGGGAACACAATGCACTCCTCCAGTGAGGCAGTTGACAACTTACATCCCGCCCATCAGCATAACAAGGCTCCCTGTTCTCCAGGGCCTGCCTTGCCTTTCTGGTTTTTACACATTTTGTGGATGTCCCTTTTGACCGGTGGGAAGTGATACTTCTTTGTAGTGCAGATTTGCATTGCCCGCTTGCTTGCTTGGCCAAAAAGGGCGTATGCGTTTTCTCCTGAATATATTCAGGAGAAAACGCATACGCCCTTTTTGGCCAAGTGCATCTTTGTCGAAGTTGTGCCCCTCTTCCTGTGCTTTACAGGCGATTCCAACCTACCTCTTGAAATCTCTTTCCTGCTATTCTGCCTCGCTTTCAAGTTCGCCTCGTTGCCTTCCCTCAACAGATTTTTGGACGATAGTGTGCCTTGATTACTCTGCCAGTTTGTGAATTGCTGTGCCCCTGAGCTCCATTTTTCAACTCGTTTTTTGTGAGCTGAACGCAAGGCCAAACTTTTGGTTCAGGACCTATACTGGTTCCCGGTGGGTGGCTGAGACTTTGGTTAATTCTTCTTCCTGCCGGGAAATTAGAGTGACATGTGCCCATCCAAATGCCTAACAGCTACTCTCTCATTGGTTCTCCCTCTTCCCTTTCATCCTCTGCCCAATTGGCAACCTGTGCGAACCAGGAGCTTAAAGGGGCTGTCTCTCCAAGTTGGGAGATTGATAGGAAAGCAGTTGGAAAGTCAAACCGGAGCACCAGGAGAGGGACTCTTCGTTGAGTTTTAGAAACCTTTCGTATTCACAGTGTGTCCATTCTCTAGGTTTCCCGTACATGTTATAGCTGTAGTAATATTCCCTTCAACCTGGAGAGCTGGGACCCATGGAATGGGTGCCATGCGTTATTGCTTTAAAGGGTCTGCATTTGCTCACCCAATCTCACCAATCCTCTCAGTCCCAAGTGTCCAGCCTTATGCCACATCCAGCTGTCATTGTAGATAGGGTCATTCCAGGTTGCATCAGAGACCCTGAAGGAATTGTAAAGAATTTCCCTGTTTCTTTGTTCTGTTTCTGAAATTCCTTTTGAGAGTGGGTTTGAGCTGATTCTCGCTGCCCTGTTTATGCCAGTCTAGACACACTTGATTCCCTTACGGAGACATATCAATACATAGGTTTTAAGATTCTTACTAGTCAGATCTATTCCTCTGCGGGAAATATGGGGTTTTGAGTCCCTTTCACTGAGGAAGGTGTAGGTCTTGTCTATTCCATAGTTGGTTTTTGGAACGGTACCTGTGCTTATATCAAACTCTGGTTTGATGCATCACCCCACCTCTCCTTCCCCCTTAAGCAGGCATAAGAGTGTATTCTAAATGTGAGACTCTGTTCTCTTGCCTAACTCAGTTCATGTGTAGCCATGTTTACAGGATCTTCCTAAGTGATATCTTATGATAAGTTTCTTTTCCTGTGTGACTTCTTTCACTTAGAATCATCGTACCTGAATCCACTCATTTTGCTGCTACTGGTCTTATGACATTGATTTCTTTGCTGAGGGATATTCCATCGTACGTAAGTTCCACAATGTTTGGAACCATTTTTATATTTCCTGGGATATTTCAGGTGTACCCAGGTTGAGGTTCTTGTAAGCAGTGCAGCCCTCCATTTGGGGGTGGCTCTGTCTTATGGATTTTCAGTTTTCCCAAGGTATATTCCCTAGACTGGAAGTGCCCTTGGCTCTGTAGCTCTGTTGTTTACTTGTTTTAGGGAACACAATGCACTCCTCCAGTGAGGCAGTTGGCAACTTACATCCCGCCCATCAGCATAACAAGGCTCCCTGTTCTCCATGGCCTGCCTTGCCTTTCTGGTTTTTACACATTTTGTGGATGTCCCTTTTGACCGGTGGGAAGTGATATTTCTTTGTAGTGCAGATTTGCATTGCCCGCTTGCTTGCTTGGCCAAAAAGGGCGTATGCGTTTTCTCCTGAATATATTCAGGAGAAAACGCATACACCCTTTTTGGCCAAGTGCATCATTGTCGAAGTTGTGCCCCTCTTCCTGTGCTTTACAGGCGATTCCAACGTACCTCTTGAAATCTCTTTCCTGCTATTCTGCCTCGCTTTCAAGTCCGCCTCGTTGCCTTCCCTCAACAGATTTTTGGACGATAGTTGGCCTTGATTACTCTGCCTGTTTGTGAATTGCTGTGCCCCTGAGCTCCATTTTTCAACTCGTTTTTTGTGAGCTGAACGCAAGTCCAAACTTTTGGTTCAGGACCTATACTGGTTCCCGGTGGGTGGCTGAGACTTTGGTTAATTCTTCTTCCTGCCGGGAAATTAGAGTGACATGTGCCCATCCAAATGCCTAACAGCTACTCTCTCATTGGTTCTCCCTCTTCCCTTTCATCCTCTGCCAAATTGGCAACCTGTGCGAACCAGGAGCTTAAAGGGGCTGTCTCTCCAAGTTGGGAGATTGATAGGAAAGCAGTTGGAAAGTCAAACCGGAGCACCAGGAGTGGGACTCTTCGTTGAGTTTTAGAAACCTTTCGTATTCACAGTGTGTCCATTCTCTAGGTTTCCCGTACATGTTATAGCTGTGGTAATATTCCCTTCAACCTGGAGAGCTGGGACCCAAGGAATGGGTGCCATGCGTTATTGCTTTAAAGGGTCTGCATTTGCTCACCCAATCTCACCAATCCTCTCAGTCCCAAGTGTCCAGCCTTATGCCACATCCAGCTGTCATTGTAGATAGGGTCATTCCAGGTTGCATCAGAGACCCTGAAGGAATTGTAAAGAATTTCCCTGTTTCTTTGTTCTGGTTTTGAAATTCCTTTTTAGAGTGGGTTTGAGCTGATTCTCGCTGCCCTGTTTATGCCAGTCTAGACACACTTGATTCCCTTACGGAGACATATCAATACATAGGTTTTAAGATTCTTACTAGTCAGATCTATTCCTCTGCGGGAAATATGGGGTTTTGAGTCCCTTTCACTGAGGAAGGTGTAGGTCTTGTCTATTCCATAGTTGGTTTTTGGAACGGTACCTGTGCTTATATCAAACTCTGGTTTGATGCATCACCCCACCTCTCCTTCCCCCTTAAGCAGGCATAAGAGTGTTTTCTAAATGTGAGACTCTGTTCTCTTGCCTAACTCAGTTCATGTGTAGCCATGTTTACAGGATCTTCCTAAGTGATATCTTATGATAAGTTTCTTTTCCTGTGTGACTTCTTTCCCTTAGAATCATCGTACCTGAATCCACTCATTTTGCTGCTACTTGTCTTATGACATTGATTTCGTGGCTGAGGGACATTCCGTCGTACGTAAGTTCCACAATGTTTGGAACCATTTTTATATTTCCTGGGATATTTCAGGTGTACCCAGGTTGAGGTTCTTGTAAGCAGTGCAGCCCTCAATTTGGGGGTGGCTGTGTCTTATGGATTTTCAGTTTTCCCAAGGTATATTCCCTAGACTGGAAGTGCCCTTGGCTCTGTAGCTCTGTTGTTTACTTGTTTTAGGGAACACAGTGCACTCCTCCAGTGAGGCAGTTGGCAACTTACATCCCGCCCATCAGCATAACAAGGCTCCCTGTTCTCCAGGGCCTGCCTTGCCTTTCTGGTTTTTACACATTTTGTGGATGTCCCTTTTGACCGGTGGGAAGTGATACTTCTTTGTAGTGCAGATTTGCATTGCCCGCTTGCTTGCTTGTCCAAAAAGGGCGTATGCGTTTACTCCTGAATATATTCAGGAGAAAACGCATACGCCCTTTTTGGCCAAGTGCATCATTGTCGAAGTTGTGCCCCTCTTCCTGTGCTTTACAGGCGATTCCAATGTACCTCTTGAAATCTGTTTCCTGCTATTCTGCCTCGCATTCAGGTCCACCTCGTTGCCTTCCCTCAACGGATTTTTGGACGATAGTTGGCCTTGATTACTCTGCCAGTTTGTGAATTGCTGTGCCCCTGAGCTCCATTTTTCAATTCGTTTTTTGTGAGCTGAACGCAAGTCCAAACTTTTGGTTCAGGACCTATACTGGTTCCCGGTGGGTGGCTGAGACTTTGGTTAATTCTTCTTCCTGCCGGGAAATTAGAGTGACATGTGCCCATCCAAATGCCTAACAGCTACTCTCTCATTGGTTCTCCCTCTTCCCTTTCATCCTCTGCCAGATTGGCAACTTGTGCGAACCAGGAGCTTAAAGGGGCTGTCTCTCCAAGTTGGGAGATTGATAGGAAAGCAGTTGGAAAGTCAAACCGGAGCACCAGGAGAGGGGCTCTTCGTTGAGTTTTAGAAACCTTTCGTATTCACAGTGTGTCCATTCTCTAGGTTTCCCGTACATGTTATAGCTGTGGTAATATTCCCTTCAACCTGGAGAGCTGGGACCCATGGAATGGGTGCCATGCGTTATTGCTTTAAAGGGTCTGCATTTGCTCACCCAATCTCACCAATCCTCTCAGTCCCAAGTGTCCAGCCTTATGCCACATCCAGCTGTCATTGTAGATAGGGTCATTCCAGGTTGCATCAGAGACCCTGAAGGAATTGTAAAGAATTTCCCTGTTTCATTGTTCTGTTTTTGAAATTCCTTTTTAGAGTGGGTTTGAGCTGATTCTCGCTGCCATGTTTATGCCAGTCTAGACACACTTGATTCCCTTACGGAGACATATCAATACATAGGTTTTAAGATTCTTACTAGTCAGATCTATTCCTCTGCGGGAAATATGGGGTTTTGAGTCCCTTTCACTGAGGAAGGTGTAGGTCTTGTCTATTCCATAGTTGGTTTTTGGAACGGTACCTGTGCTTATATCAAACTCTGGTTTGATGCATCACCCCACCTCTCCTTCCCCCTTAAGCAGGCATAAGAGTGTTTTCTAAATGTGAGACTCTGTTCTCTTGCCTAACTCAGTTCATGTGTAGCCATGTTTACAGGATCTTCCTAAGTGATATCTTATGATAAGTTTCTTTTCCTGTGTGACTTCTTTCACTTAGAATCATCGTACCTGAATCCACTCATTTTGCTGCTACTGGTCTTATGACATTGATTTCATGGCTGAGGGATATTCCATCGTACGTAAGTTCCACGATGTTTGGAACCATTTTTATATTTCCTGGGATATTTCAGGTGTACCCAGGTTGAGGTTCCTGTAAGCAGTGCAGCCCTCAATTTGGGGGTGGCTCTGTCTTATGGATTTTCAGGTTTCCCAAAGTATATTCCCTAGACTGGACGTGCCCTTGGCTCTGTAGCTCAGTTGTTTACTTGTTTTAGGGAACACAATGCACTCCTCCAGTGAGGCAGTTGGCAACTTACATCCCGCCCATCAGCATAACAAGGCTCCCTGTTCTCCAGGGCCTGTCTTGCCTTTCTGGTTTTTACACATTTTGTGGATGTCCCTTTTGACGGGTGGGAAGTGATACTTCTTTGTAGTGCAGATTTGCATTGCCCGCTTGCTTGCTTGGCCAAAAAGGGCGTATGCGTTTTCTCCTGAATATATTCAGGAGAAAACGCATACGCCCTTTTTGGCCAAGTGCATCATTGTCGAAGTTGTGCCCCTCTTCCTGTGCTTTACAGGCGATTCCAACGTACCTCTTGAAATCTGTTTCCTGCTATTCTGCCTCGCTTTCAAGTCCGCCTCGTTGCCTTCCCTCAACAGATTTTTGGACGATAGTTGGCCTTGATTACTCTGCCAGTTTGTGAATTGCTGTGCCCCTGAGCTCCATTTATCAACTCGTTTCTTGTGAGCTGAACGCAAGTCCAAACTTCTGGTTCAGGACCTCTACTGGTTCCCGGTGGGTGGCTGAGACTTTGGTTCATTCTTCTTCCTGCCGGGAAATTAGAGTGACATGTGCCCATCCAAATGCCTAACAGCTACTCTCTCATTGGTTCTCCCTCTTCCCTTTCATCCTCTGCCAGTTTGGCAACCTGTGCGAACCAGTAGCTTAAAGGGGCTGTCTCTCCAAGTTGGGAGATTGATAGGAAAGCAGTTGGAAAGTCAAACCGCAGCACCAGGAGAGGGACTCTTCGTTGAGTTTTAGAAACCTTTCGTATTCACAGTGTGTCCATTCTCTAGGTTTCCCGTACACGTTATAGCTGTAGTAATATTCGCTTCAACCTGGAGAGCTGGGACCCATGGAATGGGTGCCATGCGTTATTGCTTTAAAGGGTCTGCATTTGCTCACCCAATCTCACCAATCCTCTCAGTCCCAAGTGTCCAGCCTCATGCCACATCCAGCTGTCATTGTAGATAGGGTCATTCCAGGTTGCATCAGAGACCCTGAAGGAATTGTAAAGAATTTCCCTGTTTCTTTGTTCTGTTTTTGAAATTCCTTTTTAGAGTGGGTTTGAGCTGATTCTCGCTGCCCTGTTTTTGCCAGTCTAGACACACTTGATTCGCTTACGGAGACATATCAATACATAGGTTTTAAGATTCTTACTAGTCAGATCTATTCCTCTGCGGGAAATATGGTGTTTTGAGTCCCTTTCACTGAGGAAGGTGTAGGTCTTGTCTATTCCATAGTTGGTTTTTGGAATGGTACCTGTGCTTATATCAAACTCTGGTTTGATGCATCACCCCACCTCTCCTTCCCCCTTAAGCAGGCATAAGAGTGTTTTTTAAATGTGAGACTGTTCTCTTGACTAACTAAGTTCATGTGTAGCCATGTTTACAGGATCTTCCTAAGTGATATCTTATGATAAGTTTCTTTTTCTATGTGACTTCTTTCACTTAGAATCATCGTACCTGAATCCATTCATTTTGCTGCTACTGGTCTTATGACATTGATTTCATGGCTGAGGGATATTCCATCGTTCGTAAGTTCCACAATGTTTTGAACCATTTTTATATTTCCTGGGATATTTCCGGTGTGCCCAGGTTGAGGTTCTTGTAAGCAGTGCAGCCCTTAATTTGGGGGTTGCTCTGTCTTATTGATTTTCAGTTTTCCCAAGGTATATTCCCTAGACTGGAAGTGCCCGTGGCTCTGTAGCTCTGTTGTTTACTTGTTTTAGGGAACACAATGCACTCCTCCAGTGAGGCAGTTGGCAACTTACATCCCGCCCATCAGCATAACAAGGCTCCCTGTTCTCCAGGGCCTGTCTTGTCTTTCTGGTTTTTACACACTTTGTGGATATCCCTTTTGACCTGTGGGAAGTGATACTTCTTTGTAGTGCAGATTTGCATTGCCCGCTTGCTTGCTTGGCCAAAAAGGGCGTATGCGTTTTCTCCTGAATATATTTAGGAGAAAACGCATACGCCCTTTTTGGCCAAGTGCATCATTGTCGAAGTTGTGCCCCTCTTACTGTGCTTTACAGGCGAGGACCACCCTGGCTGGCCTGCAGGCACCAAGATGGCCTGCGTGCTGTCGCTGGTGTGGCTCCACGGTCCTTCCTCTAGGCTTTCAATCCCTTGTACATATTCAGGTGTTTTACCTGGAAAGGGTGGGAACAGTTCAGCAGCAGCTGGCCTGGGGCTCATCTCACATTTACTCACAGATACCTCGGCACGGTCCCCCAGCTTTGCAATGAGGACGCTCCTTGCGTGGGGGGTGGGTTGCTGGCTGTATGGGAGATGATTCCCCACCTCTGACCAATTTCAGAATTGTTTACCAATGGAGCAAGTGCCCTGCTAGGGTTTTCCTGTGTATAACTTGTGGGTTCAGGTTTTTTTTTTTCTTTTATGGTTCAAGTTACATTTTATTCCTCTTTTATGTATTTATAGATATAAGCATGGAAATAATTCATTCCTATAAATACATCTGTGTGACGGGAAGAATTTTTTCTGTTTTATTTTTAAATTTTATTTTTTAAAATTTTGAAATTTAGTTTTATTTATGTTTTTAAACTGCACATTATTATTAGTTATGTATTTTATGCATATACATGTATACAGGTCAATCCCAATCTCCCAACTCATCCCACCACCACCACCCCATGGCTTCCCACACTTGGTGTCCATACGTTTGTTCTCTACCTCTGTGTCTCTATTTCTTCCCTGCAAACCAGTTCATCTGTACCATTTTTTAAGGTTCCACATATATGCATTAATATACAATATTTGTTTTCCTCTTTCTGACTTACTTCATTCTGTATGACAGTCTCTCGATCCATCGATGTCTCTACAAATGACCCAGTTTCATTCCTTTTTATGGCCGAGTAATAATCCATTTCATATATGTACCACATCTTTATCCATTCATCTGTCTGTGGGCATTTAGGTTGCTTCCATTACCTGGCTATTGTAAATAGTGCTGCAATGAACATTGTGGTGAATGTGCCTTTTTGAAATACGGTTTTCTCTGGGTATATGCCCAGAAGTGGGATTGCTGGATCAGATGGTAATTCTATTTCTAGTTTTTTTAAGGAAACTCCATACTGTTCTCCATAGTGACTGTAAAAATTTACATTCCCACTAATCGTGGAAGAGGGCTCCTTTTGTCCACACCCTCCCCAGAATTGGTTGTTTGTAGATTTTCTGATGATGCCGATTCTAACAGGTGTGAGGTGAAATCTCATTGTAGTTTTGATTTGCATTTCTCTGATAATTAGTGCTGTTGAGCAGCTTTTCATGTGCGTCTTGGCAATCTCTGTGTCTCCTTTGAAGAAACGTCTCTTTAGATCTTCTGCCCATTTTTTTTGGGTTGTTTGTTTTTTTAATATTAAGCTGCATGAGCTGTTTATATATATTGGAGATTAAACCTCTGTCCATTGATTCGTCTGCAACGATTTTCGCCCATTCTGAGGGATGCCTTTTTCCATTCCCGTGTTTTTTAACAAAAAAGGAAAGAAAGGAAAAGAAGCAGAACACTAATGTGCCTAAAATATGCCTTTTGAAACGGTCGTTTTGACATATGGACGTCCTTTGAATTTTTTGGTCGATATGTGACCCCAGGATTTGTTTTCAGGGCAGGTGTCATTTACATGCCTGCAATGATTTTGAATATCAACTGACCATTAGCGTTGGGATTAAAGCTGCTGTTGTGTGAAACGGCCACAAGGTGGCAGCAGTTCACCCTTACCAAATCTGGTTTCTAAGGCAAGAGAGCCTCAGTGGAAGTGGTGTTCTAGATTGGAGTTTAGAATGGAATGTGCCAGGAGAAAGCCCCTCACGTTTGTCTCACTACTTCTTGTTCGTGTTTTTAATTTAATTTTTTATTTTTTATTACAGCAAGTTTGATTACAATGTTTGGCTTGTTGTAGGTGTGGAAGATGTGGTTCTTTTTCACATATACAGATGTCTGTTCTTCCTGGGATCCTTTTCCCATGTATGTTATGACAGAATATTGAGTAGTCCTCTCTTGGTATTCTGTAGGTCTTTGGTGATTATATATGTCACCTGTGTTTGTATATGTCTGTTAACCCCGATATCGTAATGAAACCAATCCTCACACCTTTCCATTGGTGAACCATAAGTCTGTTTAATGAATCTGTGATTGCCCTTCTCCGTGGAAATATCTGCCCTGGTATCCATTTTTAGGTAACACCTATAAGTGATATGATATGATATGTGTCTTCCACTTTCTGACTTACTACAAGTCACGTGATTACTTCTAGAATCATCTACGGTGCTGCAAATGGCATTGTGTCCTTTTTTCCCTTGGCTTCTCTTCTGCCTTAGCGGGGTCCATTTTCAACAATGTGATTCCCTGAGGGTTGTGGATTAGCTGACCTGGGCAGCCTTACCCTGCCGGCCCGCCCTCCCCAGGTGTGCCTCGTTGAGGTCAATATAAACAGCGCTCCAGGCAGCAATAGCCCCTGAAGCTGTGCCTGACTCCATATTCTCTGCCCCGTCAGCAGTCTCGGGGCTGTGCTGGTGGGAGGGAGTGAGGAGCCACAGCTTTGTGGGTGGCCCGGTGTGAGTGGGGTTCTGCTGGCCTTTCTGCAGGAGTTGCCAGGCTGCCGCCTGCAAAGAAGAGGTTGTGTCACCCATACATTCTGCTGGAATTTCTCTCCGGACAGAGGTGAGGAAGGAAAAAAGCAGTGGGGGCCGGGACAGGAGGGGTATCTCAGGCAGGGCAATGGAAAGCTTCTGGAAGAGCGCCCGGGGACAGGACCACCCTGGCTGGCCTGCAGGCACCAAGTTGGCCTGCGTGCTGTCGCTGGTGTGGCTCCACGGTCCTTCCTCTAGGCTTTCAAGCCCTTGTACATATTCAGGTGTTTTACCTGGAAAGGGTGGGAACAGTTCAGCAGCAGCTGGCCAGGGGCTCAGCTCACGTTTACTCACAGATGCCTCGGCACGGTCCCCAAACTTTGCAATGAGGTCGCTCCTTGCGTGGGGGGTGGGTTGATGGCTGTATGGGAGATGCTTCCCCACCTCTGACCAATTTCATAATTGTTTACCACTGGAGCAAGTGCCCTGATAGGGTTTTCCTCTGTATAACTCGTGGGTTCAGATTTTTTTTTCTTTTATGGTTCAAGTTAGATTTTATTCCTCTTTTATGTATTTATAGATATAAGCATGGAAATAATTCATTCCTATAAATACATCTGTGTGATGGGAAGAACTTTTTTCTGTTTTATTTTTAAATTTTATTTTTTTTAAAATTTTGAAATTTAATTTTATTTATTTTTTTATACAGCACGTTATTATTAGTTATGTATTTTATGCATATACATGTATACAGGTCAATCCCAAACTCCCAACTCATCCCACCACCACCACCCCATGGCTTCCCACACTTGGTGTCCATACGTTTGTTCTCTACCTCTGTGTCTCTATTTCTTCCCTGCAAACTAATTCATCTGTACCATTTGTTTAGGTTCCACATATATGCATTAATATACAATATTTGTTTTCCTCTTTCTGACTTACTTCATTCTGTATGACAGTCTCTCGATCCATCGATGTCTCTACAAATGACCCAGTTTCATTCCTTTTTATGGCCGAGTTATATTCCATTTTATATATGTACCGCATCTTTATCCATTCATCTGTCTGTGGGCATTTAGTTTGCTTCCATTACCTGGCTATTGTAAATAGTGCTGCAACGAACATTGTGGTGAATGTGCCTTTTTGAAATACGGTTTTCTCTGGGTATATGCCCAGAAGTGGGATTGCTGGATCAGATGGTAATTCTATTTCTAGTTTTTTTTAAGGAAACTCCATACTGTTCTCCATAGTGACTGTATCAATTTACATTCCCACCAATAGTGGAAGAGGGCTCCTTTTGTCCACACCCTCCCCAGAATTGGTTGTTTGTAGATTTTCTGATGATGCCGATTCTAACAGGTGTGAGGTGAAACCTCATTGTAGTTTTGATTTGCATTTCTCTAATAATTAGTGCTGTTGAGCAGCTTTTCATGTGCGTCTTGGCCATCTCTGTGTCTCCTTTGAAGAAACGTCTCTTTAGATCTTCTGCCCATTTTTTTGGGTTGTTTGTTTTTTTAATATTAAGCTGCATGAGCTGTTTATATATATTGGAGATTAAACCTCTGTCCATTGATTCGTCTGCAACGATTTTCGCCCATTCTGAGGGATGCCTTTTTCCATTCCCGTGTTTTTTAACAAAAAAAGGAAAGAAAGGAAAAGAAGCAGAACACTAATGTGCGTAAAATATGCCTTTTGAAACGGTCGTTTTGAAATATGGACGTCCTTTGAATTTTTTGGTCGATATGTGACCCCAGGATTTGTTTTCAGGGCAGATGTCATTTACAGGCCTGCAATGATTTTGAATATCAACTGACCATTAGCGTTGGGATTAAAGCTGCTGTTGTGTGAAACGGCCACAAGGTGGCAGCAGTTCACCCTTACCAAATCTGGTTACTAGGGCAAGAGAGCCTCAGTGGAAGTGGTGTTCTAGATTGGAGTTTAGAATGGAATGTGCCAGGAGAAAGCCCCTCACGTTTGTCTCACTACTTCTTGTTCGTGTTTTTAATTTAATTTTTTTATTTTTTATTACAGCAAGTTTGATTACAATGTTTGGCTTGCTGTAGGTGTGGAAGATTTGGTTCTTTTACACATATACAGATGACTGTTCTTCCTGGGATCCTTTTCCCATGTACGTTATGACAGAATATTGAGTAGTCCTCTCTTGGTATTCTGTAGGTCTTTGGTGATTATATATGTCACCTGTGTTTGTATATGTCTGTTAACCCCGATATCGTAATGAAACCAATCCTCACACTTTCCCATTGGTGAACCATAAGTTTGTTTAATGAATCTGTGATTGCCCTTCTCCGTGGAAATATCTACCCTGGGATCCATTTTTAGGTAACACCTATAAGTGATATGATAGGATATGTGTCTTCCACTTTCTGACTTACTACAAGTCACGTGATTACTTCTAGACTCATCTACGGGGCTGCAATGGCATTGTGTCCTTTTTTCCCTTGGCTTCTCTTCTGCCTTAGCGGGGTCCATTTTCAACAATGTGATTCCCTGAGGGTTGTGGATTAGCTGACCTGGGCAGCCTTAGCCTGCCTGCCCGCCCTCCCCAGGTGTGCCTCGTTGAGGTCAATATAAACTGCGCTCCAGGGAGCAATAGCCCCTGAAGCTGTGCCTGACTCCATATTCTCTGCCCCGTCAGCAGTCTCGGGGCTGTGCTGGTGGGAGGGAGTGAGGGGCCACAGCTTTGTGGGTGGCCCGGTGTGAGTGGGGTTCTGCTGGCCTTTCTGCAGGAGTTGCCAGGCTGCCGCCTGTAAAGAAGAGGTTGTGTCACCCATACCTTCCTCTGGAATTTCTATCCGGACAGGGGTGAGGAAGGAAAAAAAGCAGTGAGGGCCGGGACAGTAGGGGTATCTCAGGCAGGGCAATGGAAATCTTCTGGAAGAGCGCCCTGGTCCAGGACCACCCTGGCTGGCCTGCAGGCACCAAGTTGGCCTGCGTGCTGTCGCTGGTGTGGCTCCACGGTCCTTCCTCTAGGCTTTCAAGCCCTTGTACATATTCAGGTGTTTTACCTGGAAAGGGTGGGAACAGTTCAGCAGTAGCTGGCCTGGGGCTCAGCTCACGTTTACTCACAGATGCCTTGGCACGGTCCCCCAGCTTTGCAATGAGGACGCTCCTTGCGTGGTGGGTGGGTTGATGGCTGTATGGGAGATGCTTCCCCACCTCTGACCAATTTCATAATTGTTTACCACTGGAGCAAGTGCCCTGATAGGGTTTTCCTCTGTATAACTCGTGGGTTCAGGTTTTTTTTTCTTTTATGGTTCAAGTTAGATTTTATTCCTCTTTTATGTATTTATAGATATAAGCATGGAAATAATTCATTCCTATAAATACATCTGTGGGACGGGAAGAACTTTTTTCTGTTTTATTTTTAAATTTTATTTTTTAAAATTTTGAAATTTAATTTTATTTATTTTTTTTTATACCGCACATTATTATTAGTTATGTATTTTATGCATATACATGTACACAGGTCAATCCCAAACTCCCAACTCATCCCACCACCACCACCCCATGGCTTCCCACACTTGGTGTCCATACGTTTGTTCTCTACCTCTGTGTCTCTATTTCTTCCCTGCAAACCAGTTCATCTGTACCATTTTTAGGCTCCACATATATGCATTAATATACAATATTTGATTTCCTCTTTCTGACTTACTTCATTCTGTATGACAGTCTCTCGATCCATCGATGTCTCTACAAATGACCCAGTTTCATTCCTTTTAATGGCCGAGTAATATTCCATTTTATATATGTACCACATCTTTATCCATTCATCTGTCTGTGGGCATTTAGGTTGCTTCCATTACCTGGCTATTGTAAATAGTGCTGCAATGAACATTGTGGTGAATGTGCCTTTTTGATTTACGGTTTTATCTGGGTATATGCCCAGAAGTGGGATTGCTGGATCAGATGGTAATTCTATTTCTAGTTTTTTTAAGGAAACTCCATACTGTTCTCCATAGTGACTGTATCAATTTACATTCCCACCAATAGTGGAAGAGGGCTCCTTTTGTCCACACCCTCCCCAGAATTGGTTGTTTGTAGATTTTCTGATGATGCCGATTCTAACAGGTGTGAGGTGAAATCTCATTGTAGTTTTGATTTGCATTTCTCTGATAATTAGTGCTGTTGAGCAGCTTTTCATGTGCGTCTTGGCCATCTCTGTGTCTCCTTTGAAGAAACGTCTCTTTAGATCTTCTGCCCATTTTTTTTGGGTTGTTTGTTTTTTTAATATTAAGCTGCATGAGCTGTTTATATATATTGGAGATTAAACCTCTGTCCATTGATTCGTCTGCAACGATTTTCGCCCATTCTGAGGGATGCCTTTTTCCATTCCCGTGTTTTTTAACAAAAAAGGAAAGAAAGGAAAAGAAGCAGAACACTAATGTGCCTAAAATATGCCTTTTGAAACGGTCGTTTTGACATATGGACGTCCTTTGAATTTTTTGGTCGATATGTGACCCCAGGATTTGTTTTCAGGGCAGGTGTCATTTACAGGCCTGCAATGATTTTGAATATCAACTGACCATTAGCGTTGGGATTAAAGCTGCTGTTGTGTGAAACGGCCACAAGGTGGCAGCAGTTCACCCTTACCAAATCTGGTTACTAGGGCAAGAGAGCCTCAGTGGAAGTGGTGTTCTAGATTGGAGTTTAGAATGGAATGTGCCAGGAGAAAGCCCCTCACGTTTGTCTCACTACTTCTTGTTCGTGTTTTTAATTTAATTTTTTATTTTTTATTACAGCAAGTTTGATTACAATGTTTGGCTTGTTGTAGGTGTGGAAGATGTGGTTCTTTTTCACATATACAGATGTCTGTTCTTCCTGGGATCCTTTTCCCATGTATGTTATGACAGAATATTGAGTAGTCCTCTCTTGGTATTCTGTAGGTCTTTGGTGATTATATATGTCACCTGTGTTTGTATACGTCTGTTAACCCCGATATCGTAATGAAACCAATCCTCACACCTTTCCATTGGTGAACCATAAGTCTGTTTAATGAATCTGATTGCCCTTCTCCGTGGAAATATCTGCCCTGGGATCCATTTTTAGGTAACACCTATAAGTGATATGATATGATATGTGTCTTCCACTTTCTGACTTACTACAAGTCACGTGATTACTTCTAGACTCATCTACGGTGCTGCAAATGGCATTGTGTCCTTTTTTCCCTTGGCTTCTCTTCTGCTTTAGCGGGGTCCATTTTCAACAATGTGATTGCCTGAGGGTTGTGGATTAGCTGACCTGGGCAGCCTTACCCTGCCAGCCCGCCCTCCCCAGGTGTGCCTCATTGAGTTAAATATAAACAGCGCTCCAGGCAGCAATAGCCCCTGAAGCTGTGCCTGACTCCATATTCTTGCCCCGTCAGCAGTCTCGGGGCTGTGCTGGTGGGAGGGAGTGAGGGGCCACAGCTTTGTTGGTGGCCCGGTGTGAGTGGTGTTCTGCTGGCCTTTCTGCAGGAGTTGCCAGTCTGCCGCCTGCAAAGAAGAGGTTGTGTCACCCATACCTTCTGCTGGAATTTCTCTCCGGACAGAGGTGAGGAAGGAAAAAAGCAGTGGGGGCCGGGACAGGAGGGGTATCTCAGGCAGGGCAATGGAAAGCTTCTGGAAGAGCGCCCGGGGACAGGACCACCCTGGCTGGCCTGCAGGCACCAAGTTGGCCTGCGTGCTGTCGCTGGTGTGGCTCCACGGTCCTTCCTCTAGGCTTTCAAGCCCTTGTACATATTCAGGTGTTTTACCTGGAAAGGGTGGGAACAGTTCAGCAGCAGCTGGCCAGGGGCTCAGCTCACGTTTACTCACAGATGCCTCGGCACGGTCCCCAAACTTTGCAATGAGGTTGCTCCTTGCTTGGGGTGTGGGTTGATGGCTGTATGGGAGATGCTTCCCCACCTCTGACCAATTTCATAATTGTTTACCACTGGAGCAAGTGCCCTGATAGGGTTTTCCTCTGTATAACTCATGGGTTCATGTTTTTTTTTCTTTTATGGTTCAAGTTAGATTTTATTCCTCTTTTATGTATTTATAGATATAAGCACGGAAATAATTCATTCCTATAAATACATCTGTGTGACGGGAAGAACTTTTTTCTGTTTTATTTTTAAATTTTATTTTTTAAAATTTTGAAATTTAATTTTATTTATTTTTTTATACAGCACATTATTATTAGTTATGTATTTTATGCATATACATGTACACAGGTCAATCCCAAACTCCCAACTCATCCCACCACCACCACCCCATGGCTTCCCACACTTGGTGTCCATACGTTTGTTCTCTACCTCTGTGTCTCTATTTCTTCCCTGCAAACCAGTTCATCTGTACCATTTTTAGGCTCCACATATATGCATTAATATACAATATTTGTTTTCCTCTTTCTGACTTACTTCATTCTGTATGACAGTCTCTCGATCCATCGATGTCTCTACAAATGACCCAGTTTCATTCCTTTTTATGGCCGAGTAATATTCCATTTCATATATGTACCACATCTTTATCCATTCATCTGTCTGTGGGCATTTAGGTTGCTTCCATTACCTGGCTATTGTAAATAGTGCTGCAATGAACATTGTGGTGAATGTGCCTTTTTGATTTACGGTTTTCTCTGGGTATATGCCCAGAAGTGGGATTGCTGGATCAGATGGTAATTCTATTTTTAGTTTTTTTAAGGAAACTCCATACTGTTCTCCATAGTGACTGTATCAATTTACATTCCCACCAATTGTGGAAGAGGGCTCCTTTTGTCCACACCCTCCCCAGAATTGGTTGTTTGTAGATTTTCTGATGATGCCGATTCTTACAGGTGTGAGGTGAAACCTCATTGTAGTTTTGATTTGTATTTCTCTAATAATTAGTGCTGTTGAGCAGCTTTTCATGTGCGTCTTAGCCATCTCTGTGTCTCCTTTGAAGAAACGTCTCTTTAGATCTTCTGCCCATTTTTTTGGGTTGTTTGTTTTTTTAATATTAAGCTGCATGAGCTGTTTATATATATTGGAGATTAAACCTCTGTCCATTGATTCGTCTGCAACGATTTTCGCCCATTCTGAGGCATGCTTTTTTCCATTCCCGCTTTTTTTAACAAAAAAAAGGAAAGAAAGGAAAAGAAGCAGAACACTAATGTGCGTAAAATATGCCTTTTGAAACGGTCGTTTTGAAATATGGACGTCCTTTGAATATTTTGGTCGATATGTGACCCCAGGATTTGTTTTCAGGGCAGGTGTCATTTACAGGCCTGCAATGATTTTGAATATCAACTGACCATTAGCATTGGGATTAAAGCTGCTGTTGTGTGAAACGGCCACAATGTGGCAGCAGTTCACCCTTACCAAATCTGGTTACTAGGCCAAGAGAGCCTCAGTGGAAGTGGTGTTCTAGATTGGAGTTTAGAATGGAATGTGCCAGGAGAAAGCCCCTCACGTTTGTCTCACTACTTCTTGTTCGTGTTTTTAATTTAATTTTTTATTTTTTATTACAGCAAGTTTGATTACAATGTTTGGCTTGTTGTAGGTGTGGAAGATGTGGTTCTTTTACACATATAGACATGTCTGTTCTTCCTGGGACCCTTTTCCCATGTACGTTATGACAGAATGTTGAGTAGCCCTCTCTTGGTATTCTGTAGGTCTTTGGTGATTATATATGTCACCTGTGTTTCTATATGTCTGTTAACCCCGATATCGTAATGAAACCAATTCTCACAACTTTCCATTGGTGAACCATAAGTTTGTTTAATGAATCTGTGATTGCCCTTCTCCGTGGAAATATCTGCCCTGGTATCCATTTTTAGGTAACACCTATAAGTGATATGATATGATATGTGTCTTCCACTTTCTGCTTACTACAAGTCATGTGATTACTTCTAGACTCATCTACGGTGCTGCAAATGGCATTGTGTCCTTTTTTCCCTTGGCTTCTCTTCTGCCTTAGCGGGGTCCATTTTCAACAATGTGATTCCCTGAGGGTTGTGGATTAGCTGACCTGGGCAGCCTTACCCTGCCGGCCCGCCCTCCCCAGGTGTGCCTCGTTGAGGTCAATATAAACAGCGCTCCAGGCAGCAATAGCCCTTGAAGCTGTGCCTGACTCCATATTCTCTGCCCCATCAGCAGTCTCGGGGCTGTGTTGGTGGAAGGGGGTGAGGGGCCACAGCTTTGTGGGTGGCCCGGTGTGAGTGGGGTTCTGCTGGCCTTTCTGCAGGAGTTGCCAGGCTGCCGCCTGTAAAGAAGAGGTTGTGTCACACATGCCTTCCGCTGGAATTTCTCTCCGGACAGAGGTGAGGAAGGAAAAAAGCAGTGGGGGCCGGGACAGGAGGGGTATCTCAGGTACGGCAATGGAAAGCTTCTGGAAGAGCGCCCAGGGCCAGGAGCACCCTGGCTGGCCTGCAGGCACCAAGTTGGCCTGCGTGCTGTCGCTGGTGTGGCTCCACGGTCCTTCCTCTAGGGTTTCAAGCCCTTGTACATATTCAGGTGTTTTACCTGGAAAGGGTGGGAACAGTTCAGCAGTAGCTGGCCTGGGGCTCAGCTCACGTTTACTCACAGATGCCTCGGCACGGTCCCCCAGCTTTGCAATGAGGACGCTCCTTGCGTGGGGGGTGGGTTGATTGCTGTATGGGAGATGCTTACCCACCTCTGACCAATTTCAGAATTGTTTACCACTGGAGCAAGTGCCCTGATAGGGTTTTCCTCTGTATAACTCGTGGGTTCAGGTTTTTTTTCTTTTATGGTTCAAGTTAGATTTTATTCCTCTTTTATATATTTATAGATATAAGCATGGAAATAATTCATTCCTATAAATACATCTGTGTGATGGGAAGAACTTTTTTCTGTTTTATTTTTAAATTTTATTTTTTTTAAAATTTTGAAATTTAATTTTATTTATTTTTTTATACAGCACGTTATTATTAGTTATGTATTTTATGCATATACATGTATACAGGTCAATACCTAACTCCCAACTCATCCCACCACCACCACCCCATGGCTTCCCACACTTGGTGTCCATACGTTTGTTCTCTACCTCTGTGTCTCTATTTCTTCCCTGCAAACCAGTTCATCTGTACCATTTTTTTAGGTTCCACATATATGCATTAATATACAATATTTGTTTTCCTCTTTCTGACTTACTTCATTCTGTATGACAGTCTCTCGATCCATCGATGTCTCTACAAATGACCCAGTTTCATTCCTTTTTATGGCCGAGTAATATTCCATTTTATATATGTAACACATCTTTATCCATTCATCTGTCTGTGGGCATTTAGTTTGCTTCCATTACCTGGCTATTGTAAATAGTGCTGCAACGAACATTGTGGTGAATGTGCCTTTTTGAAATACGGTTTTCTCTGGGTATATGCCCAGAAGTGGGATTGCTGGATCAGATGGTAATTCTATTTCTATTTTTTTTAAGGAAACTCCATACTGTTCTCCATAGTGACTGTATCAATTTACATTCCCACCAATAGTGGAAGAGGGCTCCTTTTGTCCACAACCTCCCCAGAATTGGTTGTTTGTAGATTTTCTGATGATGCTGATTCTAACAGGTGTGAGGTGAAATCTCATTGTAGTTTTGATTTGCATTTCTCTGATAATTAGTGCTGTTGAGCAGCTTTTCATGTGCGTCTTGGCCATCTCTGTGTCTCCTTTGAAGAAACGTCTCTTTAGATCTTCTGCCCATTTTTTTTGGGTTTTTGGTTTATTTAATATTAAGCTGCATGAGCTGTTTATATATATTGGAGATTAAACCTCTGTCCATTGATTCGTCTGCAACGATTTTCGCCCATTCTGAGGGATGCCTTTTTCCATTCCCGTGTTTTTTAACAAAAAAGGAAAGAAAGGAAAAGAAGCAGAACACTAATGTGCGTAAAATATGCCTTTTGAAACGGTCGTTTTGACATATGGACGTCCTTTGAATTTTTTGGTCGATATGTGACCCCAGGATTTGTTTTCAGGGCAGGTGTCATTTACAGGCCTGCAATGATTTTGAATATCAACTGACCATTAGCGTTGGGATTAAAGCTGCTGTTGTGTGAAACGGCCACAAGGTGGCAGCAGTTCACCCTTACCAAATCTGGTTACTAGGCCAAGAGAGCCTCAGTGGAAGTGGTGTTCTAGATTGGAGTTTAGAATGGAATGTGCCAGGAGAAAGACCCTCACGTTTGTCTCACTACTTCTTGTTCGTGTTTTTAATTTAATTTTTTATTTTTTATTACAGCAAGTTTGATTACAATGTTTGGCTTGTTGTAGGTGTGGAAGATGTGGTTCTTTTTCACATATACAGTTGTCTGTTCTTCCTGGGATACTTTTCCCATGTATGTTATGACAGAATATTGAGTAGTACTCTCTTGGTATTCTGTAGGTCTTTGGTGATTATATATGTCACCTGTGTTTGTATATGTCTGTTAACCCCGATATCGTAATGAAACCAATCCTCACACCTTTCCATTGGTGAACCATAAGTCTGTTTAATGAATCTGTGATTGCCCTTCTCCATGGAAATATCTGCCCTGTGATCCATTTTTAGGTAACACCTATAAGTGATATGATATGATATGTGTCTTCCACTTTCTGACTTACTACAAGTCACGTGATTACTTCTAGACTCATCTACGGTGCTGCAAATGGCATTGTGTCCTTTTTTCCTTGGCTTCTCTTCTGCTTTAGCGGGGTCCATTTTCAACAATGTGATTCCCTGAGGGTTGTGGATTAGCTGACCTGGGCAGCTGTACCCTGCCGGCCCGCCCTCCCCAGGTGTGCCTCGTTGACATCAATATAAACAGCGCTCCAGGCAGCAATAGCCCCTGAAGCTGTGCCTGACTCCATATTCTCTGCCCCGTCAGCAGTCTCGGGGCTGTGCTGGTGGGAGGGAGTGAGGGGCCACAGCTTTGTTGGTGACCCGGTGTGAGTGGGGTTCTGCTGGCCTTTCTGCCGGAGTTGCCAGGCTGCCGCCTGCAAAGAAGAGGTTGTGTCAACCATACCTTCTGCTGGAATTTCTCTCCGGACAGAGGTGAGGAAGGAAAAAAGCAGTTGGGGCCGGGACAGGAGGGGTATCTCAGGCAGGGCAATGGAAAGCTTCTGGAAGAGCGCCCAGGGACAGGACCACCCTGGCTGGCCTGCAGGCACCAAGTTGGCCGGCGTGCTGTCGCTGGTGTGGCTCCACGGTCCTTCCTCTAGGCATTCAAGCCCTTGTACATATTCAGGTGTTTTACCTGGAAAGGGTGGGAACAGTTCAGCAGCAGCTGGCCAGGGGCTCAGCTCACGTTTACTCACAGATGCCTCGGCACGGTCCCCAAACTTTGCAATGAGGTCGCTCCTTGCGTGGGGCTTGGGTTGATGGCTGTATGGGATATGCTTCCCCACCTCTGACCAATTTCATAATTGTTTACCACTGGAGCAAGTGCTCTGATAGAGTTTTCCTCTGTATAACTCGTGGGTTCAGGTTTTTTTTTCTTGTATGGTTCAAGTTAGATTTTATTCCTCTTTTATGTATTTATAGATATAAGCATGGAAATAATTCATTCCTATAAATACATCTGTGTGACGGGAAGAACTTTTTTCTGTTTTATTTTTAAATTTTATTTTTAAAATTTTGAAATTTAATTTTATTTATTTTTTTTATACAGCACATTATTATTAGTTATGTATTTTATGCATATACATGTACACAGGTCAATCCCAAACTCCCAACTCATCCCACCACCACCACCCCATGGCTTCCCACACTTGGTGTCCATACGTTTGTTCTCTACCTCTGTGTCTCTATTTCTTCCCTGCAAACCAGTTCATCTGTACCATTTTTAGGCTCCACATATATGCATTAATATACAATATTTGTTTTCCTCTTTCTGACTTACTTCATTCTGTATGACAGTCTCTCGATCCATCGATGTCTCTACAAATGACCCAGTTTCATTCCTTTTTATGGCCGAGTAATATTCCATTTCATATATGTACCACATCTTTATCCATTCATCTGTCTGTGGGCATTTAGGTTGCTTTCATTACCTGGCTATTGTAAATAGTGCTGCAATGAACATTGTGGTGAATGTGCCTTTTTGATTTACGGTTTTCTCTGGGTATATGCCCAGAAGTGGGATTGCTGGATCAGATGGTAATTCTATTTCTAGTTTTTTTAAGGAAACTCCATACTGTTCTCCATAGTGACTGTATCAATTTACATTCCCACCAATTGTGGAAGAGGGCTCCTTTTGTCCACACCCTCCCCAGAATTGGTTGTTTGTAGATTTTCAGATGATGCCGATTCTAACAGGTGTGAGGTGAAATCTCATTGTAGTTTTGATTTGCATTTCTCTGATAATTAGTGCTGTTGAGCAGCTTTTCATGTGCGTCTTGGCCATCTCTGTGTCTCCTTTGAAGAAACGTCTCTTTAGATCTTCTGCCCATTTTTTTTGGGTTGTTTGTTTTTTTAATATTAAGCTGCATGAGCTGTTTATATATATTGGAGATTAAACCTCTGTCCATTGATTCGTCTGCAACGATTTTCGCCCATTCTGAGGGATGCCTTTTTCCATTCCCATGTTTTTTAACAAAAAAGGAAAGAAAGGAAAAGAAGCAGAACACTAATGTGCGTAAAATATGCCTTTTGAAACGGTCGTTTTGACATATGGACGTCCTTTGAATTTTTTGGTCGATATGTGACCCCAGGATTTGTTTTCAGGGCAGGTGTCATTTACAGGCCTGCAATGATTTTGAATATCAACTGACCATTAGCGTTGGGATTAAAGCTGCTGTTGTGTGAAACGGCCACAAGGTGGCAGCAGTTCACCCTTACCAAATCTGGTTACTAGGGCAAGAGAGCCTCAGTGGAAGTGGTGTTCTAGGTTGGAGTTTAGAATGGAATGTGCCAGGAGAAAGCCCCTCACGTTTGTCTCACTACTTCTTGTTCGTGTTTTTAATTTAATTTTTTATTTTTTATTACAGCAAGTTTGATTACAATGTTTGGCTTGTTGTAGGTGTGGAAGATGTGGTTCTTTTACACATATACACATGTCTGTTCTTCCTGGGATCCTTTTCCCATGTGTGTTATGACAGAATATTGAGTAGTCCTCTCTTGGTATTCTGTAGGTCTTTGGTGATTATATATGTCACCTGTGTTTGTATATGTCTGTTAACCCCGATATCGTAATGAAACCAATCCTCACACCTTTCCATTGGTGAACCATAAGTCTGTTTAATGAATCTGTGATTGCCGTTCTCCGTGGAAATATCTGCCCTGGGATCCATTTTTAGGTAACACCTATAAGTGATATGATATGATATGTGTCTTCCACTTTCTGCTTACTACAAGTCACGTGATTACTTCTAGACTCATCTACGGTGCTGCAAATGGCATTGTGTCCTTTTTTCCCTTGACTTCTCTTCTGCCTTAGCGGGGTCCATTTTCAACAATGTGATTCCCTGAGGGTTGTGGATTAGCTGACCTGGGCAGCCTTAACCTGCCGGCCCGCCCTCCCCAGGTGTGCCTCGTTGAGGTCAATATAAACAGTGCTCCAGGCAGCAATAGCCCCTGAAGCTGTGCCTGACTCCATATTCTCTGCCCCGTCAGCAGTATCGGGGCTGTGCTGGTGGGAGGGAGTGAGGGGCCACAGCTTTGTTGGTGGCCCAGTGTGAGTGGGGTTCTGCTGGCCTTTCTGCAGGAGTTGCCAGGCTGCCGCCTGCAAAGAAGAGGTTGTGTCACCCATACCTTCCGCTGGAATTTCTCTCCGGACAGAGGTGAGGAAGGAAAAAATCAGTGGGGGCCGGGACAGGAGGGGTATCTCAGGCAGGGCAATGGAAAGCTTCTGGAAGAGCGCCCGGGGACAGGACCACCCTGGCTGGCCTGCAGGCACCAAGTTGGCCTGCGTGCTGTCGCTTGTGTGCTTCCACGGTCCTTCCTCTAGGCTTTCAAGCCCTTGTACATATTCAGGTGTTTTACCTGGAAAGGGTGGGAACACTTCAGCAGCAGCTGGCCAGGGCCTCAATTCACGTTTACTCACAGATGCCTCGGCACGGTCCCCAAACTTTGCAATGAGGTCGCTCCTTGCGTGGGGGGTGGGTTGATGGCTGTATGGGAGATGCTTCCCCACCTCTGACCAATTTCAGAATTGTTTACCACTGGAGCAAGTGCCCTGATAGGGTTTTCCTCTGTATAACTCGTGGGTTCAGGTTTTTTTTTCTTTTATGGTTCAAGTTAGATTTTATTCCTCTTTTATGTATTTATAGATATAAGCATGGAAATAATTCATTCCTATAAATACATCTGTGTGACGGGAAGAACTTTTTTCTCTTTTATTTTTAAATTTTATTTTTTAAAATTTTGAAATTTAATTTTATTTATTTTTTTTATACAGCACATTATTATTAGTTATGTATTTTATGCATATACATATACACAGGTCAATCCCAAACTCCCAACTCATCCCACCACCACCACCCCATGGCTTCCCACACTTGGTGTCCATACGTTCGTTCTCTACCTCTGTGTCTCTATTTCTTCCCTGCAAACCAGTTCATCTGTACCATTTTTAGGCTCCACATATATGCATTAATATACAATATTTATTTTCCTCTTTCTGACTTACTTCATTCTGTATGACAGTCTCTCGATCCATCGATGTCTCTACAAATGACCCAGTTTCATTCCTTTTTATGGCCGAGTAATATTCCATTTCATATATGTACCACATCTTTATCCATTCATCTGTCTGTGGGCATTTAGGTTGCTTCCATTACCTGGCTATTGTAAATAGTGCTGCAATGAACATTGTGGTGAATGTGCCTTTTTGATTTACGGTTTTCTCTGGGTATATGCCCAGAAGTGGGATTGCTGGATCAGATGGTAATTCTATTTTTAGTTTTTTTAAGGAAACTCCATACTGTTCTCCATAGTGACTGTATCAATTTACATTCCCACCAATAGTGGAAGAGGTCTCCTTTTGTCCACACCCTCCCCAGAATTGGTTGTTTGTAGATTTTCTGATGATGCCGATTCTTACAGGTGTGAGGTGAAACCTCATTGTAGTTTTGATTTGTATTTCTCTAATAATTAGTGCTGTTGAGCAGCTTTTCATGTTCGTCTTAGCCATCTCTGTGTCTCCTTTGAAGAAACGTCTCTTTAGATCTTCTGCCCATTTTTTTGGGTTGTTTGTTTTTTTAATATTAAGCTGCATGAGCTGTTTATATATATTGGAGATTAAACCTCTGTCCATTGATTCGTCTGCAACGATTTACGCCCATTCTGAGGGATGCTTTTTTCCATTCCCGCTTTTTTTAACAAAAAAAGGAAAGAAAGGAAAAGAAGCAGAACACTAATGTGCGTAAAATATGCCTTTTGAAACGGTCGTTTTGAAATATGGACGTCCTTTGAATATTTTGGTCGATATGTGACCCCAGGATTTGTTTTCAGGGCTGGTGTCATTTACAGGCCTGCAATGATTTTGAATATCAACTGACCATTAGCGTTGGGATTAAAGCTGCTGTTGTGTGAAACGGCCACAAGGTGGCAGCAGTTCACCCTTACCAAATCTGGTTACTAGGGCAAGAGAGCCTCAGTGGAAGTGGTGTTCTAGATTGGAGTTTAGAATGGAATGTGCCAGGAGAATGCCCCTCACGTTTGTCTCACTACTTCTTGTTCGTGTTTTTAATTTAATTTTTTATTTTTTATTACAGCAAGTTTGATTACAATTTTTGGCTTGTTGTAGGTGTGGAAGTTGTGGTTATTTTACACATATAGACATGTCTGTTCTTCCTGGGACCCTTTTCCCATGTACGTTATGACAGAATGTTGAGTAGTCCTCTCTTGGTATTCTGTAGGTCTTTGGTGATTATATATGTCACCTGTGTTTGTATATGTCTGTTAACCCCGATATCGTAATGAAACCAATCCTCACAACTTTCCATTGGTGAACCATAAGTTTGTTTAATGAATCTGTGATTGCCCTTCTCCGTGGAAATATCTGCCCTGGGATCCATTTTTAGGTAACACCTATAAGTGATATGATATGATATGTGTCTTCCACTTTCTGCTTACTACAAGTCACGTGATTACTTCTAGACTCATCTCCGGTGCTTCAAATGGCATTGTGTCCTTTTTTCCCTTGGCTTCTCTTCTGCGTTAGCGGGGTCCATTTTCAACAATGTGATTCCCTGAGGGTTGTGGATTAGCTGACCTGGGCAGCCTTACCCTGCCGGCCCGCCCTCCCCAGGTGTGCCTCGTTGAGGTCAATATAAACAGCGCTCCAGGCAGCAATAGCCCCTGAAGCTGTGCCTGACTCCATATTCTCTGCCCCGTCAGCAGTCTCGGGGCTGTGTTGGTGGAAGGGGTTGAGGGGCCACAGCTTTGTGGGTGGCCCGGTGTGAGTGGGGTTCTGCTGGCCTTTCTGCAGGAGTTGCCAGGCTGCCGCCTGTAAAGAAGAGGTTGTGTCACACATGCCTTCCGCTGGAATTTCTCTCCGGACAGAGGTGAGGAAGGAAAAAAGCAGTGGGGGCCGGGACAGGAGGGGTATCTCAGGCAGGGCAATGGAAAGCTTCTGGAAGAGCGCCCAGGGCCAGGACCACCCTGGCTGGCCTGCAGACACCAAGTTGGCCTGCGTGCTGTCGCTGGTGTGGCTCCACGGTCCTTCCTCTAGGCTTTCAAGCCCTTGTATATATTCAGGTGTTTTACCTGGAAAGGGTGGGAACAGTTCAGCAGTAGCTGGCCTGGGGCTCAGCTCACGTTTACTCACAGATGCCTCGGCACGGTCCCCCAGCTTTGCAATGAGGACGCTCCTTGCGTGGGGGGTGGGTTGATGGCTGTATGGGAGATGGTTCCCCACCTCTGACCAATTTCAGAATTGTTTACCACTGGAGCAAGTGCCCTGATAGGGTTTTCCTCTGTATAACTCGTGGGTTCAGGTTTTTTTTTTTTTATGGTTCAAGTTAGATTTTATTCCTCTTTTATATATTTATAGATATAAGCATGGAAATAATTCATTCCTATAAATACATCTGTGTGATGGGAAGAACTTTTTTCTGTTTTATTTTTAAATTTTATTTCTTTTTAAATTTTGAATTTAATTTTATTTATTTTTTTATACAGCACGTTATTATTAGTTATGTATTTTATGCATATACATGTATACAGGTCAATCCCAAACTCCCAACTCATCCCACCACCACCACCCCATGGCTTCCCACACTTGGTGTCCATACGTTTGTTCTCTACCTCTGTGTCTCTATTTCTTCCCTGCAAACCAGTTCATCTGTACCATTTTTTTAGGTTCCACATATATGCATTAATATACAATATTTGTTTTCCTCTTTCTGACTTACTTCATTCTGTATGACAGTCTCTCGATCCATCGATGTCTCTACAAATGACCCAGTTTCATTCCTTTTTATGGCCGAGTAATATTCCATTTTATATATGTAACACATCTTTATCCATTCATCTGTCTGTGGGCATTTAGTTTGCTTCCATTACCTGGCTATTGTAAATAGTGCTGCAACGAACATTGTGGTGAATGTGCCTTTTTGAAATACGGTTTTCTCTGGGTATATGCCCAGAAGTGGGATTGCTGGATCAGATGGTAATTCTATTTCTATTTTTTTTAAGGAAACTCCATACTGTTCTCCATAGTGACTGTATCAATTTACATTCCCACCAATAGTGGAAGAGGGCTCCTTTTGTCCACAACCTCCCCAGAATTGGTTGTTTGTAGATTTTCTGATGATGCCGATTCTAACAGGTGTGAGGTGAAATCTCATTGTAGTTTTGATTTGCATTTCTCTGATAATTAGTGCTGTTGAGCAGCTTTTCATGTGCGTCTTGGCCATCTCTGTGTCTCCTTTGAAGAAACGTCTCTTTAGATCTTCTGCCCATTTTTTTGGGTTGTTTGTTTTTTTAATATTAAGCTGCATGAGCTGTTTATATATATTGGAGATTAAACCTCTGTCCATTGATTCGTCTGCAACGATTTTCGCCCATTCTGAGGGATGCCTTTTTCCATTCCCGTGTTTTTTAACAAAAAAGGAAAGAAAGGAAAAGAAGCAGAACACTAATGTGCCTAAAATATGCCTTTTGAAACGGTCGTTTTGACATATGGACGTCCTTTGAATTTTTTGGTCGATATGTGACCCCAGGATTTGTTTTCAGGGCAGGTGTCATTTACAGGCCTGCAATGATTTTGAATATCAACTGACCATTAGCGTTGGGATTAAAGCTGCTGTTGTGTGAAACGGCCACAAGGTGGCAGCAGTTCACCCTTACCAAATCTGGTTACTAGGGCAAGAGAGCCTCAGTGGAAGTGGTCTTCTAGATTGGAGTTTAGAATGGAATGTGCCAGGAGAAAGCCCCTCACGTTTGTCTCACTACTTCTTGTTCGTGTTTTTAATTTAATTTTTTATTTTTTATTACAGCAAGTTTGATTACAATGTTTGGCTTGTTGTAGGTGTGGAAGATGTGGTTCTTTTACACATATACAGATGACTGTTTTTCCTGGGATCCTTTTCCCACGTACGTTATGACAGAATGTTGAGTAGTCCTCTCTTGGTATTCTGTAGGTCTTTGGTGATTATATATGTCACCTGTGTATGTATATGTCTGTTAACCCCGATATCGTAATGAAACCAATCCTCACACCTTTCCATTGGTGAACCATAAGTTTGTTTAATGAATCTGTGATTGCCCTTCTCCATGGAAATATCTGCCCTGGAATCCATTTTTAGGTAACACCTATAAGTGATATGATATGATATGTGTCTTTCACTTTCTGACTTACTACAAGTCACGTGACTACTTCTAGACTCATCTACGGTGCTGCAAATGGCATTGTGTCCTTTTTTCCCTTGGCTTCTCTTCTGCCTTAGTGGGGTCCATTTTCAACAATGTGATTCCCTGAGGGTTGTGGATTAGCTGACCTGGGCAGCCTTACCCTGCCGGCCCGCCCTCCCCAGGTGTGCCTCGTTGAGGTCAATATAAACAGCGCTCCAGGCAGCAATAGCCCCTGAAGCTGTGCCTGACTCCATATTCTCTGCCCCGTCAGCAGTCTCGGGGCTGTGCTGGTGGGAGGGAGTGAGGGGCCACAGCTTTGTGGGTGGCCCGGTGTGAGTGGGGTTCTGCTGGCCTTTCTGCAGGAGTTGCCAGGCTGCCGCCTGCAAAGAAGAGGTTGTGTCACCCATACCTTCCGCTGGAATTTCTCTCCGGACAGAGGTGAGGAAGGAAAAAAGCAGTGGGAGCCGGGACAGGAGGGGTATATCAGGCAGGGCAATGGAAAGCTTCTGGAAGAGCGCCCGGGGACAGGACCACCCTGGCTGGCCTGCAGGCACCAAGTTGGCCTGCGTGCTGTCACTGGTGTGGCTCCACGGTCCTTCCACTAGGCTTTCAAGCCCTTGTACATATTCAGGTGTTTTACCTGGAAAGGGTGGGAACAGTTCAGCAGCAGCTGGCCTGGGGCTCAGCTCACGTTTACTCACAGATGCCTCGGCACGGTCCCCCAGCTTTGCAATGAGGACGCTCCTTGCGTGGGGGGTGGGTTGATGGCTGTATGGGAGATGGTTCCCCACCTCTGACCAATTTCAGAATTGTTTACCACTGGAGCAAGTGCCCTGATAGGGTTTTCCTCTGTATAACTCGTGGGTTCAGGTTTTTTTTTTTTTTTATGGTTCAAGTTAGATTTTATTCCTCTTTTATATATTTATAGATATAAGCATGGAAATAATTCATTCCTATAAATACATCTGTGTGATGGGAAGAACTTTTTTCTGTTTTATTTTTAAATTTTATTTCTTTTTAAATTTTGAAATTTAATTTTATTTATTTTTTTATACAGCACGTTATTATTAGTTATGTATTTTATGCATATACATGTATACAGGTCAATCCCAAACTCCCAACTCATCCCACCACCACCACCCCATGGCTTCCCACACTTGGTGTCCATACGTTTGTTCTCTACCTCTGTGTCTCTATTTCTTCCCTGCAAACCAGTTCATCTGTACCATTTTTTTAGGTTCCACATATATGCATTAATATACAATATTTGTTTTCCTCTTTCTGACTTACTTCATTCTGTATGACAGTCTCTCGATCCATCGATGTCTCTACAAATGACCCAGTTTCATTCCTTTTTATGGCCGAGTAATATTCCATTTTATATATGTAACACATCTTTATCCATTCATCTGTCTGTGGGCATTTAGTTTGCTTCCATTACCTGGCTATTGTAAATAGTGCTGCAACGAACATTGTGGTGAATGTGCCTTTTTGAAATACGGTTTTCTCTGGGTATATGCCCAGAAGTGGGATTGCTGGATCAGATGGTAATTCTATTTCTATTTTTTTTAAGGAAACTCCATACTGTTCTCCATAGTGACTGTATCAATTTACATTCCCACCAATAGTGGAAGAGGGCTCCTTTTGTCCACAACCTCCCCAGAATTGGTTGTTTGTAGATTTTCTGATGATGCCGATTCTAACAGGTGTGAGGTGAAATCTCATTGTAGTTTTGATTTGCATTTCTCTGATAATTAGTGCTGTTGAGCAGCTTTTCATGTGCGTCTTGGCCATCTCTGTGTCTCCTTTGAAGAAACGTCTCTTTAGATCTTCTGCCCATTTTTTTGGGTTGTTTGTTTTTTTAATATTAAGCTGCATGAGCTGTTTATATATATTGGAGATTAAACCTCTGTCCATTGATTCGTCTGCAACGATTTTCGCCCATTCTGAGGGATGCCTTTTTCCATTCCCGTGTTTTTTAACAAAAAAGGAAAGAAAGGAAAAGAAGCAGAACACTAATGTGCCTAAAATATGCCTTTTGAAACGGTCGTTTTGACATATGGACGTCCTTTGAATTTTTTGGTCGATATGTGACCCCAGGATTTGTTTTCAGGGCAGGTGTCATTTACAGGCCTGCAATGATTTTGAATATCAACTGACCATTAGCGTTGGGATTAAAGCTGCTGTTGTGTGAAACGGCCACAAGGTGGCAGCAGTTCACCCTTACCAAATCTGGTTACTAGGGCAAGAGAGCCTCAGTGGAAGTGGTCTTCTAGATTGGAGTTTAGAATGGAATGTGCCAGGAGAAAGCCCCTCACGTTTGTCTCACTACTTCTTGTTCGTGTTTTTAATTTAATTTTTTATTTTTTATTACAGCAAGTTTGATTACAATGTTTGGCTTGTTGTAGGTGTGGAAGATGTGGTTCTTTTACACATATACAGATGACTGTTTTTCCTGGGATCCTTTTCCCACGTACGTTATGACAGAATGTTGAGTAGTCCTCTCTTGGTATTCTGTAGGTCTTTGGTGATTATATATGTCACCTGTGTATGTATATGTCTGTTAACCCCGATATCGTAATGAAACCAATCCTCACACCTTTCCATTGGTGAACCATAAGTTTGTTTAATGAATCTGTGATTGCCCTTCTCCGTGGAAATATCTGCCCTGGAATCCATTTTTAGGTAACACCTATAAGTGATATGATATGATATGTGTCTTTCACTTTCTGACTTACTACAAGTCACGTGACTACTTCTAGACTCATCTACGGTGCTGCAAATGGCATTGTGTCCTTTTTTCCCTTGGCTTCTCTTCTGCCTTAGTGGGGTCCATTTTCAACAATGTGATTCCCTGAGGGTTGTGGATTAGCTGACCTGGGCAGCCTTACCCTGCCGGCCCGCCCTCCCCAGGTGTGCCTCGTTGAGGTCAATATAAACAGCGCTCCAGGCAGCAATAGCCCCTGAAGCTGTGCCTGACTCCATATTCTCTGCCCCGTCAGCAGTCTCGGGGCTGTGCTGGTGGGAGGGAGTGAGGGGCCACAGCTTTGTGGGTGGCCCGGTGTGAGTGGGGTTCTGCTGGCCTTTCTGCAGGAGTTGCTAGGCTGCCGCCTGCAAAGAAGAGGTTGTGTCACCCATACCTTCCGCTGGAATTTCTCTCCGGACAGAGGTGAGGAAGGAAAAAAGCAGTGGGAGCCGGGACAGGAGGGGTATATCAGGCAGGGCAATGGAAAGCTTCTGGAAGAGCGCCCGGGGACAGGACCACCCTGGCTGGCCTGCAGGCACCAAGTTGGCCTGCGTGCTGTCACTGGTGTGGCTCCACGGTCCTTCCACTAGGCTTTCAAGCCCTTGTACATATTCAGGTGTTTTACCTGGAAAGGGTGGGAACAGTTCAGCAGCAGCTGGCCTGGGGCTCAGCTCACGTTTACTCACAGATGCCTCGGCACGGTCCCCAAGCTTTGCAATGAGGTCGCTCCTTGCGTGGGGGGTGGGTTGATGGCTGTATGGGAGATGCTTCCCCACCTCTGACCAATTTCATAATTGTTTACCACTGGAGCAAGTGCCCTGATAGGGTTTTCCTCTGTATAACTCGTGGGTTCAGGTTTTTTTTTCTTGTATGGTTCAAGTTAGATTTTATTCCTCTTTTATGTATTTATAGATATAAGCATGGAAATAATTCATTCCTATAAATACATCAGTGTGACGGGAAGAATTATTTTCTCTTTTATTTTTAAATTTTATTTTTTAAAATTTTGAAATTTAATTTTATTTATTTTTTTTATACAGCACATTATTATTAGTTATGTATTTTATGCATATACATGTATACAGGTCAATCCCAAACTCCCAACTCATCCCACCACCACCACCCCATGGCTTCCCACACTTGGTGTCCATACGTTTGTTCTCTACCTCTGTGTCTCTATTTCTTCCCTGCAAACCAGTTCATCTGTACCATTTTTTTAGGTTCCACATATATGCATTAATATACAATATTTGTTTTCCTCTTTCTGACTTACTTCATTCTGTATGACAGTCTCTCGATCCATCGATGTCTCTACAAATGACCCAGTTTCATTCCTTTTTATGGCCGAGTAATATTCCATTTTATATATGTAACACATCTTTATCCATTCATCTGTCTGTGGGCATTTAGTTTGCTTCCATTACCTGGCTATTGTAAATAGTGCTGCAACGAACATTGTGGTGAATGTGCCTTTTTGAAATACGGTTTTCTCTGGGTATATGCCCAGAAGTGGGATTGCTGGATCAGATGGTAATTCTATTTCTATTTTTTTTAAGGAAACTCCATACTGTTCTCCATAGTGACTGTATCAATTTACATTCCCACCAATAGTGGAAGAGGGCTCCTTTTGTCCACAACCTCCCCAGAATTGGTTTTTTGTAGATTTTCTGATGATGCCGATTCTAACAGGTGTGAGGTGAAATCTCATTGTAGTTTTGATTTGCATTTCTCTGATAATTAGTGCTGTTGAGCAGCTTTTCATGTGCGTCTTGGCCATCTCTGTGTCTCCTTTGAAGAAACGTCTCTTTAGATCTTCTGCCCATTTTTTTGGGTTGTTTGTTTTTTTAATATTAAGCTGCATGAGCTGTTTATATATATTGGAGATTAAACCTCTGTCCATTGATTCGTCTGCAACGATTTTCGCCCATTCTGAGGGATGCCTTTTTCCATTCCCGTGTTTTTTAACAAAAAAGGAAAGAAAGGAAAAGAAGCAGAACACTAATGTGCCTAAAATATGCCTTTTGAAACGGTCGTTTTGACATATGGACGTCCTTTGAATTTTTTGGTCGATATGTGACCCCAGGATTTGTTTTCAGGGCAGGTGTCATTTACAGGCCTGCAATGATTTTGAATATCAACTGACCATTAGCGTTGGGATTAAAGCTGCTGTTGTGTGAAACGGCCACAAGGTGGCAGCAGTTCACCCTTACCAAATCTGGTTACTAGGGCAAGAGAGCCTCAGTGGAAGTGGTCTTCTAGATTGGAGTTTAGAATGGAATGTGCCAGGAGAAAGCCCCTCACGTTTGTCTCACTACTTCTTGTTCGTGTTTTTAATTTAATTTTTTATTTTTTATTACAGCAAGTTTGATTACAATGTTTGGCTTGTTGTAGGTGTGGAAGATGTGGTTCTTTTACACATATACAGATGACTGTTTTTCCTGGGATCCTTTTCCCACGTACGTTATGACAGAATGTTGAGTAGTCCTCTCTTGGTATTCTGTAGGTCTTTGGTGATTATATATGTCACCTGTGTATGTATATGTCTGTTAACCCCGATATCGTAATGAAACCAATCCTCACACCTTTCCATTGGTGAACCATAAGTTTGTTTAATGAATCTGTGATTGCCCTTCTCCGTGGAAATATCTGCCCTGGAATCCATTTTTAGGTAACACCTATAAGTGATATGATATGATATGTGTCTTTCACTTTCTGACTTACTACAAGTCACGTGACTACTTCTAGACTCATCTACGGTGCTGCAAATGGCATTGTGTCCTTTTTTCCCTTGGCTTCTCTTCTGCCTTAGTGGGGTCCATTTTCAACAATGTGATTCCCTGAGGGTTGTGGATTAGCTGACCTGGGCAGCCTTACCCTGCCGGCCCGCCCTCCCCAGGTGTGCCTCGTTGAGGTCAATATAAACAGCGCTCCAGGCAGCAATAGCCCCTGAAGCTGTGCCTGACTCCATATTCTCTGCCCCGTCAGCAGTCTCGGGGCTGTGCTGGTGGGAGGGAGTGAGGGGCCACAGCTTTGTGGGTGGCCCGGTGTGAGTGGGGTTCTGCTGGCCTTTCTGCAGGAGTTGCCAGGCTGCCGCCTGCAAAGAAGAGGTTGTGTCACCCATACCTTCCGCTGGAATTTCTCTCCGGACAGAGGTGAGGAAGGAAAAAAGCAGTGGGAGCCGGGACAGGAGGGGTATATCAGGCAGGGCAATGGAAAGCTTCTGGAAGAGCGCCCGGGGACAGGACCACCCTGGCTGGCCTGCAGGCACCAAGTTGGCCTGCGTGCTATCGCTGGTGTGGCTCCACGGTCCTTCCTCTAGGCTTTCAAGCCCTTGTACATATTCAGGTGTTTTACCTGGAAAGGGTGGGAACAGTTCAGCAGCAGCTGGCCTGGGGCTCAGCTCACCTTTACTCACAGATGCCTCGTCACGGTCCCCCAGCTTTGCAATGAGGACGCTCCTTGCGTGGGGGGTGGGTTGCTGGCTGTATGGGAGATGATTCCCCATCTCTGACCAATTTCAGAATTGTTTACCACTGGAGCAAGTGCCCTGATAGGGTTTTCCTCTGTATAACTCGTGGGTTCAGGTTTTTTTTTTTCTTTTATGGTTCAAGTTAGATTTTATTCCTCTTTTATGTATTTATAGATATAAGCATGGAAATAATTCATTCCTATAAATACATCAGTTTGACGGGAAGAACTTTTTTCTCTTTTATTTTTAAATTTTATTTTTTAAAATTTTGAAATTTAATTTTATTTATTTTTTTTATACAGCACGTTATTATTAGTTATGTATTTTATGCATATACATGTATACAGGTCAATCCCAAACTCCCAACTCATCCCACCACCACCACCCCATGGCTTCCCACACTTGGTGTCCATACGTTTGTTCTCTACCTCTGTGTCTCTATTTCTTCCCTGCAAACCAGTTCATCTGTACCATTTTTAGGCTCCACATATATGCGTTAATATACAATATTTGTTTTCCTCTTTCTGACTTACTTCATTCTGTATGACAGTCTCTCGATCCATCGATGTCTCTACAAATGACCGAGTTTCATTCCTTTTTATGGCCGAGTAATATTCCATTTTATATATGTACCACATCTTTATCCATTCATCTGTCTGTGGGCATGTAGGTTGCTTCCATTACCTGGCTCTTGTAAATAGTGCTGCAACGAATTTTGTGGTGAATGTGCCTTTTTGAAATACGGTTTTCTCTGGGTATATGCCCAGAAGTGGGATTGCTGGATCAGATGGTAATTCTATTTCTAGATTTTTTAAGGAAACTCCATACTGTTCTCCATAGTGACTATATCAATTTACATTCCCACCAATAGTGGAAGAGGGCTCCTTTTGTCCACACCCTCCCCAGAATTGGTTGTTTGTAGATTTTCTCATGATGCCGATTCTAACAGGTGTGAGGTGATACCTCATTGTACTTTTGATTTGCATTTCTCTAATAATTAGTGCTGTTGAGCAGCTTTTCATGTGCGTCTTGGCCATCTCTGTGTCTCCTTTGAAGAAATGTCTCTTTAGATCTTCTGCCCATTTTTTTGGGGTTGTTTGTTTTTTTAATATTAAGCTGCATGAGCTGTTTATATATATTGGAGATTAAACCTCTGTCCATTGATTCGTCTGCAACGATTTTCGCCCATTCTGAGGGATGCCTTTTTCCATTCCCGTGTTTTTTAACAAAAAAGGAAAGAAAGGAAAAGAAGCAGAACACTAATGTGCGTAAAATATGCCTTTTGAAACGGTCGTTTTGATATATGGATGTCCTTTGAATTTTTTGGTCGATATGTGACCCCAGGATTTGTTTTCAGGGCAGGTGTCATTTACAGGCCTGCAATGATTTTGAATATCAACTGACAATTAGCGTTGGGATTAAAGCTGCTGTTGTGTGAAACGGCCACAATGTGGCAGCAGTTCACCCTTACCAAATCTGGTTACTAGGGCAAGAGAGCCTCAGTGGAAGTGGTGTTCTAGATTGGAGTTTAGAATGGAATGTGCCAGGAGAAAGCCCCTCACGTTTGTCTCACTACTTCTTGTTCGTGTTTTTAATTTAATTTTTTATTTCTTATTACAGCAAGTTTGATTACAATGTTTGGCTTGTTGTAGGTGTGGAAGATGTGGTTCTTTTACACATATACAGATGACTGTTCTTCCTGGGATCCTTATCCCACGTACGTTATGACAGAATGTTGAGTAGTCCTCTCTTGGTATTCTGTAGGTCTTTGGTGATTATATATTTCACCTGTGTTTGTATATGTCTGTTAACCCCGATATCGTAATGAAACCAATCCTCACACCTTTCCATTGGTGAACCATAAGTTTGTTTAATGAATCTGTGATTGCCCTTCTCCGTGGAAATATCTGCCCTGGTATCCATTTTTAGGTAACACCTATAAGTGATATGATAGGATATGTGTCTTTCACTTTCTGACTTACTACAAGTCACGTGATTACTTCTAGACTCATCTACGGTGCTGCAAATGGCATTGTGTCCTTTTTTCCCTTGGCTTCTCTTCTGCCTTAGCGGGGTCCATTTTCAACAATGTGATTCCCTGAGGGTTGTGGATTAGCTTACCTGGGCAGCCTTACACTGCCGGCCCGCCCTCCCCAGGTGTGCCTCGTTGAGGTCGATATAAACAGCGCTCCAGGCAGCAATAGCCCCTGAAGCTGTGCCTGACTCCATATTCTCTGCCCCGTCAGCAGTCTCGGGGCTGTGCTGGTGGGAGGGAGTGAGGGGCCACAGCTTTGTCGGTGGCCCGGTGTGAGTGGGGTTCTGCTGGCCTTTCTGCAGGAGTTGCCAGGCTGCCGCCTGTAAAGTAGAGGTTGTGTCACCCATACCTTCTGCTGGAATTTCTCTCCGGACAGAGGTGAGGAAGGAAAAAAAGCAGTGGGGGCCGGGACAGGAGGGGTATCTCAGGCAGGGCAATGGAAAGCTTCTGGAAGAGCGCCCGGGGACAGGACCACCCTGGCTGGCCTGCAGGCACCAAGTTGGCCTGCGTGCTGTCGCTGGTGTGGCTCCACAGTCCTTCCTCTAGGCTTTCAAGCCCTTGTACATATTCAGGTGTTTTACCTGGAAAGGGTGGGAACAGTTCAGCAGCAGCTGGCCTGGGGCTCAGCTCACGTTTACTCACAGATGCCTCGGCACGGTCCCCCAGCTTTGCAATGAGGACGCTCCATGCGTGGGGGGTGGGTTGCTGGCTGTATGGGAGATGATTCCCCACCTCTGACCAATTTCAGAATTGTTTACCACTGGAGAAAGTGCCCTGATAGGGTTTTCCTCTGTATAACTCGTGGGTTCAGGGTTTTTTTTGTTTTATGGTTCAAGTTAGATTTCATTTTCTTTTATGTATTTATAGATATAAGCATGGAAATAATTCATTCCTATAAATACATCTGTGTGACAGGAAGAACTTTTCTCTGTTTTATTTTTTAAAATTTTGAAATTTAATTTTATTTATTTTTTTATACAGCACGTTATTATTACTTATGTATTTTATGCATATACATGTACACAGGTCAATCCAAATCTCCCAACTCATCCCACCACCACCACCCCATGGCTTCCCACACTTGGTGTCCATACGTTTGTTCTCTACCTCTGTGTCTCTATTTCTTCCCTGCAAACCAGTTCATCTGTACCATTTTTAGGCTCCACATATATGCGTTAATATACAATATTTGTTTTCCTCTTTCTGACTTACTTCATTCTGTATGACAGTCTCTCGATCCATCGATGTCTCTACAAATGACCCAGTTTCATTCCTTTTTATGGCCGAGTAATATTCCATTTTATATATGTACCACATCTTTATCCATTCATCTGTCTGTGGGCATTTAGGTTGCTTCCATTACCTGGCTCTTGTAAATAGTGCTGCAACGAACATTGTGGTGAACGTGCCTTTTTGAAATACGGTTTTCTCTGGGTATATGCCCAGAAGTGGGATTGCTGGATCAGATGGTAATTCTATTTCTAGATTTTTTAAGGGAACTCCATACTGTTCTCCATAGTGACTGTATCAATTTACATTCGCACCAACAGTGGAAGAGGGCTCCTTTTGTCCACACCCGCCCCAGAATTGGTTGTTTGTAGATTTTCTGATGATGCCGATTCTAACAGGTGTGAGGTGATACCTCATTGTTGTTTTGATTTGCATTTCTCTAATAATTAGTGCTGTTGAGCAGCTTTTCATGTGCGTCTTGGCCATCTCTGTGTCTCCTTTGAAGAAACGTCTCTTTAGATCTTCTGCCCATTTTTTTAGGGGTTTTTTGTTTTTTTAATATTAAGCTGCATGAGCTCTTTATATATATTGGAGATTAAACCTCTGTCCATTGATTTGTCTGCAACAATTTTCGCCCATTGTGAGGGATGCCTTTTTCCATTCCCGTGTTTTTTAACAAAAAAGGAAAGAAAGGAAAAGAAGCAGAACACTAATGTGCGTAAAATATGCCTTTTGAAACGGTCGTTTTGAAATATGGACGTCCTTTGAATTTTTTGGTCGATATGTGACCCCAGGATTTGTTTTCAGGGCAGGTGTCATTTACAGACCTGCAATGATTTTGAATATCAACTGACCATTAGCGTTGGGATTAAAGCTGCTGTTGTGTGAAACGGCCACAAGGTGGCAGCAGTTCACCCTTACCAAATCTGGTTACTAGGGCAAGAGAGCCTCAGTGGAAGTGGTGTTCTAGATTGGAGTTTAGAATGGAATGTGTCAGGAGAAAGCCCCTCACGTTTGTCTCACTACTTCTTGTTCGTGTTTTTAATTTAATTTTTTATTTTTTATTACAGCAAGTTTGATTACAATGTTTGGCTTGTTGTAGGTGTGGAAGATGTGGTTCTTTTACACATATACAGATGACTGTTCTTCCTGGGATCCTTTTCCCATGTACATTATGACAGAATGTTGAGTAGTCCTCTCTTGGTATTCTGTAGGTCTTTGGTGATTATATATGTCACCTGTGTTTGTATATGTCTGTTAACCCCGATATCGTAATGAAACCAATCCTCACACCTTTCCATTGGTGAACCATAAGTTTGTTTAATGAATCTGTGATTGCCCTTCTCCGTGGAAATATCTGCCCTGGTATCCATTTTTAGGTAACACCTATAAGTGATATGATAGGATATGTGTCTTTCACTTTCTGACTTACTACAAGTCACGTGATTACTTCTAGACTCATCTACGGTGCTGCAAATGGCATTGTGTCCTTTTTTCCCTTGGCTTCTCTTCTGCCTTAGTGGGGTCCATTTTCAACAATGTGATTCCCTGAGGGTTGTGGATTAGCTGACCTGGGCAGCCTTACACTGCCGGCCCGCCCTCCCCAGGTGTGCCTCGTTGAGGTCAATATAAACAGTGCTCCAGGCAGCAATAGCCCCTGAAGCTGTGCCTGACTCCATATTCTCTGCCCCGTCAGCAGTCTCGGGGCTGTGCTGGTGGGAGGGAGTGAGGGGCCACAGCTTTGTGGGTGGCCCGGTGTGAGTGGGGTTCTGCTGGCCTTTCTGCAGGAGTTGCCAGGCTGCCGCCTGTAAAGAAGAGGTTGTGTCACCCATACCTTCCGCTGGAATTTCTCCCCGGACAGAGGTGAGGAAGAAAAAAGCAGTGGGGGCCGGGACAGGATGGGTATCTCAGGCAGGGCAATGGAAAGCTTCTGGAAGAGCGCCCGGGGACAGGACCACCCTGGCTGGCCTGCAGGCACCAAGTTGTCCTGCGTGCTGTCGCTGGTGGGGCTCCACGGTCCTTCCACTAGGCTTTCAAGCCCTTGTACATATTCAGGTGTTTTACCTGGAAAGGGTGGGAACAGTTCAGCAGCAGCTGGCCTGGGGCTCAGCTCACGTTTACTCACAGATGCCTCGGCACGGTCCCCAAGCTTTGCAATGAGGTCGCTCCTTGCGTGGGGGATGGGTTGATGGATGTATGGGAGATGCTTCCCCACCTCTGACCAATTTCATAATTGTTTACCACTGGAGCAAGTGCCCTGATAGGGTTTTCCTCTGTATAACTCGTGGGTTCAGGTTTTTTTTTCTTCTATGGTTCAAGTTAGATTTTATTCCTCTTTTATGTATTTATAGATATAAGCATGGAAATAATTCATTCCTATAAATACATCTGTGTGACGGGAAGAACTTTGTTCTGTTTTATTTTTAAATTTTATTTTTTAAAATTTTGAAATTTAATTTAATTTATTTTTTTTATACAGCACATTATTATTAGTTATGTATTTTATGCATATCCATGTACACAGGTCAATCCCAAACTCCCAACTCATCCCACCACCACCACCCCATGGCTTCCCACACTTGGTGTCCATACGTTTGTTCTCTACCTCTGTGTCTCTATTTCTTCCCTGCAAACCAGTTCCTCTGTACCATTTTTAGGCTCCACATATATGCATTAATATAAAATATTTGTTTTCCTCTTTCTGACTTACTTCATTCTGTATGACAGTCTCTCGATCCATCGATGTCTCTACAAATGACCCAGTTTCATTCCTTTTTATGGCCGAGTAATATTCCTTTTCATATTTGTACCACATCTTTATCCATTCATCTGTCTGTGGGCATTTAGGTTGCTTCCATTACCTGGCTATTGTAAATAGTGCTGCAACGAACATTGTGGTGAATGTGCCTTTTTGAAATACGGTTTTCTCTGGATATATGCCCAGAAGTGGGATTGCTGGATCAGATGGTAATTCTATTTCTAGATTTTTTAAGGAAACTCCATACTGTTCTCCATAGTGACTGTATCAATTTACATTCCCACCAATAGTGGAAGAGGGCTCCTTTTGTCCACAACCTCCCCAGAATTGGTTGTTTGTAGATTTTCTGATGATGCCGATTCTAACAGGTGTGAGGTGATAACTCATTGTAGTTTTGATTTGCATTTCTCTAATAATTAGTGCTGTTGAGCAGCTTTTCATGTGCGTCTTGGCCATCTCTGTGTCTCCTTTGAAGAAACGTCTCTTTAGATCTTCTGCCCATTTTTTTGGGGTTTTTTGTTTTTTTAATATTAAGCTGCATGAGCTCTTTATATATATTGGAGATTAAACCTCTGTCCATTGATTCGTCTGCAACGATTTTCGCCCATTCTGAGGGATGCCTTTTTCCATTCCCGTGTTTTTTAACAAAAAAGGAAAGAAAGGAAAAGAAGCAGAACACTAATGTGCGTAAAATATGCCTTTTGAAACGGTCGTTTTGAAATATGGACGTCCTTTGAAATTTTTGGTCGATATGTGACCCCAGGATTTGTTTTCAGGGCAGGTGTCATTTACAGACCTGCAATGATTTTGAATATCAACTGACCATTAGCGTTGGGATTAAAGCTGCTGTTGTGTGAAACGGCCACAAGGTGGCAGCAGTTCACCCTTACCAAATCTGGTTACTAGGGCAAGAGAGCCTCAGTGGAAGTGGTGTTCTAGATTGGAGTTTAGAATGGAATGTGTCAGGAGAAAGCCCCTCACGTTTGTCTCACTACTTCTTGTTCCTGTATTTAATTTAATTTTTTATTTTTTATTACAGCAAGTTTGATTACAATGTTTGGCTTGTTGTAGGTGTGGAAGATGTGGTTCTTTTACACATATACAGATGACTGTTCTTCCTGGGATCCTTATCCCACGTACGTTATGACAGAATGTTGAGTAGTCCTCTCTTGGTATTCTGTAGGTCTTTGGTGATTATATATGTCACCTGTGTTTGTATATGTCTGTTAACCCCGATATCGTAATGAAACCAATCCTCACACCTTTCCATTGGTGAACCATAAGTTTGTTTAATGAATCTGTGATTGCCCTTCTCCGTGGAAATATCTGCCCTGGGATCCATTTTTAGGTAACACCTATAAGTGATATGATAGGATATGTGTCTTTCACTTTCTGACTTACTACAAGTCACGTGATTACTTCTAGACTCATCTACGGTGCTGCAATGGCATTGTGTCCTTTTTTCCCTTGGCTTCTCTTCTGCCTTAGCGGGGTCCATTTTCAACAATGTGATTCCCTGAGGGTTGTGGATTAGCTGACCTGGGCAGCCTTACACTGCCGGCCCGCCCTCCACAGGTGTGCCTCATTGAGGTCAATATAAACAGCGCTCCAGGCAGCAATAGCCCTTGAAGCTGTGCCTGACTCCATATTCTCTGCCCCGTCAGCAGTCTCGGGGCTGTGCTGGTGGGAGGGAGTGAGGGGCCACAGCTTTGTGGGTGGCCCGGTGTGAGTGGGGTTCTGCTGGCCTTTCTGCAGGAGTTGCCAGGCTGCCGCCTGTAAAGAAGAGGTTGTGTCACCCATACCTTCCGCTGGAATTTCTCTCCGGACAGAGGTGTGGAAGGAAAAAAGCAGTGGGGGCCGGGACCGGAGGGGTATCTCAGGCAGGGCAATGGAAAGCTTCTGGAAGAGCGCCCAGGGACAGGACCACCCTGGCTGGCCTGCAGGCACCAAGTTGGCCTGCGTGCTGTCGCTGGTGTGGCTCCAAGGTCCTTCTTCTAGGCTTTCAAGCCCTTGTACATATTCAGGTGTTTTACCTGGAAAGGGTGGGAACAGTTCAGCAGCAGCTGGCCTGGGGCTCAGCTCACGTTTACTCACAGATGCCTCGGCACGGTCCACCAGCTTTGCAATGAGGATGCTCCTTGCGTGGAGGGTGGGTTGATGGCTGTATGGGAGATGGTTCCCCACCTCTGACCAATTTCAGAATTGTTTACCACTGGAGCAAGTGCCCTGATAGGGTTTTCCTCTGTATAACTCGTGGGTTCAGGATTTTTTTTCTTCTATGGTTCAAGTTAGATTTTATTCCTCTTTTATGTATTTATAGATATAAGCATGGAAATAATTCATTCCTATAAATACATCTGTGTGACGGGAAGAACTTTTTTCTCTTTTATTTTTAAATTTTATTTTTTAAAATTTTGAAATTTAATTTTATTTTTTTTATACAGCACATTATTATTAGTTATGTATTTTATGCATATACATGTACACAGGTCAATCCCAAACTCCCAACTCATCCCACCACCACCACCCCATGGCTTCCCACACTTGGTGTCCATACGTTTGTTCTCTACCTCTGTGTCTCTATTTCTTCCCTGCAAACCAGTTCATCTGTACCATTTTTAGGCTCCACATATATGCATTAATATAAAATATTTGTTTTCCTCTTTCTGACTTACTTCATTCTGTATGACAGTCTCTCGATCCATCGATGTCTCTACAAATGACCCAGTTTCATTCCTTTTTATGGCCGAGTAATATTCCATTTCATATATGTACCACATCTTTATCCATTCATCTGTCTGTGGGCATTTAGGTTGCTTCCATTACCTGGCTCTTTTAAATAGTGCTGCAACGAACATTGTGGTGAATGTGCCTTTTTGAAATATGGTTTTCTCTGGGTATATGCCCAGAAGTGGGATTGCTAGATCAGATGGTAATTCTATTTCTAGATTTTTTAAGGAAACTCCATACTGTTCTCCATAGTGACTGTATCAATTTACATTCCCACCAATAGTGGAAGAGGGCTCCTTTTGTCCACACCCTCCCCAGAATTGGTTGTTTGTAGATTTTCTGATGATGCCGATTCTAACAGGTGTGAGGTGATACCTCATTGTAGTTTTGATTTGCATTTCTCTAATAATTAGTGCTGTTGAGCAGCTTTTCATGTGCGTCTTGGCCATCTCTGTGTCTCCTTTGAAGAAACGTCTCTTTAGATCTTCTACCCATTTCTTTTGGGTTTTTTTGTTTTTTTAATATTAAGCTGCATGAGCTCTTTATATATATTGGAGATTAAACCTCTGTCCATTGATTCGTCTGCAACGATTTTCGCCCATTCTTTGGGATGCCTTTTTCCATTCCCGTGTTTTTTAACAAAAAAGGAAAGAAAGGAAAAGAAGCAGAACACTAATGTGCCTAAAATATGCCTTTTGAAACGGTCGTTTTGAAATATGGACGTCCTTTGAATTTTTTGGTCGATATGTGACCCCAGGATTTGTTTTCAGGGCAGGTGTCATTTACAGACCTGCAATGATTTTGAATATCAACTGACCATTAGCGTTGGGATTAAAGCTGCTGTTGTGTGAAACGGCCACAAGGTGGCAGCAGTTCACCCTTACCAAATCTGGTTACTAGGGCAAGAGAGCCTCAGTGGAAGTGGTGTTCTAGATTGGAGTTTAGAATGGAATGTGTCAGGAGAAAGCCCCTCACGTTTGTCTCACTACATCTTGTTCGTGTTTTTAATTTAATTTTTTATTTTTTATTACAGCAAGTTTGATTACAATGTTTGGCTTGTTGTAGGTGTGGAAGATGTGGTTCTTTTACACATATACAGATGACTGTTCTTCCTGGGATCCTTTTCCCATGTATGTTATGACAGAATGTTGAGTAGTCCTCTCTTGGTATTCTGTAGGTCTTTGGTGATTATATATGTCACCTGTGTTTGTATATGTCTGTTAACCCCGATATCGTAATGAAACCAATCCTCACACCTTTCCATTGGTGAACCATAAGTTTGTTTAATGAATCTGTGATTGCCCTTCTCCGTGGAAATATCTGCCCTGGGATCCATTTTTAGGTAACACCTATAAGTGATATGATAGGATATGTGTCTTTCACTTTCTGACTTACTACAAGTCACGTGATTACTTCTAGACTCATCTACGGTGCTGCAATGGCATTGTGTCCTTTTTTCCCTTGGCTTCTCTTCTGCCTTAGCGGGGTCCATTTTCAACAATGTGATTCCCTGAGGGTTGTGGATTAGCTGACCTGGGCAGCCTTACACTGCCGGCCCGCCCTCCCCCGGTGTGCCTCGTTGAGGTCAATATAAACAGCGCTCCAGGCAGCAATAGCCCCTGAAGCTGTGCCTGACTCCATATTCTCTGCCCCGTCAGCAGTCTCGGGGCTGTGCTGGTGGGAGGGAGTGAGGGGCCACAGCTTTGTGGGTGGCCCGGTGTGAGTGGGGTTCTGCTGGCCTTTCTGCAGGAGTTGCCAGGCTGCCGCCTGTAAAGAAGAGGTTGTGTCACCCATACCTTCCGCTGGAATTTCTCTCCGGACAGAGGTGTGGAAGGAAAAAAGCAGTGGGGGCCGGGACAGGAAGGGTATCTCAGGCAGGGCAATGGAAAGCTTCTGGAAGAGCGCCCAGGGACAGGACCACCCTGGCTGGCCTGCAGGCACCAAGTTGGCCTGCGTGCTGTCGCTGGTGTGGCTCCAAGGTCCTTCCTCTAGGCTTTCAAGCCCTTGTACATATTCAGGTGTTTTACCTGGAAAGGGTGGGAACAGTTCAGCAGCAGCTGGCCTGGGGCTCAGCTCACGTTTACTCACAGATGCCTCGGCATGGTCCCCCAGCTTTGCAATGAGGACGCTCCTTGCGTGGGGGGTGGGTTGATGGCTGTATGGGAGATGGTTCCCCACCTCTGACCAATTTCAGAATTGTTTACCACTGGAGCAAGTGCAGTGATAGGGTTTTCCTCTGTATAACTCGTGGGTTCAGGATTTTTTTTCTTTTATGGTTCAAGTTAGATTTTATTCCTCTTTTATGTATTTATAGATATAAGCATGGAAATAATTCATTCCTATAAATACATCTGTGTGACGGGAAGTACTTTTTTCTCTTTTATTTTTAAATTTTATTTTTTAAAATTTTGAAATTTAATTTTATTTATTTTTTTTATACAGCACATTATTATTAGTTATGTATTTTATGCATATACATGTACACAGGTCAATCCCAAACTCCCAACTCATCCCACCACCACCACCCCATGGCTTCCCACACTTGGTGTCCATACGTTTGTTCTCTACCTCTGTGTCTCTATTTCTTCCCTGCAAACCAGTTCATCTGTACCATTTTTAGGCTCCACATATATGCATTAATATACAATATTTGTTTTCCTCTTTCTGACTTACTTCATTCTGTATGACAGTCTCTTGATCCATCGATGTCTCTACAAATGACCCAGTTTCATTCCTTTTTATGGCCGAGTAATATTCCATTTCATATATGTACCACATCTTTATCCATTCATCTGTCTGTGGGCATTTAGGTTGCTTCCATTACCTGGCTCTTGTAAATAGTGCTGCAACGAACATTGTGGTGAATGTGCCTTTTTGAAATACGGTTTTCTCTGGGTATATGCCCGGAAGTGGGATTGCTGGATCAGATGGTAATTCTATTTCTAGATTTTTTAAGGAAACTCCATACTGTTCTCCATAGTGACTGTATCAATTTACATTCCCACCAATAGTGGAAGAGGTCTCCTTTTGTCCACACCCTCCCCAGAATTGGTTGTTTGTAGATTTTCTGATGATGCCGATTCTAACAGGTGTGAGGTGATACCTCATTGTAGTTTTGATTTGCATTTCTCTAATAATTAGTGCTGTTGAGCAGCTTTTCATGTGCGTCTTGGCCATCTCTGTGTCTCCTTTGAAGAAACGTCTCTTTAGATCTTCTGCCCATTTTTTTGGGTTTTTTGTTTTTTTAATATTAAGCTGCATGAGCTGTTTATATATATTGGAGATTAAACCTCTGTCCATTGATTCGTCTGCAACGATTTTCGCCCATTCTGAGGGATGCCTTTTTCCATTCCCGTGTTTTTTAACAAAAAAGGAAAGAAAGGAAAAGAAGCAGAACACTAATGTGCGGAAAATATGCCTTTTGAAACGGTCGTTTTGAAATATGGACGTCCTTTGAATTTTTTGGTCGATATGTGACCCCAGGATTTGTTTTCAGGGCAGGTGTCATTTACAGGCCTGCAATGATTTTGAATATCAATGGACCATTAGCGCTGGGATTAAAGCTGCTGTTGTGTGAAACGGCCACAAGGTGGCAGCAGTTCTCCCTTACCAAATCTGGTTAAGAGGGCAACAGAGCCTCAATGGAAGTCGTGTTCTAGATTGGAATTGAGAATGGAATGTGCCAGGAGAAAGCCCCTCAAGTTTGTCTCACTACATCTTCTTCGTGTTTTTAATTTATTTTTTATTTTTTATTACAGCAAGTTTGATTACAATGTTTGGCTTGTTGTAGGTGTGGAAGATGTGGTTCTTATACACATATACAGATGTCTGATCTTCCTGGGATCCTTTTCCCATATACGTTATGACAGAATGTTGAGTAGTCTTCTCTTGGTATTCCGTAGGTCTTTGGTGATTATATATGTCACCTGTGTTTGTATATATCTGTTAACCCCGATATCGTAATGAAACCAATTCTCACACCTTTCCATTGGTGAACCATAAGTTTGTTTAATGAATCTGTGATTGCCCTTCTTCGTGGAAATATCTGCCCTGGTATCCATTTTTAGGTAACACCTATAAGTGATATGATACGATATGTGTCTTTCACTTTCTGACTTACTACAATTTGCATGATTACCTCTAGACTCATCTACGGGGCTGAAAATGGCATTGTGTCTTTTTTTTCCTTGGCTTCTATTCTGCCTTAGCGAGGTCCATTTTCAACAATGTGATTCCCTGAGGGTTGTGGATTAGCTGACCTGGGCAGCCTTAACCTGCCGGCCGGCCCTTCCCAGGTGTGCCTGGTTGAGGTCAATATAAACAGCGCTCCAGGCGGCAATAGCCCCTGAAGCTGCGCCTGACTCCATATCCTCTGCCCCGTCAGCAGTCTCGGGGCTGTGCTGGTGGGAGGGAGTGAGGGGCCACAGCTTTGTTGGTGGCCCAGTGTGAGGGGGGCTCTGCTGGCCTTTCTGCAAGGGTGGCCAGCCTGCCACCTGTAAAGAAGAGGATGTGTCACCCATACCTTCCGCTGGAATTTCTCTCCGGACAGAGGTGAGGAAGGAAAAAAGCAGTGGGGGCCGGGACAGGAGGGGTATCTCAAGCAGGGCAATGGAAAACTTCTGGAAGATCGCCCAGGGCCAGGACCACCGTGGCTGGCCTGCAGGCACCAAGTTGGCCTGCGTGCTGTCGCTGGTGTGGCTCCGCGGCCCTTCCTCTAGGCTTTCAAACCCTTGTACATATTCAGGTGTTTTACCTGGGAAGGGTGGGAACAGTTCAGCAGCAGCTGGCCTGGGGCTCAGCTCACGTTTACTCACAGATGCCTCGGCACGGTCCCCCAGCTTTGCAATGAGGACGCTCCTTGCGTGGGGGGTGGGTTGATGGCTGTATGGGAGATGGTTCCCTATCTCTGACCAATTTCAGAATTGTTGACCGCTGGAGAAAGTGCCCTGATAGGGTTTTCCTGTGTATAACTGGTGGGTTCAGTTTTTTTTTTCTTTTATGGTTCAAGTTAGATTTTATTCCTCTTTTATGTATTTATAGATATAAGCATGGAAATAATTCATTCCTATAAATACATCTGTGTGAAGGGAAGAACTTTTTTCTGTTTTATTTTTAAATTTTATTTTTTTTAAATTTTGAAATTTAATTTTGTTTATTTTTTTATACAGCAGGTTATTATTAGTTATGTATTTTATGCATATACATGTATACAGGTCAATCCCAATCTCCCAACTCATCCCACCACCACCACCCCATGGCTTCCCACACTTGGTGTCCATACGTTTGTTCTCTACCTCTGTGTCTCTTTTTCTTCCCTGCAAACCAGTTCATCTGTACCATTTTTTAGGTTCCACATATATGCATTAATATACAATATTTGTTTTCCTCTTTCTGACTTACTTCATTCTGTATGACAGTCACTAGATCCATCGATGTCTCTACAAATGACCCAGTTTCATTCCTCTTTATGGCCGAGTAATATTCCATTTCATATATGTACCATATCTTTATCCATTCATCTGTCTGTGGGCATTTAGGTTGCTTCCATTACCTGGCTATTGTAAATAGTGCTGCAATGAACATTGTGGTGAATGTGCCTTTTTGATTTATGGTTTTCTCTGGGTATATGCCCAGAAGTGGGATTGCTGGATCAGATGGTAATTCTATTTCTAATTTTTTTAAGGAAACTCCATACTGTTCTCCATAGTGACTGTATCAATTTATATTCCCACCAATAGTGGAAGAGGGCTCCTTTTGTCCACACCCTCCCCAGAATTGGTTGTTTGTAGATTTCCTGATGATGCCGATTCTAACAGGTGTGAGGTGATACCTCATTGTTGATTTGACTTGCATTTATCTAATAATTAGTGCTGTTGAGCAGCTTTTCATGTGCGTCTTGGCCATCTCTGTGTCTCCTTTGAAGAAACGTCTCTTTAGATCTTCTGCCCTTTTTTGTATTGGGTTGTTTGTTTTTTTAATATTAAGCTGCATGAGCTGTTTATATATATTGGAGATTAAACCTTTTTCCATTGATTCGTTTGCAACGACTTTCGCCCATTCTGAGGGATGCCTTTTTCCATTCCCGTTTTTTTTAACAAAAAAAGGAAAGAAAGAAAAATAAGCAGAACACTAATGTGCGTAAAATATGCCTTTTGAAACGGTCGTTTTGAAATATGGACGTGCTTTGAATATTTTGGTCGATATATGACCCCAGGATTTGTTTTCAGGGCAAGTGTGATTTACAGGCCTGCAATGATTTTGAATATCAATGGACCACTAGCGCTGGGATTAAACCTGCTGTTGTGTGAAACGGCCACAAGGTGGCAGCAGTTCTCCCTTACCAAATCTGGTTAAGAGGGCAACAGTGCCTCAATGGAAGTCGTGTTCTAGATTGGAATTTAGAATGGAATGTGCCACGAGAAAGACCCTCAAGTTTGTCTCACTACATCTTGTTCGTGTTTTTAATTTATTTTTTTATTTTTTATTACAGCAAGTTTGATTACAATGTTTGGCTTGTTGTAGGTGTGGAAGATGTGGTTCTTTTACACATATACAGATGTCTGATCTTCCTGGGATCCTTTTCCCATGTACGTTATGACAGAATGTTGAGTAGTCTTCTCTTGGTATTCCGTAGGTCTTTGGTGATTACATATGTCACCTGTGTTTGTATATATCTGTTTACCCCGATATCGTAATGAAACCAATCCTCACACCTTTCCGTTGGTGAACCATAAGTTTGATTAATGAATCTGTGATTGCCCTTCTCCGTGGAAATATCTGCCCTGGTATCCATTTTTAGGTAACACCTATAAGTGATATGATACGATATGTTTCTTTCACTTTCTGTCTTACTACAAGTCACGTGATTACTTCTAGACTCATCTACGGGGCTGCAAATGGCATTGTGTCCGTTTTTTCCTTGGCTTCTATTCTGCCTTAGCGAGGTGCATTTTCCACAATGTGATTCCCTGAGGGTTGTGGATTAGCTGACCTGGGCAGCCTTACCCTGCCGGCCGGCCCTCCCCAGGTGTGCCTGGTTGAGGTCAATATAAACAGCACTCCAGGCGGCAATATCCCCTGAAGCTGTGCCTGACTCCATATCCTCGGCCCCCTCAGCAGTCTCGGGGCTGTGCTGTTGGGAGGGATTGAGGGGCCACAGCTTTGTTGGTGGCCCAGTGTGAGGGGGGCTCTGTTGGCCTTTCTGCAGGGGTTGCCAGGCTTCCACCAGTAAACAAGAGGATGTGTCACCCATTCCTTCTGCTGGAATTTCTCTCCGGACAGAGGTGAGGAAGGGAAAATCAGTGGGGGCCTGGACAGGAAGGGTATCACAGGCAGGGCAATGGAAAGCTTCTGGAAGAGCGCCCGTTGCCAGGACCACCCTGGCTGGCCTGCAGGCACCAAGTTGGCCTGCGTGCTGTCGCTGGTGTGGCTCCGCGGCCCTTCCTCTAGGCTTTCAAGCCCTTGTATATATTCAGGTGTTTTAACTGGGAAGGGTGGGAACAGTTCAGCAGCAGCTGGCCTGGGGCTCAGCTCACGTTTACTCACAGATGCCTCGGCACGGTCCCCCAGCTTTGCAATGAGGACGCTCCTTGCGTGGGGGGTGGGTTGCTGGCTGTATGGGAGATGATTCCCCACCTCTGACCAATTTCAGAATTGTTGACCGCTGGAGAAAGTGCCCTGATAGGGTTTTCCTGTGTATAACTGGTGGGTTCAGTTTTTTTTTTTTTCTTTTATGGTTCAAGTTAGATTTTATTCCTCTTTTATGTATTTATAGATATAAGCATGGAAATAATTCATTCCTATAAATACATCTGTGTGAAGGGAAGAACTTTTTTCTCTTTTATGTTTAAATTTTATTTTTTTAAATTTTGAAATTTAATTTTATTTTTTTTATACAGCAGGTTATTATTAGTTAGCTATTTTATGCATATACATGTATAGAGGTCAATCCCAATCTCCCAACTCATCCCACCACCACCACCCCATTGCTTCCCCCACTTGGTGTCCATACGTTTGTTCTCTACCTCTGTGTCTCTTTGCTGCCCTGCAAACCAGTACATCTGTACCATTTTTTAGGTTCCACATATAGGCATTAATATACAATATTTGTTTTTCTCTTTCTGAATTACTTCACTCTGTATGACAGCCTCTAGATCCATCGACTTCTCTACAAATGACCCAGTTTCATTCCTTTTTATGGCAGAGTAATATTCCATTTTATCGATGTACCACATATTTATCCATTCGTCTGTCTGTGGACATTTAGGTTGCTTCCATTTCTTGGCTCTTGTAAATAGTGCTGCAATGAACATTGTGGTGAATGTGTCTTTTTGAATTATGGTTTTCTCTGGGTATATGCCCAGAAGTGGGATTGCTGGATCAGATGGTAATTCTATTTTTAGTTTTTTAAAGGAACCTCCATACTGTTCTCCATAGTGACTGTATCAATTTACATTCCCACCAATAGTGGAAGAGGGTTCCTTTGGTCCACACCCTCCCCAGAATTTGTGGTTTGTAGATTTTCTGATGATGCCGATTCTAACAGGTGTGAGGTGATACCTCATTGGAGTTTTGATTTGCATTTCTCTAATAATTAGTGATGTTGAGCAGTGTTTCATGTGCGTCTTGGCCATCTCTGTGTCTTCTTTGAAGAAATGCCTATTTAGAACTTCTGCCCATTTTTGTATTGGGTTGTTTGTTTTATTAATATTAAGCTGCATATGCTGTTTATATATATTGGAGATTAAACCTTTGTCCATTGATTCGTTTGCGAAAGTTTTCACCCATTCTGAGGGTTGCCATTTCTCCATTCCCGTTTTTTAACAAAAAAGGAAAGAAAGAAAAAGAAGCAGAACACTAATGTGCGTAAAATATGCCTCTTGAAACTGTCGTTTTAAAATATGGACGTCTTTTGAATTTTTTGGTCGATATATGACCCCAGGATTTGTTTTCAGGGCAGGTGTCATTTACAGGCCTGCAATGATTTTGAATATCAACTGACCATTAGAGCTGGAGTTAAAGCTGCTATTGTGTGAAACGGCCACAAGGTGGCAGCAGTTCTCCCTTACCAAATCTGGTTACTAGGGCAGCAGAGCCTCAATGGAAGTCGTGTTCTAGTTTGTAATTTAGAATGGAATGTGCCAGGAGAAAGCCCCTCAGGTTTGCCTCACTACTTCTTTTTCGTGTTTTTAATTTTTTTTTTATTTTTTATTACAGCAAGTTTGATTACAACGTTTGGCTTGTTGTACGTGTGCAAGATGTATTTCTTTTACACACACACACACGCACACACACACACACACACACACACACACACACATATATATATCTTCGTCCTGGGATCCTTTTCCCATGTATGTTATGACAGAATGTTGAGTAGTCTTCTCTTGGTATTCCGTAGGTCTTTTGTGATTATATATGTCACCTGTGTTTGTATATGTCTGTTAACCCCGATATCGTAATGAAACCAATCCTCACACCTTTCCATTGGTGAACCATAAGTTTGTTTAATGAATCTGTGATTGCCCTTCTCCGTGGAAATATCTGCTCTGGTATCCATTTTTAGGTAACACCTATAAGTGATATGATACGATATGTGTCTTTTACTTTCTGACTTACTACAAGTCACGTGATTACCTGTAGACTCATCTACAGGGCTGCAAATGGCATTGTGTCCTTTTTTTCCTTGGCATCTATTCTGCCTTAGCAAGGTCCATTTTCAACAATGTGATTCCCTGAGGCATGTGGATTAGCTGACCTGGGCAGCCTTACCCTGCCCGCCGGCCCTCCCCAGGTGTGCCTGTTTGAGGTCAATATAAACAGCGCTCCAGGCAGCAATAGCCCCTGAAGCTGTGCCTGAATCCATATTCTCTGCCCAGTCAGCAGTCTCGGGGCTGTGCTGGTGGGAGGGAGTGAGGGGCCACAGCTTTGTGGGTGGCCCGGTGTGATGGGGGCTCTGCTGGCCTTTCTGAAGGGGTTGCCAGGCTGCCACCTGTAAAGAAGAGGATGTGTCACCCATACCTTCCGCTGGAATTTCTCTACGGACAGAGGTGAGGAAGGAAAAAAGCAGTGGGGGCCGGAACAGTAGGGGTATCTCAGGCAGGGCAATGGAAAGCTTCTGGAAGAGCGCCCGGGGCCAGGAACACGCTGGCTGGCCTGCAGGCACCAAGTTGGCCTGCGTGCTCTCACTGGTGTGGCTCCGCGGCCCTTCTTCTAGGCTTTCAAGCCCTTGTACATATTCAAGTGTTTCACCTGGGAAGGGTGGGAACAGTTCAGCAGCAGCTGGACTGGGGCTCAGCTCACGTTCACTCACAGATGCGTGGGCACAGTCCCCCATCTTTGCACTGAGGATGCTCCTTGCGTGGGGGGTGAGTTGCTGGCTGTATGGGTGATGGTTTCCCACCTTTGACCAAGTTCACAATTGTTTACCGCTGGAGCAAGTGCCCTGATAGGGTTTTCCTCTGTATAACTCGTGGGTTCAGGTTTTTTTTATCTTTTTTGGTTCAAGTTAGATTTTATTCCTCTTTTATGTATTTATAGATAAAAGCATGGAAATAATTCATTCATATAAATACATCTGTGTGAATGGAAAAACTTTTTTCTGTTTTATTTTTAAATTTTATATTTAAAATTTTTGAAATTTAATTTTATTTATTTTTTTATACAGCAGGTTATTATTAGTTATCTATTGTATGCATATACATGTATACAGGTCAATCCCAATCTCCCAACTCATCCCACCACCACCACCTCCTTGCTTCCCCCACATGGTGTCCATACATTTGTTCTCTACCTCTGTGTCTCTATTTCTGCCCTGCAAACCAGTTCATCTGTACCATTTTTCTAGGTTCCACATATAGGCATTAATATAAAATATTTGTTTTTCTCTTTCTGAATTACTTCACTCTGTATGACAGTCTCTAGATCCATCAACTTCTCTAAAAATGACCCAGTTTCATTCCATTTAATGGCTGAGTAATATTCCGTTTTATATATGGACCACATCTTTATCTATTCATCTGTCTGTGGGCATTTAGGTTGTTTCCATTACCTGGCTTTTGTAAATAGTGCTGCAATGAATATTGTGGTGAATGTGTCTTTTTGATTTATGGTTTTCTCTGGCTATATGCCCAGAAGTGGGATTGCTGGATCCTATGGTAATTGTCTTTTTAGTTTTTTAAAGGAACCTCCATATTTTTCTCCATAGAGACTGTATCAATTTACATTCCCACCAATAGTTGAAGAGAGTTCCTTTGGTGCACACCCTCCCCAGAATTTATGGTTTGTAGATTTTCTGATGATGCCGATTCTAACAGGTGTGAGGCCATACGTCATTGTAGTTTTGATTTGCATTTCTCTAATTATTAGTGATGTTGAGCAGCTTTTCATGTGCGTCTTGGCCATCTCTGTCTTCTTTGAAGAAATGCCTACTTAGATCTTCTGCCCATTTTTGTATTGGGTTGTTTTATTAATATTCAGCTGCATGTGCTGTTTATATATATTGGAGATTAAACCTCTGTCCATTGATTCGTTTGCAACGATTTTCGCCCATTCTGAGGGTTGCCTTTTTCCATTCCCGTATTTTTAACAAAGAAAGAAAGAAAGCAAAAGAAGCAGAACACTAATGTGCGTAAAATATGCCTCTTGAAACTGTCGTTTTGAAATATGGACGTCTTTTGAATTTTTTGGTCGATATATGACCCCAGGATTTGTTTTCAGGGCAGGTGTCATTTACAGGCCTGCAATGATTTTGAATATCAACTGACCATGAGCGCTGGGATTAAAGCTGCTATTGTGTGAAACGGCCACAAGGTGGCAGCAGTTCTCCCTTACCAAATCTGGTTACTAGGACAGCAGAGTCTCAATGGAAGTCGCGTTCTAGATTGTAATTTAGAATGGAATGTGCCAGGAGAAAGCCCCTCAGGTTTGCCTCAGTACTTCTTGTTCGTGTTTTTAATTTATTTATTTTTATTTTTTATTACAGCAAGTTTGATTACAACGTTTGGCTTGTTGTACGTGTGGAAGTTGTGTTTCTTTTACACATATATATATATATGTCTCTTCTTCCTGGGATCCTTTTCCCATGTACGTTATGACAGAATGTTGAGTAGTCTTCTCTTGGTATTCCATAGGTCTTTGGTGATTATATATTTCACCTGTGTTTGTTTATGTCTGTTAACCCGAATATCGTAATGTATTGAATCCTCACACCTTTCCATTGGTGAAACATAAGTTTGTTTAATGAATCTGTGATTGACCTTCTCCGTGGAAATATCTGCCCTGGTATCAATTTTTAGGTAACACCTATAAGTGATATGATACAATATGTGTCTTTCACTTTCTAACTTACTACAAATCACGTGATTACCTCTAGATTCATCTATGGTGCTGCAAATGGCATTGCGTTCTTTTTTTCCTTGGCTAATATTCTGTCTTAGCGAGGTCCATTTTCTGCAATGTGATGCCCTGAGGGCTGAGGATTAGCTGACCTGGGCAGCCTGACCCTGTCGGCAAGCCCTCCCCAGGTGTGCCTGTGTTGAGGACAATAGAAACAGCGCTCCAGGCAGCAATAGCCCCTGCAGCTGTGCCTGACTCCATATTCTCTGCCGCGTCAGCAGTCTCGGGGCTGTGCTGGTGGGAGGGTGTGAGGGTCCACGGCTTTGTTGGTGGCCCGGTGTGAGTGGGGCTCTGCTGGACTTTCTGCAGGAGTTGCCAGGCTGCCACCTGTAAAGAAGAGGGTGTGTCACCCATACCTTCCGCTGGAATTTCTCTCCAGGCTGAGGTGAGGAAGGAAAAAAAGGAGTGGGGTCCCGGAGAGGAGGGGTATCTCAGGCAGGGAAATGGAAAGCTTCCAGAAGAGCGCCCGGGGCCAGGACCATCCTGGCTGGCCTGCAGGCACCAAGTGGGCCTGCGTGCTGTCGCTGATGTGGCTTCACGGCCCTTCCTCTAGGCTTTCAAGCCCTTGTACATATTCAGGTGTTTTACCTGGGAAGGGTGGGAACAGTTCAGCAGCAGCGGGCCTGGGGCTTAGCTCACGTTTACTCACAGACGCCTCGGTACAGTTCCCCAGCTTTGCAATGAGGACGCTCCTCGCATGGGGGGGGGTTGCTGGATGTATGGGAGATTATTCCCCACCTCTGACCAATTTCAGAATTGTTTACCGCTGGAGCTATTGCCTTGATAGTGTTTTCCTCTGTATAACTGTTGGGTTCAGGGATTTTTTTTTTCTTTTTTGGTTCAAGTTAGATTTTATTCCTCTTTTATGTATTTATAGATATAAGCATGGAAATAATTCATTCCTATAAATACATCTGTGTGAATGGAAGAACTTTTTTCTGTTTTATTTCTAAATTTTATTTTTAAAAATTTTGAAATTTAATTTTATTTTTTTTATACAGCAGGTTATTATTCGTTATCTATTTTATGCATATACATGTATACAGGTCAATCCCAATCTCCCAACTCATCCCACCACCACCACCCCATTGCTTCCCCCACTTGGTGTCCATACGTTTGTTCTCTACCTCTGTGTCTCTATTTCTGCCCTGCAAACCAGTTCATCTGTACCATTTTTCTAGGTTCCACATATAGGCATTAATATACAATATTTGTTTTTCTCTTTCTGAAATACTTCACTCTGTATGACAGTCTCTAGATCCATCGACTTCTCTACAAATGACCCAGTTTCATTCCTTTTTATGGCTGAGTAATATTCCGTTTTATCTATGTATCACATCTTTATCTATTCGTCTGTCTCAGGACATTTAGGTTGCTTCCATTACCTGGCTATTGTAAATAGTGCTGCAATGAACATTGTGGTGAATGTGTCTTTTTGATTTATGGTTTTCTCTGGGTATATGTCCAGAAGTGGGATTGCTGGATCCTATGGTAATTCTCTTTTTAGTTTTTTAAAGGAACCTCCATACTGTTCTCCATAGTGACTGTATCAATTTACATTCCCACCAATAGTGGAAGAGGGTTCCTTTTGTCCACACCCTCCCCAGAATTTGTGGTTTGTAGATTTTCTGATGATGCCGATTCTAACAGGTGTGAGGTCATACGTCATTGTAGTTTTGATTTGCATTTCTCTAATAATTAGTGATGTTGAGCAGCGTTTCATGTGCATCTTGGCCATCTCTGTGTCTTCTTTGAAGAAATGCCTATTTAGATCTTCTGCCCATTTTTGTATTGGGTTGTTAGTTTTATTAATATTCAGCTGCATGTGCTGTTTATATATATTGGAGTTTAAACCTTTGTCCATGGATTCGTTTGCGAACGTTTTCGCCCATTCTGAGGGTTGCCTTTTTTCCATTCCCGTTTTTTAACAAAAAAGGAAAGAAAGAAAAAGAAGCAGAAGACTAATGTGCGTAAAATATGCCTCTTGAAACTGTCGTTTTGAAATATGGACGTCTTTTGAATTTTTTGGTCGATATGTGACCCCAGGATTTGTTTTCAGGGCAGGTGTCATTTACAGGCCTGCAATGATTTTGAATATCAACTGACCATCAGCGCTGGGATTAAAGCTGCTATTGTGTGAAACGGCCACAAGGTGGCAGCAGCTCTCCCTTACCAAATCTGGTTACTAGGACAGCAGAGCCTCAATGGAAATCGCGTTCTAGATTGTAATTTAGAATGGAATGTGCCAGGAGAATATCACTCAGGTTTGCCGCACTACTTCTTGTTCGTGTTTTTAATTTATTTATTTTTATTTTTTATTACAGCAAGTTTGATTACAACGTTTGGCTTGTTGTACGTGTGGAAGATGTGTTTCTTTTACACATATATATATATATATGTCTCTTCTTCATGGGATCCTTTTCCCATGTACGTTATGATAGAATGTTGAGTAGTCTTCTCTTGGTATTCCATAGGTCTTTTGTGATTATATAGTTCACCTGTGTTTGTATGTCTGTTAACCCCGATATCGTAATGTATCGAATCCTCACACCTTTCCATTGGTGAACCATAAGTTTGATTAATGAATCTGTGATTGCCCTTCTCCGTGGAAATATATGCCCTGGTATCCATTTTTAGGTAACACCTATAAGTGATATCATATGATATGTGTCTTTCACTTTCTAACATACTACAAGTCACGTGATTACCTCTAGACACATCTACGGTGCTGCAAATTGCATGGCGTCCCTTTTTTCCTTGGCTAATATTCTGTCTTAGCGAGGTCCATTTTCTGCAATGTGATGCCCTGAGGGCTGACGATTAGCTGACCTGGGCAGCCTGACCCTGCCGGCAAGCCCTCCTCAGGTGTGCCTGGGTTGAGGTCAATAGAAACAGCACTCCAGGCAGCAATAGCCCCTGAAGCTGTGCCTGATTCCATATTCTCTGCCCCGTCAGCAGTTTCAGGGCTGTGCTGGTGGGAGGGTGTGAGGGTCCACGGCTTTGTTGGTGGCCCGGTGTGAGTGGGGCTCTGCTGGACGTTCTGCAGGAGTTGCCAGGCTGCCACCTGTAAAGAAGAGGATGTGTCACCCATAACTTCCGCTGTCATTTCTCTCCGGGCTGACGTGAGGAAGGAAAAAAAGGAGTGGGGGCCGGGACAGGAGGGGTATCTCAGGCAGCGAAATGGAAATCTTCCAGAAGAGCGCCCGGGGCCAGGACCACCCTGGCTGGCCTGCAAGCACCAAGTGGGCCTTCGTGCTGTCACTGGTGTGGCTCCGCGGCCCTTCTTCTAGGCTTTCAAGCCCTTGTACATATTCAGGTGTTTTACCTGGGAAGGGTGGGAACAGTTCAGCAGCAGCTGGCCTGTGGCTCAGCTCACGTTTACTCACAGACGCCTGGGTATGTTTCCCCACCTTTGCAATGAGGACGCTCCTCGCATGGGGGTGGGGGTTTGCTGGATGTATGGGAGATGATTCCCCACCTCTGACCAATTTCAGAATTGTTTACCGCTTGAGCTATTGCCTTGATAGGGTTTTCCTCTGTATAACTTTTGGGTTCAGGGATTTTTTTTTCTTTTTTGGTTCAAGTTAGATTTTATTCCTCTTTTAAGTATTTATAGATATAAGCATGGAAATAATTCATTCCTATAAATACATCTGTGTGAATGGAAGAACTTTTTTCTGTTTTATTTTTAAATTTTATTTTTTTTAAATTTTGTAATTTAATTTTATTTATTTTTTTATACAGCAGGGTATTATTAGTTATGTATTTTATGCCTATACATGTATACAGGTCAATCCCAATCTCCCAACTCATCCCACCACCACCACCCCATGGCTTCCCACACTTTGTGTCCATAAGTTTGTTCTCTACCTCTGTGTCTCTATTTCTTCCCTGCAAATCAGTTCATCTGTACCATTTTTTAGGTTCCACATATATGCATTAATATACAATATTTGTTTTTCTCTTTCTGACTTACTTCCCTCTGTATGACAGTCTCTAGTTCCATCGACGTCTCTACAAATGACCCAGTTTCATTCCTTTTTATGGCTGAGTAATAATCCATTTTATATATGTACCACATCTTTATCCATTCGTCCGTCTGTGGGCATTTAGGTTGCTTCCATTACCTGGCTATTGTAAATAGTGTTGCAGTGAGTATTGTGGTGAATGTGCCTTTTTGATTTATGGTTTTCTCTGGGTATATGCCCAGAATTGGGATTGCTGGATCCTATGGTAATTCTGTTTCTAGTTTTTTAAGGGAAACTCCATACTCTTCCCCACAGTGACTGTATTATTTTACATTCCCACCAATAGTGGAAGAGGGATCCTTTTGTGCACACCCTCCACAGAATTTGTTGTTTGCAGATTTTCTGATGATGCCTATTCTAACAGGTGTGAGGTGATACCTCATTGTTGTTTTGGTTTGCATTTCCCTAATAATTAGTGATATTGAGCAGCTTTGCATGTGCATTTTGGCTATCATTGTGCCTTCTATGAAGAAACGTCTCTTATAGTGGGTTTGAGCTGATTCTCACTGCCACGTTTATGCCAGTCTAGACACACTTGATTTCCTTATGGAGACATATCAATACATAGGTTTTAAGATTCTTACTAGTCAGATATATTTCTTTGGGTGGAATATGGTGTTTTGAGTCCCTGTCAGTGAGGAAGTTGTAGGTCTTAACTATTCGGTATTTGGTTTTTGGACCGCTACCTTTGCTAATATCAAACTCTGTTTTTATGCATCACCCCACCACTCCTTCCCCCTTAAGCAGGCATAAGAGTGTTTTCTCAGTGTGAGACTCTCTTTTCCTTCCTTACTCAGTTCATGTGTAGCCATGTATACAGGACCTTTATAAGTGATATATTATGATAAGTTTCTTTTTCTGTGTGACTTATTTCACTTAGAATCATCGTACCTGAATCCACTCATTTTGCTGCAACTGGTCTTGTGACGTTGATTTCATGGCTGAGGGATATTCCATGGTATGTAAGTACCACAATTTTTTGAACCATTTTTATATTTCCTGGGATATTTAAGGTGTACCCAAGTTGAGGTTCTTGTTAGCAGTGCAGCCCTAAATTTTGGGGTGGCTCTGACTTATTGATTTTCAGTTTTCCCAAGGTATATTCCCTAGACTCGAAGTGCCCTTGGCTCTGTAGCTCTGTTGTTTCCTTGTTATAGGGAACACAACACACTACTCCAGAGAGGCAGTTGGCAAATTACATCCAGCCCATCAGCATAACAAGGCTCCCTGTTCTCCAGGGCCTGTCTTGCCTTTCTGGTTTTTACACATTTTGTGGATGTCCCTTTTGACCGGTGGGAAGTGATACTTCTTTGTAGTGCAGATTTGCATTGCCTGCTTTCTTGCTTGGCCAAACAGGGTGTATGCGTTTTCTCCTGGATATATTCAGGGGAAAATGCATACACCCTGTTTGGCCAAGTGCATCATTGTCGAAGTTGTGCCCATCTTCCTGTTTTTTAAAGGTGATTCCAACATACCTCTTGAAATCTGTTTCCTGCTATTCTGCCCAGCTTTCAATTCCGCCTCGTTGCCTTCCCTCAAAAGATTTTTGGACGATAGATGTCCTTTATTACTCGGCCAGTTTGTGAATTGCTGTGCCCCTGAGCTTCATTTTTCAATCGTTTTTTGTGAGCTGTACGCAAGTCCAAATTTTGGTTCAGGACCTATATTGGTTCCCAGTGGGTGGTTGAGATTTTGGTTAATTCTTCTTCTTGCCGGGAACTTAGAGTGACATGTGCCCATCCAAATGCCTAACAGCTACTCTCTCATTGGTTCTTCGTCTTCCCTTTCATCCTCTGCCAAATTGGCAACCTGTGCGAACCAGGAGCTTAAAGGGGCTGTCTCTCCAAGTTGGGAGATTGATAGTAAAGCAGTTGGAAAGTCAAATCAGAGCACCAGGAGGGGGACTATTTGTTGAGTTTTAGAAACCTTTCGTATTCACAGTGTGTCCATTCTCTAGGTTTCCCGTACATGTTATAGCTGTAGTAATATTCCCTTGAACCTGGAGAGTTGGGACCCATGTAATGGGTGCCATGCATTATTGCCTTAAAGGGTCTGCATTTGCTCACCCAATCTCTCCAATCCCCTCAGTCCCAAGTGTCCAGCCTTATGCCACATCCATCTGTCATTGTAGATAGGCCCAATCCAGGTTTCATCAGAGACGCTGCAGGAATTGTAAAGAATTTCCCTGTTTTTTTTTTGTTTTTGAAATTCCTTTTTAGAGTGGGTTTGAGCTGATTCTCGCTTCCATGTTTATGCCAGTCTAGACACACTTTATTCCCTTATGGACACATATCAATACATATGTTTTAAGATTCTTACTAGTCAGATATATTCCTCTGCGGGAAATATGGGGTTTTGAGTCCCTTTCACTGAGGAAGGTGTAGGTCTTGTCTATTCCATAGTTGGTTTTTGGAACGGTACCTGTGCTTATATCAAACTCTGGTTTTATGCATCACCCCACCTCTCCTTCTCCCTTAAGCAGGCATAAGAGTGTTTTCTAAATGTGAGACTCTTTTCTCTTTCCTAACTCAGTTCAATTGTAGTCATGTTTACACGATCTTCATAAGTGATATCTTATGATAAGTTTCTTTTTCTGTGTGACTTATTTCACTTAGAATCATCATACATGAATCCACTCATTTTGCTGCTACTGGTCTTATGACATTGATTTCATGGCTGAGGGATATTCCATCGTACGTAAATACCACAATTTTTTGAACCATTTTTATATATCCTGGGATATTTAAGGTGTACCCAAGTTGAGGTTCTTGTAAGCAGTGCAGCCCTAAATTTGGGGGTGGCTCTGTCTTATTGATTTTCAGTTTTCCCAAGTTATATTCCCTAGACTGGAAGTGCCCTTGGCTCTGTAGCTCTGTTGTTCACTTGTTTTAGGGAACGCAATGCACTCCTCCATTGAGGCAGTTGGCAATTTACATCTTGCCCATCAGCATAAGAAGGCTCCCTGATCTCCAGGGCCTGTCTTGCCTTTCTGGTATTTACACATTTTGTGGATATCCCTTTTGACCGCTGGGAAGTGATACATCTTTGTAGTGCAGATTTGCATTGCCTGCTTGCTTGCTTGGTCAAAAAGGACGTATGCGTTTTCTCCTGAATATATTCAGGAGAAAACGCATACACCCTTTTTGGCCACGTGCATCATTGTCGAAATTTTTCCCCTCTTCCTGTACTTTACAGGCGATTCCCACATACCTCTTGCAATCTGTTTCCTGCTATTCTGCCTCGCTCTCAAGTCCGCCTGGATGCCTTCCCTCAAAAGATTTTTGGACGATAGGTGTCCTTTATTACTCTGCCAGTTTGTGAATTGCTGTGCCCCTGAGTTCCATTTTTCAACTCGTTTTTGTGAGCTGAATGCAAGTCCAAAATTTTGGTTGATGACCTCTATTGGTTCCCTGTGGGTGGCTGAGACTTTGGTTAATTCTTCTTCCTGCCGGGAAATTAGAGTGACATGTGCCTGTCCAAATGCCTAACAGCTACTCTCTCATTGGTTCTCTCTCTTCCCTTTCATCCTCTGCCAAATTGGCAACCTGTGCGAACCAGAAGGTTAAAGTGGCTGTCTCCCCAAGTTGGGAGATTGATAGTAAAGCAGTTGGAAAGTCAAGCCGGAGCACCAGGAGAGGGACTATTCGTTGAGTTTTAGAAACCTTTCGTATTCACAGTGTGTCCATTCTCTAGGTTTTCCGTACATGTTATAGCTGTAGTAATATTCCCTTCAACCTGGAGAGTTGGGACGCATGGAATGGGTGCCATGCATTATTGCCTTAAAGGGTCTGCATTTGCTCACCCAATCTCACAAATCCCCTCAGTCCCAAGTGTCCAGCCTTATGCCACATCCATCTGTCATTGTAGATAGGCCCAATCCAGGTTTCATCAGAGACGCTGCAGGAATTGTAAAGAATTTCCCTGTTTTTTTTTTGTTTTTGAAATTCCTTTTTAGAGTGGGTTTGAGCTGATTCTCGCTTCCATGTTTATGCCAGTCTAGACACACTTTATTCCCTTATGGACACATATCAATACATATGTTTTAAGATTCTTACTAGTCAGATCTATTCCTCTGCGGGAAATATGGGGTTTTGAGTCCCTTTCACTGAGGAAGGTGTAGGTCTTGTCTATTCCATAGTTGGTTTTTGGAACGGTACCTGTGCTTATATCAAACTCTGGTTTTATGCATCACCCCACCTCTCCTTCTCCCTTAATCAGGCATAAGAGTGTTTTCTAAATGTGAGACTCTGTTCTCTTTCCTAACTCAGTTCAAGTGTAGTCATGTTTACACGATCTTCATAAGTGATATCTTATGATAAGTTTCTTTTTCTGTGTGACTTATTTCACTTAGAATCATCATACATGAATCCACTCATTTTGGTGCTACTGGTCTTATGACATTGATTTCATGGCTGAGGGATATTCCATCGTACGTAAATACCACAATTTTTTGAACCATTTTTATATATCCTGGGATATTTAAGGTGTACCTAAGTTGAGGTTCTTGTAAGCAGTGCAGCCCTAAATTTGGGGGTGGCTCTGTCTTATTGATTTTCAGTTTTCCCAAGTTATATTCCCTAGACTGGAAGTGCCCTTGGCTCTGTAGCTCTGTTGTTTCCTTGTTTTAGGGAACACAATGCACTCCTCCAGTGAGGCAGATGGAAATTTATATCCCGCCCATCAGCATAACAAGGCTCCTTTTTCTCCAGGGCCTGTCTTGCCTTTCTGGTTTTTACACATTTTGTGGATATCCCTTTTGACGGGTGGGAAGTGATACTTCTTTGTAGTGCGGATTTGCATTGCCCACTTGCTTGGTTGGCCCAAAAGGTCGTATGCGTGTTTTCATGAATATATTCAGGGCACCCATATATGCCATTTTTGGCCAAGTGCATCATTGTCAAAATTGGGACCGATTTTCTGTGTTTAAAATGCGATTCCAATCTACTTCTTGAAATATGTTTCCTGCAATCATGCCTCGATTTCAAGTCCTCTTCGTTTCCTTCCTTGAACAGATTTTTGGATGATAGTTGTCCATTATAATTCTGCTGGTTTGTGAGTTCCTGAGTACTTGAGCTCCATTTTTCAACTCGCTTTGTTGGTGAGCTGGCCACAAAACTGCAGGATTGCATCAGGCCATATTCTTGTTCTGGTACAGAAGGCTGAGCATTTGGTTAACTCTTCTTCGTGATGGGAAATTAGAGTGGCATGTGCCTGTCCAAATGCTTACAGCATGTCTCTCATTGGTTGCCCCTAATCCCTTTTAATCTCCGCACAAATTGCAAACTGTCTGAAACAGGAGGTTAAAGGCACTGACTCTCTAAGCGGGGAGATTTATAGTAAAGTGGCTGGAATGGTGAACCTGAGCACAAGGAGAGGAAAAATGAGGTGTGTTTTTGAAACCTGTCCAGATCACAAGTAGTCCCGTTCTCTGGGTTTCCCAGGCATGTTTTAGCTGTAATAAGATTCCCTTGAATCTAGAGTGTTGGGACCCATGGAACGGGTTGAACCCATTATTGTTTTAAATGGTCTGCATTTGATCACACAACCTCACCAATGCTCTCAGTCCAAAGTGTCCAGCGTTATGTCACATTCAGCTGTGGGCGTTGATGTGGTCAATATATGTTTCTTCAGAGACCCTGAATGACTTTTATAAAAATTTTGCTGTTTTTGTGTATTGTTTTGAAATTAATTTTTATAGTGTTGTTGAACTGATTTTCACTGCCGTGTTTATGCCACTCTATACACTCTTGATTCCCTTATGGAGATATTTCAATACATAGGTATTAAAATTCTTACTAGTCATATATATTCCTTTGCAGGGAATAGGGGATGTTGAGTGCAGTTCACTGAGCAAGGAGTAGGTCTTGTCTATTACACGTTTGGTTTAAGGAATTGTACCTGTGCTTGTATCAAACTCTGGTTTTATGCATCACCTCATCTCACCATTACCTTTAAGCAGATATAAGAGTATTTTTTGTAAATGAGAGACTCTGTTCTGTTTTCTAATTCAGCTCATGTGTAGCCATGTTTACATTCCCTTCAAAAGTGATATCTTATGATAAGTTTCTTTTTTTGTGTTACTTATTTCACTTAGAAACATCGTACCTAAATCCAGTCATTATGCTGCTCCTGGGTTTATGACATTGATTCCATGGCTGAGGGATACCCCATAGTATGTAAATACCACAACTTCTTTATCCACTTTTGTCTTTCCTGGGATATTTAAGGTGTACCGAAGTTGATATTTTTGTAAACAGAGCAGCCTTATAATTTAGGGTGGCTGTTTCTTGTTGATTTTCAGTTTTCCCAATGTATACGCCGACAAATGGAAGTACCCTAAGCTCTGTAACACAGTTTTCAGATGTTTTAGGAAACACTGTGGACTTGTCCAGAGTGGCTCTTGACAGTTTACATCCCTCCCATCAGCGTAACAAGGCTCACTGTTCCACACGGCTGTGCAGCCTTTCTACATTTTACAATTTTTGGGGGGATGTTCTGTTTTACCAGTGGCAAATGAGAGTTATTTGTAGTCCGGATTTGCATTGCCTGCTTGCATCGTTGGCCAAAAAGTGTGTATGCGTGTTTTCTTTTATATATTGTGGAAAAAACACATATGCCCTTTTGGCCAAGTGCATCATTGTTGAAGTTGTGCCACATTTCCTGTGCTTAAAAGGCGATTCCTATCTACCTCTTCAAATATGTTTCCTGCAGTCCTGCATCGATTTCCGGTCCTCCTCGCTTCCTTCCCTCAACAGATTTTTGGACGTTAGTTGTCCATTATAACTCTGAAAGTTTGTGAATTCCTGAGACCCTGAGCTCCATTACTCAACTCGCTTTTTTCTCTGAGCTTGCCACGAACCCTCAGGATTGCTTCAGGCCCTATCTGGGTTTTGGGGCGGCAGGATGAGGTTTGGGTTAACTCTTATTCATGACGGGAAATTAGAGTGACATGTGCCCGTCCACATGCTTTCAGCAAATCTCTCCTTGGTTCCATCTCTTCCCTTTCATCCTCCACACAATTTGCAAACTGTGTGAAACATGAGGTTAAATGTACTGAGTCTCCAAGAGTGGAGATTAATAGTAAAGTGACTGGAATGGCAAACCCGAGCACAATGAGAGGAAAAAGGAGGAGCGTTTTAGAAAACTGTCCGGATCACACGTTGTCCCATCCTCTGGGTTTCCCATGCATGTTTTGGCTATAATAAGTTTCCCTTGAATCTAGAGTGTTGGGACCCATGGAACGGGTTGCACGTATTATTGCTTTAAATGGTCTGCATTTGCTCACACAACCTCACCAATGCTCTCAGCCCCAAGTGTTCAGCATTATTTCTCATCCAGCTGTGGGTGTAGATGGGGTCAATCCAGGTTGCTTCAGAGCCCCTGAATGAATTTTGTAAGAATTTTGCTGTTTTTGTGTATTGTTTTTGAAATTAATTTTTATAATGGGGTTGAGCTGATTTTCACTGCCGTGTTTATGACACTCTATACATGCTTGATTCCCTTACAGACATATTTGAATACATAGGAATTAAAATTCTTACTAGTCAGATATATTCCTCTGCAGGGAATAGGAGATGTTGAGTCCAGTTCACTGAGAAAGGACTAGGTCTTGTCTATTACACGTTTGGTTGATGGAATTTACCTGTGCTTATATCAAACTCTGGATTTATGCATCACCCCACCTCACCTTTGCCTTTAATCAGATATAAGAGGTTTTCTTTTTTTTCTAAATGTGAAGCTCTGTTCTGTTTTCTAATTCAGCTTATGTGTAGGCCTGTTTCCTTACCCTTCATAAGTGATATCTTTTTTTTATACTATTTGTTCCTTTTCATTACGACCAGAAAAACAATTCATGTATGTATGTTCTCACCTTTGCCGTTCCACTCACTGACCTGCTTTTTTTTTTTTTTTTTTTTTTGCCGTTGGAGGGCTTCTCACTGTTGTGGCCTCTCCCGTTGCAGAGTGCAGGCTCAGCGGCCATGGCTCACAGGCCCAGCCACTCCGCGGCATGTGGGATCTTCCCAGACCGGGGCACGAACCCGTGTCCCCTGCATCGGCAGGCAGACTCTCAACCACTGCGCCACCAGGGAAGCCCTGACCTGCTTTTTTTTTATCTTTATTTTTTATTTATTTTTTTGCTTTATAACCAATTTAATACGTTATACATATTTTGCCAAATCTGCCTCTGAGAACTAAAATTATTCAAGTGATTTCTGCATCTCTACACTGCCTCCTTATGCTAGCATTCTGATTCTATACATAAGGAAAGTCTATCTGACTATGGGTATCACCTTATCTTTGACAATTCGACTACTGAATTACAAGAATACATTTATAAAGTGTTTTTTTTTTTTAAACCAATGACTCGAGGCATTATAAAGATAGTGTAATTTTAAAATGGTAGTATAAATCTCAAATTGATGATATAAATAATTTTTTCAGCAAAATAGATGTTTTTCTGGTGTTTCTGAAGTTGGTCATCCCTAAAAATACTCTGTTTGGATATATCCACACATTTATAGGTACAGTGTGCTTTTCTCTGGCACTCCCTACTTAATGAATTAATCTTGCTTTAAGATTTTGCTTTTGTAATTTAATTAACCCACAACATGGCCACTTAATGGATTCATATGCACTATAGTTAAAGAAAGGGAAATGTGTATTATTCATGAAGTATATGCAATTTAATATTGTTCAAGAGTTAAAAAGTGCGCAAAATACTGATGGTTTTCAAAGTATGTGAGTACACAGGCAATATTTGAAATAAGCAATTTCTTAATTATTATTTAAAACACTAAACTCTACTTAAGCCAAAGTTTTTGCCTTTTATGAAATACACAGTAATTTAGATTTGTCCTGGTTTTCAGAAACCAGATATTCCAAACTTAAAAACTCATAAATTAAAGGGCCATTAGTGTCATTATCTAATGATTAATTAAAGGATTTCTTTCAAAAGTGTTAGTCTCTGGTACAATATTGGAAAATAAGTTGGATTAATTTCTATATTGGATATCATATTAACATCCAATGCCGCAAAAACACCGTCTACTTAGAATTTTAATTTTTTAATACCCAGTTTGCACTAAGCAAATTACTCACAATTCCCCAATCCATAAATGTACTGTAGATATAGGTCCTACGTCGAAGCATTAGGCACTTACTATTTCTTTGAAAACCTTCATATTTCAAATATTATAGGAAAACATAATGAAATATTAGGAGCTATATTTCTAACATTTCCTGAATATGTGATAAACAAAATACTACCAAAATCAAATCCTCCACAGCTAACAATTAATGTAGAAAACTTTTCAAAAAAAAAAAAAAACTACCGACAATAATGCATGCATCTTCTGAATACAAGAATGATTAGACATCTGAGCTTAAATTCTCTTTAAAAAATAAAAATAAAATTTAAAAAAGGATGGCAAGTCTGTTTTCCCCTATCAAAGACCACAAATCCCAGTTGCTGTATGAAAACAAAAACTTGGGGCTCTAAAAGCAGACCCGGTTGTGCACGAAATTACAGTGTACGGAAAGGACTTAAGGATAAACTGAGCTCTGCATGCGCCAGCCTCTCGCCTCGGGAGCACGCACCTCCCAGTCCCGCTCTCAGCAGCTCTCACTATTTAAAGCCGGATCTGGTGTTTAAATGGAGAGGTGGTGACGTAGGCCTGAAAAGCACCTTCTCATCCTGGCAGAGTCCATATTAAGAGCGGCAATGGCTCTATATAAAAAGGGCTGCCAAGGGGAGGAGGACCACAAGGTTCAGGGACTGAAAAGCAGGGTAAGCGGCCGCAGCCATGATGGATCGACCTGAGTCATCAATGGTAGGGAGCCGGGCTGCCGTGGGCTTGTCTGCATTTGGGACCGGGCAAAAAAGTATTTTATTGTCTTAATAAAAATAAGAGAGTGGGGTGGACTAGTGATCACATTTTGCGTTGGTGACTGAAAAGGTTATTTATGTGACTGCTTTTTGCAAACTTACGTGATCGCAAGTAAGAAAAAAGGGACAAACGGTGAGTAGTAGGCAAATTTCAAGGCGAAAGCGGGGCACTTTGACGACTACTGTAAGCTTTCTTTGTTTTGGTGCATTTGCTAGTCGAAGATACGATGGGGGTTTTGCTTCCCCTTCGCCATTTTACCGATTCGGAAGGAACCGAGATAAGTGCTTTTCAACCTTCGTCTTTTTATTTTTAAACATAAAATGGCCCCACTGAAGGCTCTTTAAGCACAACCGCCAAAACGCCCAAAGTAACCCCCAAAGTAGCCATTAACTTTTCAGTGCGTTAAAGTGGATCGCGGTGGGTCTTGGGAAGTCGCCCAGCTCCCCAAACACGGTTTTTGTTTTGAGGCTGCTCCGGGAGCCCTTTTCCAGGCGGCACGGCCTGGCGGGCTTTGGGGAGAAGCAGCGGCATCCCTCCCGCCCTCCCTCCTGGCAGCAGGGGTCTGGGGCCGGGGCCGCGCGCTTGCCACGCCCCAACCGCCCCGCGGCGGCCCCAGGCACAGAAGGCGCGCCCGCCATCCCCGCTTGGCGGCCCCGAGCCTCTGCACCCACCTGCGCCTGCCGCCCGGCGCACCGGCCCGCTCCGCCTGAGGTGGGAAGCGGCGGCGGAGGCTGCGCGGGCGACAGAGGAGAGTCGAGGCTGGGAGTCGCGGACGTCCCCGCCACGTCCGGCCATTGCTGCTGCCTGAATGAAGCCCCCGCCGGCCACCAAACCACGTCCTTACCACGGTGTTTGTATTTGCCGAGTTCGCCATTTCCACACACAACACAAACAAGAGGGGGGGGGAACCGCGAGAAAAGATGAAAAACAAAAACAAACAAATAAAAATAAAACACCCGGTGACCCAAGCCACCGCAAAATTGGGGGGAAAGCTTTTGAAACAAAATCGGATCCTGACGGAGGACAGAGGAGCGGTGAGAGGAGGTAGAGGAGGAGGAGAGCACTACTCGGAAATAAAAACTCGAGAATCGCCCTTAAAAAAAAAAAAAGGCCACGACCCTTCAGGGGACCTGGGGGGTGTTGCCTGTTCCCCACCCCGCACCCAGGAAGGAATCCAAACTGGTCGCCAATCCCCGCGCCGCCGCTGCCACCAAAGGCAGCAGTTCCAGCCCAGTGATATCTTATGATAAGTTTCTTTTTCTGTGTTACTTATTTCCCTTAGAATCATCGTATCTTACTCCAGTCATTATGCTCCTACTGGCTTTATGACATTGATTCCATGGCTGAGGGATATCCCTTTGTACGTAAGTACCACAACTTCTTAATCCACTTTTGTCTTTCCTGGGATATTTGAGGTGTACTGAAGTGGATTTCTTTGTAAACAAAGCAGCCCTAAACTTTGGAGTGGCTCTTTCTTGTTGATTTTCAGTTTTCCCAATGTATACGCCCATGAGTGGAAGTACCCTAAACTCTTTAGCTCAGTTTTCAGATGTTTGAGGAAACACAGTGGACTTCTCCAGAGTGGCTCTTGGCAATTTACATCCCTCCCATCATTGTCAAAGGACCCCCTGTTCCACACAGCTGTGCTGCCTTTCTAGTTTTTACAATTCTTTAGGATGTTCTGTTTAACCAGTTGGACATGAGACTACTTTGTAGTGAGGATTTGCATTGCCCGCTTGCTTGGTTGGCCAAAAATTGCATATGCGTGTTTCCTTGAATATATTGCAGGAAACCACATACGCCCTTTTTGGCCAAGTGCATCATTGTCAAAATTGGGCCGCATTTCCTGTGCTTAAAGTGCGATTCCAATCTACTTCTTGAAATATGTTTCCTGTAATCCTGCCTCGAATTAAAGTCCTCCTCGTTTCCTTCCATCTACAGATTTTTGGACGATAGTTGTCCATTATAACTCTGCAGGTTTGTGAATTCCAGAGAACCTGAGCTCAGTTTTTCAACTGGCTTTTTTTGTGAGCTGGCCACAAACCCGCAGGATTGTGTCAGGCCATATCCATGTTCTGCTGCAGCAGGCTGAGCATTTGGTTAAATATTCTTCGTGATGGGAAATTACAGGGGCGTGTGCCCATCCAAATGCTTACAGCATGTGTCTCATTGGTTCCCCCTATTCCCATTTAATCTCCACACAAATTGCAAACTGTGTGAAACAGGAGGTTAAAGGCACTGACTCTCTAAGCGGGGAGATTTATAGTAAAGTGGCTGGAATGGTGAACCCGAGCACAAGGAGAGGACAAAGGAGGTGTATTTTAGAAAGATGTCCGGGTCACACGGTGTCCCATCCTCTGGGTTTCCCATGCATGTTTTAGCTGTAATAAGATTCCCTGGACCCCAGAGGGTTGGGACCCAAGGAATGGGTTGCACACATTATTGCTTTAAATGGTCTGCATTTGCTCACACAACCTCACCAATCCTCTCAGCCCCAAGTGTCCAGCCTTATGTCTCATCCAGCTGTGGGTGTAGATGTGGTCAGTCCCAATTGCATCAGAGCCCCTTAACAAACTCTGTAAGGATTTCGCTGGTTTTTTGTTTTAGTTTGAAATTTATTTTTATAATGGTGTTGAGCTGATGTTCACTGCCGTGTTTATGCCACTCTATACACGCTTGATTCCCTTAAGGAGACATATCAATACAGAGGTATTAAGATTCTTACTAGTCAGATATTAATCTGAAGGGAATAGGGGATGTTGAATCCAGTTCACTGAGCAAGAGTCGGTCTTGTCTATTACACATTTGGTTTATGGAATTGTACGTGTGCTAATATTAAGCTCGGGTGTTATGCATCACCACAGCTCACCTTTCGCCTTAAGCAGATATAAGTGTTTTTATTTCTTAATGTGAGACTCTGTTCTCTTTTCTAATTCAGCTCATGTGTAACCATGTTTACATTCCCTTCATAAGTGATATCTTATGATAAGTTTCTTTTTTCTGTGTTACTTATTTCCCTTAGAAACATCGTACCTAAATCCAGTCATTATGCTGCTACTGGCTTTATGACATTGATTCCATGGCTGAGCGATATCCCATAGTATGTAATTACCACAACTTTTTCCTTTCCTGGGATATTTAAGGTGTACTGAAGTTGATTTTCTTGTAAACGGAGCAGCCCTTAACTTTGGTGTGGCTGTTTCTTGTTGATTTTATTTGCCCAATGTATTAGCCCATGAGTGGAAGTACCCTAGGCTCTGTAGCTCTGTTTTTAGATGTTTCAGGAAACACCATGGACTTCTCCAGAGTGGCTCTTGTCAATTTACATCCCGCACATCATTGTCACAAGACTCCCTGTTCCACACAGCTGTGCTGCCTTTCTATTTTTTACAATTCTTTTGGATGTTCTGTTTAACCGGTTGGAAATGCGACTGCTTTGTAGTGAGGATTTGCATTGCCCACTTGCTTGGTTGGCCAAAAGTCATATGCGTGTTTCCTTGAATATATTGTGGGAAAACACATATGCCATTTTTGGCAAAGTGCATCATTGTCAAAATTGGGCTGCATTTCCTGTGTTTAAAAGGCGATTCCAATCTACTTCTTGAAATATGTTTCCTGAAATCCTGCCTCGAATTTACGTCCTCCTCGTTTCCTTCCTTCAACAGATTTTTGGACGATAGTTCTCCATTATAACTCTGCAGGTTTGTGAATTCCAGAGAACCTGAGCTCAATTTTTCAACTTGCTTTGTTTGTGAGCTGGCCACAAACCTGCAGGATTGCGTCAGGCCATATCCGGTTTCTGGTGCAGCAAGCTGAGCATTTTGTTAACTCTTCTTTGTGATGGGAAATTAGATTGGCAAGTGTACGTCCAAATGCTTGCAGTAAATCTCTCATTCGTTCCCCTCTTCTCTTTCATCCTCCACACAATTTGTGAACAGTGTGAAACATGAGGTTAAATGTGCTGATTCTCCAAGAGGGTAGATTAAATGTAAAGTGACTGGAATGGCAAACCCGAGCACAAGGAGATGAGAAAGAGGGAGGATTTTATATAGCTGTCCCAATCACACGTTGTCCCATCCTCTGGGTTTCTCATGCATGTTTTGGCTGTCATAAGATTCCCTTGAATCTAGAGTGTTGGGACCCTTGGAATGGGTTGTATGCATTATTGCTTTAAATGGTCTGCATTTGCTCACATCGTCACCAATGCTCTCAGCCCCAAGTGTATAGCGTTATGTCTCATCCAGCTGTGAGTGTAGATGTGGTCAGTCCTGATTGCATCAGAGCCCCTGAATGAATTTCGTAAGAATTTCGCTGTTTTTTTTTTGTTTTGTTTTGTTTTTAAACTTTATTTTTATAATGGGGTTGAGCTGATTTTTACTGCCATGTTTATGGCACTCTATACACACTTGTTTCCCATACGGAGACATATCAATACATAGGTTTTAAGATTCTTACTAGTCAGATATATTAATTTGCAGGGAATAGGGCATGTTGCATTCAGTTCACTGAGCAAGGAGTAGGTCTTGACTATTACACATTTGTTTTATGGAACGGTACCTGTGCTAATATCAAACTCTGGTTTTATGTGTCAGTCCACATCACCTTTCCCCTTAATCAGGCATAGGAGTTTTTTTTTTTTTTCTAAATGTGAGACTCTGTTCTGTTTTCTAATTCAGCTCATGTGTAACCATGTTTACATTCCCTTCATAAGTGATATCTTATGATAAGTTTCTTTTTCTGTGTTACTTATTTCCCTTAGAATCATCATTCCTTACTCCAGTCATTATGCTGCTTCTGTCTTTATGATATTGATTCCATGGCTGAGAGATATCCCATAGTATGTAAGTACCACAACTTCTTTTTCCACTTTTGTCTTTCCTGGGATATTTAAGGTGTACTGAATTAGATTTTTTTGTAAACAGAGCAGCCCTAAACATTGGGGTGGCTGTTTCTTGTTGATTTTCAGTTTTCCCAAAGTATTCGCCCATTAGTGGTAGTACCCTAAGCTCTGAGGTTCAATTTTCAAATGTTTTAGGAAACACCATGGACTTCTCCAGAGTGGCTCTTAACAATTTACATCCCTCCCATCAGCATAACAAGGGTCACTGTTATACACGGCTGTGCTGCGTTTCTAGATTTTACAATTTTTTTGATGTTCTGTTTGACCAGTGGGAAATGAGACTTATTTGAACTCCGGATTTGCATTGCCCACTTACTTCGTTGTCCAAAAAGTGTGTATGCATGTTTTCCTGAATATATTGAGGATAAAACACATACGTCTTTTTGGCCAAGTGCATCATTTTCGAAGTTGTGCCACATTTCCTGTGCTTAAAAGGTGATTCTTATCTACGTCTTCAAATATGTTTCCTGCAGTCCTGCCTCAATTTCCGGTTCTCCTCGTTTCCTTCCCTCAACAAATTTTTGGACGCTAGTTGTCCATTATAACTCTGAAAGTTTGTGAATTCCTGAGACCCTGAGCTACATTTTTCAACTCACTTTATTTTTGAGCTTGCCACAGACCCGTAGGATTGCTTCAGGCCCTATCTGGGTTCTGGGGCGGCAGTCTTTGGTTTGGTTAACTCGTCTACATGACGGGAAATTAGAGTAATATGTGCCTCTCCAAATGCTTACAGCAAATCTCTCATTGGTTCCACCTCTTCCCTTTCATCCTCCACAAATTTTGTTAACAGTATGAAACATAATGTTAAATGTGCTGACTCTCCAAATGGGGAGATTAATAGTAAAGTGACTGAAATGGCAAACCCGAGCACAAGGAGAGGAAAAAGGAGGATCGTTTTAGCAAGCTGTCTGGATCACACGTTGCCCCATCCTCTGGGTTTCCCATGCATGTTTTAAGTGTAATAAGATTCCTTTGAATCTAGAGTGTTGGGACCCTTTGGAACGGGTTCCACACATTATTGCTTTAATCGTTCTCCATTTGCTCACACAACCTGACCAATGCTCTCAGCCCCAATTGTCCAGCCTTATATCTCATCCAGCTGTGTGTGTAGATGGGGTCAATCCAGGTTGCTTCATAGCCCCTGATTGAATTTTGTAACAATTTTGCTGTTTTGTATATTGTTTTTGAGATTAATTTTTATAATGGGGTTCAGCTGATTTTCACTGCCATGGTTATGCCACTCTATAGACGCTTGATTCCATTATGGCAATATTTGAATACATAGGAATTAAAATTATTATTAGTCAGATATATTCCTCTGCAGGGAATAGGGGATGTTGAGTCCATTTCACTGAGCAAGGAGTAGGTCTTGTGTATTACAAGTTTGGTTTATGGAATTGTACCTGTGCTAATATCAACCTCTGGTTTTATGCATCCCTCCACCTCACCTTTCCCTTTAAGCAGATACGAGAGTTTATTTTTCTAAATGTGAGAATCTGTTCTGTTTTCTAATTCAGCTCATGTGTAGCCATGTTTACATTACCTTCATAAGTGATATCTTATGATAAGTTTATTTATCTGTGTTACTTATTTCCCTTGGTATCATTCTACCTTAATACAGTCATTATGTTGCTACTGGCTTTATGGCATTGATTCCAAGCCTGAGGGATTTCTTATAGTACTAAAGTACCACAACTTCTTTATCCACTTTTTTTTTTTCCTGGGATATTTAAGTTGTACAGAAGTCGGTTTTCCTGTAAACAGTGGAGCCGTAAACTTTTGGGTGGCTGTTTCTTTTTGACTTTCAGTTTTCCTAATATATATGCCCATTAGTAGAAGTACCCTAGGATATGTAGCTCTGTTTTTAGATATTTTCGGAAACACCATGGGGTTCTCCAGAGTGGCTGTTGGCAATTTCAATCTGTCCCATCAGCGTAACAAGGCTCCCTGCTCAACATCACTGTGCTGCCTTTCTAGTTTTTTACAATTTTTTTGGATATTCTGTTTGACCGGTTGGGAATGAGACTTTTTTTTAGTGCGGTTTTGCATTGCTCACTTGCTTGGGAGGCCAAAAATGGCAAATGTATGTATTCCTGTATATATTGAGGGTATAACGCATACACCATTTTTGGCCACGTGTATGACTGTCTAAGTTGTCCAGATCACACGTTTTCCCATCCTCTGTGTTTCCCATGCATGTTTTAGCTGTAATAAGGTTCCATTGAACACAGAGAGTTGGGCCCCATGGAATGGGTTGCATTCATTATTGCTTTAAATGGCCTGCATTTGCTCACACAACCTCACCAATCCTCTCAGCCCCAAGTGTCCAGCGTTATGTCTCATCCAGCTGTGGGTGTAGGTGTGGTTAATCCAGGTTGCATCAGAGCCCCTGAACAAATTGTGTAAGAAATTCGCCGTTAGTGTGTTTTGTTTTTGAAATTTACTTTTATAGTGAGGTTGAGGTAATTTTCACTGCCGTGTTTATACCACTCTATACATGCTTAACACCCTTACGGAGACATATCAATACACAGGTATTAAGATTCTTACTATTCAGATATATTCTTCTGCATGGAATAGAGGATGTTGAGTCCAGTTCACTGAGCATGGAGTAGGTCTTGTCTATTATATATTTGGTTTATGGAATGGAACCTGTGCTAATATTAAACTCCGGTTTTATGCACCACCTCACCTCTCCTTTCCCCTGAAGCAGGCATAAGATTTTTTTTTCTCAATGTGAGACTCCTTTGTGTTTTCTAATTCAGTTCATGTGTAGCCATGTTTACATTCCCTTCATAAGTGATATCTTATGATAAGTTTCTATTTCTGTGTTACTTATTTCACTTAGAGTTATCATACCTAAATCCAGTCATTATACTGCTACTGGCTTTATGACATTGATTCCATGGCTGAGGGATATCCCATCGTACATAAGTACCACAACTTTTTTATCCACTTTTGTCTTTCCTGGGATATTTAAGGTGTAGCGAAGTCGATTTTCTTGTGATCAGTGCAGCCCTAAACTTTGGTGTCGCTGATTCTTGTTGATTTTCTATTTTCGCATGGTATACACCTATGAGTGGAAGTACCCTATGCTCTGTAGCTCTGTTTCTAGATGTTTTAGCAAACACCATGGACTTCTCCAGAGTGGCTCTTGGCAATTTACATCCCTTCCATCAGTGTAACAATGCTCCCTGTTCCCCAAGGCTGTGCTGCCTTTGTAGTTTTTACAGTTTTCTTGGATATTTTGTTTGACTGGTCGGAAATGAGATTTCTTTTTAGTGTGAATTTGTGTTGCCCAGTTGCTTGGTTGCCCAGAAGGGGAGTATGCGTGTTTTCTTGAATATATTTAGGAAAATATGCATAAGCACTTTTTTGCCAAGTGCATCATTATCAAAATTGTGTCGCATTTCCTGTGCTTAAATGTTTTTTCCAATCTAACTCTTGAAATATATTTCCTCCAATCCTGCCTCAATTTCAATTCCTCCTGGTTGTCTTCCCTTAACATATTTTTGGATGATAGTTGTCCATTATAATACTGCAGGTTTGTGAAGTCGTGTGCACCTGAGCTCCACTTAACAACTCACTTTTTCTGTGAGATATCCGCAAACCTGCAGGATTGCTTCAGGCCCTATCCTAGTTGTGGGGCGGCAGGCTTAGCGTTTGGTTAACTCTTTTGTGTGACAGGAAATTAAAGTGATATGTGCCCGTCCAAATGCTTACAGGAAGTTTCTCATTGTTTCCCCATCTTCCCTTTCATTCTCCGCACAAATTGTAAACTTTGTGAAACAGGAGGTTAAAGGCACTCAGCCTCCAAGAGTGGAGATTGATAGTAAAGTGGCTGGAATGCCTAACCCGAGCACAAGGAGAAGAAAAAGGAGGAGCGTTTTAGAAACCTGTCCAGATCAATCGTTGTTCCATTCTCTGCGTTTCCCATGCATGTTGTACCTGAAATAAAATTACTTTGAACCTAGAGAGTTGGGACACGTGGAAAGGGTTGCATGCATTATTGCTTTAAATCCTCTGCATTTGCTCACCCAACCTCACCAATCCTCTCAGTCCCAAGTGTCCAGGCTTATGTCTCATCCAGCTGTGTGTGTAGATGTAGTCAATCCAGGTTGCATCAGAGACCCTGAAGGAATTGTGTAAGATTTTCGCTGTTTCTGTGTTTTGTTTTTGAAATTTATTTTTATAATTGGTTTGAGCTGATTTTCACCACCGTGTTTATGTCACTCTATGCACGCTTTATTACCTTACACAGACATATCAATACATAGGTTTTAAGATTCTTGCTAGTCAGATATATTCCTCTGCGGGGAATATGGGGTTTTGAGTCCCTTTCACTGAGGAAGGTGTAGGTCTTTTCTATTCTGTATTTGGTTTTTGGAACAGTACCTGTGCTAATATCAAACTCTAGTTTTATGCATCAATTCACCTCTCCTTTCCCCTTAAGTAGGCATAAGTGTTTGTTTTTTTGTAAATGTGAGACTCTGTTCTGTTTTCTAATTCAGTTCATTTGTAGCCATGTTTACATTCCCTTCATAAGTGATATCTTATGATACGTTTCTTTTTCTGTGTTACTTATTTCACTTTGAATGATCATATCTAAATCCAGTCATTATGTTGCTACTGGCTTTATGACATTGATTCCATGGTTGAGGGTTATCCCATCAAACGTAAGTACCACAACTTCTTTATCCACTTTTGTCTTTCCTGGGGTTTCTAAGGTGTACTGAAGTCAAGGTTCTTGGAAACAGAGCAGCCTTAAACTTTTGGGTTGCAACGGTAAGTGTTACGGTTAGGGGTAGCAAACGGGTAAGTTTTATTGTAAAGGTGAAGGTACGAAAATATGTTAGTGTTAGGGTATGGGTTAGTGTTAGTGTACACATTGGATTAGGGAAGGGGTTGGCTAGGGTTGGTTTTGGTTTAGCGGTTAGTGTTGGGGTTAGGTTTGGGGTTAGGGTTGTGGTTGTGGTTGGGTTTAGGGTTGGGGATGTGGTTGAGGTTGGGTTTGGGTTTGAGGTTAGGGTTAGGGTTTAGGTTTAGTGTTAGTGTTAGGGTTTAGCTTTAGCTTTAGTGTTAGGGTCTGGGTTAAGTGTAACTTTATTTTTAGGGTATAGTTTAGGGTACGGCTATGGGTTAGGTTTAGGTTACGGGTTAGGGTTTGTTTTATTGTTAGGGTACGAGTTAGGTTTAGGGTACGGGTTAGGGTTATGGTATGGGTTAGTGTATGCTTTAGGGTTTGTGTATTTATTAAACCTCTCCCACTCTCCAGATATTACTTAGCACTTAAAGGAACATTATTTGGGGTCCAGCCATGGAGAAGACTTTAGACACTAGGATAAGACAAAGAACACATATATTATAAATAAATCTCATTAGGGTTTTGTTTTTAACCTGTACATAAAAAACACTAGTGCTTAGGAAATATAATGGAGGCAGAAGCAGTAAAGGGTAGTTTTATGGGAATAACAGCACAGATTTACTGTAGAATACCCAGATTTTGACTGGTTAGAAAGTCAAGAGGAGTGCTTTTGTTCTGAAGATATAAACCCTCTTCTAAATTGAGCTGTTATTGGAAATTAGAAATTTTTTGTTGCTGTTTTATTGCTTTGTGTTTTCATGATTATTCTGCTTGCATCTCCCTTGTTAAACCTTTGATTTGGGGAGGAGTGCCATTACTGGAAATGAGTTTACAGAATTATTTTGAAAAACAGAAGGAAATAGTTTTCACCTAAATATTAAGAAATAATCTCTATACTGTTGTACTAACAGAATTATGATTCAGGGATAATAATTCTATGAAATGTAATTAAAGGCAATATATATATTTTTCTTTTAAATTTCCATTGTTACTTTTTAAAAGTACAATTATAATTCAAGTTGTTTGTAACAAGTGAAATTTAAAAAGATTAAAGGAAAATATAATATTTTACCACTTGCCATCCTTTCCCACTTCCTGAAACGACCAGCATAATGTGTAGCTTTCTCATTTTATCCAGGTGTTCCTTACATCTGGAACATCATGTTTCTCACTGTAGAGAAACAAATTTAGCTCTCACACTTTTTATAGGCTACATAACAGTCCATAGAACAGAAGTATCAAGTATACACAGGTATAGTGTCCACTCCTTAGTTACTGAGAAATTAGGGCCTCCTTTAGTGTCAGGGCTTCAGGTAGGGACAGCGTCAGAGCCTTATGTAGGAAGAGCGACAGGGACCGAGTGAGCCCTAGCATCAGTCCCTTAGCTGGGGACACTGTCAGGGCATGACTCAGGAGCAGCATCAGGGCCTTTGTAGGATCAGCATTATGGTGTCAGTTAAAGACATGATCAGGGCCTGAGTTAGGCGGAGCGTCAGGGCCTCAGTTCAGGATAGCTTCATGGCCTATGTTAGGGATGGCCTCAGGGCTTTATTTAGGGACAGCGTCAGGGCTACCTTAGGGATAGTGTCAGGACGTTGGTTAGAGATGGGTTAGTATATGAACTCAGGATAGTGTCAGGCGTTTAGTTATTGCCGTTAGCAGGGCCTACATCAGGATCAGCTTCCGGGCATTAGTTACAAACAGTGTCAGCGACTTAGCGAGTAATAGCCAGGGCTTTAAGTAGGGACAGCATTAGGGCTTCAGGTCGGATAAAAGGCAGGACATTAACTACAGACCGAGTCAGGTTACGGGCTAGGGATAAGGTCAGGAATAGAGCGAGGGACAGTTTGAAAGCCTTAGTTACTGAGAGTACCTGGGCCTTCTTTAGGACGAGTGTCACAGCTTTCTTAGGGACAGTGCCAGGGCAAGCCTTAGGAGGAGCAGAAGGGCCTCTGTAGGATCAGCATCAGGGTCTTGGTTAAATACATTCTCAGGGCCTCTGTTAGGGTCAGAGTCAGGGCCTGACTTAGGGACAGTTCCAGTACTTTAGTAAGAGATGGATCAGGATATATGCTTATGATAGTGTCAGGACTTTAGATATTGATGGAAGCAGAGTCTTTGTTAGGGGCAGAGTCAGGGCCTGAGTTAGGACTAACATCAGAGCCTTTGCTAGGTATCCTGTGATACCTGAGTTAGGAGTACTGTCAAGGCCTTAGTTAGGGACAGTGTCAGTGTCTTAGGACTAGTCAGGGCCTTAGTTAGGGACAAAATTAGGGCTTCAGTTAGGAAAAGAGGCAGGACATTAGCTATAGGGCGAGTCATGTTTCGGGCTAGGGATAATGTATGGAAATGAGCAAGAGATAGTTTGAAGGTCTTAGTTATTGAGAGTATCAGGGAGTTATTTAGGCCCCTTGTCAGGACCATAACCAGGGACAGTGTCAGGGTAAGGCTTAGGAATAGCCTAAGGGCCTCTGTAGGATCAGGATCAGGGTGTTTGTTAAAGACATTATCAGTGTCTCTTATGGATAGCCTCAGGGAGTCACTTAGGGACCATGTCAAGTTTCACTTAGGGACAGTTTCAGGAACTTAGTAATAGATGGGTCAGGATATGAGCTCAGGATAGTGTCAGGATTTTAGATATTGATGGCAACATGGCCTTAGTTAGGGATAGTTGTCAGGACCTGAGTTAGGAGTAGTGTTGGCGCCTTAGGGAGAGTATCTTGCATTGAGTTAGGACCAGCATCTAGGCCTTAGTTTGGGGCAGTGTCACGGCGTTGGGGCTAAATTCAGGGCGTGAGTTAGGCACAGCATCTACAATTTAGTTGGAATAAGAGGCTCGAATTTAGCTAAAGACAGTGTTACGTTAACGTCTAGGTATAGTGTCAAGAAATGACCTGGGGATAATGTCAATCCCATAGTTACTGAGAGTACCAGGGCCTTGTTTAGAACCAGTGTCAGCGCTTCAGGTATGGACCACATCAGAGCCTGACATAGGGAGAGCAACAGGGCGTGAGTGAGGATTAGCATCAGTCCCTTAGCTAGGGAAATTCTCAGGACATGAGTTAGGAGCAGCATCAGGGCCTTTGTAGGATGAGCATTAGTGTCTTATCTAAAGACATGATCAAGGCCTGAGTTAGGAGTAGGTTCTGGGTCTTAGGTAGGGAGAGTGTCAGGGCTTTAGTTAAGACTAGGATCAGAGCCTTTGTTAGGTATCCTGTCAGGGCTTGTGTTATGTGTAGTGTCAGGGTCTTTGTTAGGGACAGTGTCTGACCTGAGTTAGGAGTAGTGTGAAGGCTTTAGTTAGGGCCAGTGTCAGGGCCCTAGTGATGATTAGTCAGGGCCTTAGTTAGGGACAGCATTAAGGCTTAAGTTAGGATAAGAGTCAGGACATTATCTACAGAGCGATTCAGGTTACAAGCTAGGGAAAATGTTAGGAAATGAGCAAGGGATAGTTTGAAGGCCTTAGTTATTTAGAGCATCAGGGCCTTATTTAGGACCAGCATCAGGGCCTTATCTAGGGAAAGTGTCTTTGCAAGGCTTATGAGCAGCACAATTGCCTCTGTAGGATCAGCATCAGTGTCTTTGTTAAAGACATTCTCAGGGCCTCTGTTAGGGACAGCCCCAGGGTGTCACTTAGGGACAGTGTCAAGGCTTAAATTAGGAGAGTTTTT